>NC_080434.1:15669166-16353333 GCF_028018845.1 Melospiza georgiana
AGTGTCAGAAACTGATAGAAGGATCTGTTTAGCAGAATGACCATGATAAGCCTGTTCTTTGGGGAATATTTTTCAGAGTTGTACTTTAATATACCGTGGGACTTGGTGTGGAAAATATATTGAAAGTACAATAACATTTGCCAAAAATGAAACAGCATCCATGGAAGCTCTATGAGAGTTACATCATTATAGGAAAGTTATCTACTGCTTTCTATAATATGCTTCAGAGCAGCAGCAGCAGGGGTGGTTTCCCTGCTGGGCTTTGCTGGAAGCTGCACCATTCACCCAGCTGGGACAGGGACAGAGAGAAGCAGGCCCAGTTCTCTGAGGGAGATGAAGGTGGGGGCAGCAGCAGAGGGGGGGCACAGGCCATTGCTCACTGCTGAGAAAAAGGGTGTGGTAGAACAGATGTGATGTGAGGGGGAGCTCCCCCTGTCCTCTGGGAACACTTTTGATTGAGTGCACTGCATGGGACGAGTTTGACAGTAAACCTTTATTAGTAAAAGCATTTTCCTGGGAGAGACATCCTTTCATGTCCTGTCTGGGCACAGCAGGACCAGCAGTGGCAGCAGCACAGGTGAGTTCCTCATTCTCTTCTCCTGGTGCCCCACAGGGGGAGGTGCTGGGTGAGAAGGGCCCGGGCCAGGGGAGCACCTGCTGCGCTGGTCCCTCCGCTCGGCTTCCTAGGCCGCGTCCCTCAGAAGAGCAGCACAGTGCGGATACTGAAACGTGGAAGGGAAGGGAGGCTTGGCTGCAGCTCAGGAGCAGGCAGTGTGGCAGGCAGGTGTGCCTGGGGACCGGCCACCTTCTCTGCCATCCAGCCTCTTCCTGACTGAGCTGCATGAGGCGTGCAGCAGTGGGGCAGCCTTCAAATCCCTGCTGAGGGGAGCCCCTCACGGGATAAGGCCACAGGATCTGTGCTGAGCTGAACCATGAGCAGGAGGGTTCCCTGTGCTGAACATGGGCTCTTCCCTCGGGGCTGTGGCAGATCTTGCCAGCACTCAGCTGGGAGGCCCTGCATCCTCAAAAGGCTCAGGTGCTCTTTGGGAAGCCAGTGTTGCATGCTCTGCCTGTTGGAACTTTAGGAGGAGGTGCTGAGGTTTGCTGAACCTCCTGCTGGTTCAGGGTCTCACCTTTTTCCTGCACGGAGCAACTCAAATCCCTCGTTCACTCTAGCAAATGGCAGAGTGTGCGTGATCAGCAAGTCCGGATTGAATTTCTTCTCCAAGTAGTCGGAAACTAATTTGGGGATACATTCTCTCATCTTCCAGCCTAGAAACAGGAGAGAGCAGCTGCATGAATATTGGGAGAAAGGCTCTTTTGGTACGGTAGTGTTACTGTCAGGGTCAGGACTAGTGACCAGTGCTGGTGCCACACCCTTGTGAGATGTTTTCTGCTCTTTGGGATGAGTGGGTTACTGTGTGACACAGGTGGACGATTATTTGCCTGTCTAATGCTAATGTTCAATAAAGGCTGTGGCGTGCTCCTCTTTAGTTGTCTCTTACTTGAAAACCCTCTTTTCCTATGGATTTTCAACCCTCTTTTCCTATGGATTGCCAACTGCCAAGAAAGAAAAAGCTGAATTGTTTAGAGTGCCTTCTGAAGTACAATACCTCCAACCAAAGTCCCTTTCCATGTACGCCCAATCAGCAGAAGTGTGGGATCGATGGAAATCTCTGAACCAGCATCCACTTCTCCAACCATCACAAAGACACCAGTGCTCATATTGCAGGAAGCCAAGGCAGCAATCTGATGGGACAGGCAGGAGAATGAGAGAAAGACCTTATGGGTCAGTCATGGGAGTGCACTTTTTGTGCAATCTCCTGCTCCTCCCTGGGAATCTGAAAACATGCATGTCCCCTTGTGGAGCACCCTGGAGAGCATGGGGCTTTTTTTAAGATCATGCTGTTTTCTGTCACAAACATATGCCCAGCACTGCAGGCAGCCTGTGAGGATCTCCCCATGGGGTCAATTTTGCCCTGAGAGGAGCCTGTGATGATCTGGGAGGGAGGACAGGTGCTCAAGTGCCACCTACCATGGTGTCCTTGTGCCCGATGGCCTCAAAGGAGTAGTCCACACCCTGCCCGGTCATCTCAGTGAGCACCTCCTGGATGGGCTTCTGGAAGTCTCGAGGGTTGATGCAGTCGGTGGCTCCCAGCTCCTTGGCCTTGGCAAACTTGTCCTTGTTGATGTCCACGGCAATGATGCGGGAAGCTCCAGCTGCCTTGCAGCCCATGACTATAGAGAGGCCAATTCCTCCAAGGCCAAAAACAGCACAGGTGGAGCCTGGTTTTACCTGCACAGATGGGAGCCCGTGAGTCTCCAGCAGCAAGAGCAGGAGGAGGAGAAGATTTCGTTTGCACAGGATTGATGAGTATGAGAGGGTGACCCTGGGGTGCTCAACACGCCTGAACACCAACCTTGGCTGTGTTGATGGCAGCCCCATAGCCTGTGGAAAACCCACAGCCAAACAAGCAGACTTTGTCTAGAGGTGCTGCAGCATCTATCTTGGCAACAGTGTACTCTGGGACCACGGTGTATTCTGCAAATGTGCTGACCCACAGGAAGTGATGGATCTGCTTTCCTTTGCATGAGAAGCGGCTGGTCTTGTCCGGCAGCAGGTTTTGTGGTTCAGAGAAACTGGGGAGGAGATGCAAGTATTTGTATTTGATTGAGTGAAGCACTGATTTGTCATAAAGTCCATCCCATGTAGGTGTAGGGGAAGGCAAAGTAAACTTACTGAGACTTCTGGCAGTAATTGGATTCAGGATTCCGGCAGAAGCTGCATTTCCCACACTGAGGGTGGCAAAGTGGGATCACTTTGTCGCCTGGAAGAAAGCAATATCCCATGTTATGTGGTTCTAAGGATGCTACCTGTGCCAGATCTGATTCCTGCTCATGTGATTTTTTGTGTGTGTGTGTCAGTTACCTGGTTTCACAGAGGTCACTCCTTCTCCAACGCTTTCCACAATTCCAGCTCCTTCATGGCCAGGGATAACTGGGAATTCTGCGTTGGGAAAGCAGCCTTGCAGAACGTGATCATCTGTGCGACAGATGCCTGTGGCCACAAGCTGTTTGGAGAGGAACAAGCAGATGTCCTGGCCTCTAACTCAGTTTGTGGAAGCAATTTTCCCAGGGATGTTATGATGCCCCTCAGTCAGTGCTGGCACTCTATGGCAGCACACTGAGCCCAGGCTGGGCTTTCCCCTTCTCACTCTGAATGCTCCATGTGGCTTTCCTCTGCACTGAGCTGGAGGTGGAAGAGGAGGAGAGGCCACAGTGTGGACACCAGAGCCCTGTCCAGCAGAGCAAGGGCTGGAGACAGGAATTCCGATGTGACAGCTTAGACAAGATTTAGTCCAAAAAGGAGCCCCTGGCAGATGGTGCATTTGAGCCAAGGCAGCTCTGGGCAATGAAAGACTCTTGGAGAATACAGATCCCTGAGTTTTACTGAAGGTATAACCACAAGAAGAGCAATTCCCACAAGGAAGGAAGGAAAAGTTATTGAGATGTATTTTTACCTTGATCCGGACTTCTCCTGCCTTTGGGGGTGCAACTTCCACCTCCTCAACAGAGAGTTTGCCCGGGGCCCAGGCAACAGCAGCCCTGCACCTGATAACCTGGAAACAACCAAGAGGAATTGCATGGGAACGTTTGCCTTTAGCACGCGGTTGGGGGAAGTCATCCTGCAATCACCTAAACCCGAGGTGCTCAACCCTGGTGATGCTCAACTGCACCTGAAACCACGTGCTGTCCAATGACCACTGGCCTGGTTTAGGGTCTGAGGAAACCCCATTTGTGGTTTGTGACACAAAGAGTATCAGGTGTAGCCTTCGAAAGCTGCTGGGTTCTGATGGCTTTGGTGGAGTTTTCATAATATCCCCAAGTGTGACTGGCCAGACTGTGCTGCCATGAGCACTGCAGACCCTACCTGATGGAAATGCCAATGGAGAGCTTTGATGTCAGCCTTGTGACACACTGGGCTGATGGTGAGAGAGAGGGACTACGGAATTGTCCCCATCTGATGGGCACCTGGATACTTTATTTCCTTTAGCAAGTTTTGATTTGCGTGTGACATGGCACAAACCCTTCCCCGATCAACTCAAAGCAGTTTGGCATCAGCAAGATGGGGCTTGCAGCCTTGAAAGGCTATTGCCATGGATAAGGCTGAGTGCAGGAGGTGAGCAGCTGAAGAGCTGCGTTTGCTGCCTGAGCAGGAGCTCAGGGTGGGATTTTTGAGCAGGAGGGTGTTTTTCAGGGTAGCACAATTGCAAATTTTGTCTCCTGAGCAGCCGAGCAGGACAGAGGGGGAATGCACTACCGAATGCAGGTCTGGACGTGTGCAGTTGCCCGAGAGCCGAGTCTGGTGAAATTCTCAGGGATTTGGGAGAGGAGGGAGAGTAAGGTCAGAGGAAAGAGGGCACACGGAGTGGTGTGCCGGCTGAGCCTTCTGCAGCGGATTTGGCCAAGAGCAGGGCACCTGGAAAGGAGGATGGGAAATGCCTTGTCCTTACTTTTCCCGCAGTGGCCATGTGGTCCTAGCGGAGCCGTGTCTGTCGCTGTGGCGGGCTGGAGGGAAGCTGCTGCCCGGGCGTGCTGCAGGATCCGCCAGGCGTGGAGCGGGAGCAGTCCCGGCGCGGCACCGTCTCTGGAGAGCGCTGGTTAATGTGTGTCGGGGGCTGGATGCTGCACAGGGAGTGCTGAGGGGAGGAGCTGGATAGCGGCAGGGAGATGGATGGGGGCAGAAGTCCTCCAGGGAGCCTTTTATCAGTGACTCTGCCCTTGGGTCATTGCCAGCCCTCCCTGCCTGAAAGGCTCAGAGAACTCAGAAAGGTTGGTTTATTTCTTCCAGTTGCTTCTGGCAGGTGTGGAGGGAGGAGATCTGCATCTCTGCTGGGGCTTCCTTGGCATACTCTTTCTGCCAGGTTGGAGCAGTTGACCTGGTGGCCATTTACACCACAATATTTGCAAAGAAGTTAAAAATTAAAAAAAATCCAGTTAAAGGCAGTGAAGACCTTGTGTGGATGACAAGGACACATTTCTGTCTGGGTTGAAGCTTTACTGTCTGTGGTATTGGAGCTATTTTCACCACAGCAGTAAGGGGAATGTCTGTCAAGAAAGGAATTTTTTTTTCCAAGGACACGTTTGCTTCATTCCAGTGTAGCCAGGTTTGTTGGTTCACATCCCCTGGGCTCTTCAGGTTCCCCCAGAGCTGTTTTCTGCTGAGGCATTGGAAAAGGTGATGTGTAGGAGAAACAGGATGAGCGAGAGCTTATTGGAGGACCAGGCTAAGATGTGCACTGTGTGTGTTTGGGAACTGTTTCTGTGTTTGGGAAGAGGTCAGCCCCACGTTTACACGTTCAGTGCAGTGTCCGCAGAGGTTTGTGTTGGTGCTTTGATTCCCATTCTGTCTTCTGCATTGTACAAGGGCTGGAAAGCAATTCCAGAGGACACAATGCTCTCTGGCAGATAGCCCATAGGGTTGGCAGTGTTTCAAGCTGAAACCAACAAATTGCAAAAGTCCTGTAACAAATAAGGAATTCATTCACCTGCTTCCTAGATAGCATTCCATACAGATGGCTTATGATCTCATCTCACACCTAAGGACATAAATGTGCTACTTGTGCTGGCACTTCATGGCTCTGAAGACATGTCTAATGTCTGCTGTTGAGTGGATAATCTACACAATAGTTGTAAAAAGATCTTTCAAATATGTACTGTTATTTTTCCTTAAAACATCCATGTGATGCTCTAGTCCCCTGGACTTGCACACCCACCACTGATGTGTAATGAGAATTTCTGTCTGCCCTGCTTGCAGTTGTGAAGGGCCAAGGGGAGCCGGCACCTCTGCAAAACATTTGAAATGTATGTAATTATTGTAGGGAGCTGATACTGAGATCCTCTTGCCATGCAGATTTTTTGTATCTGTTTCAGACAGGAGATTGTTGTTGTTTTTGTCTTATCCAGGTAATAGAGGGAAAATAAGATCAAACTTGTATGTCAGCAGGCATGGATTTAATGATTAACTTTTCAATGGCCAATCCTGTGTATCTACAATCTAAAGAATTGCTATCCTGACTTGCTGTATGTAGTCATGTATTTGATAAGCTTTAAGAGCTGATCTGTGAGGTCAGATGCCCTTACACACAGGCACAGACCTCAAGGTGTTTGTCTTCATCTTGGTAGTCAGTTTTGTGTCCCCCACTTTATGTTCTGGTTGTTTGCTGCCTGTATCAAAGAGGTGGAAAGACGGTAGAATATTTGACAGAAATCTCTGTGGAATGTATGCTGAAACGCAGTTATGAGGGCTAAGTACAAATCTTATCTTTCCTGCTGCCAGCATCAGGTTTCTGTAATTTTTAATTACAAGTCAGAGTCTGATAGGAGTTCCCTTATTGATGACCCAGCATTACATTTCTGTTCAGTGTAAGTGGGCACCTGTTTCAGAGACAATTTTTGCATTCTACTGTGAAGGACAAACTAGACCATATCCTGCAAGATTTGTTAGCAGTATTAATAATTGCCTATTCTAAAAGACGCCCTGGTGCTTTAATTTCCATAAGAACAGAAATATTTTGCACCTCTTACAAAATGGTAGTGGTCTGAGGCAAATGAGGTAAGGAAAGTGGGAGTTAGATTCACTCTGATATATTGTACCTAGCAGAGATATAGAAAACAATTCTGACAGAGGTCTATTAAAATGAGCAATTGATTGAGTTCATCCTACTGGAGGAGAATGGCTAGGGAAGAAATGTTAAAATAGAGAACAGGACTCTTGGAACAATTGCTGATTTTGAGTCCATGCTATCATGGAATGATGGAATATCTCAACTTGGGGGGGACCCATTAGGACCATAGCCTTGCCTTTCTGTTTTTTCTTTTATTTGCTCAGAAAAATTTCCTTTGGGGGACTAGCTGTGATCATAATACATCCTCTACCACTTCACTCTGCAATTACATTGCCAAGGAGGAACTTTACTTTATGATTTCTGATAGCCTAGGAATAGCACCTCTAGCATGCCCATGATGGGACACAAATGCACATGTCTCTTCCCCATTACAGTCTGTACATTTCTCTGAGGTTGTTTCAAGATGAAAACTAGAGCAGGAGAAAAGCCTCCATTCTAGGATCGGGATCTAAAGAGGACAAATAAGAATGAAGGAAGGAAAAGTGAGGAGGGAATAGTACAGAGCACAGTGATGGGTCTACAGTCGATGCCCATGCTGACATCCACGTTATTTGTCTGCCCCTTGATTCTCACCCAGAGGCTCTCAACTGTGCCATTACAGCTGCATACATTCCAACCCTCCTATTCCATGTCACCTGCCTGCCTCTTCTGCCCTGCCTTTCCCTCCTGAAGAGCCTGTAACCATCCAACCATCCCAGGGCACTCCAGTCACAGGACTTGTCCCACCAGTTTCACTTATGCCAACAATATCAAGTTTCTGGCACCTGGCAAAAGTTTCCAGGTCACTATTGCTTGTTCCTCAAGCTGCATTCATTGGTATAGAAACATTTTCACGAGTTGTGTTTTGCAGCCAACACTTATGAAGCAGATTGAGGGGTTCCCTTCCTCCTCCTTTCCTCAGGCTTTGGCACACAGTGCCACTGCTCATCACTGGCCAGCCTGGTGTTCTCCCAATCCCCTTCCCAGACTAGTTTAAAGCTCTGTCAAGCAGCCATGCTAGCTCCTGTGCTAGAACTCCTCCCCTCTGAGAATGGCTTATCCTGTCAGGTGTCTGTATACGAGGTGGTGAATGGATCACCCCACAGTCAAATACCCAGTATTTTTGTTTTGCTTGCACCAGCCTTGGAGCCATGCATGGACCCCAAGGATCTGTCTATTCCTACCAGTATCATTCCTTGTTACCGACAGGTCAAGGCAATCACGACCAGTGTTCCTGATCTATCAACCAATTGACCCAAGGCCCTGGAAGCTCTATTGATGGAGTGCACAGTATTAGAAGAGTTGGTTTAAAAACCTTTATTAGTAAAAGCATTTTCCTGGGAGAGACATCCTTTCATGACCTGACTGGGCACAGCAGGACCAGCAGTGACAGCAGCACAGGTGAGTTCCTCATTCTCTTCTCCTGGTGCCCCACAGGGGGAGGTGCTGGGTGAGAAGGGCCCGGGCCAGGAGAGCACCTGCTGCGCTGGTCCCTCCGCTCGGCTTCCTAGGCCGCGTCCCTCAGAAGAGCAGGACAGTGCGGATACTGAAACGTGGAAGGGAAGGGAGGCTTGGCTGCAGCTCAGGAGCAGGCAGTGTGGCAGGCAGGTGTGCCTGGGGACCGGCCAGCTTCTCTGCCATCCAGCCTCTTCCTGACTGAGCTGCATGAGGCGTGCAGCAGTGGGGCAGCCTTCAAATCCCTGCTGAGGGGAGCCCCTCACGGGATAAGGCCACAGGATCTGTGCTGAGCTGAACCATGAGCAGGAGGGTTCCCTGTGCTGAACATGGCCTCTTCCCTCGGGGCTGTGGCAGATCTTGCCAGCACTCAGCTGGGAGGCCCTGCATCCTCAAAAGGCTCAGGTGCTCTTTGGGAAGCCAGTGTTGCATGCTCTGCCTGTTGGAACTTTAGGAGGAGGTGCTGAGGTTTGCTGAACCTCCTGCTGGTTCAGGGTCTCACCTTTTTCCTGCACGGAGCAACTCAAATCCCTCGTTCACTCTAGCAAATGGGAGAGTGTGCGTGATCAGCAAGTCCGGATTGAATTTCTTCTCCAAGTAGTCGGAAACTAATTTGGGGATACATTCTCTCGTCTTCCAGCCTAGAAACAGGAGAGAGCAGCTGCATGAATATTGGGAGAAAGGCTCTTTTGGTACGGTAGTGTTACTGTCAGGGTCAGGACTAGTGACCAGTGCTGGTGCCACACCCTTGTGAGATGTTTTCTGCTCTTTGGGATGAGTGGGTTACTGTGTGACACAGGTGGAGGACTATTTGCATGTCTAATGCTAATGTTCAATAAAGGCAGTGGCGTGCTCCTCTTTAGTTGTCTCTTACTTGAAAACCCTCTTTTCCTATGGATTGTCAACTGCCAAGAAAGAAAAAGCTGAATTGTTTAGAGTGCCTCTGAAGTACAATACCTCCAACCAAAGTCCCTTTCCATGTACGCCCAGTCAGCAGAAGTGTGGGATCGATGGAAATCTCTGAACCAGCATCCACTTCTCCAACCATCACAAAGACACCAGTGCTCATATTGCAGGAAGCCAAGGCAGCAATCTGATGGGACAGGCAGGAGAATGAGAGAAAGACCTTATGGGTCAGCCATGGGAGTGCACTTTTTGTGCAATCTCCTGCTCCTCCCTGGGAATCTGAAAACATGCATGTCCCCTTGTGGAGCACACCTGGAGAGCATGGGGCTTTTTTTAAGATCATGCTGTTTTCTCTCACAAACATATGCCCAGCACTGCAGGCAGCCTGTGAGGATCTCCCCATGGGGTCAATTTTGCCCTGAGAGGAGCCTGTGATGATCTGGGAGGGAGGACAGGTGCTCAAGTGCCACCTACCATGGTGTCCTTGTGCCCGAAGGCCTCAAAGGAGTAGTCCACACCCTGCCCGGTCATCTCAGTGAGCACCTCCTGGATGGGCTTCTGGAAGTCTCGAGGGTTGATGCAGTCGGTGGCTCCCAGCTCCTTGGCCTTGGCAAACTTGTCCTTGTTGATGTCCACGGCAATGATGCGGGAAGCTCCAGCTGCCTTGCAGCCCATGACTATAGAGAGGCCAATTCCTCCAAGGCCAAAAACAGCACAGGTGGAGCCTGGTTTTACCTACACAGATGGGAGCCCGTGAGTCTCCAGCAGCAAGAGCAGGAGGAGAAGGTTCCTTTTGCACAGGATTGATGAGCATGTGAGGGTGACCCTGGGGTGCTAAACATGCCTGAACACCAACCTTGGCTGTGTTGATGGCAGCCCCATAGCCTGTGGGAAACCCACAGCCAAACAAGCAGACTTTGTCCAGAGGTGCTGCAGCATCTATCTTGGCAACAGTGTACTCTGGGACCACGGTGTATTCTGCAAAGGCGCTGACCCACAGGAAGTGATGGATCTGCTTTCCTTTGCATGAGAAGCGGCTGGTCTTGTCCGGCAGCAGGTTTTGTGGTTCAGAGAAACTGTGGAGGAGATGCAAGTATTTGCATTTGATTGAGTGAAGCACTAATGGGGGTGGCATATTTGTCATAAAGTTCCAACCCATGTAGGTGTAGGGGAAGGCAAAATAAACTTACTGGGACTTCTGGCAATAATTGGATTCAGGATTCCGGCAGAAGCTGCATTCCCCACACTGAGGGACGCCAACTAAGATCACTTTGTCACCTGGAAGAAAGCAATATTCCATGTTATGTGAGTCTAAGGATTCTGCCTGTGTGAGAGCTGTTTCCTGGGCATGTGATGTTTTTTGTGTGTGTGTGTCAGTTACCTGGTTTCACAGAGGTCACTCCTTCTCCAACGCTTTCCACAATTCCAGCTCCTTCATGGCCAGGGATCACTGGGAATTCTGCGTTGGGAAAGCAGCCTTGCAGAACGTGATCATCTGTGCCACAGATGCCTGTGGCCACAAGCTGTTTGGAGAGGAACAAGCAGATGACCTGGCCTCTGTCTAACTCAGTTTGTGGAAGCAATTTTCCCAGGGATGTTATGATGCCCCTCAGTCAGTGCTGGCACTCTATGGCAGCACACTGAGCCCAGGCTGGGCTTTCCCCTTCTCACTCTGAATGCTCCATGTGGCTTTCCTCTGCACTGAGCTGGAGGTGGAAGAGGAGGAGAGGCCACAGTGTGGACACCAGAGCCCTGTCCAGCAGAGCAAGGGCTGGAGACAGGAATTCCGATGTGACAGCTTAGACAAGATTTAGTCCAAAAAGGAGCCCCTGGCAGATGGTGCATTTGAGCCAAGGCAGCTCTGGGCAATGAAAGACTCTTGGAGAATACAGATCCCTGAGTTTTACTGAAGGTATAACCACAAGAAGAGCAATTCCCACAAGGAAGGAAGAAAAAGTCATTGAGATGTATTTTTACCTTGATCCGGACTTCCCCTGCCTTTGGGGGTGCAACTTCCACCTCCTCAACAGAGAGTTTGCCCGGGGCCCAGGCAACAGCAGCCCTGCACCTGATAACCTGGAAACAACCAAGAGGAATTCATTGCATGGGAACGTTTGCCTTTAGCACGCGGTTGGGGGAAGTCATCCTGCAATCACCTAAACCCGAGGTGCTCAACCCTGGTGATGCTCAACTGCACCTGAAACCACGTGCTGTCCAATGACCACTGGCCTGGTTTAGGGTCTGAGGAAACCCCATTTGTGGTTTGTGACACAGAGTATCAGGTGTAGCCTTCGAAAGCTGCTGGGTTCTGATGGCTTTGGTGGAGTTTTCATAATATCCCCAAGTGTGACTGGCCAGACTGTGCTGCCATGAGCACTGCAGACCCTACCTGATGGAAATGCCAATGGAGAGCTTTGATGTCAGCCTTGTGACACTGTGGGCTGAAGGTGAGAGAGAGGGACTACAGAATTGTCCCCATCTGATGGGTACCTGGATACTTTATTTCCTTTAGCAAGTTTTGATTTGCGTGTGACATGGCACAAACCCTTCCCCGATCAACTCAAAGCAGTTTGGCATCAGCAAGATGGGGCTTGCAGCCTGGAAAGGCTATTGCCATGGACAAGGCTGAGTGAGGAGGTGAGCAGCTGAAGAGGGCACCACTGAAGAGCTGCGTTTGCTGCCAGAGCAGGAGCTCAGGGTGGGATTTTTGAGCAGGAGGGTGTTTTTCAGGGTAGCACAATTGCAAATTTTGTCTCCTGAGCAGCCGAGCAGGACAGAGGGGGAATGCACTACCGAATGCAGGTCTGGACGTGTGCAGTTGCCCGAGAGCCGAGTCTGGTGAAATTCTCAGGGATTTGGGAGAGGAGGGAGAGTAAGGTCAGAGGAAAGAGGGCACACGGAGTGGTGTGCCGGCTGAGCCTTCTGCAGCGGATTTGGCCAAGAGCAGGGCACCTGGAAAGGAGGATGGGAAATGCCTTTTCCTTACTTTTCCCGCAGTGGCCATGTGGTCTTAGCGGAGCCGTGTCTGTCGCTGTGGCGGGCTGGAGGGAAGCTGCTGCCCGGGCGTGCTGCAGGATCCGCCAGGCGTGGAGCGGGAGCAGTCCCGGCGCGGCACCGTCTCTGGAGAGCGCTGGTTAATGTGTGTCGGGGGCTGGATGCTGCACAGGGAGTGCTGAGGGGAGGAGCTGGATAGCGGCAGGGAGATGGATGGGGGCAGAAGTCCTCCAGGGAGCCTTTTATGAGTGACTCTGCCCATGGGTCATTGCCTTATCAGTGACTCTGCCCTTGGGTCATTGCCTTATCAGTGACTCTGCCCTTGGGTCATTGCCTGCCCTCCCTGCCTGAAAGGCTCAGAGAACTCAGAAAGGTTGGATTATTCCTTCCAGATGATTCTGGCAGGTGTGGAGGGAGGAGATCTGCATCTCTGCTGGGGCTTCCTTGGCATACTCTTTTTGCCAGGTTGGAGCAGTTGACCTGGTGGCCATTTACACCACAATATTTGCAAAGAAGTTAAAAATCTAAAAAAAAAACAAAACAAAACAAACAAAGAAAGAAAACCAAGTTAAAGGCAGTGAAGATGTGGTGTGGATGACAAAGACACATTGCTGCTGGGTTGAAGCTTTACTGTCTGTGGTATTGGAGCTATTTTCACCACAGCTGTAAGGGGAACATCTGTCAAGAAAGGATTTTTTTTCCAAGGACACGTTTGCTTCACTCCAGTGTAACCAGGTTTGTAGGTAGGTTCACTCCACCCAGGCTTTTCAGGTTCCCCAGAGCTGTTTTCTGCTGAGGCATTGGACAAGGTGGTGTATTGCAGGGAGTGGATGAGCGAGAGCTTGTTGGAGGACCAGGCTGAGATGAGCAGCCCGAGTGTGATGTAACCCCCACAGTTATAAAGGAATCTTCCTTCTGTGTGGCTGAAAAGACACTTTTGCAAACCTAAGGCATGGGATAATTTCCTAGAAGACTGCCACTAATGACATAAACCCCCTTTTGGATCTCTGAGTATTTAGAATGCTATAATGAGGAGGAGTTAGCTCTTTGCCTATTGGGAATAATGATATAGTTATATATAGGTTTCTTTTTTCTTTTAAATCAAAAGATATCTGTTGACATTTGGATTACCAAACGGGAGTAGACATGATCAGAAAAAAGTGTAACATTCATGAATGAGGAAGGCATTGCTCTGTAGACTCAAGCGTGGCACATTCTGCTCTATGGTACATTCACATGTCCTTCACAAAATCACAGAATGGCCTTGGTTACGTGGGACCTTAAAGATCATGTTGTACCACCCCCCCTGCCATGGGCAGGAACACTTCTCACTAGAGGAAGTCGCTCATAGCCACATCTGAGTGGCCTCAGATGCGCCAGGGATGGGGCATCAGCCACTTCTCAGCCTGTTCCAGTGCCTCAGCACTGTCACAGTAAAGAATTTCCTCCTAATATCTGATCAAACTTGCTATATTTCATGCCTCTTATCCTAGCAGGGCACCCACCAGATGCTGTAGAAGAAGAATACAGTTCTTGTCCAGGATTTTCATGGGCTTTCCTGTGCCTTGCAGTGCCCTCTTCAGCCCCAAGGTGGGCTGATTTAAGTGCTCAGCCAAAACCAAAAATACTCTGTAGGCTGTGCAGACAGATCCACCGTACAGAACTCCTGGGACACAGAGTAGCTGGCTTTGATTCCCATTCTGTCTTCTGCATTGCACAAGGACTGGAAGGCAATTCCAGAGGACGAATGCTCTATGGCAGATAGCCCATAGGGTTGGCAGTGTTTCAAGCTGAAACCAACAAATTGCAAAAGTCCTGTAACAAATAAGGAATTCATTCACCTGCTTCCTATATAGCATTCCATACAGATGGCTTATGATCTCATCTCACACCTAAGGACATAAATGTGCTACTTGTGCTGGCACTTCATGGCTCTGAAGACATGTCTAATGTCTGCTGTTGAGTGGATAATCTACACAATAGTTGTAAAAAGATCTTTCAAATATGTACTGTTATTTTTCCTTAAAACATCCATGTGATGCTCTAGTCCCCCGGACTTGCACACCCACCACTGATGGGTGTAATGAGAATTTCTGTCTGCCCTGCTTGCAGTTGTGAAGGGCCAAGGGGAGCCGGCACCTCTGCAAAACATTTGAAATGTATGTAATTATTGTAGGGAGCTGATACTGAGATCCTCTTGCCATGCAGATTTTTTGTATCTGTTTCAGACAGGAGATTGTTGTTGTTTTTGTCTTATCCAGGTAATAGAGGGAAAATAAGATCAAACTTGTATGTCAGCAGGTATGGATTTAATGATTAACTTTTCAATGGCCAATCCTGTGTGTCTACATTCTAAAGAATTGCTATCCAGACTTGCTGTATGTAGTCATGTATTTGATAAGCTTTAAGAGCTGATCTATGAGGTCAGATGCCCTTACACACAGGCACAGACCTCAAGGTGTTTGTCTTCATCTTGGTAGTCAGTTTTGTGTCCCCTACTTTATGTTCTGGTTGTTTGCTGCCTGTATCAAAGAGGTGGAAAGACGGTAGAATATTTGACAGAAATCTCTGTGGAATGTATGCTGAAACGCAGTTATGAGGGCTAAGTACAAATCTTATCTTTCCTGCTGCCAGCATCAGGTTTCTGTAATTTTTAATTACAAGTCAGAGTCTGATATGAGTTCCCTTATTAATGACCCAGCATTACATTTCTGTTCAGTGTAAGTGGGCACCTGTTTCAGAGACAATTTTTGCATTCTACTGTGAAGGACAAACTAGACCATATCCTGCAAGATTTGTTAGCAGTATTAATAATTGCCTATTCTAAAAGATGCCCTGGTGCTTTAATTTCCATAAGAACAGAAATATTTTGCACCTCTTACAAAATGGTAGTGGTGTGAGGCAAATGAGGTAAGGAAAGTGGGAGTTAGATTCACTCTGATATATTGTACCTAGCAGAGATATAGAAAACAATTCTGACAGAGGTCTATTAAAATGAGCAATTGATTGAGTTCATCCTAGTGGAGGAGAATGGCTGGGAAGAAATGTTAAAATAGAGAACAGGACTCTTGGAACAATTGCTGATTTTGAGTCCATGCTTGTGGGGGCCTGAGTTAACTTATGTATTGTAAATATATGTATGGCAGTTTAAGATCTTTGTATTGTATTAGTGACCCTGCCCTGATTCTGGTTATTGTAAATGGGCTGCAGCTGTGATGTCCTTGATTGGGCAGCAGCTGTAGCCCATGGAGGTAGCTGAGATAAAAGGGGGCGGGGTGGTCAGGGAGAGCTGGGGAGAGGAGTCCTGACTGAGAAGCAATAACATCACTGTTGTGAAGATCTGCCGTGAGAAGACCATTGAGAGAAGGTATGGGACTCAGGAAATATAATTGTACAGCAATATGAATACAACACATGCTATCATGGAATGATGGAATATCTCAACTTGGGGGGGACCCATTAGGACCACAGCCTTGCCTTTCTGTTTTTCCTTTCTTTTGCTCAGAAAAATTTCCTTTGGGGGACTAGCTGTGATCATAACACGTCCTCTACCACTTCACTCTGCAGTTACATTGCCAAGGAGGAACTTTACTTTATGATTTCTGATAGCCTAGGAATAGCACCTCTAGCATGCCCATGATGGGACACAAATGCACATGTCTCTTCCCCATTACAGTCTGTACATTTCTCTGAGGTTGTTTCAAGATGAAAACTAGAGCAGGAGAAAAGCCTCCATTCTAAGATTGGGATCTAAAGAGGACAAATAAGAATGAAGAAAGGAAAAGTGAGGAGGGAATAGTACAGAGCACAGTGATGGGTCTACAGTAGATGCCCATGCTGACATCCATGTTATTTCTCTGCCCCTTGATTCTCACCCAGAGGCTCTCAACTGTGCCATTACAGCTGCATACATTCCAACCCTTCTACTCCATGTCACCTGCCTGCCTCTTTTGCCCTGCCTTTCCCTCCTGAAGAGCCTATAACCATCCAACCATCCCAGGGCACTCCAGTCACAGGACTTGTCCCACCAGTTTCACTTATGCCAACGATATCAAGTCTCTGGCACCTGGCAAAAGTTTCCAGGTCACCATTGCTTGTTCCTCAAGCTGCGTTCATTGGTATAGAAACATTTTCACGAGTGGTGCTTTGCAGCCAACACTTATGAAGCAGATTGAGGGGTTCCCTTCCTGCTCCTTTCCTCAGGCTTTGGCACACAGTGCCACTGCTCATCACTGGCCAGCCTGGTGTTCTCCCAATCCCCTTCCCAGACTAGTTTAAAGCTCTGTCAAGCAGCCATGCTAGCTCCTGTGCTAGAACTCCTTCTCCCCTCTGGGAACGGCTCATCCTGTCAGGTGTCTGTATGTGAGGTGGTGAATGGATCACCCCACAGTCAAATACTCAGTATTTTTGTTTTGCTTGCACCAGCCTTGGAGCCATGCATGGACCCCAAGGATCTGTCTATTCCTACCAGTATCATTCCTTGTTACCGACAGGTCAAGGAAATCACTACCAGTGTTCCTGATCTATCAACCAATTGACCCAAGGCCCTGGAAGCTCTATTGATGGAGTGCACAGTATTAGAAGAGTTGGTTTAAAAACCTTTATTAGTAAAAGCATTTTCCTGGGAGAGACATCCTTTCATGTCCTGTCTGGGCACAGCAGGACCAGCAGTGGCAGCAGCACAGGTGAGTTCCTCATTCTCTTCTCCTGGTGCCCCACAGGGGGAGGTGCTGGGTGAGAAGGGCCCGGGCCAGGAGAGCACCTGCTGCGCTGGTCCCTCCGCTCGGCTTCCTAGGCCGCGTCCCTCAGAAGAGCAGCACAGTGCGGATACTGAAACGTGGAAGGGAAGGGAGGCTTGGCTGCAGCTCAGGAGCAGGCAGTGTGGCAGGCAGGTGTGCCTGGGGACCGGCCACCTTCTCTGTCATCCAGCCTCTTCCTGACTGAGCTGCATGAGGCGTGCAGCAGTGGGGCAGCCTTCAAATCCCTGCTGAGGGGAGCCCCTCACGGGATAAGGCCACAGGATCTGTGCTGAGCTGAACCGTGAGCAGGAGGGTTCCCTGTGCTGAACATGGGCTCTTCCCTCGGGGCTGTGGCAGATCTTGCCAGCACTCAGCTGGGAGGCCCTGCATCCTCAAAAGGCTCAGGTGCTCTTTGGGAAGCCAGTGTTGCATGCTCTGCCTGTTGGAACTTTAGGAGGAGGTGCTGAGGTTTGCTGAACCTCCTGCTGGTTCAGGGTCTCACCTTTTTCCTGCACGGAGCAACTCAAATCCCTCGTTCACTCTAGCAAATGGCAGAGTGTGCGTGATCAGCAAGTCCGGATTGAATTTCTTCTCCAAGTAGTCGGAAACTAATTTGGGGATACATTCTCTCGTCTTATAGCCTATAAACAGGAGAGAGCAGCTGCATGAATATTGGGAGAAAGGCTCTTTTGGTACGGTAGTGTTACTGTCAGGGTCAGGACTAGTGACCAGTGCTGGTGCCACAACCTTGTGAGATGTTTTCTGCTCTTTGGGATGAGTGGGTTACTGTGTGACACAGGTGGACGATTATTTGCCTGTCTAATGCTAATGTTCAATACAGGCAATGCAGTGCTCCTCTTTAGTTGTCTCTTACTTGAAAACCCTCTTTTCCTATGGATTGTCAACTGCCAAGAAAGAAAAAGCTGAATTGTTTAGAGTGCCTCTGAAGTACAATACCTCCAACCAAAGTCCCTTTCCATGTACGCCCAGTCAGCAGAAGTGTGGGATCGATGGAAATCTCTGAACCAGCATCCACTTCTCCAACCATCACAAAGACACCAGTGCTCATATTGCAGGAAGCCAAGGCAGCAATCTGATGGGACAGGCAGGAGAATGAGAGAGAGCCCTTATGGGTCAGCCATGGGAGTGCACTTTTTGTGCAATCTCCTGCTCCTCCCTGGGAATCTGAAAACATGCATGTCCCCGTGTGGAGCACACCTGGAGAGCATGGGGCTTTTTTTAAGATCATGCTGTTTTCTCTCACAAACATATGCCCAGCACTGCAGGCAGCCTGTGAGGATCTCCCCATGGGGTCAATTTTGCCCTGAGAGGAGCCTGTGATGATCTGGGAGGGAGGACAGGTGCTCAAGTGCCACCTACCATGGTGTCCTTGTGCCCGAAGGCCTCAAAGGAGTAGTCCACACCCTGCCCGGTCATCTCAGTGAGCACCTCCTGGATGGGCTTCTGGAAGTCTCGAGGGTTGATGCAGTCGGTAGCTCCCAGCTCCTTGGCCTTGGCAAACTTGTCCTTGTTGATGTCCACGGCAATGATGCGGGAAGCTCCAGCTGCCTTGCAGCCCATGACAATAGAGAGGCCAATTCCTCCAAGGCCAAAAACAGCACAGGTGGAGCCTGGTTTTACCTGCACAGATGGGAGCCTGTGAGTCTCCAGCAGCAAGAGCAGGAGGAGGAGAAGGTTCCTTTTGCACAGGATTGATGAGCATGTGAGGGTGACCCTGGGGTGCTAAACACGCCTGAACACCAACCTTGGCTGTGTTGATGGCAGCCCCATAGCCTGTGGGAAACCCACAGCCAAACAAGCAGACTTTGTCTAGAGGTGCTGCAGCATCTATCTTGGCAACAGTGTACTCTGGGACCACGGTGTATTCTGCAAAGGCGCTGACCCACAGGAAGTGATGGATCTGCTTCCCTTTGCATGAGAAGCGGCTGGTCTTGTCCGGCAGCAGGTTTTGTGGTTCAGAGAAACTGTGGAGGAGATGCAAGTATTTGCATTTGATTGAGTGAAGCACTGATGGGGGTGGCATATTTGTCATAAAGTTCCATCCCATGTAGGTGTAGGGGAAGGCAAAGTAAACTTACTGGGACTTCTGGCAATAATTGGATTCAGGATTCCGGCAGAAGCTGCATTCCCCACACTGAGGGACGCCAACTAAGATCACTTTGTCACCTGGAAGAAAGCAATATTCCATGTTATGTGAGTCTAAGGATTCTGCCTGTGTGAGAGCTGTTTCCTGGGCATGTGATGGTTTTTATGTGTGTGTGTCAGTTACCTGGTTTCACAGAGGTCACTCCTTCTCCAACGCTTTCCACAATTCCAGCTCCTTCATGGCCAGGGATCACTGGGAATTCTGCATTGGGAAAGCAGCCTTGCAGAACGTGATCATCTGTGCCACAGATGCCTGTGGCCACAAGCTGTTTGGAGAGGAACAAGCAGATGACCTGGCCTCTGTCTAACTCAGTTTGTGGAAGCAATTTTCCCAGGGATGTTATGATGCCCCTCAGTCAGTGCTGGCACTCTATGGCAGCACACTGAGCCCAGGCTGGGCATTCCCCTTCTCACTCTGAATGCTCCATGTGGCTTTCCTCTGCACTGAGCTGGAGGTGGAAGAGGAGGAGAGGCCACAGTGTGGACACCAGAGCCCTGTCCAGTAGAGAAAGGGCTGGAGACAGGAATTCCGATGTGACAGCTTAGACAAGATTTAGTCCAAAAAGGAGCCCCTGGCAGATGGTGCATTTGAGCCAAGGCAGCTCTGGGCAATGAAAGCCTCTTGGAGAATACAGATCCCTGAGTTTTACTGAAGGTATAACCACAAGAAGAGCAATTCCCACAAGGAAGGAAGGAAAAGTTATTGAGATGTATTTTTACCTTGATCCGGACTTCCCCTGCCTTTGGGGGTGCAACTTCCACCTCCTCAACAGAGAGTTTGCCCGGGGCCCAGGCAACAGCAGCCCTGCACCTGATAACCTGGAAACAACCAAGAGGAATTGCATGGGAACGTTTGCCTTTAGCACGCGGTTGGGGGAAGTCATCCTGCAATCACCTAAACCCGAGGTGCTCAAACCTGGTGATGCTCAACTGCACCTGAAACCACGTGCTGTCCAATGACCACTGGCCTGGTTTAGGGTCTGAGGAAACCCCATTTGTGGTTTGTGACACAAAGAGTATCAGGTGTAGCCTTCGAAAGCTGCTGGGTTCTGATGGCTTTGGTGGAGTTTTCATAATATCCCCAAGTGTGACTGGCCAGACTGTGCTGCCATGAGCACTGCAGACCCTACCTGATGGAAATGCCAATGGAGAGCTTTGATGTCAGCCTTGTGAGACTGTGGGCTGAAGGTGAGAGAGAGGGACTACGGAATTGTCCCCATCTGATGGGCACCTGGATACTTTATTTCCTTTAGCAAGTTTTGATTTGCGTGTGACATGGCACAAACCCTTCCCCGATCAACTCAAAGCAGTTTGGCATCAGCAAGATGGGGCTTGCAGCCTGGAAAGGCTATTGCCATGGACAAGGCTGAGTGCAGGAGGTGAGCAGCTGAAGAGGGCACCACTGAAGAGCTGCGTTTGCTGCCAGAGCAGGAGCTCAGGGTGGGATTTTTGAGCAGGAGGGTGTTTTTCAGGGCAGCACAATTGCAAATTTTGTCTCCTGAGCAGCCGGGCAGGACAGAGGGGGAATGCACTACGAAATGCAGGTCTGGACGTGTGCAGTTGCCCGAGAGCAGAGTCTGGTGAAATTCTCAGGGGTTTGGGAGAGGAGGGAGAATAAGGTCAGAGGAAAGAGGGCACACGGAGTGGTGTGCAGGCTGAGCCTTCTGCAGCGGATTTGGCCAAGAGCAGGGCACCTGGGAAAGGAGGGTGGGAAATGCCTTTTCCTTACTTTTCCCGCAGTGGCCATGTGGTCTTAGCGGAGCCGTGTCTGTCGCTGTGGCGGGCTGGAGGGAAGCTGCTGCCCGGGCGTGCTGCAGGATCCGCCAGGCGTGGAGCGGGAGCAGTCCCGGCGCGGCACCGTCTCTGGAGAGCGCTGGTTAATGTGTGTCGGGGGCTGGATGCTGCACAGGGAGTGCTGAGGGGAGGAGCTGGATAGCGGCAGGGAGATGGATGGGGGCAGAAGTCCTCCAGGGAGCCTTTTATCAGTGACTCTGCCCATGGGTCATTGCCTTATCAGTGACTCTGCCCATGGGTCATTGCCTTATCAGTGACTCTGCCCTTGGGTCATTGCCTGCCCTCCCTGCCTGAAAGGCTCAGAGAACTCAGAAAGGTTGGATTATTCCTTCCAGATGATTCTGGCAGGTGTGGAGGGAGGAGATCTGCGTCTTTGCTGGGGCTTCCTTGGCATACTCTTTTTGCCAGGTTGGAGCAGTTGACCTGGTGGCCATTTACACCACAATATTTGCAAAGAAGTTAAAAATCTAAAAAAAAACCAAAAAAAAAACAAAAAAAGAAAGAAAACCAAGTTAAAGGCAGTGAAGATGTGGTGTGTATGACAAAGACACATTGCTGCTGGGTTGAAGCTTTACTGTCTGTGGTATTGGAGCTATTTTCACCACAGCAGTAAGGGGAACGTCTGTCAAGAAAGGAATTTTTTTTTCCAAGGACACATTTGCTTCATTCCAGTGTAGCCAGGTTTGTTGGTTCACATCCCCTGGGTTCTTCAGGTTCCCCCAGAGCTGTTTTCTGCTGAGGCATTGGAAAAGGTGATGTGTAGGAGAAACAGGATGAGCGAGAGCTTATTGGAGGACCAGGCTAAGATGTGCACTGTGTGTGTTTGGGAACTGTTTCTGTGTTTGGGAAGAGGTCAGCCCCACGTTTACACGTTCAGTGCAGTGTCCGCAGAGGTTTGTGTTGGTGCTTTGATTCCCATTCTGTCTTCTGCATTGTACAAGGGCTGGAAAGCAATTCCAGAGGACAAATGCTCTCTGGCAGATAGCCCACAGGGTTGGCAGTGTTTCAAGCTGAAACCAACAAATTGCAAAAGTCCTGTAACAAATAAGGAATTCATTCACCTGCTTCCTAGATAGCATTCCATACAGATGGCTTATGATCTCATCTCACACCTAAGGACATAAATGTGCTACTTGTGCTGGCACTTCATGGCTCTGAAGACATGTCTAGTGTCTGCTGTTGAGTGGATAATCTACACAATAGTTGTAAAAAGATCTTTCAAATATGTACTGTTATTTTTCCTTAACACATCCATGTGATGCTCTAGTCCCCCGGACTTGCACACCCACCACTGATGGGTGTAATGAGAATTTCTGTCTGCCCTGCTTGCAGTTGTTAAGGGCCATGGGGAGCTGGCACCTCTGCAAAACATTTGAAATGTATGTAATTATTGCAGGGAGCTGATACTGAGATCCTCTTGCCATGCAGATTTTTTGTATCTGTTTCAGACAGGAGATTGTTGTTGTTTTTGTCTTATCCAGGTAATAGAGGGAAAATAAGATCAAACTTGTATGTCAGCAGGCATGGATTTAATGATTAACTTTTCAATGGCCAATCCTGTGTATCTACAATCTAAAGAATTGCTATCCTGACTTGCTGTATGTAGTCATGTATTTGATAAGCTTTAAGAGCTGATCTGTGAAGTCAGATGCCCTTACACACAGGCACAGACCTCAAGGTGTTTGTCTTCATCTTGGTAGTCAGTTTTGTGTCCCCCACTTTATGTTCTGGTTGTTTGCTGCCTGTATCAAAGAGGTGGAAAGATGGTAGAATATTTGACAGAAATCTCTGTGGAATGTATGCTGAAACGCAGTTATGAGGGCTAAGTACAAATCTTATCTTTCCTGCTGCCAGCATCAGGTTTCTGTAATTTTTAATTACAAGTCAGAGTCTGATATGAGTTCCCTTATTAATGACCCAGCATTACGTTTCTGTTCAGTGTAAGTGGGCACCTGTTTCAGAGACAATTTTTGCATTCTACTGTGAAGGACAAACTAGACCATATCCTGCAAGATTTGTTAGCAGTATTAATAATTGCCTATTCTAAAAGACGCCCTGGTGCTTTAATTTCCATAAGAACAGAAATATTTTGCACCTCTTACAAAATGGTAGTGGTGTGAGGCAAATGAGGTAAGGAAAGTGGGAGTTAGATTCACTCATATATTGTACCTAGCAGAGATATAGAAAACAATTCTGACAGAGGTCTATTAAAATGAGCAATTGATTGAGTTCATCCTACTGGAGGAGAATGGCTAGGGAAGAAATGTTAAAATAGAGAACAGGACTCTTGGAACAATTGCTGATTTTGAGTCCATGCTATCATAGAATGATGGAATATCTCAACTTGGGGGGGACCCATTAGGACCATAGCCTTGCCTTTCTGTTTTTTCTTTTATTTGCTCAGAAAAAATTCCTTTGGGGGACTAGCTGTGATCATAACACATCCTCTACCACTTCACTCTGCAATTACATTGCCAAGGAGGAACTTTACTTTATGATTTCTGATAGCCTAGGAATAGCACCTCTAGCATGCCCATGATGGGACACAAATGCACATGTCTCTTCCCCATTACAGTCTGTACATTTCTCTGAGGTTGTTTCAAGATGAAAACTAGAGCAGGAGAAAAGCCTCCATTCTAAGATCGGGATCTAAAGAGGACAAATAAGAATGAAGGAAGGAAAAGTGAGGAGGGAATAGTACAGAGCACAGTGATGGGTCTACAGTAGATGCCCACGCTGACATCCATGTTATTTGTCTGCCCCTTGATTCTCACCCAGAGGCTCTCAACTGTGCCATTACAGCTGCATACATTCCAACCCTTGTATTCCATGTCACCTGCCTGCCTCTTCTGCCCTGCCTTTCCCTCCTGAAGAGCCTGTAACCATCCAACCATCCCAGGGCACTCCAGTCACAGGACTTGTCCCACCAGTTTCACTTATGCCAACAATATCAAGTCTCTGGCACCTGGCAAAAGTTTCCAGGTCACTATTGCTTGTTCCTCAAGCTGCATTCATTGGTATAGAAACATTTTCACGAGTTGTGTTTTGCAGCCAACACTTATGAAGCAGATTGAGGGGTTCCCTTCCTCCTCCTTTCCTCACGCTTTGGCACACAGTGCCACTGCTCATCACTGGCCAGCCTGGTGTTCTCCCAATCCCCTTCCCAGACTAGTTTAAAGCTCTGTCAAGCAGCCATGCTAGCTCCTGTGCTAGAACTCCTCCCCTCTGAGAATGGCTTATCCTGTCAGGTGTCTGTATGCGAGGTGGTGAATGGATCACCCCACAGTCAAATACCCAGTATTTTTGTTTTGCTTGCACCAGCCTTGGAGCCATGCATGGACCCCAAGGATCTGTCTATTCCTACCAGTATAATTCCTTGTTACCGACAGATCAAGGAAATCACTACCAGTGTTCCTGATCTATCAACCAATTGACCCAAGGCCCTGGAAGCTCTATTGATGGAGTGCACAGTATTAGAAGAGTTGGTTTAAAAACCTTTATTAGTAAAAGCATTTTCCTGGGAGAGACATCCTTTCATGTCCTGTCTGGGCACAGCAGGACCAGCAGTGGCAGCAGCACAGGTGAGTTCCTCATTCTCTTCTCCTGGTGCCCCACAGGGGGAGGTGCTGGGTGAGAAGGGCCCGGGCCAGGAGAGCACCTGCTGCGCTGGTCCCTCCGCTCGGCTTCCTAGGCCGCGTCCCTCAGAAGAGCAGGACAGTGCGGATACTGAAACGTGGAAGGGAAGGGAGGCTTGGCTGCAGCTCAGGAGCAGGCAGTGTGGCAGGCAGGTGTGCCTGGGGACCGGCCACCTTCTCTGCCATCCAGCCTCTTCCTGACTGAGCTGCATGAGGCGTGCAGCAGTGGGGCAGCCTTCAAATCCCTGCTGAGGGGAGCCCCTCACGGGATAAGGCCACAGGATCTGTGCTGAGCTGAACCATGAGCAGGAGGGTTCCCTGTGCTGAACATGGGCTCTTCCCTTGGGGCTGTGGCAGATCTTGCCAGCACTCAGCTGGGAGGCCCTGCTTCCTCAAAAGGCTCAGGTGCTCTTTGGGAAGCCAGTGTTGCATGCTCTGCCTGTTGGAACTTTAGGAGGAGGTGCTGAGGTTTGCTGAACCTCCTGCTGGTTCAGGGTCTCACCTTTTTCCTGCACGTAGCAACTCAAATCCCTCGTTCACTCTAGCAAATGGCAGAGTGTGCGTGATCAGCAAGTCCGGATTGAATTTCTTCTCCAAGTAGCCGGAAACTAATTTGGGGATACATTCTCTCGCCTTATAGCCTAGAAACAGGAGAGAGCAGCTGCATGAATATTGGGAGAAAGGCTCTTTTGGTACGGTAGTGTTACTGTCAGGGTCAGGACTAGTGACCAGTGCTGGTGCCACACCCTTGTGAGATGTTTTCTGCTCTTTGGGATGAGTGGGTTACTGTGTGACACAGGTGGAGGACTATTTGCATGTCTAATGCTAATGTTCAATAAAGGCAGTGGCGTGCTCCTCTTTAGTTGTCTCTTACTTGAAAACCCTCTTTTCCTATGGATTGTCATCTGCCAAGAAAGAAAAAGCTGAATTGTTTAGAGTGCCCCCTTAAGTACAATACCTCCGAGAGCAGATCCCTTCCATGTACGCCCAATCAGCAGAAGTGTGGGATCGATGGAAATCTCTGAACCAGAATCCAGTACACCAACCATCACACAGACACCAGTGCTCATATTGCAGGAAGCCAAGGCAGCAATCTGATGGGACAGGTGTGAAGAGCCTGGTTCAGGCATGGCTTAAGGAAAGAGGCCACGAAGGTATACAGCTGATGGGAAAGTAAAGGGTAGCTGTAAAGCAGCAGTTCCCAGGCTTGATTTTGTAAATAACTTGGTTCTCAGACACCTTTTCTATAAACAGCAGGATTCTCAGACCATCTTCCCATAACAGGCAAAACATTCTGTCCTTGGGCTCTTTGGGAACAGATAGCTGCTCTGGGAACAGATATGAAGGTTTTGAGAACTTTTCTTATCACAGTGAGAACGCTGGTCCTGTTTTCAATAAACAAACCACAGGTATTGTAAAACAAAAGGAGGGGTTAGAGTTTTCTCTGTAACCTATCATGAGCTCGAATTTGCAATATGCATGAAGTTAATTAACACTGTTATATAAAGTGGCTGATTTAATCAATAAATTGAAGTCAATGCTGATCAACGACAAGGTGGGTTGACTTCCTTCGCTTTTGACAGACAGGCAGGAGAATGAGAGAGAACCCTTATGGGTGAGTCAGAGGAGTGCACTTTTTGTGCAATCTCCTGCTCCTCCCTGGGAATCTGAAAACATGCATGTCCCCGTGTGGAGCACACCTGGAGAGCATGGGGCTTTTTTTAAGATCATGCTGTTTTCTCTCACAAACATATGCCCAGCACTGCAGGCAGCCTGTGAGGATCTCCCCATGGGGTCAATTTTGCCCTGAGAGGAGCCTGTGATGATCTGGGAGGGAGGACAGGTGCTCAAGTGCCACCTACCATGGTGTCCTTGTGCCCGATGGCCTCAAAGGAGTAGTCCACGCCCTGCCCGGTCATCTCAGTGAGCACCTCCTGGATGGGCTTCTGGAAGTCTCGAGGGTTGATGCAGTCGGTGGCTCCCAGCTCCTTGGCCTTGGCAAACTTGTCCTTGTTGATGTCCACGGCAATGATGCGGGAAGCTCCAGCTGCCTTGCAGCCCATGACTATAGAGAGACCAACTCCTCCAAGGCCAAAAACAGCACAGGTGGAGCCTGGTTTTACCTGCACAGATGGGAGCCTGTGAGTCTCCAGCAGCAAGAGCAGGAGGAGGAGAAGGTTCCTTTTGCACAGGATTGATGAGCATGAGAGGGTGACCCTGGGGTGCTAAACACGCCTGAACACCAACCTTGGCTGTGTTGATGGCAGCCCCATAGCCTGTGGAAAACCCACAGCCAAACAAGCAGACTTTGTCTAGAGGTGCTGCAGCATCTATCTTGGCAACAGTGTACTCTGGGACCACGGTGTATTCTGCAAATGTGCTGACCCACAGGAAGTGATGGATCTGCTTCCCTTTGCATGAGAAGCGGCTGGTCTTGTCCGGCAGGAGGTTTTGTGGTTCAAAAAAACTGTGGAGGAGATGTAAGTATTTGTATTTGATTGAGTGAAGCACTGATGGGGGTGGCATATTTGTCATAAAGTTCCATCCCATGTAGGTGTAGGGGAAGGCAAAATAAACTTACTGGGACTTCTGGCAGAAGTTGGATTCAGGATTCCGGCAGAAGCTGCATTCCCCACACTGAGGGATGCAAAGTGGGATCACTTTGTCTCCTGGAACAAAATGGATCTCTGTTAGGTGCCTTTAGCTCCACAGTCCCTGAGGGCATTGCCTGTTGAATCACCTCTCCTGAGCTTTATGATGGTAGAAACCTCCAATGAACCCTCTTGTTTCCCTGTGCGGATGAATGCTCCACTCCTCATTTGTCTACATGGGGAACAGACTGTAAAATTGGACATGAGAGTCCAGTGCATTGATTCTGCACTTTGTTTTTTAACCAGTGACTCAGGAGAAGGGAGAAATTTCTGAGCTCTTGGCAGAGCTGTGAGGACTGAATCCTGGAGATGTGTTTGAGTGTTTGTTGGTTACCTGGTTTCACAGCAGTCACTCCTTCTCCAATGCTTTCCACAATCCCAGCTCCTTCATGGCCAGGAATAAATGGGAATTCCATATTAGGCAAGGAACCTTTCAAACCGTGTTCATCTGTGTGACAGATGCCAGTGGCCACAATCTGTTCGGAGAGGAAAGAGTAAATGGTGATTTCTAGAAATACTCCAGACATTGTTTGTTTCAGTTTGTGGAAGGATGTTCCACAGAACTTCTCTGGGCAGTTAAGGTGATGGGTGGACACTGATCACTGGATTATATCCAAGCTACAGCCACAAGAAGAACAGCTCCCTTCAGGGAGAAAAAATTATTGAGATGTATTTTTACCTTGATCCGGACTTCCCCTGCCTTTGGGGGTGCAACTTCCACCTCCTCAACAGAGAGTTTGCCCGGGGCCCAGGCAACAGCAGCCCTGCACCTGATAACCTGGAAACAACCAAGAGAAATTCATTGCAGGGAAAGGTTCTGTTACAGGGCTTGCAAGGGTTTTTCAGGGTGAAGAGAGAGACGAGGATGTTGACCTCATGTTCAGAAGGCTTGATTTATTATTTTATTATATATATTACATTATAACTATACTAAAAAGAAATAAAGTTCTCAGAATGCTAGCTAAGCTAAGAATAGAAAAGGAATCAATAAACAAAGGTCTGTGTCTCAGCACAGAGTGAGACCCAGCTCTGCCATGAGTGGTCAGTAAATCCAAACATTCACCCAAGACCAATCACGGATGCACCTGTTGCATTCCACAGCAGCAGATAACCATTGTTTACATTTTGTTGCTGAGGCCACAGCTTCTCAGAAGGGAGAAAAATCCTAAAGAAAGGATTTTTCACAAAAGATGTCGGTGACAAGGTTCACCTTTGACAACAGCCCAGGACAGCTGTCCTACAATCACCAAAGCCAAGGCTGCACAACACGTGTCTGTGCACACTGCAGCACACACTTCCAGAGCTACACAACTGCCCTGTGCTGTTTTCTGAGGGTTGCTGGTTGGGTGGGATTTGGTGGGGGAGCAGAGACATTGGAGTGCTCAGCTGTATGCAATGCCAAACAATGTTCAGTAAACACTGGCATTGTGTGAAGTGTGGAAATACAAAATGAAGTGACTGGTTTGTCTGGTGTACGGGCAGATGTGACAGCAACATGAGTGCTTCTGCAGGTTAAGGCAAGCAAGACTGAACTTTTCATTTCAGTGAGCTGATGGTATCTAAAAAGAGGTTACAAAACAGTCCCAGCCTGGCTGGCAACCGGATCATTTCTCTCCTTGCCAAAAGGATGATTTATGTGTGACATGGCACAAACCCTTCCCCGATCAACTCAAAGCAGTTTGGCATCAGCAAGATGGGGCTTGCAGCCTGGAAAGGCTATTGCCATGGACAAGGCTGCGTGCAGGAGGTGAGCAGCTGAAGAGGGCACCACTGAAGAGCTGCGTTTGCTGCCAGAGCAGGAGCTCAGGGTGGGATTTTTGAGCAGGAGGGTGTTTTTCAGGGTAGCACAATTGCAAATTTTGTCTCCTGAGCAGCCGAGCAGGACAGAGGGGGAATGCACTACTGAATGCAGGTCTGGACGTGTGCAGTTGCCCGAGAGCAGAGTCTGGTGAAATTCTCAGGGGTTTGGGAGAGGAGGGAGAGTAAGGTCAGAGGAAAGAGGGCACACGGAGTGGTGTGCAGGCTGAGCCTTCTGCAGCGGATTTGGCCAAGAGCAGGGCACCTGGAAAGGAGGATGGGAAATGCCTTTTCCTTACTTTTCCCGCAGTGGCCATGTGGTCTTAGCGGAGCCGTGTCTGTCGCTGTGGCGGGCTGGAGGGAAGCTGCTGCCCGGGCGTGCTGCAGGATCCGCCAGGCGTGGAGCGGGAGCAGTCCCGGCGCGGCACCGTCTCTGGAGAGCGCTGGTTAATGTGTGTCGGGGGCTGGATGCTGCACAGGGAGTGCTGAGGGGAGGAGCTGGATAGCGGCAGGGAGATGGATGGGGGCAGAAGCCCTCCAGGAAGCCTTTTATCAGTGACTCTGCCCATGGGTCATTGCCTTATCAGTGACTCTGCCCATGGGTCATTGCCTGCCCTCCCTGCCTGAAAGGCTCAGAGAACTCAGAAAGATTTGGTTTATTCCTTCCAGATGATTCTGGCAGGTGTGGAGGGAGGAGATCTGCGTCTCTGCTGGGGCTTCCTTGGCATCCCCTTTTGCCAGGTTGGAGCAGTTGACCTGGTGGCCATTTACACGAGCATATTTGCAAAGAGGTTAAAAATTAAAAAATAAACAAAAACCAAATAGAGGCAGTGAAGATGTGGTGTGGATGACAAAGACACATTGCTGCTGGGTTGAAGCTTTACTGTCTGTGGTATTGGAGCTATTTTCACCAGAGCAGTAAGGGGAACATCTGTCAAGAAAGGAATTTTTTTTCCAAGGACACATTTGCTTCACTCCAGTGTAGCCAGGTTTGTTGGTTCACATCCCCTGGGCTCTTTAGGTTCCCCCAGAGTTGTTTTCTGCTGAGGCATTGGAAAAGGTGATGTGTAGGATAAACAGGATGAGTGAGAGCTTATTGGAGGACTGGGCTAAGATGAGCACTGTGTGTGTTTGGGAACTGTTTCTGTGTTTGGGAAGAGGTCAGCCCCACGTTTACACGTTCAGTGCAGTGTCCGCAGCGGTTTGTGCTGGTGCTGGCCACTGAATGTCCCAGCCCTTTCTCATGGGCTGGGGAGGAGGTTCATAGTGGCTGCAGGGCTCAGAGTTGGCTGGCCAAGCCCCCAGCTCTCAAGAACCCTGAACATATCTCCAGCTCCAGGGATGAAGCCCAGCTGCTCTGTCCCGCCCCAGCAGCTGTCTGAGCTCTTGCACCGAGCATGGCAGCCCTGTGGTGGGACAGTGGTCCCAGCCACATGGATGTGCTGCTTGGCATTCAGTTCTCCAGCCCTGCTGGTCAACTCGACCTCTAGGTGAAGGCATGCTCCTGTCTTGGAGGTGAGCAGCTGGCTCTAGAGCAGACATGCACTTGTGGATCACTTTTATCTGTATTTTTGGTAAACAGGGATGTTTAACAGTTTTTCCCAAGAAATTTCTACTTTTTCATACATTTGTTTGCACACCTCTGGTAGCCTCAATCAGACCATAAATAATGATGATGTATAATTTCCCAGGAATAAGGAGTTTTAGAGTGAAGTCTTAAAGATTTTCAGTATTCAGCCTGGTCAACCTGTTGCATTTAAAAAGAAATAAATCTATCATGACTTCTAGTATGCTTTGTGTATCTTGTTAGAGAAAAATAAATTCACTTATCCAGAGCAATTTTTTCACTTGTCCAAGCATTTGCTAACCCCTGAACAAAACATGGGCTTCTTGTCTCCCAAGTATCTGTGTAGCACAATTGTTCTTATTACTGGGATCTGTGCTCTCCATCTGATAACCTGGAAGCATTGGAGGGAATTATGTTGTGTGGGAATGATCATTTGGCTTTGATGCGCTGTCAAGGAGCGTGATCTTAAAAGCATGTGAAAGTAGAGCTGCACACTGGAGCATGTGCCATTTCCTGGGGGAGTGTCTGAGTGGGTGGGGTGTGGTGGGAGAGCAGAAACATGGGAGAGCTCAGCTGTAAGCAAAGCCAAGTGATGTTCAGTTAAACTCTTCCGTAGTTCAAGGTCTGAGGAAACACCCTTTGTGCTTTGTCTGGTAGTTAGATTGCTTCTTGGGAAATTCCTGGATTTTTCATGTGTTTGGTGGATTTTTCCTGGTGTCATCATGTGCTAGTGGACAGCTGGTGCTCTGATGGGGCATGTGGTCTCTACTCGCTGCCAGGAAAGCTCCTAAAGGGAGGCTTACACAGGGCTGTGCAAGAGCTGTCCAGAGCTGTCCTGGGCTCCCCAGGAGTACCTCAGAGCCAGAGAGTCATCAGGAAGGGCTGGCAGAAACCTTCTGTCCAAGCTATACAATCACACAAACAAATTCATCTTCAGCTGAGTGTTGATGAGGGTCTGCAGGGCAAAATAAGCTAGGAAAGTAGGAACTTTTTGTTGTTTCTCAGTCAGAATACACTTCATTCCTCCATGTGAAGACAGATCTAGATGGCTGCCTTATAAAATATCCCTAATAAAAATTATATAATGGGTTTATTGTTTTGGACTCCAGCAGCTATTGTACTAAAGATACTAACAGCTGGAATTTACTATGCTTGGCAGACGACAACCACAAAAATGGGCTTTACATCATCCTGAAGAGGACAGAAGTGAGGTTTGTTGTACTTCAGCTCTTTTACACTGACGACTGAAGTTCAGCTCTCAATTGTTGTGTAAATTGAGTTTATAGACATGTTTAAGGTTAAACTGTAATCTCTTGATTCTCAAATCATTAAACTGTGATCTCGTACTCAAATCATGAAACTAGCTGTGCCACTCAAAGGCTGTTTCTGCTCACAGGTAAGTCATCCGTAGCACAGTCCTCTTGCTTCACATGGCACCTCTTCTACCCAGGTGCCATGTGTGTGAGTGCCTGCAAGCTCTGATTAGTCCATGCTAAAGATATGTCAATGTTGACCATATTTGCCAAGATAGAAATAGCCTTGTTTCTGTTTCCACATTGCAAATTCAGAAAACTGTAAGATGCTCTATGTTTGGATTGTTGCAAACTGTTACCACTCACCTGTCTCTTCCCATTTATTCTGTATTCATACTTAAGAAATTAAGGAACCTCCCCTTTGTATAATGGAAACAAAAAACTTGATGCACGTTCGTGTTTCTCCACTCTGTTTCCCAAACTTCAGAGGCATTTGTATAAATTGGCCAAAGGTGTTAAACTACACTGATCAACAACTAAAACAGCCTCAAGAAAGAGGCATAAAGGTAAAAAAATGCCAAACCACCAAATACAAACCATAACACAAAACAATAATATGCCTGTTTTACATAAAATATCTGGGAGTGGTAATCTGGTAAAATACTGAGTGGTGAGACATTCTACAGTACCTAAGTCTATGGAGATTCTCAGTTCAGTCGAAGAAAGAACAGAGATAATTTCTCCCAGGCCGAGCCTGGGAATCTTAGAGGAAAGAATTAAAACAACTATTATCTCTCTTTCTGTAACTATTATTAATAGTTATGGTTCTTCACAGTGTGCTATTCATAGTCACCAGTAGTGTGAGATGTTTCTACTTTGAGACCAATCAAGTATCACTTTATTGAGTCACATTATAAGAGATCCATTACTTTCATTAAAGTTAGCCTTCTGATCCACCTGAAGACTGGAATCTTTCTTTCCATCCCTGACTTGACAGTGTCATAAGTCTATGATTTACTTTAATTATTGATTCAAACACATGGTCACCATAAATTTTAATTTCTGCTATATCATTCCTTGCTTATTAGGCACTGGAATGATACAGTCCTTCAGGATGGATACACAGTTCTAATCTAGAGTTTCACTATGCTGAACTGCAGGTACAAATTTCTTAAGCTTGCAGTGTTATGGAAGCCTAAACAAACAGCGTATTTCCTTTTTATTTTATTAAAAGATTGCATATTATAAGTAATTTGTAAAAATCCACATTTTTAGAACATCTGTGACAGGAGCAAGTCCTGTAATTCATAACTGGCTATTAAAATTGCAGCACAATATAAAGAATATAAAACAGGAATGAGGAGAGGGAGGTAGTAGGAAAAAGATGGTTTCATTTATAAATTCTGTTCTTGAAATGTGGGGTTTGAGCTTGATTCTTTTATTCAAGGGCAGTGGTAGATCCTTCAGGAAAGCCTTGGTCTGCATTTCATGTAAGTTGAATTGGAGGACGGTGAAGTTCATACTGGTGCTGAGCCATCCGCTGCTTAATGTCTGGGAATCCTAAAATGTCAGGACACTGCGGATGCTGCAGTATAAGAAGACAAGTTAGTGACTAGAAGATCCCCTGGGCTGGCATCAGCAGAACACTGCTGTTTTCTCTTGTAATCTGTGCTATTGCTGTCAAACAGGTACTCCCTTCCCTGCCTGCCCTCCCCAGCCTGCAGCAAAATGACAGAACAGATGTGCAAACTTTGCTGCAGATGTGGAGAACAAAATTCACAGAAGACTGCAAAGCCCTCACTGATGAAGCCCAGGGCTCCTGGTAATTTATTACCAGCTACAGCCAGAGAAGTTCCTCAGAGAGGGGCTTGGACACATCTTTCCAATTACAGAGTAACTGGTACAGCTTACTCTGCTCTGAAATGCTGAAGTATTATACTCCGTAAAATGATCCGCTGTGACGTGCCTCCATCTTCAGGATGACTATCAGTATCTTAGCAAAGCTGCTGGCATCTCTGTCCTCACCACTTTTCCATTTGTTATCCTAAAGACTAAAACTAACATTTATAGCCTATGTAAAACAAGGACAGTCAAAAAATGAAGTGTGTGCTGCATCTTTACAACCTGAGAACAAACCTCAGGGGCTGAAATTCTGCTGTTACTTGCTTTTATATTCAGAGTGAGGAACATCTAAAATAACTGCTAGCAAATGACAATGAAAAGAAAACATGAATGTAACTCTTCAGACTCTGTAAGTTATAAACATCTAGAACTTTCAGAGGGTAGTCTCCACACATACTAAGATATACAAATCTATTTCCTACTTCTGCTAAGGACAATTTTCAATTCCCATGGCGAGTCTTGTTAAATGTCTCTGTCAAAAAATATTTCCAATTTCTTTACCCTGAGAAAACAGTCTGAGCTGAAATTTCATGTTATTTGAGGAATGCACAAGAGCTAAATTCCGAGTTTGCAATGTATATATATACCAAGTACTTTAACTTTTTAAAAGCTCTGATGCTCAAGGTAAAGTACCCAGTGACTTTAGACCAGTTGGACTGGGATTGTGTTCCCTAACTCACAAGAGAAATTGGCTATTTCTGTGTTCCTGCTCCTCATCCCGAAATGTTTCTTGGAATATGATGTAGCTAACCCTTGGCATTCAACAGCTTGGCACGCCTATGCTCCCTTGGTTGTGCGCTTTTTTCCAGTGAGTACTGGGACTTCCTCAATTGTGCAGTCTTTTCTCCCTCTGCCACCCAGGGTCTCTGCTCAAACTAGAATCTCAAACTAGAAAGTTCCTCTGCAAGGGCCCGCTGCATTTCAGAAGCTGAAGGTTTACTGACTTTATGACTCCAGCTGCAGCCCATGGGAACACACTGGGAGGGATTAAAGGGCATGCTGGGCTGCCTTCCCCATTCTCTGCCATGAAGTCAGACTTTGTCTTACCATAGAGCTCCTTTAGGTTATTTATACAGAACCTTTACAGTGAAATTATGCTTACCTCTTCCCTGTCCTTAAAAGATCAAATCCTTCATTGATCTTTGTGAAAGGTAGTGTGTGGGTTATTAGTGGATCCAGAACAAATTTTTTCTTCATGTAGTCAGCAACCAGTTTGGGAACTGCATCTTTACTCTTCCAGCCTGAAAAAATCCCCACAGAAAATGCACGATGAAATTAAATGCTTCTGAAAATTCATAAAACCAAGGGCAGCTTATATTTTTAGATAAACTTTCTACGGCAGAGTAATGGGATGAAATGTGACCGCATGGCTTTACCTTTGTAACACAGGGTGCTAGCAGAAAACATGGGACAAAGTGCAGCTATTCCACATATGGCAAACCCAGCAGACCAGTACAATTGTCAGTCTTTACAGAATCCAAACTTTCCCCCACATCAAACACTTCCAACTTAATCACGTCACACAAAAGCCAGAGTGCTGACATCCATGTTGGTAAGTTGAAACTTGATTGTCTGCTCAAAAGTGGGGAGCGGGTGGTGGATGTGTCTCTCTTTTATTACAAACACCACCAGATAAAGTGTCATAAATAGTAGAATGCCCTTCCAGAGGAACCTGATTTTTCTCTGCTATTTTATTCAGGTGTCTTTTTGAATACGTAAGAGAAACAGGTCATGAGTGAGAAAACCTGTTGTTGGAAACAAGTTTTCTGTGGCCTTTGAGTTCAGTGAGCTAGGACTTGCTGAGTGTGGGACTGCTGAGAGAGCTCCAAAAAGAGAAAGAATGGGAAGGGACTCTTGGCAGCTGGCCAAGGGCTAAGCAGGGGGTCTGACCCCTGTGGAAATCAGCTGAGTATAAGCCCTGATGTCCTTTACAGTTCTGACTCTCCATCTATCCTGCTATCTCTCCGTCTCTTTCTATTCCACTATTGCACTTGCTCTTTTCCTCTCCTCCCTCTGTCCTCTCTCCCTCTTTATGATTTTCTCTTTTTTTTTCTTTTTGCTTTATTTTCTATCCTTTATCTCCTTTTTTCTCTCTCCTTCTCATTTTTCTTCCTCTTTATTTTTATCTATCCTACTCCCTCCCTTCCCCCTCATTTTCCTTTTCTCTTTTGCTTCTCTCGCTTTTCTCTCATCTTCCTTCCTCCCTCCTTCCCTTCCCTTCCCTTCCCTTCCCTTCCCTTCCCTTCCCTTCCCTTCCCTTCCCTTCCCTTCCCTTCCCTTCCCTTCCCTTCCCTTCCCTTCCCTTCCCTTCCCTTCCCTTCCCTTCCCTTCCCTTCCCTTCCCTTCCCTTCCCTTCCCTTCCCTTCCCTTCCCTTCCCTTCCCTTCCCTTCCCTTCCCTTCCCTTCCCTTCCCTTCCCTTCCCTTCCCTTCCCTTCCCTTCCCTTCCCTTCCCTTCCCTTCCCTTCCCTTCCCTTCCCTTCCCTTCCCTTCCCTCCTTTTTTTCTTTCCTTTCCTTTCTTTCTCTTTTGCTCTATTTTCTGTTTTCTTATATCTCTCTTTGTCTCTTCTTCTCTTCCCTTTCTTTCCCCTCCCTCCCTCCCCTTCTGGTTTTTTCCTTCCTTGACATTATAGTTCCCATAATTAATTCCATTTCAACTTCTTTATCAGCAAAACAACCGTCAATACTGCTTCCAATAATACAGCCTGAGCAGTTAATTTCATGTATCCTGTTTCAGTCAAGATGATTTACAAGTTTCTCAAGCCAGGTAAATCACATCTTTCCAAGTCCTTACCTCCAAAGACAGAGCCTTTCCAGCTGCGGCCAGAGAAGAGGAGCATGGGATCAAAGGTGATCTTTTGTGCTGCAGGGGGCACTCCCACAATCACACTGACTCCGTAGTTATACTGACAACAGGCCAAGGCTGCAGCCTGCATTAGAAACAGAGGGACACCCAGGGTCAGGCAAGATTTGTCCTTGGGGCACAGAAGTTTGAATTCCATCTCCTCCTCTCATGGCTCTGCTTGAAATTTTTTTGTAGCTGAAACCACATAAAAAATTGTCCATTTTATCTGCTCACACCATTGTATCTGCTCTCACTGGTGTTAAGTATATCCTAGCTTTGCTCTTCTTGCCCATTTTGTCTAAATTATTAGTGATAAGTCACTTTTGGAGAGCATGAGAAATATTGAGAAATATGTGACATGTAGCCACGCTGGGGTGGCCAGGGCACTACAGTGAAGTTCCCTTTCCTAAATTTCTGAGTATGCTTCTGTCCCTGCATCTCACTGGCCCACAGCTGGACTTCACAGGTTTGAAGCGAGCTTGGTACTTGGCCAGTGGCTCCCAGCTCGTCTTCATCCTCAGTGCTCGGTGGCTTGGTGAAGGGAGTGCTGCGGAGTGTCACCCCCTCCTTTGGTGGCATACCATGGTATCCGTACGGCCAATGACCTCGAAGGAGTAGTCCACACCCCCGCTGGTCATTTCCGTCAACACTTCATGGATGGGCTTATTGAAATCTTTGGGGTTGATGCAGTCAGTGGCTCCCAGCTCCTTGGCCTTGGCAAACTTGTCACTGTTGATGTCCACGGCAATGATGCGGGAAGCCCCGGCCACCTTGCAGCCCATGATAACGGAGAGGCCAACTCCTCCGAGGCCAAAAACGGCACAGGTGGAGCCTGGTTCCACCTGTAATAACAACCATGTAAACATGGCATAATGTTACAGGCTAGGGAAACTACCTTGCACTTCCTCATTGTCAGCAGGATTTCACTTAAGCCGCTTCTTGCAATTTAGAGATTACCTGCTGAGAAGGAATTTGCACATGTATACCCGCTAGTGCAGTAGCCAGCTGTACTGTTATAATGCTACGTGTGACTAAGAGTAATTCTCCCTAAAATACATTTCTGAGACCAGGTTTTCATTATATGTCTCAGCTTCGGGTTTAGACACACCTTTTTTTTATGACGCTTTATATTCCAGTGGTGTTAAGATCTGTAGTGTCACTCAACTCCTGACAGTGCCAGCTCTAAAACTCACATTCATATATTGCTACAATTGTGAGTGTTGCCTACATGCGTTGCTTCTATCTATTCCTATACTTTAGTTACAATAAAAAAAATTAACTCTGTTATAACATTTTTCTAGGAGTGATAAAGCTATAAGGGAAAACACTATAGATGGTAATAAAAAATTTTACTGGATTTTGAATTGAAGACTTCTGAGTACCCTAGAGACAGAATCTGAAGTAGCAAAGAACTGGTATCTTCTTTCCACAGAGTCTGTACCTTCTCGCTGCCATGCTGACAACCCACTTGCAGGCTACACAATCTTGAATAGACACCACAAAAAATATCAGAAACACCCAGCACAATATTTACCTTGGCAGTCTGCAGAGCAGCCCCGTAACCAGTTGAAAATCCACAGCCAATTAGACAAACTTTTTCCAGAGGAGCAGAGGAATCAATTTTGGCCACAGCAGATTCATGCAGTACTGTGTATTCAGTGAAAGTACTTGTACCAAGAAAATGGTGAATTGCTTTTCCTTTACAGGTGAATCTCGTGGTGCCATCAGCCATTAATCCGCCACTTGTACCAAGACTGTTTGAAAGATGACCAGAAATAATGGCAAGTGAAACTTGTTGATAGTAATCAATTTTGGGTAAAGTCAAATTAAATTAGGGTTGTAAATAATCCAGAAAAACTCACTCAGTTTTACGGCACAGATTACTCTTGGTGTTTAAGCAGTTCTGGCACTCCCCACACTGTGGAACAAAGAGTGGAATAACCTTGTCTCCTAGAAATAAAACAGTAATGACAGAGGATTAAAAAGGCAAACAAGAAGCATGCAGGTAAAAACATGAAGTAAATGTATTTAGTCTCCAGGCAAATATACACTAGGAACACAGCCATGGTTTTATTTCCTTCTGCTACATTTTTAAGATGAACCATCTCTCTGTCTTTTATATAAAAGACACAATTAGGGCAAAATTATTACAACTAATTTTGATATGCACAATTTCTGGTGTCTTTCCACAGAACTGAGTGTGACCTATGTCATAAAACCATGTTATTTTCTCTTAATAATTTAACCCTTGTTAGAATTTTTTCTGTCCAATAAAAGTGTAGAGGAATCCCATCTCATCTTGCAGCACTTGGCTGAAAATTGTCATCTTTCACTGACTATCTATGCACTGTGGTTCAAAGGGAGCAGGGAGAGGAGCAGCTGGTCCAGATGAGTGTCCTCAGAGCAATCCAGCCCTCAGGGAAAAGTGCTGCCTCACCTGCACTGGTGCTGCCCACATGCAAAGCCTGCAGGCAGGGTGGGCAACCCAGCTGTGCCCTGGTGCTTTTAAAGTGAGGTAAGACCTAAGTTCTGGTCAACTTAAGTCAATGCATTCTTTAGCTGTTAAGAGAATTAAAAGGTGTTTGACTTATTTGTCATTTAGTGCTTTGCTTTGCCTTATCCTTGAGAAAGGTGAGCCACATAAACTGTTCAGAGAACCTGCAGCTAATGCCTGATTTCACATGAACAACAGCAAAGACTCTACGTTCTTAGTCCCACAACAGGAAAAGCACGATGTAGGTGGAAAGCAAGCTGCAGATGTTTTTTGCCAAAACCAAAAGAAATTGAGTAGAAAATCTGAAAGTATATTTGGGACACAGAAAGGCATAAACAGCAGGTTTATATCCTTTGAGGTATCCTTGAAAAAACTGAAATTGGAATATTTTCCTGCGCAGTAAAAAGACTCACAAAAGAAATAATCTTTGACTTGAGGGTCTGGAAACTTAGCACAGGATTTGTTTTCAGTGCTGTTTCATACCTGGCTTGACTGCAGTCACTCCCTGCCCAACACTCTCCACAATACCAGCTGCTTCATGCCCAAGAATTATTGGAAAAGGCATAACCAGTGCGCCAGTTATCACATGGTCATCAGAGCGGCAGATGCCAGTGGCCACGATCTGATTCACAGGAAAGACAAGAATATTTCTGCTTTTAACTGTGTCATGTCATATATGGAAGTGAAATGATATTCTAATTTGGAGAAGCCACTTGCTTCTCCCCAAAATCCAACATGCACACAATAAATCTACAGGTAAAGCAAATTTAGCTGTCTAAGATTTTCATGGTGTTTATTAGTCTTTAATCCACATGGCAATGTCCCTTTGTGAATCTTTGCTATGCAGTACTGAGCTGTATAGGGAGTCCAATGGTTTTTCTGTAGAACTAATGTTCTAGCAATACAATTATATAGGGAGAACAGAGTAAATTAAATTATTCCTGATATTTATATATAAATACTTAAAAAGAAAAGTGTGAAATATTTAAAGAGTGTGAAATATTATATAAATATTATAAAATTATGTAAATACAAATTACCCATCACATATTATTGATAAACATATAAATATTGTGTATTTTTGTATTTATTACATTTAGATTATATGATAACATATAATAGATATTTTATATAAATCATGTATTATAGAATGATTTTATATTATAGATAATTGCACAATAATTATATTACTGTGCTGTGTATATATTTTAAATATTTGTATATATTACATTAAAAAATGTAGGCTACATAGTGTTTTATATGACATTTTGCCTTTTCTTCCAGCTAGAACAGCACTATTTCTTTTGAAATATTCAGGTATGTGTTTACAACTTTTATTCTGACAAATGGATTTGTCAACCCCATGACAGGGTTTTACTCACGTATGTAACACTTGAAACTGCTCAAAAATTAAGGCAGCTGCTAAATTCCACTGAGGCCAATATCCAGGTAAAAAAGGAAGCTCCCAGGCCTAATGAGCTACTTCCTAGCACAGATTCAAACAAAGTAAAATAAATTTTCTTGCTCCACACTACAGAAAATTCTGATTTTTGCCTTGTATTGTAATTTTTTCAGCCTATTAGAAAAACAGATGTCAGTAAACAAAAAATACAACCCTGAAAAAAAATTTTTTTTTAAAAGAACCTCATTATCAAATTAAGGACTTTAAATGTGTTTCATAGAAGCTGACTGATTAGAAACTACTTTCTAGTAGAATGTTTTCTGACTGGGTTTAAAAAATTTATAGAACTAATTCCGATTAAAAGCAAGATAGAATGCAAGTCATAGGAGGTGTTTTAAATTTTATTTTCAGTACCTTTACACGCACTTCATGTTCTTTTGGTGGGGCAACTTCCACATCCTCAATACTGAATGGTTTGTTGGCTTCCCACAGCACTGCTGCCTTGCATTTAATAACCTGCAAACAGAGCAAAGAAAATGGGAATGGCATTTGCATTTTCAAGTCACCACACAGATTCTTCCCTTTTGCATGTGAAACTCCTGCTCATATTTGTGTAGATGAGAGGGAAACTACAGGGAAGAAAACCAAACCAAGCAACAAAAAAGTCAACACCAAAGGTCAGTGTAAGCCTGCTTTTCCCTTCACCAAGATCATGTCTGACTTTGCTCATCATTCTGTCACTTCTGTCAAGTTTTCAGCTGCATCATGTGTAATAGTCTCCTAGGTAATGGGATACCCTACCCATTCTCATTGCTCCTTTGCTAACTTCCTTGGTCAATTTCTTTTGCTGTGTTGGATTACTTGTCTGCATTTCTATCTTCCTGAAGATGGCACACTAAATGATGTCACTTATCAGGCTGTGATGAAGTCTGTATTGCCTAGAACTGTCTGTGTTGGGAACTGACAAAATTGCTAAAAATGGAATTCAGAGCCTAGTACAGCTTTATAAAACTTCTAGTAGAGCTCAAGTTCAGGCATGAGGTGATGGCTAAAAGGACACCTGTGCAAACTGATGTAGCACTACACAGAGGTAATTTTGAACAGTCTCTTTAATTGCAGTATTATGCATGCTAAGGTACCCCCCTTCTCAGAAGGGATACTTGACTCAGGTGGATTTACTACCCAACTATCCAAGACAGTTTTTTTTCCATCTCTTAGACTGAAGTTTGTCCATTAACTCTTCAGGCTTTGTCCAGGTAATGGCAGGCTTTAGGGCGCCTCTGACCATCTGCCACTGAGAGAAAAATCCCCTCAGAAAAGAGCACTGTCCACACCTCATCCCAGGCTCTCAAACAGGTTTCCACCCTGCAACCTCAATCCTAGTGTATTCAAAAGCAGTGGGACCTCTCTGTCCCCATAATTGCTGTTCCTCCTTGGAGGTGTTTGAAGATCTCATTCTAGGTCTTTAAACAACCCCAGTCCCTGAAATATTATTTTCCTGGGTGACACACTATAAAGTCCTCAGTCCTTCTGTTAAGTCTACTGACTGCAAGTGTCCAGGTGACATGATCTTGAAAAGGAAACAGAGGGGAATCAAATCTAGGATTTAGAAGTTTAGCACATGCATATTTATCACGTGTGACCAGGACAACTTAACACCAGCGTGCTGCAAAAGTCACAGGGGAAAACAACAAACAAACAAATGTTTAGTATCAAAACTTTTGAAGTAGAAGTAGAAATAATGTCTGATTACCCACAAACTGAAAACTGATAACAAAGAAAATAATTACTAGGAAATTCTAAACAAATAAAATAGCAGACTTCAGCAGCTAGACACAGAAGTGGGGTGGGCATAATGCTTTGAAAAAAAATGCTTCAAGAGATATTTGCACTAAATTTAAATTTAATGTATAGATGCAAGTGTGATTAGTGAAAAATTCACAAGTGTGGTCAAAGATCACATTTCAAAGGGCACCAGCTTACCTAAAAAGGCAATATATATATTTGTATTGTATCCCACATAACACAGTGATGATCCCATGACTTGCACATGCAAAGCACATGTAGTGTTTCTAAGAACAAAGGTCAACAAGTGTGGATTGCCGAGAACAAACAAATCTCTCCTATAATGAGACATTATTAATTATGTATTGTTCTGACTGCTTAGTCTCTGTGAGCTTTTATGGATTGCAATAGGGTCCCACAGATGCAGCAACAGCACAATATCACCCACCTCATCTGCTAAGACAAGCACTGCCTTAACACTTGTTTCTCTGCTCCTGTGTTCTACCAGCTGTGTGAGTTACTGCAGGGGGAGGGCAGGTGTAGAAACACACCCTTCTGCAGGACACACATTATGCTGTTTGGTTCCATAAATTGCAACTGTAACTCCCGTGTTATTCTCAGATAAACATGGTGAAATCAAAGCAGTTAAGCTATATCACAACCCTTCATTTACTGATCTCCATCCTATGCTGAGTAGGGGACTGAACTTGGTGAATTTACCTACAGTAAGCTACAATTAATTTTGTATTTGCAGTAACTCAGAGTTAAAGAGCATTTTTTCCTCTCTCTTTTGGTTTTAGAATAGTGAAGACGGCTGGCAGTAACAGCAAATGATCTTGGTGCTATCTTAAGACACATTCTAGGAAGGTGCCTGCTTTCAGTTGTTTTCCGTTTCTAGTTGCATGTCCCTTAATCCCCCTTGCAGATCCCTGGGTGCCTGTTAGCATCTTGCCAGCATTGCAAGAAGGAACATGTATTCGTATCAACCTCCATCTCTCTTGTAATCTAATTTCTCAAGATATAACTTGAGTCACAGTTCAGTATTGCAGTATTGCATTGCATGCGAAATTTACTTCTGGAGTTCATTAACTAAAGTTTGAGACTTGTTATATGCATATTCAAATTTAATAACTGTCCTAATGGCAGCACAATTCACCCTGAAATTTCACACAATATTAGCTATATCTTCTTTTTAGACAACAAGCTGATAGAATTATAAATAAACTAAAAATAGTTTAAAAAATAGTTTAAACTGTAGGATCTCAGAATGGAAATAAATACATTGATCTAAACATTTAGTACATTCTATAATATTTTAAACTATCCAGAGATTAAAAAGTTTGCTAACCCAGACAGGATGTTATACTTATTCTGGTGCTATTACCTTATGTTTCCTCAAATAAACTATTGCCTTGAAGAGTTAACAACCATTTCCTGAGAAAATACAGTAGCCTGCAAATAAAGGCAGCTCTTCTGTAGCAGCTTCATCCTAAACTTTAATCTGTGCTATACCACCAGGACTTACAGTGTCCCTGCAAAGAATTCACATTTAAAAATGCATTACTCAGCTGCAGCAAAGAAATTTTCCTAATACAAACTGTTGCTTACTTTGCCTGCCGTGCTCATGTTGACCGCTGTGTCTGTTTCAAAGCTTGCCACCGCTGATTTCCCGCACCAAGAACTCAGTTACCCGCAGAGCCGCTGGGTTGCTGGCACCACAAGCCCTCTCCAGCACACGGGAACCTGGCTGTGTGAAGTGCTCCCACAAGTGGACTGCTCTGATCTTTTAGCCAAGCCTCCCAGCTCAGAGTCCCACCCCTTAATCAGAAGAAGTGCTAGAATGAGAGTGAAGCACTCATCGGATTAAACCTCACTCTTTCAGTGCTTCCCTCTTCTTGACTCCTTTGTCACGCTCTTCCTACCCTTTTTTTGCAGCTCACCTGTGGTTGCCCTCAATGTCATGGGACAAAAGCAACAGCCCTGGTTAGAAGTTATTTCCCTTTTTCCACCTCCCTGGAAGCTGATCTCCCAACCCACTGCTCTCAGGGGCACTGTAGGTGCAAAGAGAAACGGAGAGAGTGGCTCTTGAATTCACAGCAACAGGGACACAGTGAGAACATGAAGGCTTTGCTGATGAACTTTGGTGACACTTGTAAGAGCCCAGCTAATCCAGGAAGACGTGGGATTGTGCAGGCTGCTTAAGAATCATACACTGACTGTGTGCCTGTGGCTGTATGTGCTCCTGAATTCTTCCTGTTACAGTCCGGCTACTCATTAATCTGTTGGAATGGCTTTCACTTCACTGTGTCCAAGGACAATGTGCCAATCATGCTGAGGGCAGAACAAAAATCAGTTAAGTCAGAAGTGCTGTGACAGAATGTTTCTTACCACATGGAACACCCTGCTTGTTTTGTGCTTGACTGTTGGTTCTGTCAATACCCACAAGCACAGCCCCATCACTGCTCACATGCCCACACACTTCCCCTCTCCAGGTATGACACGTTGGTGCAAGGGACTGGGTGGAAGTCAGCACTGCATGCCTTTCCTGGGGACTTCAAACCTCATCTATTTTTAAATTATGCCCAGCATCCTGAAATCAAGATTTTTCTTTCATAAACAAGTAAAAAAGAGATAAAATGCTGCATATAACCTTAGTAGTAATTACTAAGTATAGCTTTCTCTCATGTTTACCTGTATGACTGTAACTAATTCAAGAGATTCTTCTCTTCCCTAGTCATACTGGCTACTCTATTTCTGATCCAGGCCAGGAAGCCACTGGCCTTCTTGGCCACCAGAGCACATGCTTACTCATGTTTAGCTGCTATCAACCAGCACCCCAGGTCCTTTTCCTCCAGGCAGCTTTTCCTGTGGTGCTGCCTGGGGTTGTTGTTACTGAGGGCTGGACTTGGCACTTGGCCTAGTTGAACATCTGTGCCGGTTTTGGCTCGTGCAGAGTTAGTTTTCTTCACTGTGGCTGGTTTGGGACTGGGTTTTGGATTCGTGCTGAACATAGGGCTGATAATGTAGGGATTTTTCGGTATTGCTAAGCATGGTTTATAGAGCCGAGACCTTTTCTGTGTTTCATATGGCCACACTGGTGAGGAAATCGGGGGTGTGTGGGAGGGGTAGGTCTCATGGTCTTTAGGCAAAAGGTGACAAGAAAAGAGACTGCACAGGGTTCCAGCGAAGCACGAGCAGACTTGCATAACCATGTTGCAGAAGTTGCTTTATTTGCCTTGCTCTGCCCAATTCCTAAAGATAAATGGGGGTGAGGCTCCAGCTGAGGGCATACATGGAATGGCCCTGGAATGCAGGGAAACCAGAGTGCCACCCCTTTACAACTTGCTTGCACAGGCCCTCAGCTGAACCCTTTGCCAGAAAATACTTAGCTGATCCCTAGATCTCTCCACTTTTAGGCCTGTCACTATGAAGAGAATTTTTTTTCTGTGTTTATCTATATGTTGTGCAATTAAAATCTCTTCTTTCTGGTGACCAGTGACATGACCCAAGGGGATGGCATGAAGTTGTGTCAGGGGAGGCTTAAGTTAAATATTAGGAAAAGGTTTTTCACCTATAGGGTGGTTGGGCACCTGAACAGGCTCCCCAAGGCAGTGGTCACAGCACCAGACTGACAGAATTCAAGAAGGGTTTGGACAATGCTCTCAGGCAAAGGGTGTGACTCTTGGGGCTGCCCTGCACAAGGCCAGGAGTTGGACTTTGATGCAGGTCCCTTCCAATCAGGATAGCCTGTAATTCTATGGGAATATGATACATAATTCCTTTATCATTTTTTTATCTCAATTTATCCAACGGAACATGATGCAGTAATATCCCCTCTCCAGTTATTTATTAACCTCAGCAGATTTCAGTGAAATGTGTGTCAGAGGCTGAAGACAAAGAGCATACTGGAGGTGTTCAAGGCTGGTGAGCCTGCACACAGAAGCAGTGGGCAAAGGCCTGTTCTTGCCACTCCAGGTTATCTTCACTTGGGGACTGTAACTTGGGCAAATGTTAACATGAAACATTGACCATGCTCAGCAGATTGTAGCCATAGCTACAGTTTCTGCCTACAAGGCACTTGTAGCAAAGTGGTTCTTTGCTGCCACTTCCCAGGCAGCACAGCTTGCTTCCCACTCCTTACTCCTGCCAGGGCTGAGCAGCCTTGCCCTGCTTGCCTGAAGCACTGCATGATGTTGACTGCAGGTGAAGAGAGCCAGTGCTTTCTGAAATAGCTTTCTTGTAATGAAAAATTAGTTCTGCACTGAACATGGCTCTATTTAACAGGAGACTATTTTAACCACAGCTCAAGTGACTCTAGCTCTTCAGAGAACAACAACAAAAAAGTTTTTAAGAGCAGTTATGCATCACAGATTTAATTGAAAAATAATAAAATGCATACTAACTTTAGCTAAAACTTTAGAATTTTTAAAAATAGTTTACTTCTTCCTTATCTACCATGTTGATTTTTAAGCTTACTAAAGTTACCTTTGTTTCTTTCCGACAGTCAACTTAGCTGTTAAGAAAAATAAACCTTCTGGGGGGGTGTTTAAATTGAAAATCCAGCATTTCTTCCTACTGTGTGATAGCAATTTCCAAGTTACCCTCTTATGAGTCACTTCTGAAGAACTTGGTAACACAAAAGCCCTGGAACACACATGTTAGCAGAAAATAGGAAAAAAAGAGCAACATTTCTGAAGTCCCACCCTACACAGTATAGAAGCTGTGACTGCTCCAACTCCTTTGTATTTTTCCACCTGCACATTTAAGAATGTCCACAAGATTAGGTATACAAAACCCTAAGTGCAAGTGCTCATTGTTATTGAAGCACAGAGATTGAGCAGAACTAGCTGGCAGGGCCCTTCAAAAAGTTTAGGGATTGTCTGAAGATTATACAAATGTGCATGACATGGCAATGGAGCTGAATTAAGCACGTACAGGATGTCATGCAGTTTTGTGAGAACATGAACAAAGACATCCAGAAGTAAACACCTTTCCAAACACACACAGGAAATAAATCAACTGCTCACAGGACAATGCCTTATTCATTTTAGTAAGCTGAAGAAATGCTAAAGCTGAAAGGTGTAAATTGGCTTGTGGGTTTAGAGCAAGTACTAGAAGAATTTGAAGGGGATAATAATATTCAAGGAGAGTACTCAATCAAGCATCAACACCCCATTTTTAAATAATGCTTTTCTTCCTTTTAGGCCTCTTATCACAGACAAACAAGGCAAACAAGAAATTAAAAAGCACATCTTACAGTACTTGAAGTAAAAATGCAGCAAAAGGGAATAAAAACAAATCAAACATTTGATTACTTGGCTTTAGGATTGTCAGTAGTAGATGCTGTTGTTCTAGCTAACAAAGCCACCTTCTTGGAAGAGAGACAATTAAGGCACACATTTCAAAGATGGGCCAAAGTTTATTCAGCTTCAGATTTGGAAGTCACACTGAAGTCCACCTCTGCTTTTCAGTAACTAATAACTTAGGATAAGAAGATAGTGTGCTTACTGATAGCTTATTTTAAAGCCCTCCTGCAGAATAAATGGATTCTTTACAGTAATACGAGCCAATACCAATAATAGTGCAGTGAACCTGTGATCTTCAGTGTGATCTACAGCACAGCCTGAGCAATAAAAAGTTCTGTTTAAATCAGAGAAACACCAAACTCTTCAAAATTCCCTGACCTTTTCCTCAAGCTCTAAGGATTTTAGGAATGCCACATCCTGCACCTGGTAGTCACATTGCCCCAAGACTGCCCTGAGTGCATGTGCCTTGTCATGCACACAGGATTTTGGAATAACCATCAGTGTGGATCCCCTTGGACAGCTACACCCCTGAGCTCCATGCAAAACTCATCATCGTTGTCAACTTTGTGACCAAAAGCCTCTGAGATGGGGCACTTCAGAGAGGCTCTTTTCTACTCAGGTACTCTTCTGCACGTGATTCATGTCTAGAATCAAACACTACTGCTCCATAAGCAAACATGGAGCACTATGGGACATATGGGACAATGAGCATATGGGACATGTGGAAGCCAAATCATAGGCAAATTGAGCTGAATCCAGGAAATGGACAAGAAGGGGGAAAGTACAGCAACCTGAAGCAGTACAGTGTTTGGGAAATTGTCACAACATGGATGCAGATAAACACTGCTGAGGTTCCTGACCTCAGAAATCTGAACCACGGAGATTGAGGCTCAGTGGGAACAAAACAGCAGGATTATTTATGGCACCTTGCTGTGGCCTCCCCACTGAATGCAACTAAAAGAAAGTTTGCCTATTTCAGTGAGGTTTGACTTTCTGCCATATCCCCTTCCTATTTTCTGTTTCTTTCTTTTCAGGTTCCTTGAGCCATACCTTCTTTATTGCCTTTCTAATGCTTTCCTACACAGGTTTAAAGACCTCTGGATATATTCTGCTGCCCAGCATTGCTGAGCAATAGTTCTGGGAGTACCTGAAACTTTACAAAGCTTAGGGATGAAAGTCAGAGCTTTCTTAAGCTCAGCAATGACGCCTGGTGGCGTTTCTTAAGCTCAGCAATGACACCAGGTGTTTCACGCCTGGTGGTGAAACACAGGGATCCTGCTCTAGAGCTGTGCAGAGTGTTTTTTTAATGTTCTGTTCTTCAACATTGTGGCCCAGGAACAAATCACATTGGAGATCTCTAAGTCTTGGTTAGACAAGCATGTCAGAGCTGATCTTCACTGAGGACAGCAGTGTGAAGCAGAGAACTTCCCAGTGTGTTTTCCTACAGTTGCATTAACTTCATACACCTAAAGCTGGTTCAAAGAAAGATCTTTCTGTAAGTGTCCAAAAGCACTGTATGTAAATATTTATTTCTGGCATCAGAAACAAATTCCTTGTAATTTCTTATTATAAAACAGTACAGTGATTTATCTCTGCTTCCAGTGTAATGCATTTGTAGGCCATGCCTGAAATATGAAAGTGACCATCTTGAAAATATTGAGAGCAGCCAGGTCTGTAGATTGCAAATGAAGAATAAATGTGCTTTCTTAAGTAGCATGCCACAAGCTAGAACACCAGAGTGCCAAACACCGCTATAACTTGTACACACTATGTAAATCCAAAATGAAAAACAATTAAAAGTCCTCATCCTCACAGTGAAGAATTTCTTCCTAATATCTAACCTAAACCCACCCTCTGTCAGTTAAAAGCCATTCCTTCTTGTCCTATCACCACCTGTCCCTGTAAGAAGCCCCTCTCCAGCTTTCCTGTAGGCTCCCTTCAGGTACTGGAAGGTGCTGTAAGGTGTCCCCAGAGCCTTCTCTTCTCCTGGGCTGAACAGCACCAGCTCTCCCAGCCTGTCTGCAGGAGAGGTGCTCCAGCACTCTGAGCATCTTCATGGCCTCCTCTGGACTTGCTCAAACATGGGCTTCATATGCTGTGAGCCCCAGCTCTGGCCACAGCAGTCCAGGCAGGGTCTCAGCAGAGCAGGAGGATCACCTTCTTTGAGCTGCTGTCATGCTTCTTATGGTGGGGGACAGGCAGACCCCACTGTGTGGGTGAGACAAGCAACACATATGAACAGGCAGCAGCCACTGAGCTGTTGTGACACAGTGCAGTTGGCATGAGCTGCCTCTGAACAGCAATACACCCCAGACCATGTTTTCTTTCTATTTCTCCATAGACAGGTAAGCTTCAGATTTAAACAACTGAATTTTAAAACACCTGGATGTGTGTATCTTATTTCACTGGTAATGTTGTAAGGCTGTGTTTTAAGTTGAGCAACAGTTCTATAAGATGCTTTGGAACCCTTTCAGCATGTTTCTAAAAGCCCCCAGTTTGTCTGAGCTCCTATACTCTCAAGCCTGAGTAAATAAGGCACATGTATGAAATGGTCTTAAGGAAACCTTGGACAGACTGAAGAGTCTTAGATCAGGTTTAGTATGTGCTACGTGGATTAACATGAGGTTCTCTCAGCTGTAGAGGCGTAATTCCTTGAAATGTTACACATTTCAGTTAGAGAATCAGTGTTATACATGCTGGGTACACTTATGCTGCCTTTTTTGTTACAGAAATAAAACCAGCAATGCTTTTATGAAAAGGCTGATCTAGTTTCTGCAACAAAGCAATCACACTTTTGTAAAGCCTAAGAAAAGCCTCATGGATCTTCAGTAACAAACCACAATCCATCCTTTTAACAGAATAAACTTTTCTATTTGCCTTTTAGAAAGCATAGAGAGAAGGGCACTAAGTGTAAGTCATAACCAGCTGTGTGCCAAGCCTTCACTGACCATAGGGAGCCACAGGGATCCCACTTGCAGTCTCCACTTGAAAGCAGCAGCAATAAAGGGAAGAAGAAAAATGGGCAAAAGGCAAATCATAGCTGAATCAGCCCTCTGACTGCAGCTCAGCAGAGAGGAGCACTTAGGGTGCCATGACCTCAAGCTCTTCAGGCATGAGAAACCTGTGTGAGAGGTGCACTTATTCAGGCACTGCAGCCACCTGGCTACTCCCTGGAGAAGAGAGGGACAGGCAGGCTCACAGGGCTGAAGCAAAGCCTCACTTCCAGGATGTCCACTTCACTACTCTGCCACAGCACTGAAGTCAGGGGATGAATCAGAATCAGAACGTCCATCCAAGACTAAGATTATGATTTTTTTTTAAAGGAAAAATATTTGATAGACAATACAATACATACAGGATCCTGTGATTACACAGTAATACTGAATCTGAGTGACCTGTAAGGAAGAGTTCCTCTCTCCTGGTGTTGTTCTGAGGCCGTGTGATAAATTTTGCTGAGAATCTGAAGGAATAATCAAAAGTGATTGAATCACCTCACTGTGCACCCTGAGCCTACCAAGGCACAGGATTTGCACCTGTGCTAACACCCAACCCTCTCAAGCTCAAGTATAAAGCACTGGCTTAACCCCACGTTCATACTTCACCTACTGACCCCAGCTGACTAAACACAATAGATAAATCAGGCAGTTCAGTTGCTTGTGATTCTGTGTTGAGATACTCAGGAAAATCAGAATTTTTGTTTTGAGTGTTCATGCACACTTTGCAGCAGGCACTAGTGGTACAGGTTTTGGAACCAAAGGAGCACTTGTCATTCACTGCTTTTAAGAAAACTTTTGTTGGAGACAAGAATGTATACATTAAAATATTAACTACTAATGCTCTTGGAATTTACATCCAACTTGGTATGTATAAAAAATAATATTAAAAAAATTAAATTAAACAGCTTCCCTGGGAAAAAATGCAGCATTTTCCATTAATTTCTTTTTTTCCTCTCTCTTTTAAAAAGCTATTATATTGAAGTTTCAGGGCAAAACCTGCATTTAACTTAACCTTTCATGCACAGAAACAGCTCTGGGACTACCGAGCACTGAGACAATTCAGCATTACAAGTGCTGCAGATGGTCTTTGAAGTAAAACTCCTTCCTGCCCCAGTTTTATTCCACAAACTGCATGTCTCGTCATTCCCATCATCCAATTCTGAAGCCTAGCTGCTGTCCGAGTCATTGTCTTCATCTTCTTTCCCAGACAGAGCATGTTTGGATGAATCATTGGCTTCTCCCAAAGGAACAGCCCCTTTCCTCTGTGGCAGGACACTGAAAAAGGCCTCCTTCCAGTCTCTCTTCTCCAGGTAAGCCAGGATGATCTCAAACACTGCAACATCAGAAAAGCCCATCAGCTTTTACAGGGAGGTAAGTGAATTGCTAATAGAAACACACCCCCAAATCCGTCTTTACAGAGGTTTAGGTGCATGCTCTTGTGGCTTCTTTAGAGCAGAGCTGATGAAATGCAGGCAGGAACAGACACTGCAATTCTGCTACTGCTGCAGCCTGAAGCCAAGCACAGCTCAAGTCTCCAGCTGCATGGCAGTATTTCTCTTAGGAACTGAGACAAATACTGCAGTCTCACCATGCCTTCTGTACAGGCACCAATGCTTTCACATGTTTGACAGGAATCCTGCTGTGGATGCACTTGATTAAAGATTTTGACCCCTCCTATAAATAGCTCTAATTAGCTCTTCCTTTCTATATAAAGCAACAGTGAAAGATCCAATTTTAGAAACATGTAAAATCTTACAAATACATAAGTTTTTCTGATAATTTTTTGGATAATTTTTAAGTCCCGTGCCATACCATATTCTCCTCCATGCTTAAATAATCTTATTATCATGCAAATGCCAACCTCATTAATATGGCACTTTCAGAAAATGAAGTGATCACTGAGCAATGTGTTAAATAAAAAAATAAACTTGAAATAAAGTAAGGTAAGTTAAGCTAAAGAATGTGCAGTGGGGCATAATAAAGACATTGGCACCATGTCAAAAATTTCCATGAAGGTCTGAGTAGGCTGCATTTTGCATGTATTTTTGTTTAATGACACTGAAAGACAATCTAATAATAAAGTTGAAAGTTTAAAAGGAGCAGTATTCAAGGCTTGGTTAAGTTATTAATACTTCAATCAGAACCAGGAAATCAGGTAAAAATACAGTTATGAAAGTTCAGTAGCTGGAGTACTGCTGATACCAACTGAGGAAAGTCTACAGGTACTGAGGGAGTTACTGCTGAACAAAGCTGTTGAAAGAGGTGAAAACCTCACACTCATTCATCCTCCCTTGGCATAAAATACAATGTTGGATAGTTTCCAACATTTTACTCACTTATACAGTAAACCTGGAAACAAGACCAGGATGGTAAGAAAGCCACAAGTAATCCTCAGACAAGCCAATGGGATACAATGTTCACGTCTAAATGGCTAAGATACTGTCATTTACATTTAACCATATCTACACTATTTAAAGTTCAGGGCAAATAGTGTATTCTGAAGGCAACTAAATTCAAGAAGTATCAACATAATAAAACAAGGTTTAGGCATCTGCACTACAGTGCAGTGGGTTTGAGGCGTGACTATTACAGGTACATTCTAAAACAATGTAATTGTTTTGTGATTTAGAACTTACCATGATTGACAGCTAACACTTTCCGACTGTTCATTTTGACAAAGTTTCCAAGTGGGAGCTGTGCGTGACCAATTCCCTGCTCTACAGCTTTTCTGTAAGTAATTCCCTGGGGAAAAGACACCAAAACAAGTGGATTGAGAATTACTGTTTCAGATGAGCCCATACAGATTCACTACAAGTATCATTTCCTGGCAAAAGTTTTGCCTGTTGCTGCCATGATGTTGCTTTAGAAGCTGGTTACAAAAGAAACTTAACCAGATTGGACAGCACCTTCCTCAAGGGCTACCACCACTGGAAAACTCACTACTTTATATGTATTTCACATTGTGACCTGTGGTCAAAAGGATTGTAAATGAAATCTGTTCATGCAGCCGCAGCTCTAGAACCATCAGCTGTTGGCTGTTTTAAAGGCGAGCTTATGTTAAAGTACAAAGCTATTCAGGTTGTAGTCACTCAATATTTTTTTCAGAGGAAGAGTAAAGAATAAGAAAACTCTGGAACACAAGACACTGCTCCCACCACAATTGTTTTTCACATTTCTTCAACATTTTTTAAAATTCTTTTTTGAAGAAGATTTCTCATTATTAATTATGTTAGTTTACACATGAATAGCAATAATGTCAAATAAGGTGCCAAAAAAAGCTGCAAAGGAACAGACCCACAGCTTACCTTGTGGTGATTGTGATCCACCAGTCCTCCAATCACATAGGCTTTCTTCTCATCAAGCTCGCTGAGAACGTCTGGGGAATCTGAGGTAAGATATACTAGGTCTTCTTTCTTTATTAGCTCACTATAGTGCTCTGTTCTAATTTGGATATCCTCAAAAAAAGGTAGTCAAAAGAAGTTACATTCAACTGATGAATTGCTGGCCAAGCTTTACAGACCCAAGATGGGACTGGCAAAATAAATCCAACAGTATGTGGTCATTCCAAAGTCCTCCTTCACGTTCAAATACGTAGCACAGTGCAGACTGATTTTCTGTGTAAACAATCCAGTCTCTAGAGCACTGATTTGTAAAAATCAACATGAAATTTTCTGAAACCCAGAAGAACTTTACAAGTCCTTAAGTTCTTGTGATTCCCGTCAAATGTTGCCATATTTCTCCTATGGAGCCAAGTAGTTTTCAAGCCCATTAAAAAAGTGAACCCAGAAGCAAACGCTTAGTTAACATTACTTGTTCAGTAAGAGAAGTTTCTGCTAAGCTCTCATGGAGAAGCTATTGCACAAAAACTGCTGGAAACAGCACTGCTTTTATTTGTTCTAAGTGCTCCTCCTCTGCAGCTGTTGGAATAGTGGCTTAACAGGGAGTCACAAGGAAAACCAACAAGAGCTTGACCACAGGAGAAGCGACTTCTCTCCAGAACGCTTCAGCGCTGAGAGGCAAGGTGATGAAAGTGAAAGTGCCCACCAGAGAACCACATCCCAACTGGCTAGTCTTGTTTTGGACATGGATAAAAGAGCACTGCCAAGACAGACAACTGCTGGAACTGCCTAAATCAAGGAGTCCTGCTTAGTCTATCAAAAATGGAATTTGTTTAATAAAAATGAGTGAAAATGGATCTGTGTGTAGCTTTTCAAGCAAAAATCAAATCTAGATTCCAGAGAAGCAGTCTTTGGCTTATTAAAGTTAAATCAATTAAAAGGACAAAAAGCTACACTTTTTCAAATATGCTATTGCTCACATGTATTATTACAAAAACCCATGCGGAAAAAAATAATGTTCTTCACAACTAACAATATAGTTAACAACTACAATCAAGACTTTAACTTTTTACAGAAATACTCAAATATTCACCTTCCAATTCACCCATCCTTTGTCATTTTCATTCATGTTGGTCTTCAGCTGTCCCCCATGGCTGGTCAAGTAAAACTTCAAACAGAACAAACAAGAGGTACAAAATATAGAAACGTCAATTTGCCACAATCTGTTTCCTCTCTTTCTACCCTTAACTGTTAGCTAAAAGTCTTAATATTTTTAGATGGAAGTGGCACTAGGGCCATATTCATATAGTTACTGATACATTTAAAAGACAAATTCAGTGACTTTTTAAAAAATTTGCCAGAGCTAAAACCAAGAGTCTCTTACTGGCACACCTGGATCTGGCACTTTTCATCTGCTTGCACATACTGTTCTATATATAGGTGTATCCTTATAACATGTGGGTGTTACAATAGAAATAATTTTCTTATGAAAGAGGCAGCTCAAATATTTTCTTTTCCTACTACAGTTCTCATGTTTGGTACTTGGCAACAGTCAGCGTTCAGTTTGTTCAAACTCACCTGCACAGGATGAAATGCCTTGCGGTTTTCTGCGTAACATCTCTGAATCTGCTTGTGAAGCTTCTTAACATCCTGTACACAACACAGTTTGTTTTTATTTAGTCTTTTATACAGACCATCACAAAATGCTTTATCATGAGCCAGTCAGAAGCCAAAGAGAGAAAAAGGAAGCTTTTAACTGGCTAAAGTGACTGGAGAGTATGGGCATCAGATCCTGAGAGGAAAAGCACCCATTGTGAGGGGATTATGCTGACAAGGAGAAACACACATCTTCCACACAGGTGTACTTAGACACTTCTATGCATTGTGCTTGATTTACATTATTCTAGGGGAAAAAAATTCACGGGGATTTAATGAACATACAGAATTAATCTGAGGAATCAAACAGGTTTATCTCTGTGACAACACTCAGTCTGTAACCCATGGGAAAATCCTGAGAACATACAGTCTATATTTAAGAGAATTAAATATACCTAGTTAATCTGAAGTTTCTTTTACCTTTAACACCATCAGGTCATCAAAGCTGCAGTCCACGATGAGGCGAAGCGTGCTAGGAACAACTTCCCTGCGCATGCACTTTCTGCCATTCCCCTCACTACTGGAATCCAATTTTGACTGACGTTCTAGTTTTCTCTTCTGGCGTTTTTCTTTTCGTTTCTGCCTAAGTAAACAAACAAATCAATCCTCTAAAAGTGCTGCCAACTCTGCTGAGGTACTGTGTTGTGCACACAAATGCAGACTTCCAGGGCCAAAGTGGTTGTCCTGTGACTGTGATAGTTTAAACTCAGCCTGTTGCCTGCATTTGTGCCACACTGAGACCAGCACAAAACACACTCCCCCCACCTTTGTGAAGTTCTGTAAATATCTATAGACATCTGACACAAATTCAATTTGCTTAATTAACCAAATACTGGGAGTCTCATGGATTTAAAGGTGTTCTGAGTCAAGTCTCGTAACAGAACTAGCCAAAAAGTAGTTTACACATGAACAGCAATCACAGTATCAGGATCAGAATGAGGAAGACAATTTACATCCCGTTTCACTGCACAGTTTTTCAAAAGGCTTCTGAAGAAATTGTTCCATCCTCCTGTCCTCCTGACAGAAGCAGGCAGTTGGGAGATCAAATTTCAGAGACAGCAACAACCACTGTCTTGGGAAGGAGGACGTGGCAGTCAGTGGGATAAGAATAAACCACCATCAGCACACCTGCAGATACACTTTCTCTCAACACATCAAAACAGAAGCTCTATATAAGTCAGCGTAACTTGTAGCACAGCACTTCATGTCTCAAATGCGGCTACTTTTATTCAGTGTCTTTGTAAGAATCTCAAGTCTGACAGCACCAGGAAAAGAGGAACAAGGCCACACGTTCTGTCTCCCTTCTAACAAATAACAACATGCACGTTTGAATCCCCCCTCACATCCTCCTGAAGCCGAGGAACAATTCTAGTATGAGGAGGGGACGCTTACCTCTACAGCCTCTTCCAGTGCAGACCAAGTAGCCTGGGGCTACTGCTTTAAACCTGGTGTGGGAGAAAACTGGTTCAACTGCCTTGATTTGATGAAGCAATTCACAAGCACATTCTGCTGACACATCGTTATTATTAGCACTAAATATTACATGGGAACCATGGGAAGCTGCTTTGCAAACCATACCTCCGTAGATCTTTCTGTTCTTCCCACTGCTTCTGCTTCAACAGCTTCTTCCTTTGCCTCTTGGACATGGACTCAAGGCATTCTTCCTTGCCTGAGCCTGCCTCCAGTCTCTCTACTGGATTGTCATTTGACTTCACCTTTCCGTCCACATCAGGAACTTCAAGGAATGGGGTATTTTCCATTGGCACCTCTGGACTCTCTGTGGGTGACTCAGATGACATTAGCTTTTGGCTGGGTTTTCTGACTTGTTTGTCAGCACATGCCGGATATTTCATTAAAAACAATTCTTCTGCTCACCAGTTCTCTAGGAAACAAAGTGATATAAGTGTCATTAACAAGATGCTTAACTAGAATAAACACCACTCAACACCTACTATAAGCCTGAATAAAGAATAAGAGAAGGCCTTTTTTGTTTGTTTAAAGCCTGTGCAAATAATAACATGGAACATTCTAAAAAGATTGTAACCTATATTCTGAGAGTCTAAAATTCTGCCTGCTAGATCTGCAGGTGGTGAATAGCTTCTGATTAAAAACTTTGCAAAAGAACACCAGCATAAATTTAGGGAATCATACTGAATCAAATGCAATAGAACAAAAAGTATTAGCAGGACGTGTACACAAACACAAAAAATTAAGGACGTGTCTTACAATATAACTACAGCAGCATATTAGAGAAATATGTAATATAGAAGTATGTAATTTTAAAGTGACTAAAGCCATTTGGGGGGGAAAAAAAGAAGTATGAACGAGCTGTACTCCTTCAAAATTGATTTTTATTTCTCCCGAAAACAAAAGACACTGGCCACTAAAAGACACTGGCCACTGTCAGAAGACAAACACAAGTAAAAGGATGAACAACTGTTATTCAGCAAAATACTCTCAGTTCAAGCCAACTACAGTTATAACCACTCCTTTCCCATGGCTAGCACGATTTTTCCGCACTAGCAGCTCGTCTGTGCTCGACACTCACACAATTCCCCAAGGACAACTTCACCGGAGAACGCTGCATCTCCACCAGGCAGGAAACAGCAACCCCCTGCTGCCTGCAGCGGCAGCACAGACAGGACACACAGCGCAGCAGAAACCCAGCGGAGCTTTTGCTGGCACATCCCCATTTCCCTGTGTGAGGGCGTTCGCACACGGAGTCCTGCACACCTGCGCACACCTGCGTGCCTGCATACGGGCGCACAGACACACAGACACGCATACGCATACGCATACGCATACACACACACACACACACACGCAAGCACACGTGTATCTACACACGGACACGCCATACGGCCCTCATGACTGCAGAGGGCAGGCCGCAGGCCCGCGGAGGGCCGTGACCCACCCCGGCGGCGGGGCCGGGCCGGGCGCGGTGCGGGTCCGCGCTGAGGGCCCCTGGGGGCCGCCATGTTCCCCCCCGCCCCCGAGGGGCCGCAACGTACCCGCGAGCCGCCCCGCGCGCGCCCGGCGTGGGAAGGGGCGGAGCCGCGCACGCGCAGGCGCGCGCGAGAGGGAAGCAGAGCGGCGTCCGCGCGAGGCCGCCGGGCTGGGCGCCCCCCAGCGGCGGGCGGTGTCAGGGCGCGCGCCACCTCCCTCACACCCCCAGCCGTGGCTCTGGGGGCTCCGTGGGGATAAAGGGCAGCGAAAAGGAAGAGAAAAGCTTATTTTTATCTGATGGTTTGAGTTCAGGCAGGGGCCAGCGAAGTATTTTTGGCTGGTGGCATTCCTCCGGGCAGATCTGTAGCTGTCCCCGGCAGTGCCGCGCTCCCTCCGCCCCCGCGGGAGAGGGCCGCGCCTTCGCGCTTCCTATTTTTAAAGGCCGCCGACAATTAGGTTTTTAAACTCCGGTGTCAATGTCCAGCGAAGGCAGTGAAGTTCTTTCACTGCCAGATAACTTTACGAAAGAATGCTGCCCTGTTTCAGGAGTCGGTTTTGGAGACTGGGATGATATTCTACGGGAACAATGTATGTTGGGCAGCCTGAGTATGTAGATGTCTGTTTGCCCCCGGTTAACGAGGCACACAAAGTTAGCAAACACACGAGCGTGCGCTGCCATAATCCCCTTTCCGTGTGCATCAGTGTTTAGCTCAGGTTTCATGGGTGCCACATATACACACTCGGACAGTTTTAGTGCTGGTTTCGGGTTCGCCACAGCTGTGTTGCACTCACAAAACTGCGCGGTGTCACTATAGTGAGACACTGACCTTTCAACTGCTGCTGGAATTTAATATTTGCTGTAGTATTTGATCTAATTTGTGATTCCTGTTCAGTGCATTGCTTTAAAAATAGCTAGATTTGCATTTGCTGGGGTCTATTTAAAACCTCACTCACGTTACTATTAATATCTAGCTTGACACGCCAGCATCATAAAAGCCCAAATGCTCCAGTCTCCCTGTGGAGAATCCTTTGGTGTTTTTTGGTCACTGAAAGGGAGCAGATGAGTTACCAATAGAAGCCCTTTTTTTTGAAAAAAGCAAAAGACATCTGACAAAGTCATGTAATACTCAGATGTGCTTTTTCCTAGAATGAAGAAGCTGCTTACGCAGTTTGTTTTTCTCATAGTGCCCTCTGCAAAGCGTCAGTATTGCTCATCCAGCCCCCTGTGTCCTCAGACAACAACAGAGCATCATGCAATGTTTTCCAAAGTCTGCCAAGTGGTGACAAAGTGAAATGAAAAACTGAGCAGTCGCAAATATTGGGAAAGAGCTGTCTGTCTAAATTTCATTATTTTTATAGGGCCTTAACGTGACCTTTTCAAGATGCTGATCCCAATGGTGAGTCACCCTCTCTCCCAGCAACAGAAAGAACTCAATATTCCAGAGCTCAAAGCTGCAGCCCAAGAGGCAGACTATGGAGAAGAAAAAAGATACTCAGGGGAGGCTCGGGTGTGGGCAATGTCATTGCACCCTGTGGGCTGGGCCTGACTGCAGCACTCTTGAGGAAGGCTCAGGTTGCAAACTGGCTTTGGCCAGTGGCTTGGGTGGGCATCTCTGACCCCCTGCCCCCTGTGGCAGAAACAGGGGGTCTTATTCACCCAAAACCTGCGAGCTGGGGGCACATGGGCAGCAGCTGAAGGGTAAGGATGCACTGAGGTACTTTGGTTTGAGTTGAAGGGGTACTGAAGGTTTGAGTTGAAAAGCAAGATCTTTGTGCTGTTGCTTCAGAAGAGAAGGCAGAAAGAAACATTTTGTTGACTCAGAACACGGGAGGAAATCTCATTAGTTTTATTAGGCTGTATAAAGATATGAGCCCTATAGTTTGGACTCTGGAAAATGTGCAGCAGCAGGAATACTTTGACCCCAGTCTGTATGCCAGCATGGCGTGAGGCATCCATGAGGGGCTGAGCCCACAGCCTGTACGTGGAGTGGACTTTGGTGGGCACAGCGCCGTTTGCACGGGTGTAATCTGCCTGAAAGGAAGTCACTGCTGATTAACTCTGGCCATAACTGGGGTGAGGCTCAGGCCTCCTGTTTCTAAGATGTCTGAAGAGCACCCCAGCTCTGTGTTACAGGAAGCCTGTGGGTGTATAAATGTGTGTGCACGTGGAAATGTATGGACAAAATTCCTCTACGTGGCAGTTGTGCCCTTAGCTCTGCAATTGACACAGCTACAGTGGTATCCAAAGAGAGATGTGGATTTACATCAGCACGAGATCTGGCTAGGGATATTCTAACAGAGGCCTTTTTTTAAAAAAAAGTATTTTATTTGAAAGAAGAAATAAATTTCCTGTGTCTCAAGAGCACAGAAAGAGGACAATTGCTCTTCTTCAGATTTCAAACCAACGTCACCTCCCCCTTCTGAGTAAAATGTCAATGCTACTTTTCTGAAGCAGGACCATATCTCTGGTCTTTCTCTAGATGGAGTTGGTTTTGCACCAAGATAGTGTCCTTATTTTTTTCAAAACAGCACAGAAAGCCTGGAAAGCTCTTTGTTTACTAAATGCAGCAAAAGGAGGCCTCTGCCTCAGCCCCTTGAATTCGGGAGCATGCCACAACCTGTGCTGAGAAAGCAGCATAACCAACCACAAATGGGGAAGAAGCAAAGGCAGACCCTGGGGTTTCCTAATCTCCTCCCTCCCACGTGTGCACACACAACCAAAATACAGGAAGAGGCCCAGGGGGAACTTCACAAGGTGCAGATGAGCATGGGGGAGAAGCAGTGGCATGGGCCTGTTGTTTCCCACTGCTGGGCAATGATTGACATCCACAGGGTTTGCTCAACTTCTCTTTACCACAAAAAAAAAAAAAAACCAGAGGAGGCACTTATACCCCTCAAGGTGAAGGCTGCTCTCACTTTACCATCCCTCACAGAGAATGGGGCCCTCTGGGAGCGTCTAATTGCAGCCTGGGGTGGCACTTGCTCGGTTGGGGTGTGTGTAGATCGCAGTCACATGAAATCAACCTGAGGAAGTGAAGTGGAAGACTGTGTGGATGGCTCCCTTGTGTGTTTCATTTGCTGGCAGGAGCAGATCCTGCTTCCTCCCAGAGCTGGGAAGGCTTTGTGTGCTGGGGAGAGGCATGCAGCCTCGCAGGGCATGCTAAGAAACACGGAGGGTTGGCCTGCTGCCCCACTGACACCTGAGGGACAGCTGAAGGACATCCTTTAACCAGCCCTGTGGCCATGAGGTTAGTGTCAGAGGGCCTGGGATTTACGGTCAGAGCAAAAGGGAGGCATGTGGGTTAGTCAGGCAGGGCCTTTTCAAGGGAGGTGGTGAAGGAAGCACAAGAAAAAGGGGAAGGGCTTGGTTTGCCCTGCTCCCAGACCTTGCCAAGCTGGTACCCTTCATGGAGATGGGACAAAATGTCTTGTTTTATCTCATCTTTCAGGCTCTAACCTCTGCCACTGCAATGATATAAGATGGGGGCTGGGGATGCTGAAAGAAAGAACATTGATTTAGTATGGTGCAGTGCAACAGGCACTGACATCACATCTGAGTCTGTAATGAAGTAGGATCCATTTTTGGGATGGCACTGATAAATCCCATGTACTTCTGCTTCCTGGAAGACCCTTAAAAAACCTCTGCTTCTGTGGTTGCTCAGGGATGATGACAGATGATGCAAGACAGTGGAACCAGTGGTCAAGATCTGGCCCCTGGCAGAAACAGAGCTGATGGTCCTTTCATTCAGAGAGAGGAGTGGTGGCAGGATCTGGTTCTTCCAGCACTGGAGGTGGGCTCTGCTGCTCAGAAATGGGTCTGTGTGGGCTCAGTATTCAAAAATGAAAGCCGGGGTGATTGATAAAATGGGGTAGAAACTGCCAGTTACCTTAGTTCTTAATAATTAACTGGAAGTCCTTTAATGAACTTAGTACCTGAGTGTGGAATTTGGAATCTGACCTTTACTACATCTAGATAAACAGTGTGGCCAAGCCTGTGGCTCTCTCTGCAAGCTCCACTCTCAGCTCACTTCTTGGAGGTTCTCACACTTCATGCTGCAGTCAGGAGCTCGGCAGAGTCCAGCATGATTCTTCTTACCGTGCTGTTCCTTTGCATAATTTCCACCTACTCAGCCTCTGTGAAAGGTAGGTCTGTACTGGGCTTGGTTCAGCTTCTGCCTCAGCAGAGGCAAAACCAGTGTGTGTATGCAGATCTCTGTTTTGCTTCAGAAAATTATCAGCTTTACTCAGACATGCTTGAGTAATACAAGATGCATTTACTAGCTAGGTTTAAGTGCTTGTGGCATTCCTCTCAGCAGAGGTGATGGAGGAGATGATGTTTTCAAGTGCACAGGGCCAGTGGTGTGACCAGAAGATCAGAGATCTTGAACTTGCTTAATCAGGACATACTGTGGGGGCACTGACTTCAAAGGGACTTTTCACACGCTCAGAAGTTAAACACATGGAGTGTTCTGTGGAGCAGAGCCAGGAAGTGCTCAGGGCTGCCCAGGTTTCAGCTTCTGAGCAGTTGACTCAGCTACCACTGAAGTCAGTAAGAAGCATCCTGTTAATTTCATGAGAACGTTGCTCTGTAGTAAGTCTTGAAAGTCTGGATGTCTGCAGAAACCCGGTGAGCAGAGCTTTACTCAGGTGTCCTGACAAAGTCAAGGGTATGAAATCTTGGAGACTGTCTGCTTCAGCAGAGCCAATGTATGAAAAGGAAAGGTGTCTGTAGTAGTGACTCTTCATGTACAACTTCCCATTAAATTTAGAGGAGCAGTAACCTTATAAAATAAGCTGAGTTTTTTGGTTTAATGAGGATGTCTTCATCATGAAGGGAAGCAGGGGGAGCACAACATCCTGGGCTAAGCTCTTAAAAGGGCTGTAGAGATGTTCTCATGGGTGCCACCTCCTGCATTCTGCAGGGAATCCAGGACACTGTGTAAGCACTGAGAGCAACCTTCCTTCTTCCCTGCCTCTATACACCCTCATGACAGGAGTTATAAAGGAGGGAAATTTGCAAGCAGTGCCTTTACCTGTCAGTTTATTTCATGAGACTGCCACATTCTGTTTATGGCTAGGTACCAATGTGCCACATTTCTGGTGTCTGATCTTCCCAGCTTCCCCTTAATATCAATTAAGCAAAGCTTCTTGATGTGAAGTAGTATTTGCTTGTCACATTCCCCAGGATACTGAGCAAGCATTTTCCCTTTAATTAGTCATCCCTTCACCTCTGACAGATTTCCTCTCTCTTGTGCAGAGGGATTGAGAGCTAAATTACTGGCCCAAAGGCCACTTAGGGCCTCAGGATGAGAGCTGGGATTAGGATTAGTGTTTTACCTTTTCATCAGGCCACGCTGCCTTTTGGAAATATTGAAACATTATTCTGTTTGATTCAGGTAGGTCAGCACACGTAAAACTTTCCTACTGCAGTTCCACTTGAAAAATGTTTTCAAATAAGCGGATGGGGTTTGCTTTTTAAAGCTATCTGGTGTCAGAGATAGTGGCAAATATGATTTATGAAGGTAGAGCTGGCAAGTAGTTAGAGACACACATGCTGTGCATGCCATATGTATTAATAAAAGGCACAGGACTTGACAGCTGTCTCTGCTCATGCAGTGTAACCTTCTGTATTATACAGTATCATGATTTAATTATAGACTTGGCATGTTACCCTTAATGACAGACACTTAACGTTACTAGTCAAACTATGTGTTATGCACTCCACCTTGGAAGCAGCACTTCTGACCCCCAGAGAACTTGGCTGGGCTGCTGGCAGTCTGTGTGTCCGTCTCTCCTCCCTTCTCAGGCAGTGGGACACTTGCCATCAGCTGAAATGTCAATGGCTGCACAGGCAGCAAGGATCCCAGTGCTGTGCTGAATACAAAGGAAGGAGCTTCTAAAAGGGTCACTTTCTATTAAGAAAAGTTTTATCAGAAAGGTGTTGCAATATTCCTGTCAGAATAGTACTGGTGTTTTCTTCGTGGAAGTTGGCATGAAAATTTAGTTGTGTTGTTTTGAGTACTGGTTCTGCTCAGTGACCCTGTGCCTCTGTCTGTCATCTGTCATCTCTCAGCCTGACCACACTCTTCACTTGTCTCTCTTGGGTTCCCCATTTCCACAGGGATAAGTGCTAACTCTTTGGGACTGCTTTCAACACTGCCTTATCCCTGCTGCTTCTCTTATCATCATCCACTCTTGGCCTACCCTTGCCCAGTCTGGCAACTAAAGGTGTCTTCTGCCCTGGCTCCTGCAGTGTTTTCTATGTGTGAATTGGTAAAAGTTTTCAATACCTCATGTTCTTCTAGCTCCCAGGAATACTTTGCAATTATTCATTTCTTTCATGACACTTGCAAGAAGGTCCTGCATCATTTGCTCATTTGTTTCCTTTAGGATGGAACAGCTCTATTGTATGTGGGGATAAGCAAATGCTAAAAGGGAGGAGGAGGGAAGGAACTCTTACAAAAAAAGAATAAAACCATGTGTGTGTTCAGCTGTGGGGAAAGGAAGAGGGTAGGTGAAAGGTGCTTTTAACTGAGAATAGGAGGGAGCAAAACCACAACATGCACCTTAACTAATAAGACTTGTCTCTGAGCACCCAAATAATTTCTCTTGGATGTGCTATTCCCCTACTTTTTTCCTGTAGATGGGGCTGTGTTTAGAATGCACCTGATGGGTGGTATTCCTAAAATCTCAGCCAATACTAAGTCCTTTGCACTGCAGTTTCTGCTGCAAATCAAGGACATTTTGAACCAGGAAGCAACTGGCTCCAAGGCACTGCAGGGAATCTGTCCCTGAAAGGCATAGCCACCTCTGAGCAGGCACTGAGCACCCTCTACTCTCAGGGGTAAGGTAGCTTCAAAGCAAGGAACTGGGGAAGGAAATTGGCTAGGAAATTCACAGTAAACCTCCAAGAAGGGTTACATGCCTCTTGGTGACTTTGTTTGGAAACAGACACACAAGACATGAAAAACCAGACAGCCCCATTGTGCCAACATGAATCCTTCAACCTCCCTGGGAAAAAAATCAATAGTTATAGCTTTGGCCTCTCACGTGTGAGCAGGCTGAGCCCACTGGGATCACCAGACTTGCTGCACCACATCCCCAGCTGGCATAAAGTCTGTTTAGTTCTGTAACTTTGCCAGTTTACACAACTTGCAGATTAAACTTGCTGGAGTGTCCATTTTGCTCAGGGAAAGGTTTTTTGAAGCTGACCTTAATCCACTGCTATGGTATCTGAGTGAACAGGGAAACAATGTGATGCAAAGTCTTAATGAAGCAGGGGTTTTGAACTGCAGAATGTATCCATCCAGCCATGATGGAACTACCCTGTGCACCCACCTAAATGGGCTTTAAAATATTAAAGTGAAATAAGACTGATTTTCCTTTCTAACAATGCAGTGATTTGAAGCTTATTTAAGTGAGTCAGATAAAACAGAGGGGTATAATATAAATCAGGATAGCCTGATGAATCTCTGCAGGGGACTTTGAAGACACTGCTTCCATTACAGAATTTTTCTGAGCTGTTGTGGGAGATTTTTCTTCTTTCCTCTGCCCTTCCCTGCACTTGTCATAAGATTGAGATGCATCTCCTTGAGGACAGCACTTTGTGTTTCTTAGATTAACTCTGTTGTGAACTTGTTTCTGCTCTGTACCTCCTGAACTCCATGAAGAAATCTCCAGTGCATTCAGTGGTGCAGCATTTGGGTGTGTGAGGCTGGTGCTGTGCTGCTTACAGATAGCACCTAAGGTCACTCTGTGTGTGTTTGCTTTGAGAATGTTAAGAGCACTTAGTGTACAGCCAGCTTATTTCCCCTTCTCTTCCCTTTTACATTTCTTAAAAATATATAAATTAACAGAAGAGACACAGCTATGGGAACAATTATTTAGTTGAAAGAACAAGAGCTTAATTATTTTATCTAAAAAATACATTCTTAATGTTTTCATCACACTCATGTCACCCTTGGGCAAGTCTCTCCATGGAAAGATTCCCAATAAATGTGCAAGAGATGCAGAGAATTATTTGTGTTGGCCCCAACAAATCACATCAGTGCATTTCACATTGCTAAGCACACAAATTGTGTGATTATTAACAGTATTTTGAGTTGCAAATAATTTTGGATTAACTTGTAATGCTAACATAGCTGAAGAAAAGAATCTGACAGTCTTAAAGAGCTAGAAAAAGGATTTTGTCACCTTTCTTATGTTAAATATGTATGATCAGTGTCAACTAAATCACAAAAAACCCAGCTGCTTCAGTGAGACAGCCTCTGTAATCAGGAGTAGCAGGATCAGTCCCATAAATCTTTTGCTTGTAATTAAATTTTTAATTTTTCTAAAGGTTTCTTAGAGAAAACGGTAGATTATGAGAGTTAGTCAATACTAAAATGCTGTTTGTTTTTCCTTTCCAAACAGGGCACACTACTGGGCCCAGCCTAAATAATGACAAGCTATATAAGTTTGCTTACTCAGCTGAAGTCTATGTTGATCAGGTGAAAGCATCCCTGCAGAAAAGTGCAGGATATCGGATTTCTTCTGGTGTGGATGTCAACCTCTTATGGAGAAATCCTGACAATGATGATGACCAGCTGGTCAAAATTACGGTAATTATTGCCTTCAGACAACTTAAAACATACCCAATCTTTTCTGCACTTATCTAGCTGCTGATCTAATCTCAGAGAACTCACTTTCAGAACACAAGCTAAACCTTTTGTTCCCGAGGCTCATCAACTAAACCCAGCTGCTTTGATGATCTAATTCCTATAGAACAATATTTCACAAGCAACTATCTAACATCATAAGCCAGCACTTCAGAATGTCTCCTGTATTCAGGAAATGCTTCATAGAGCACCTATAGCTTCAAGCAACTGGTGTGCAAGCCCTTACCTGAGGGGCAATAGGTTGTCCTCAGTTGTAACTGCAAATATTTTTAAATAGAAACTGGGTTTGGTACTTAGCTTTCTGGTGACATTTTCTGGGACTTATTTCCCCAGTGGAGAGCACTGGCTTCTTTTGTAAACTTTGACATAGTAATCATGGAAGATTAATAATCAGAACCAGAAATGAAGAAAGAAAGAACATTGATTATGTGATTTAGTCTATCTACTCTACTCCAGGCCAATTCTACACTGCTCTCTACATTAATTTTCTCTGCTTTTGTTTTGCTAGATGAAAGATGTTCAGGTTGAAAATGTGAATGAGCGTCCAGCTGATAAAAACATCTTCAAAGGAAAAAGCACAGAGAAGATCATCGGGAAAGAGTATCTGGAGGCTTTGCAGAGGCCCATAATGGTTGAGCTAGTCCGTGGAAAGGTAAGAGTCTTTTAAAATTCAGTCCCTAAGGAAACATGACAGAAATCTTTTGTAACAGACTTGAAGAATTTACCAGTTCACTATTCACTCAGTGTTTTTAATAAGCCATTGTGTCCTATCATTCTGTGTGCAATACAGTAGTTGAGAACAGACTGTAATTTACCTTCTAGCCCAAGCCTAGAAGAACACCACACAGTGGGGAAGTAAAGAGCAGATTGTCCACAAAGATAGGTACACATTGGATATATGCACAATTGCTGTGTGGGATTTGTGCTATTGATTTCAGCCAGGGCAGGATTTTGTCCAAGATCTGAAGGCAGAAAAGCAGATACAATTTGTCATGAGGGATGTTCTACTGAGTCTGTGAGGAACTCAGTAGAGTGTTAATCACTTTTTAAACCCTTATCAAGTATTTTACCAGGATTGCTTTTCCTAGCTCCTTGGTTTTCTTATTTATTTCTGTGTCACCTGCCAAGTTAATGAGCTTGATGCTGAAAGACCTACAGCCTTTTATGTTTTTCCCCCACTGGGAGACAGTCTCCAAAAATCAGAAGAGAAGGGTCAGAGAGCCGATGTGTCTCAACACGTGCCTGGGTTTTATATCCTATCCTGGGAGAACAGCAAAGTGCTGTCCCAGCACAGGAGCACCCATGTCCATTTGTGTCCCCCTTTCTCTAACACACTTTCTCTGAGAAGGGGATTCAAGTACATCCATCCCACTCTCTTTTCCCCTGCAGAGCTGCTTATGAGAGCTACCCTTGTACTCAGCCTACTCTTGTGGCCAGAGAGTGGTGGGGCTCAAGCCATGGCTGCTTCTGCCTCCTGCCCCTGGTCCTTCACCCTCCTGTTGCTTGTGGCATTGGGCCAAGAGCCCCATTTTCCCCTCTGCAGCCCAAGCAATGCTCAGCAGGTGGGGCAGGAGGGGCTGTGAGAAAGGAGGAAGGTTGAAGGTCACACTCCCTTTTCCCGTCTGCAGAGCGCAGTGAGAGCTGTGACACTCTATCCCAGCAGGATCTTTACCTCCTGCTGTAAATAGGCACTGAGCACATACCCTGGCTGCCAGCTCAGCCTGCTGAATTGCAGCTGCTATCAGACCTGCTCAGTAACTTTCAGACTCAGCCTTGTCATCAGTTTTACACAACATAAAAAGAAACAGGACAGCGCTGGCTGTGAACTGCACACATCCCTACATGAGAACAGAGGTACCAGAAGAACACAGAATGCATCTGCTCCTCATACATTGCACACTTTCATATGCTAAGGCTAAGATGTAGTATTAAAACTTGAGCTTTTTCTCAGGTGGTAGGGTCTATATGCTCCTTTTATGATTTCTTTGTGGTATGACAATTTCAACCCTGGCACAGTAAATTTCACTTTTCAGGGTTACCCCAAGATAACATACTGGTTGTACTTACAGTTCCAGATAAAGGGGCATTTCTAAAGCACCTTGAATGCAGAGTGGAGGTGCAAAGTCTTGTTACCAGAGGAGAGGCTCAAGCACAATAGTTGACCCATGAAGTGCAAAGGTTGTGATATGTTTGACACGTCATTGAAGTCATTCTATCTGTGATTTATCTATGATTCATCCTGAGTTTTTGTAACCTGTGATTAAAGTGCAACAGATATTATGCCCCTGTGGGGAGTGATTACCTGAGGATTATGCAGAAAAATGAGTCGCCTGTGGAAGTATGAAAAGTTTCCCATTTCCCATCTAAATTCTCTCTAATTCCAGGAGGAGAGATGCTCACTGCACTGAAACTGTACTTAGGTTCAGCTGAAGGCCAAAATGTGTTTGTACAGTTATTGCCAGGCCCTGCAGCCTCTGCAGTTTGCTCAAAATAAGCAAATAACAGATCCAAATTCAAAGTAAAGGTTTTTCTAGAGTGGATCCTCCCTATTCCTTTCTAATTTAACCAGATTTGTTACACACTTTTGAATGCTTACTATGTATTTGTTTTTGTTGTTTTTTTTTTTTTTTCAATTCCTACAGATCAAAACCTTCTACTCATATCAAAATGAACCTGGTTTTACTCAGAACATTAAGAGAGGTCTGGCCAGCCTTTTCCAGCTGCAGCTGCACTCTGGCTCTTCCCGTGAGGTATGGTGCTCTATCATGCAAGATTATCATCACATGAGGAACAGGCAGAGCCTGATCTCCTCTGGAAGGCAGACCTGTGGTTCCTGCTGACTTCAGAAAGAGTGAACTGTGATAGAAATCAGTCCTTTGATAACATTTGAGGTTAGGGACTTAAGGACAGTCTTCTGCATATTTGGTGGCACCAATCAAATCGCTGCAATTAGCATAAAGAAGTAGTGCAATCCATTTGATTTAAAATGCCTTTATAAATCTAGCACAATTTGGTAATAAACCACCTTAAACCAGGTCACTATAAAAGTGATTATACTGCTCTTTAAAGTTGGCTGATTCCTAAATTCAGTTTAGGGGAATCCCATTCTAAATCCAAGTACCCGCACAAAGTCAGCACTGATTTAGCTGCATCCATTTAAGTTGCCTTCCATTGTTATATTTCTAAACCTGTCCCCTTAAACAAAGCTCAAATTTAACTAAAACTTGTGAGTATAGTGTAAGCTGCCTGGTATTTCCTAATTATTTTGTTTAAACAGCCATTGTTACTTTTCTTCCTAGCCATCTAATGAATAGTACCCCTGCCAATCCAAAGCAGATAGTTAGAACCACTGACATCCTCAAAACTGTTGAATAAACCCAAGCAGTACAGCATCTCAGGTACAGGATTCCAGCAGTGGAGAAAATGCTTCATCTTTGGAAGGTGTTGGGGGGTGTCCCAAAGATAAATTCAAGAAATTGTCCTAATCTAACTCTCTTTTCCAAGGTGGACATTTCTGGGAAATGTGATACTACTTACAATGTGCGGCAAGATCAAGTGACTAAAATAAAAGACCTGGACTCCTGTGAAATAGAAAAGAAAGGATTTACCAGCCACAACAAGGTATGATTTCTTTAACAAAATAAAATCTATTCTTTCTATTTAAAATATATTCTTAGCAGCCCCTACTCATCTTCTCAGAAGTCCTTCTAGCATTAGAGGAAGCAAATTCTATATGTAAATTTTGTAGTTTTGCTAGCCCAAATGTCACATGTAGTTCCCATGGAGAGAACAGGGAATGGATTCTCCTGTGGTGTAAACCACTTTGGCTCAGCTGATACAGATACAGTCATAGTGTTAATAGTAAGTTTTTCCCCATCTGCTGTAAATGCCAGGCAAGATGCTGACTCCTGAATGGAGCCTGGTCAAGCTTGCCTAGAAGGTCAAAGGCTTCCCTCATGCACAGGTGTAATACAGGAGATGTGCCATAGGGGTAAATGAAGCCCTACTACAGCCCTAGAGGTCCTCCACTGTTAGTAAAGACTTTCTAAGTAGTCACTGCTGAGGACAGGCTGGACACCTGCTGTAGGCACTGGGATTCTCCACATCAGAAACTGACCTTTCTCAGCTCAGAGAAGTACAAAGACACCACACACTCTCTTAATAACTGCCTTAACACTATGACTGGGTTGCCCATTTTCACACTACAAAGACATCTTCTTGATTACAAAACAAGAAGCAAAGACAGCCACCTTGTTTCATCTGTGAACATGACAATCTGTTCATTGATCTGTTTGTGAACATGACAATCTTATTCACAAGATATTTCTCTGGAAAAGAATTTTGTCTTATTTAAAGCATATCTTAAACTAAATGTAGTACTGGGTCTTTTCTCAGTTGCAGCCTGCTCCACATCTTTCTCCCCTGCTCCTACTGTCCTTTACCCTGGTACATACTAAATTTGAAGCACATGGTGTAGAAGTGAGTGGCTACTTACTGCAGAGGGAATACTTGAAAACCTGGTTCATAGGCTTGAGATGCCTGCCTATATGCGCCTTCCTCATATGGCTCTGCTTCATTCCAAGTCTTGCCCTCATTTGGAACAGTGAGCTCTTTTTGTATGTTGTTTGTTGTATAACCCGCTTTCTGTTTTATTTTTTAATTATTTTCAGATCTTGGATATCAGTACAAAAGCCACATCTGCTACAGTTTATGTGCTGGAAGACAGTTTCATTAAATCCATTAAGGCAGAAGAAAATTTCGTTTTTGCTCTGAATTACCGACGAAAAACAGGTGCCAAAATAGTTTCAAAGTAAGTTGGGCAATTGGGCTGTCATTGATGGTGGAGGACTAGTGCTTCAAGTTAGGTTACATGTGTAGGTTTTATAGAATTAAGATCTAACACTGTGAACTCTCCAGGATTTAGGTCTCTTTTTTATCCATATACAGGTCCAACTGTGCCAGGTACCAGGTCCAACTTGGATTAAGGGTTCTACCACACCACAAATAATAAATAATGGCTTTTATAAGAAGTTAACAGGCAACATCAGGAATTGGCCAAACCCTCTTAATCTACCCATTAGTGCTATAGGTGTTCTGTCATCTCATTTCTCAAGAAATACTTCTGATGGATTTCCATTTCTAGCATATGAGAGTTTGGAAGCATAGAAAATAAAATCTACTGCATAGAAAGGAAACAACAGTGAAACCTAGATCTGTGTTAGACTCCAGACTCCAAAACACTGAAAGTGTGGACATACTCATACAAGATAAATAGCTCAGGCAACTCGGTAATAATAGATATTTAAAAGAAAAAGTACATTCAAAAATTTCACTTTCCAGATCTTTTAAGAACAAATATATGAAACCTTTCAGAATGTATGTGAATACTGAAGGCTGTTTATCAAGTATAACAAATCTGTGCTTTAGAAAGTCTCTCACATAGGTATTTTATTGCGCATAACTCTAGCAGTAATTTTGCTGGTATCAATTACTTCTGTTACCTTAAAAGCCCCACAGACTTGCCATGTTCTGAACAGTTTAAAATAAGAATTTAGTCAGTCTGCATTCTACATTTTTTAGTCTGTGGAGGGTTTTTTTGTTTCCCCTTGGTGTGATTTCTGCATCTGTGTGCTGATGGTTGGGCTCTGATGGTGTCCTCACTGTGTGGATGTGCAGGCAGAGGCTGGAGCTGAAGTCAGTCCAAGCTGGGACGGGACTGATCGCTGCAAAGCAAGTCGCTGGTGTGATCAAGACCTTGGACCCCAATTATGTTGCCATTGCCCTGGAAGCAGAGCCAGTGAAATCTGAATGCAAAAAGTGCCCTTCAGTAAGTAAACACAGGTTCATTGGACATCAGGTTGCTTAGCTGAGCAGGACAAGTGTGAAAGCAAATTTTCTGTCCAAGCAGAACTAGGACAGGTCCAGCATAGCAATATAAAATGCACCCTGGAGTAGGGAGTACAGAAGTGTTGCAATGGTGCTCACCCCACAAGAGTGTCGTAAGATCTACCACTAAAAGTACCAACCTTTTTGCTCTCTTTTAAAGACTGCAATATTTCTCCAGATCACTAGAAAATACAGCACCCTGTTGTTTTATCTCACCTTGCCAGCCTTTAGCTGGGTGTGCCTTATTTCCTCTGGGGGAAAATTAATTTTAAGATTGCTGACTGGTGTTTGTAAACAGTTTTATCATGGAGGAGCTGATCTGTTCCTAGGATTCAAGTTCTTTAGCCATTCCTCAGGCAGGCTAAGCATTTGTTGGTGGTATATTTAACGTCTTCTTACTACCTGACCCCGAGGAAGTCTTTTGTTAGGATTTTATAGGTATTTTGCAAGTATAAAATGGGGCTTTAGTGTTCTTGGGGAGTCCAATAATGTTCTCATTTTTCCCTGGGAAAAACATTGCCTTGTTTTTTTATATTTAAGACATCTGAAGGCTAAGAGCATGACAGTGTAAATGCATCATCTTTTGTTTTACTAATTACTAAATAGATTACTACAGTGACTTTTAGCAAACAGTATTAATGCTATTACCATTGAGGAATGAATGGGAACATTAAGGATCATTATTCTCCAGTGTTGATAAGCAAGATATAGTTTCTATTCAGCACACAGAATTTTAGTCCTCCCGAGATACTCCTTATGAGCACAAATATGTTCCTGTATTGGTACTTTTGCTTTTTATTATTATTTGGAAGTAGCATTACACTGTAATAATTTTTCTTATCTAATGCTTGTTGAGCCACAGGGAAGACCAAAAACACATATTTGGAGAATATAGAAATGATGCTGCCCATGTGCTAGGGCAGTTCTAACAGGGAATATCAAGGCATCTTAAACAGAGTAGGGACAGGTGGTTTTTCCTTGACTCTGCCTGTCGGGGTTTGTGCTGACCAGTTTGTCACTTGGGACTGAGTTTGTCATAACAGTTATAATTTTCAGACCAAGATAACAAACACAGGGTATAATTCCAGAGCACTGCCTGGGGACTGACCTATGTCATTATAAACCTAATGGCACGGGGAGAATGAAGTTCTGCTTTCTCACTGTATTTTTCAGTAACTGCTATGAAAAGATGGGCTCTATAAACAGAACACTGTATCCAAAGCAGCAACATAGCATATGCTACTTATATTTCATGGTATACATTAATGCCCTGCTGACATGCTATGCCTTAGGGTTTTACATTCTCAAAGCCCTTTTTAAATTGTAACAGGTCTTATCTCTATCTTTATGAATTTGATAAAATAATCATTACTACCCTCATTTTCAGATGGCAGCACTAGCTTCTCTGAGGTTATGGCAAATGTTTGCACTTAAAATCAGGTCTAGATTTCTATGTTAAGACAACATAAAGCATGCTCTTTTCAGAAGAGCTCATGTATCTTACACTCTTTTATGCTCATGGTTACTATGGGGAAGGATTCACCTTCTGAAGGTGAGATGGGTTTGTTCTGTCTTGTGCAGCCACCCTTTGTACATTGGTAAGCAGCTGTCATATACAGACATTCAAAACCAACTCCTGCTCAGTTTAGAACCTCTTGGTTTCATTGGAGTTTTCCTAGAGTGCCCACAAGACCTCTGTTCTGATCTCTCTGTCAGAGAAACACAGGTCTGTGTCCACGCTGAATTGCCATGTGGAAGTGTGTGCATCTTGTGCCTGAATGTTTGGGTTTTTAAATCCAAACTGCCTGACATTCACATCAGGAGAATGAGGGCCCTCAGAAAAGTCAACTGTGAATGGTGTTTTTAATGCCATGGTCACTGCAGGAGATGGCAGCTGCTCCTGAGCACCCACCAAGGAAGACCTGGTCTCCACTCTCTTTTTCTTGAGATAGCTCCAGCTTGCATCTCCCACCTTGCTTGTCTCTAGGGTATGGGCCAAACTGCCTAAGAGCAGCCCACACAGCTGGGCTCTGCACAGGAGAAAATGTAGGAGTAATGAGGTTAGAGGGTTTTTTTTTGCTGGACTGTGGTGCAACTTCAACAGGGGGAATAAAAAGTGACCTATATATTTATCCAATTTCAGTTAATAATAGCTACACTGACCTTGGTGCTAAGCACTAATTACCAGTGGAGGTTAAAAGACCCATCTGTGCCTCAGAACATGAGCCCCTCCCAGCTGGTTATTAATCCTCAGGAAATATCCTATGTCTCAATCATTGTTGCCTAATTATTGTTTGTTACAGTCAATAGAAGTTGCACTCTGTACTGATGAATGATACTTCTAATTGCCAGCAGGTTCAAGTGCTATTGCCCAACACAAAATCCACAGAGTGGAACTATTTTAGTGAAGGTCAGAAGGGTGCTACTTTTATTTCCCACTCAGGAAAACTGCAGTAAAGGCTGTTGCAAAGAACAGCTGAATTTTCACCAAGGAATGTTCTCGATAACTTGAGATAACAGAGGCAAAGGCAAGGGAGAGAAGAAAGGTCAAAATACTGGCACCAGTTTCTAATGGGAGTGTATCTGGAAGGACAGATATGGGTGCTTTGCTACCATGTTGGCTTGTTCAGGTAAAAAATGTGATGTGGGAATAAATACAGCAACCATCATCTCACCTTTTATTTTGTACAATAGCTACAAATCCCTTTTTATGAAATTTTATGAAAAAAAAAAACTGGGAATAACTTCTTGGATATTTAATCCTGTTCTGTACTAACCCAAAATTACCATCTTCTCAAAAAACATGATTAATTAGCGGATTGGGGATTGTGCATCTCCCCTTTTTTTTTTTTTTTAAGTCTACTTAGGAAAAAATGGGAACATAAGGCAAACACAATATTCACCAGAAAGCACAGTAAATTTGCAAGAGAAGAGATTTCCCTTTATTCCAGTTACAGTATAAATAAATTTTATTGTTCCAAAAGAGGTTGCAGTGAAGGTCATGTACAACATCAGGAAAATAATAAAGAGTTGGAAGAGAGACAGCTATAGAAAGATTTCTAAGATATTTGTGCTGGGATATCATAAATTACCTAATACTGAGCTAAAGGATCATAGGTCTGTTGGATTTCAGCTACTTTGAGCAACAGCATTTGCTCAAAGTAGCTGAAATCATATCAGCATTTATTTAGTCTGGTTTTGAGAACTGAAGCTATAATCTGAGAGATTTCACATAATATGAATTGTTTTGCAGCTTTCTGAGCACTGGAAGAACATCAGAGAACAAATGCATCCTGACAAACTTTCCAAACCTGATGCAGCAAAAAGCTTTTTGTCCTTCATTCAGAACATCAGGAAAGCTACGAAGGAGGAGATACTGAAAATTATTAGAAGTGAAAATAAAGAGCTTCTGTAAGTTACCATGAACAAGCTTTTAAAAGGTTTAAATTACTGAAAAATGCAGAAGGGCAGATTGCATACAAAGAGATTGAGTTCTGCTGGTGATGTCCTAGCAATGCAAACCCAGTGTTCAGTACTGTCTACAGGAAAAGGATTTTTTTTAAAGTTATGTTTGTTCTTGTAATATAATAAATTTTCAGCACACCCTTCAGCCACCAGGGTTGTATCTACAGTGCAAGGCCAACATGGTTTGTAGTTTAGCCAAAGGTTCTCAAACCAAATGGTTGTTCTGAAACACCTTATAACTTGTTCTTGACTTCCCATTGGTTTCCTTCAATAGGAAATACAACAAAGAAGTATTCCCAGGCAATGTTGATGCCTGGGAATTGTCCGAGTATTAGAGTTTGGTTGTGAACAGCATGCACACTGAAACTTGAGAGTTGAAAAGCATTTCTGAATCATGTGGTTGGGATCTTTCAAATAAATTGTAGCAGTTGTTAGCAATGGAGATAAACCTGAGAGTCACTCAGGAAGCATAGAAACCTTTTCTCTATGTTTCGTTGTGCATGCAGTACTAAAACACTTCTTTAAAACTACAGCCTTTTCCTGTAAACTTTAATACACTTGTGATGGTTGGGTTTTTAAACTTTTTTTGTCTCTTACTTGCATAAATTAAAATACTATCCATGGATATGAATCTGTGTGCCATTTTGAGGTGAAAGTTCAGGGACACTTTTTCCAACAAGAGTAAAAGATTCTCTTACTTGCAATGAAGAGCTGTTTCAGTACATAAGCTTCTTTCTCTCAATATGCAGCCAAGTCTTTTCAGTATTGACTGGCTCATTGCAAGGATGTGTTCATTTAATTTGCCCTTCTTTGTAGTCCACAGGTAGTGGATGCTGTAACCTCGGCTCAGACCCCAGAATCACTGGAGGCCATGCTGGAGTTTCTTGACTTTAAGGATGCAAGCACTTTTATCCTGCAGGAGCGGTTCCTGTATGCCTGTGGATTTGCTTCTCACCCCAGTGAAACTCTCCTGAAATCATTAACTGTAAGTCCAACAAAAAAAACCAAAAAAAAACACAACAGAGCTAATATTCTTATGCCTTGTCCCAGTCAAAGGGGAAGAGAAGAAGAAACAACTGTTGCTCTTTCTAATTTTCCTTTCTTTATGCCTTCCAGGGTTTCCAATAAGTGTGCTATTAACACAAAGCCTGCAAGCAACAAATATTCCTATGCCCAGGCTGAAAGTCTAATTACTTTGTAAAATATTACCAAAATCCATTACTTGAAAAAGAAACATAATACTGAATGTTAAGAAAATAATTTGAGGATTGTTTGATTGTTGCATTATGAAAGTTCTGTAATCAGAACTGTAAATCCCCCCTTTTTTTTCCAAATGAATCTACTTGAGACACTGAATGTAACTGAAGGTGAAAATGACACTGAGTTATTATTATATGTAATATATATGTAATGATAGAGCTGTGCTGTGCTTGGCCTGAGCCCAGGCCATCGTGGTAATCACTGCCCTTGCATTGCATTATTGTTCACAGAAATTGAGGGAACCTGTTGAACCCACAGCAGTGTGGCTCGTCGTGTTTACTCTGAGACACTAAACAGCTTTGCTTTTGCATGACAGGAGAAGTTCAAGGGAGATGTCGCCAGTCAAGAAATCAGAGAAACTCTTGTCATTGTCATGGGAGCACTCATTAGAAAGCTGTGTGACAGGGATGGCTGCAAGCTGCCAGTGAGTATCTGATGGTCACTGCTGCCCAAATTCTGGTCTGCAACACACAGGACCGATCCCTGGTGACATTACTGGGGGAGCATGACAGACATGGGAAGCAGATTCTCCCACTTAAAATAAGTCCATGAATTCCTATGTTTGATAGAGGATTGTATTTTTTTTTTAATAATGACCTCTACTTTGTCAGATTTAGGCTTTAATCTTGTCTCTTCCTATTTCTGTGGCTGAACCTGTCAGCTGAAGCAGTACTTGTGCTGCCTTGTCCAAAAGCTTTGCATATCCTCAGAGAAACACTGGCCAACTCAGGGTCTGTTTATTATTTGCAATCATCTTAGGTTATTTCACCTCTGTAAAGAAAATTCATTGATTCAAATATTCAACTGTGCCCTGAACATCCATAGAAGGAGGAAGGCTTTTACTCTGAGCATGAACTGAGTAGATGCTGGTGTTAGAGGATGAGAATGATCAGACAAGGCTGCTGGATCTGTGTTGTTCAGCACTGCAGCACAGCACTGAAAACTTACAGAGCCCTTTTAATTACCTGAACAGGCCCTTTTAATGTCCCTTGTTAATTGCCAAGTAGTTTTATAACATCATGTTCTGAGGTACTGAAGAACACTTCCCTTGCCTTTTTTTGTGGGAACTTGTTGGCCCCACAAGGAGGACCTGTGAAGTCCCTGAATCAGGTCAGGAGCAGCTGGCAAGTGCTAACACTCTGGATCAGGTGTCACTGTGGCTGCAGTCACTTTGGTTATGCTTGAAGGAAGCCATCAACGTACAAATGAAATCTTTCCTAGCCCGGTGCCACAAAACATGCCAGAACCCTGCCCTGCCCCTTCTGCTCCTGCAAGGGGAAAAAGGGAGGTTTATGATCACCATTTAATGTGCTGTTGATTTTCTTAGGCTGTTGTGGAAGCCAAAAGGTTGATTCTGAATAGGCTGGAGAAGGCCAGCAAAGACGACAACGTGCAGATGTACCTGCTGGCACTGAAGAACGCACTCCTTCCCGAAGCAATTCCAGTGCTCCTGAAGTATGCTGAGTCAGGAGAAGGGCCCATCAGCAGCCTTGCTGCCACTGCCTTGCAGAGATATGATCCTTCTTTTCTCACCAAAGAGGTAAGAAAATTTGCTGCCCAAGAAAAGAAATTCAGGAGACTGTAGTAAAAATAAAGGGTAAATTCACAGAATTCATTTCTTGTCATCACCAACATGGACAGTGAGGTTGAGTCCAATCTCAGTAAGTTTGCTGATGGCACCAAACTGTGTGGTGCAGTCAACATGCTGAAGGCAAGGAATGGACTGGTGGACACATGCTAGTCAGCCCTTGGCTCCAGGGTCACACACAGCCACCAAAGGCAGCCTGCAGTCTGCAGGGAGAACCGGGCTCTGCTCGCCAGAGGGAGCACTTGGGCACCTGTGCAGCTCTGTTCTTCCTTGTGCTTTCACACAGGGAGAGCACACAAAGTAAGAGAAGAGTAAAATAGCTGCATTTTACCCTGCAGCCTCTAAGAATAGGAAAAGACATAGAAAACAGTGGGACAAGAGGTCCTTCCTCTGCTGCATTACCTTGTATTCCATTTCATACCTGCTGGCCATCAGGATTGAGGCTGTCCGGGTGCTGCTCTGCAATGAGCATATAGGAGGCCATTCAGTGGGACTACATGGCTTTCCACAAATTCCCCCGTGACAAAGATGTGTCACAATCTTCTCAGGGACACGCCACCACAGGCACTATCTAGAAAATTAAAATAACAATATCCTTGGTTTTTAAAGTACATGTTTCCTTAACAGTCAAGAAAATCTCTGTCTTACCACTGCTGCATTTGTTCTTAGTGCTGCTACTTATTTACAGCCCTGCTTTAAAACCAGTGTGTAAGACTGTATTTGGTCTGTGGCTGAGAGAACATAACAGATGTCCCACTTGTCCTTGTGGTCACTGAGCTATACATGTCTCAACATTCCAAAAGGACCATGAAAAACATGATGCTGAAAATATATCCTTATGTATTAGCCTTAGCTATGGAGCTAACTAATCTAACTTAAGCTGATATTATAAACGACATTCCAACCTGTACTTTGCCCAGTCATCTGCATGAGCACTGAGTGAATAATGTGTTTCCTGACCAGGTGAAGGAAACAATGAACAGGATATACCACCAGACTCGCAAAATCCACGAAAAGACAGTGAGAACCACAGCAGCTGCCATCCTCTTAAACAGTAACCCATCCTACATGGAAGTGAAAAACATCCTGCTCTCCATTGGGGAACTGCCTATGGAGATGAACAAGTACATGCTGTCCATGATCCAAGATATACTGCGCTTTGAAATGCCTTCCAGGTACATTAAGTTCAGTGTAAATAAATACAGCCCTTCCTTACAGAGAACAAACAGGTTCTCATTAATTACTAAAACTTAAGGAGAGTATAAAGGAATATCTTATTTTTATGTCCCTTGTATTGTTATTTCAGAATAAATCCCTTAATTTCAATGTCATTATTTTAATAGCTATTCACATTTTCACAGGTACAAAAAATAATTGGGCATCTGACTTGCATTACTGTGAAAAATGTCTTCTGTCTCTCAAATGGTCCCTTGCTTCTGTATTTTCAAAACCAGCGATGTGGAAAAATTTTAAACATCAGAGTGTGAGAATGAAAATAATCAATATATATCTTCTTAAAAACATTAATTTTCAAGCAAGATCTTTGCTTGCCTTTCTTCCTATGACTGCAGGGAGTACCTGAAATTGAAAGAGAGACTGGGTTAGGGCAGATTTTTAGTGGGAAAAGGTTAGGGTTTGGAAGACCCTCTTTCCAACTGGGAAATTCACCCTCTCAAATTTGATCTTTCTATGAAAAAGTAATGCATGGTACTGTAACATTTTTGTATCTCAGTGGGTTTGTTTGTTTGTTTTGAAATCCCACAGCAAAACAGTTCGGCAAGTTCTGAAGGACATGCGTGCCCATAACTACGATCGCTTCTCCAAGATGGGCTCTTCCTCTGCCTACACTGGATATATCACACGTATGTAACCATGAAACTGCCTTTGAACCCTCTTTGTATTCCCAAACATTTCATTAATCCACTAGTGTAGTCACAGGTACCTTCTTTCTTTTTCAATTAAGGTGGTCCTGATGTGTCATCCACATACAGCCTCGACATCCTCTACTCCGGCTCTGGCATTTTACGGAGAAGTAACATGAACATCCGTGTTTTTGACAGAAGCACTGACCTTCATGCCATCCAGGTAACAGCCACACTGTGCACAATAACTTAGCCAGTATGTGGAACTTTTCTTACAGCTTCAAAATCACTTCAGCTAATGCTTAAGACCATAAGGCTTGCTGCACTGGGCAGACAACAAGCCAATAACGGGGGAAAACCAATAACAGGGGAAAGCCCCACAATGTGGCATAAGTTGCCATAAACAAAACAAGTGTTTTGTTTTTCATCATACATTGTGGTCTGTGTCTGTGTAAAGCCTATGCTGTTTCTCTGATGTAATCAATAAAAGCTTTGTGAGTTTGTAAAATCAGGTACCAGTTCAGGTTCAAAGAGTAGATCATATGTACAAATCAAAGAGATTTTAATGTCTGTATTTTAGAATTTTTTTGATATCGGCAAGAATCTTCAGTATTATAACTCTCCTAAATTTATACAGGACAAAAATATTGCAGTGGAACACCTCTGGCCTTTCCTCCCAACTGTCCCTGAAAAATAGTTATATGCACTAAGGAAAATGTGTTTGAAAGAAAACTAGTCTTAGGATTATGATCTGCAGGTGGGTAAATCCTGCTCAGCACCTAAAGGGCAAAAACATGGCAAGAGATTATTTTATTTTCCATTTTTCTAAGTACTCTTCCTAGTTCCATTAAGTCTCACCCTCATAGCTTTTCCACTACAACTACATAAATTAGAATTAGGCATTTAGACATCAAGAAAATAAGTGGTGTTGTTAGTAGTCTGAGTCAGGCAGGATTTTCTCATTGATTCTGTATCACTGTTCCTTCGTAGGTGGTTCTCGAAGCTCAGGGTCTGGAGTCCATAATAGCTGCAACTCCTGATGAAGGCGAGGAAAACCTGGACTCCTTTGCTGGCATGTCAGCCATTCTGTTTGGTTTCCAGCTGAGGCCAGTGACATTTTTCCAAGGGTATGGTGATTTAATGTCTAAAATGCTCTCGGCAACTGGAGATCCCATGAATGTGGTGAAAGGACTTGTCCTCCTCACAGATTTCTTACAGGTACTAACAGCACACTGTTTGCTTCTTTTTCTGTCTCTTAAGCACAGATGGTTCCTCCCCCACACTGCTATTGTAGGACACCTTATTTTCTTTATTCTCAATGCTGAAACTTGACCAGTGTTACACAGGTTACCTTTACTAGGAGAGCAATGGAAAAGTCATGGGTATTTAAAACCAGAATGAAATAACATGAAAAGCAACCTAGAACAAAGGTAAGAACAGATATTCTAGAAAATAAACCAGAAACTTAACAAAAGCAAATGCAACTGAGTTTCCTGTTGCAAACTCATATTGCTCTCAGCTATGACCTCCCCTCCCACATTTCTTGCAATACACTCTTGTCCCATATGACCACCTAAGTTTTCCTCTTCACAAATTGTCCAGGGACCTTGTGTCCAGTTAGGCAATAATTGTCAGGTGAATGAATCAGAGAACTATCCTTCAAAGAACAATGCTAAGAGGTCCAAATTTCAACTGTTTATTTCTAGGTAAAACAAGCAATTAAAATGAGGATTACACAGTTTTTATGCAACTGTCATCCCAAATGATTTGCTAATTTTGTGCTTAAATAGATTTACATAGAAATATAACTGGCTACATAATGTGTTATTGGAGGACTAAGAATCTAGACATCTCTCTCAAAGTGCAGGGTCAGCATCTTTGCTCTTCCCAAGCTGGGATCTCCTTAGGACCTGTGGATTTAACAGCTGTACTCAGCTCACAAAACATCTGCAGTCTCAAACTTTACTTTTGGCTTTTCCCATTTAATTCTTGGCCAAAGAAAATGCCAGAAGTAGATGATAAGACGATCCACTCTGCTCAAAATTACGCAGAAACACCCTCTGCACATGACAGGTTTTCCCATCCAGAACCCAGCTCAGCTCCTTCTAATGGTATTTTAAGTCCAGAGGGCTTCCCAAGTAGTGCCCAAATTGGCTAACTAAAGCTCATTCCAGCAGTGCTTTACAGTTCACACGCAGATTATGGGCAAAAACTTTGCTGTGACCTATTTAACAAACAGACCGCAGAGGTGAGAAAGATAATCATGTCTAGTCCTGAGCACAGGGAGCATTTAGAGAACTAAATATTTCCAACTGCTGTGCATGCACGAAGCTCCAGACATACTCTGGCTGAATCAGCTGGCTGGGCACCCCTAGAGCTCTGCTCGCCAGCAAATTCTCCACTCCTTGCCTTTGGAGAGCCTCTCAAAAGTCTGGGGCAGCCAGGCTGGGACTGTGGGCCATTTTTAACAATATCAGGGTGCAGGGTTTTCAGTCAGTCACTGCCTTTTTGGATGCCTTGGCAGCAGTGTCTTACCTCCACACCCCACAAAAGCAGGAATGGTTTAAAGCACTGTTGAACACAGCTTCAGGCTGAGCTCCCTTTTAAGCACAGCCCATCTTTCTAAGAATGGTCTTATAGCTACACTCCAACTCAACAGCACATCAACAAGGTTTTGGCACTTCCCTGTGGCCACAGTGTTGTTTGAGGGCTAAGAATAACCCAGAAGTTATATTCCTGCTGAAAAATAAACAGCTCTCATAAAACTATTTTTGAGACTCCTAGGTCACCTGCATTAAAGTTCAGCAGTGTTAATAGTTCTCCTAGGCAACACACCTGCCAGAAGCCCAGAGAAATGAAATACTGTATTGATAGGTCAGAGAAGCCATTTGAAAGCCAGACCCCAGTGGAAGGTAGCCAGTTCCCAGAGAAGTGCTTGTTGCAGCCATCTCTATGTTGCATTACAGTAAGATTGCATTACAGTGCAATACATAAAGATACTTTAAAGACACTTTCTTATTAATACATGGCACATTTCAGCATTTTAAACAGTAAAAAATGACTGATTCTGATCTTTTGGGTCACATTTTCCACTGCAAATGGGACACAAAGCTTAAAATAGGAAAGCAAAGGAAAATACTTCTCCTTAGGAGGCTGGGTCCCTGTGATTTACACCTCCCATCAGCCTGGATTGGATTTGCACATGAGACGAGGGACGGGGCTGAGCTATAAATAAGGAAATAGATGAGCTAGTAAAACACAAGACAAGTGCTCTTTAACTTCTCTGCTGGTTTCAGTGACAAATACAGCTTAATTCTAGGTAGCATTAAAGTCTTGAACCGTGCAGCCTTTGTAAACCCAGCCTACTTTAATATTCTTGGATGCAATGTGACAATACATCTAAAAATATCTGCTCCTCTGGTTGTGTGTACTATCTCTGCCAGCATGTATACTGTTACCTCCTCACTCATTAGCAGCTACCCACCAATCCAGTCCCAATTAAGAGCAAAGTAAAATAAAGTAAAACAAGCTTTATGTCTACACCTAAACAGACCAACAAGGGAAGTATTTTATGTCTCATTGCAGTCAATATAAAAACTCCCTTTGATTTCAGAAAGGTTTCAATTTCAATCCATGATTTTAACTTGGGTGAAAATAAGAAATCAGAGCATCATATGACCACACTTGCTGGGGTCACGCTGGATTTATAAGCCACAGCCAGCCCACTGCATTCTTTAAATCTCAAGCCCACTTTAGCAGCAACTGACTGCCAAGATGGCTCTGCCAAGCTGGTTCTGTCAAGGAAATAATTTCAAGGATAATTAACTTACCCTAAAAGGTGAAGTAAGCATGTACAGCTACCATAATTATCCGAGTCTTCGATTACAGCCAGATAACTTTAATGTTCTGAACAAAACCCTTCCCTGATGTTGCTCCTTGCTATAGGGATTAGGAAGCTAGACTGACTCTCTGCTTGCTTCTTTCTTAAATCTTGGGACAGCATTAGTTGGAGCCACTGGACTACTGAATAGCTAAGAAGAGAATAGAGACTTCTAGGGTGCCTGGACATCAAAAAGGGACAGGAAATTCATATTCCCACATATCCTCTAAAGGCCTGAAACATTACAGGTGCTGAGAATACCACAGGCACAGAAACCTGAGAGGAGAGAGAAAACCATCTGTGACACTGAAGAAGGTGTCCTGTATATGAGGCACATGATCAAAAGAAGCTTTTCCCAAATTAATATTTCTTTTTAAATGGTGAATTAATCCACTAGTTCTTAGGGAAGCAGGACAAATATATAGAGATAGATTGCCAAGCTGGGTAAACCCTGAAATCTTGGCTGTGTGTCAAACCTTAAAAGGAATGAACTGCCATGACCCTGAGCTATATTACCACTTCCGAAATTGACTTCATGGATGTGTTTCCAGTCCAGCCTTACAGGTTTCATGAAGCCATGAGCACATTTGATATTTGATAGAAAATGCATTTAATGACAATTAAGGTGCATTAGCTGATGGATTTGGCCACCCAGCCACTGAAGAGGTAATTCCTGTCATATGGTGGGTTTGCAGCCACTGCACAAGTGGCAGCATCCCACTGCCAGTACAGGGGTGCTGGTCACTCTGCACTGCACCTGTGCTGGGCTTCCAGCAAGGAGTTCAATCTGATTTAGCTGGATTGCTGTCACAGCCTCCGTGGGGCTTGTGCGGTAGCTCTTGGAGACATGATATTCCCTGCAGTGACACTCTGTGCAGAAATGATGCCAGCTGGCACACAGGGAGAGGGGAAGGATGCAAGGTGCCTTGCTGTAGCTTCATCCCATTTCTGGGGGAGGGAGGTGCATCAGGATGGTTTTTCCATCCTTTCAGAACAGCCCTCTATTCCTTTTTGTTCCTGCAAAATGGCAAGTGGTGTGAGTGCAGGACCAAAGGGAATAAGGAAACCTCAGAGGTGTGCAGTCAGTAACCTGTGCTTTGCCATGGCTCCAGGAAATCCAGCTGCAGTCTGGGCCCACAGCCAGTGCAGAGTTCATGGGTGGGCTGGCCATCGACATCTCCGGAGGGATGGAGTTCAGCCTGTGGTACCGGGAATCCAAAACCAACGTCAAGAACCGGTGAGATACCCCCAGCACACGCTGTAGCTGTAGGCACCTTAGGCTTCTGAGCCAAGGTAGCACCAATGACACAAATTTAAATATAAAAGACCTTGCAGATGAGTTAGAATTAAGCAACTAAATAAATAGAATGAAATAGTTATGTGCATGGGAGAATGTCTGTACTTCTCTATTCCTTTCCACCTGGATAATACCAGTTCCCATTGGTCTCGCATGAATTTATATACCTTTAGGTGGAGAACAGGCTGCTTTGAGGGCAGTTTTTGTTTGTGTGGTAGGACTATTTGTAATTCAATTTCCTCTTTTTTAATGTGTTTTGAAACAATTGTAATGCCTAATTTTTTTTGTAGGGTAGCCATGTTTGTAGCTGGTAACACCGAGGTGGATTCCTTCTTTGTAAAAACTGGTATGGAAACCACTTTGGAAACAGAAACAGCTTTAGACTTCATCTCCACAGTGCAGTTTTCACAGTACCCATTTTTGGTCTGTATGCAGATGGATAGAGTGGACTCTCCATTCAGGTAAGAACTAAGAGCACACACTTTCTGAAGTGTCTTTCCAGCTAGCTGCTGGAACATTTGGTTTTCACAGACAGGAGATTATCCACTGAGGCCAAATTCCAGCCTAACATGATGAGGTGCAGTGCAGGCTGTTACACACACTGACCTCTCTGCTAACCCAGTCCTCCCTGAGATTCAGAAATAACTTTTCTGAAGATCACAACTGATCAGCTCTGAATGTGCACTTCAGTCCAATTTTTTAATTTGATTTTGCAAGTGAATTAACTGAAGTGGCGGGACAGTAGTGCCCTTGTGTGCAATCAGTTCTGATGGCAACCTCAGGTTTTGCCAGCAGTAGTTCTCTATTATACTATTGAGAAAGGAAGTGCAAAGCGATACATGAGCTGAAGTGGAAAGCTCTCTTCATCATCTGCTATTTACTCATGTCAACAAAAGTACCTGGTCTGGTACTCCTGCAGCCATTGTGTTCTATCATACTTTATTAAGGCACCAGTTTTCCTGAAAACTAAACAACTGTGGAATAAGGTTAAAAAGATGTTCTTCAGTAGCCAAAGAATAGTAATTAAATTTGCTTTATTTGGTATATTGCTCTCTTCTAATCCCTATTTGCTAAGACCTAAGGAAGGTAACATTTGTAGAGCCTGTGCCAGATTTCCATTCAGGTTATTCTCATCCAAAAGCGGTTAAAAACCTGAGAGTGTTTTAAGACTTTGAGAACCTTCAGGAAATCCTAAGAAAACAGTGTCTGCTATTCTGCAGCTACTAAAACATCTGCTGCTTCTGTCTGCTGACTGTGGAAGGGCCACCTGGCCTGTGTGCTAGGGTTTGGTAGCGGGGTGCAAGCTGTGCCCAGACCTGCTGGTGGCAGAGGCCGGTGCTGTGTCTTTGCAGGACGCACATGAGCAAGTACGAGAGCCTGGCCTCCGGCAGGCGCTACACGGCCCGGAGGGGCAAGGCAGCCACGCTGGCCGGGAACGAGTACCCCCTGCACCAGGAGAACTCCAACATGTGCAAGAAGGTGTTCGGCGCCAAGTCGGACTCTGCTGGCGGCTGGTTTTGAAAGCAGCGCCTGGGCTCCTGCTTTCCTGCACCCCTCAATGACTTCGGCCTGCACACACCTTACCAGCGTGGAGCTTGACCCTGCACTGCTGCATTAATGGGAAATTTGCCATTGATTTCAACGGGCCAGCATCAAACTCTCAGTGTGTGCACAGTGTTTACATATTAACCTGTATTTAAAACTTTTGTAAAAAAAAAGCCCTAAGGCAAATAAAGACCAATTTGGTAGCTTTTCATGCACTTCCATAAGGGTGGTGCTTGTTCTTCATTTTTACTTTTTTGTGCCAAAAGCAAAAGTAATCCTTCATTTTTTTTCTTGGGGAATACAGAAGTCTGTGTTTTTGATGTGTGGAAAGAACAATTATGATGTATAAAGAATGATTATTTATAAATATATTTTAAAGTATTTAGGTATTTTAGGCCTATGACCGATCCCTGTTCAAATATTCGAGTACAATTAACATCCAGATAGGACCATGAATTCCTGCTTACTCAGTATTGCCTGTTTACAAAAAAGCAGGTTTTATTTTACATGATTTTAAAGCATTTTGTGGGTTTTATTAAGCAGGGAGAACTTGATTATTGTTATTTATCTTTTGGAGTTTTTTTATTAACTGCTGTAGTTAAATACAATTGATTAACAGTGTGGGGTTATGTTTCCAGGAGGAACTTACAGTTGCCTTAATTCTGTTCTCATTGAAATCAATGGTGTAATTTCTGTAGCTACCAGAAGCTAGAGCAGAGTTAAGCCAATACTGGCAGCTCATCAAAATTTGTCTCCCTGTGTGTAATCAAGGCAGGTGCATTTCAAAATATGAGCATTCACTAAGGCAATTCAGAACTACGAAGAAGGAAAGGATCTTGAAAGAAATAGATTTTGGATGCACAGTCTAGCAAAGCCTGTGCTGAGCCAGAACATTTTCTTCTAGGTAAGTTAGGCTTGTATTTCAATGCAAAAAATGATCACTACTCAGACAAGTCCTCTGATTAAAATTACTTAGACACTTCAAGCAGTGTCTTCATAGGATATATGAAAAAATAAAAAAAAGTTTTACATCAGCATTGCAGATTAAAAAAGAATATACCCCATCCCAGCTCAGCTGATCACTCTGATCCATCTGATTTCATTTTTATAAGACAAGGTGGGCAAGTGCTGTTCACAAAAAAAAAAAAAAAAAAAAAAAAAAGTAAAATAAAAAGGCAAGAACAATTGTTTATTTTTAAAATCCCAAACCCAAAAGCAGCCGAGAAAAACTCATAAATTGTCATGAAAAAAATTTCTTACGAAATTAAGGAAAAAATCCAAACTCTTTTGTGTTGTAAAAGCCAAGAGTGCAGAAATCTGCAAAAATCAAACTGTTAGTGGGATGAAATGGTCTGCTTGTTGTCTTTCCTGAAAATGCTGTCACATTTCTAGTCAAAGCCTAAATAAAACAGGTAAAACTATAGTGTGAAGAAGTTGTTTCCAGTCTTATTGTCTGTTACTTTCTGGGTGGGGAAAGCCTCTCATTGGGGAAGGAATGCTGTTGATGGGGGTAAGAGGAACCATTTTACTCACCTTCACAATATGAAGCAATAATTTAAATTGGCACTCAGGTCCTGGGCTCCCTCTCTAATCAGGGGACCTCCTGATTAGATGAGGATGCACCACAGGCTGGAGGTGCCTGCCCAAGCCCTCTGCCCAGAGGAGAGCTAAGACCCAGCCACTCCTCCTCAGCATCCACTCACAGTCTGCTCGCTGTTGTAGACACTCTGATACCTCCACTGCTGTTTCAGGAACAAACTGAAGACAAACCTTTGTATTTGTTATTAATACTTGTTCTTGGTGTCACACAAAACAAAAAGAAGAGCAGAGCTACTTACTCACCTGACAAGAGGCAGTCTCCTCCTGCAGAGACCGGACACCCTAAATACAGAAGGTGCACAATGAAATTGCTGCCATCACTCTTCTACTTGCAAAGAGTTATCAACAGATGACTTAGGCTTGCCTATCAATTTACAACCCAAAATCAGATTTAAAAGGTTCTAGATAATGCAGTTTATATCTGTAAGATCTTTGTCTGATACCAGCAATCCTTACACCATACCAGCAAAGCTTACCCCTTCTCAATTGTGTCAAATTGAAGACCCAGCCAGTGAAGGGACATTGTGGACCTCCCACAGCTTTGACATTTAAACAGAGCCCCTGGGACCCCCACTGCTCCTTCAGAAGGGATACGTGTCTTTGTGGATACCCCCTGGCATGGCAGCAGATGCTTCTGAAGCTATCTGACCCCAACAGCTGGACATAATGGGGATTCCAGGAGAGGTTTAGTCCAGCAGCTGGGTAATGGAAGGCCATGGCTTCCTTACTGGGGCTCCATAGCTACGGAAACAACAAAAGTAACAAACTTCTAAAAATATGGTGAAATGAATACATTGCTCCAGCCTGCATTTGAAGGGAAAACACATTTAGGGTTATAAACAAAGCAAATGCTCTATTTATCCAATTAGTGGGGGTTAATCAAGATGTAAAATACGTATTTAATAGTGGTATTACATATACTTTTAAGTAATCAGCAGTGGTAGCAATTAATAATTCATACCTGGGGTTCAGAGAAGGAAACAAATGCTCAGTCTTTTCTAATTGGAAGCCACAGAAGGAATAGTGCAATGAAAATCCAGCTAAGTCCAAAAAGCAACCCACTTGCAATAGAGACTTGGAAACTTTCCCCTTCATGTTTTTTGAACTACTCTTAAAAAAATATTCATATATATAGAGATACAGTTTGGGTTTGGCAGGCAAATTACACGTTCTCAATAGCAACAAGCCTATGGGTCAGCAATTCTAATGTAGGTGCCATTTTTTTGGGGCGGGGTTTTAGGCTTTTTTAGCGTTATGTTCTATGTTTGGGTAACTTGTTTAGATCTGACATCAGGGAATTATTTGCTTCTCATTTTACTTTGTTCCTACTCTTTTTCACAATAGAGTTGCACTTCTACTGTCATTCCGACCACTTTTACCGTCATTACAAGTGACATTTTAATGACTATGTAGAAACTTATAAGATTTTCTCCAGTAATCCTTGAAAATCCCAGACATATTCCACCTTTCAGTTCATTTAAAGTATCATAAGAAATCCTCATACTTTAATTTCAGTAGATTCATGTGGTGTGAAGCAGTTTGTGTCTGGACAAACACTGGTTGCATTACTGAGCTTCTTAAGGAAGGGTTAAAGTTCATGTCTCTCAGTTTATTTACTTTTGACCTCTCTTTTGTGGAGGTTTCAGCTTCATTTTTCCATCTATTGTGAGAAACCAGCAGTGCAGTGACAATCTTGTAACAGATCTCCACTGAAATCAGGCTTCAGGAGCTCTCCTTCAAGAAAAGCAGAGTTCCCAAATTTTCCAGTTGACAACCCCAGGTCCCTTTGCAATTTTGGACTTCTCTGCTTTTAATAAAGTGATCCAAGGCCATTCTCTCTGCTCTACATGCCCACTATTATTTTGTGTCTGTTTTGGTCACCCTTTATCTCCTGGTAGCCCAACTTGCTTCAGTTTTCCTTTAAGTGAAAGTGTTCTTTTAAAATGCAAAAGCAATACTTCAGTTTTCCAGTCTATTTTGAGATTTTCTGGTGTTTGACTCATGCTTTTTTAAACACTTGGACTTAACAATAGAAACCTTTTCAGTCTCCATGAAGATAGAAGGAAAACATTAAAGCAGCAAAAGATTTTTCCTAGTTATAGTTCAAGCAATAATGCTATCCACTAATAAACTCATCTTGTGTATGCTTGTATGCATATGTTAGGCAATGAAGATAACATGGAGAGCGAGCAGAAAAAAGTTATTTACTCCACCAATTGCTCTCTCTGAACACGTTACAACAGACAAAGATGCAGTTCTTTGGATACCCAAACCCATTCACCAGTCAAAGTTAGTTCACTGAAACTGGGGAGTTTTTTCTTAAATTATACTTGGGTAAAAAATATAAGCAATGCCAACTTCCCTTTGTTGTAAGAGGAAAGAATAAAGAGAGATCGGGTCAGAAGGAGACTGGGACAAACTCAGGGAGACTCTGAGTGTGGGGGTTTTGATCAGCTCTCTGGTGTAATCCCTTCTTCTGTTGCTGTTTACATGTTGAACCAAGTAGTGCCTCTGTTTTCACTTGTTCTGCACAACCCCCAAGGCAACTTTGCAAATATACAACCAGGCAGGACTGCAGACTTACTTGCAGTGTGTCTTTTACTGAAAAATACATTTTATTTATCATAACATTCAAGAGAAAAAACAAAACCAAAAACAACAACCCCCAACATAATACAAATGCCAACTCATTCAGTTACAAACTTTGGAACTTGGCAGTTTCAGACGCTCTGTTCTCCCATGGCAGTGACGTTCCGAACTTCCCGCCGTGCAATTCCCAGAGCCCCGACGCCGTCCTTCAATCCCAGGCCCACGGCACCCTGCAGTGGGATCACTTTGGGTTTCAGCTACACACTTGCCACAGTGTTGTCTCCATTGAGAGCAGCTCAAAGAGTCCATTTCTCTCCAGTTTTACATCTTCTGTTTCTTAATTCTTCCTCCACAGGCAACAGTCATCAACAGTTCATGGCGTTTTCCCCTTTGCCTTACAGCCCACCTCTCTCTCATCAGACATACCACCCACATCCTCTTAACAATCATTATGCTTACTTCACATTTGCACTTTTAAATATCTTTACATCAATAACTAACTCACCCCTTTAAAAATGAGAGGAAAAAGAAAGGGGCAGGGAGGAAAAAAAAAAAAAAGAAGAAATAAAAAAAAAGAAATAGGTGAAAAAAAGCACAAGCATTTTTGAAGTATGTGTTCTCAGGTAGCCACAAGTTAATGGCAACATATAAGCATAAGGAATGACACTTTGGCCATCAACACTAAAGAATAAAGGTAGCACTGAATACAGACAAGGGGGAAAAACACCCCACACAACCCATAAATACATTTCAAATCATTCACCAGTTGATTCACCAAGGGTTAAATTTGATACTGAGTGAAACCAACCCTGTTGCAAAGGACCAGAACAACATTCTGGTGCATCACTCCAGTCCCGCTCAAACTTTTCATTGGATCCTGACCTAAAATGCATGGACAGTTGGCTGGTGCAGCCCTCAAAACCCCAACAGCAGGGTTGGGAGGGAACTTGAGTGGTGCACAGGATTTTGCCCTGCTTTGCACATGGGGTAAATTTCAGCTGTAACATACTATGACTGCACCGTGAAACATATAATACTAGCAGCTTGTGAGCCCTGACATGGAGGGCTTGACTCTAATCCAAGATATGTGGTTACACATCACCCCATCCACTGGAGAAATTCACCACTGGGCATACATGGAGGAGCACCATATTACCAGAGCTTTTTTCTGGTGACCTTTTGTGGCATTATCTGCTGGGTCCAGCTTGACTCAAGCCCAGAGATCGGGTTCTGTAAAGGGAAGAACCTGGTGCTCAGGTCTGCAAGGCATTCAGCACTCTGGGATGAGTTCAGCAAAGCTTTGCATAGATGGGTGAAAGAAAAAATCCTTCCACTGAAGTCCCCAGGAATCTGCTTAAGTATCTGAAGTTGGAGATGCATGTGAAGGCTTTGCTGGGTTATCGAAGCACCTTGCAAAACTGACCCCTTGATGCAAACAAGAAGTCTTTTTAGTAATAGACAAAATCAAGTAAACACTGTTTGACATTAGGATTGACACATTCCACTGAAGTAAACTCCCCTGAGAAAATAAATAGCTGTTGGAATTCCCTCATTTCATTGCTTTCATCTCCACAGACAGTAAAAAAAAAAACAAAACCCTGCAAAATTTACCTCCAACAAACACATGTTGAAATCCTGGGCAGTTGTTTTCTTTCTATGCTTTTTTCTTTTCCTTTCAAGTACACCGGGTGAAACTGTAAACCTGAGGTTGTGTGTGCAAACCTATATCTTGTAAACCGCAAAGGGAAACTCCTCTCCAAGCACCGATACAGGAAAAGGTAGGACGGGACCATTGTGGAACAGGGATGCTAGTATTATACTGAACATTCTGCACATGTGTATGTCACAGGGAACCAGCCACTCTGGTACCTGCACTGTCCTGCAGTCCCAAGTACTGTTCTGTCTAACACTGATACTCGAATCACAACACCTACGGACCTAGCAGTCATGAGAGAGGGGGAGAAGCATTCATCTCCTTTAAGAGGCAGTCAGCCCCAATCCCAGAGGGCAGGTAAAGCTTGTCATGCAGACTGTACAGCTGAAGAGCACAGGGATAAGCCTTACAAAATCTGTGCTCTTTAAAAAGGGTCAGAATATTCACTGGATTTGCACAATGATGAAAATTAGTGAGAAGGCACATAAGAAATCACTCGCTATCTGCACAGTTGTAGTGCATTTCATCCTGAGGGCAATTACAACTTGTGCCTGTAAACAAATAAATTGCATTGAAATACCATCTCCCACACATGGTTGAAGACAGTTCTACCTGAGTTTTCTGTACGTCATGAGTTACTCAGGAAAATGAAAACCCAGGGCTTATTTTAAAAATGGGAAACATTGAAACTTTCCTAGCTGCAGAAAGCCTTGAGAACAGGGGGAGAAAAATCCTGCCTGCTGGCAAATGCTAAAATAAAGACTTTTGAGATTTGCATTTAGACTTTAAAATTCTAATCTGTTACTTCAAGAAAGCTTTATGTAATATAATTTAGGTTTGGTCTTACATTTATTTGCTTCCCAAAGTGCTTCACTTAGCCAAAATTTTGGGCAGGGAAGAGACTACTGAATTTTAGATTTGGTTTCATAATAACTTTTGCTGAGACAAACTAGTTGCTGGTAACAAGAAACAATCAGTTTGAGCAGAGTTGGACATATAAATCACTGCAGTGTCAGTAATCTTATTGTATATTTTTTGTTCAAAAGGTAAATATTTTCTTTGTAATTGTAATTGTAGCCCTCAGATAAACCTGTCAAACAGCTAAAGAAACAACTTCATAGTACTGAGGCTGTAACAGTTAAAAATTATTCTCACTGGGCAGTGACTAGGATTATGTTTTCAACAATGTTGCAATTTAAGGAAGAATAGACTGCAGTCTTAAAGGAAAATAAATGCTGTTCTCTCCTTTAGAACCAGGATTTTAAAATATTACATTCAATTTCTGGTTTCCCAGTATTTAAACACTGTCCTAATTAAGGCAACTTGTGATATTCAACACAGTACAGAGGAGCAAACAAAAAATGAAAGCAATCAAATGTGTTTTCTGACATTTACACAGCTTGTTTTGAACCATGGCAAAAAATAAACACTAAGGATAAATTTAACACTACAGCTCTCTTCCTTTGCAATTCCAACACTACAGCTCTCTTTCTTTGCAATTCCAAGTGAGAAGTAGAGAATACAAAAAACCATCTGATTGCAAATTGTGCCTAAAATCCATATGGAAGACCCTAATTTAATGCAATTGGAGAGAGCTGAGGGCTTTATTTCCTTTTTGAAGAGCTGCAAGGCTGCACTGGATCATCACAACACATTCCAGGGATCTGAATGAAGCTGTGTGGTGATCCACACTGAAACACTGCTGCATTTACACCCTGCATTTTATAAACAGCTGCAGTGGCATCACTGCCATTAGCTACCAGCACAGAGCAATGCCTAAAGCCTGCAGATTGGCTTCAGCACAAAAAGAACTTTGCACAAACTAATGCAGTAATTTAGTGCTGCTCACATAATTAAAAGTAAGCATACTCCAAAGGAGGGGGGCATTTAGGAGAAAACAAGAAACTTACATGCTTGTTTTGCATGATGAAGCAAAAAAATTGAGAAAACTGTAGAAGCAGTTTTTAGGATTGATGTTGAAGAGTTACCAAGTGTATTTCAAATTAAAGAAGCATAATTCTTCTTCCTTATCCCTGTGGAAAAACAAACAAACAAAACCAGAAAAGCATCATTAATATAGATTGTTAGAGAGCTGAACAATCTTTAGTCCTCCAGAGAGGTGCATAAATGCCTCCTTTGTCCCCACACTACTCTTGCTCCTCATTTCCTGAGCCCCTGCCAAGGATCAGCCAAGGGCACCTAGGTTTTCAAACTGAGTCAGTTTTGGGCAGCCCTGGTGTTTTGAGCAGAACCCATCTTGCTGCTCAAGGTGTGGAACATGCTGTGCCTTCCAGCCCCACAGCTCCCAGCAGACAGGTCCTGGGGAACCCCATGGACACAGGTGGAAAGAGGCCAATGTGACCCGTGTGGAATTTCAGTGATCCATCTGCTCAGTTAAAGACCTTCCCTTACCAGCACAGCATCCAGCATGGAACACATCAGGAAAGGGGAAACAACCCACCCCCAGTGCTCTAAGAACACTTCAATACTGGCTCAGGAAATCATCCTGGGCAGGAGGAGTCATTAAGGCCACCAGGAACTTATATTGGTACCAAGGCTCAGCACTATTGAAAAGTTTCCTAAATAGTCACAGTTTTGAGCACAAAGTCACACTTATTTCCATTTGTAGACTTATTTACTAGGTCCAATGTTAGAGCCTGTTTGGTTCTTGGAATATTCCAATATTTCCCATGAAAACTGGATAAATTCTTTACTAAATTCTCAGCAAAGGCATCACTATAAATAAGTCCTATCCATACTACACTGTAAGTTGACTTCTTGGCTTAGTAATGTGGAGCATACATCCTGCTGAACAGGGAACAACTAAAACAAAGTTGGTAAAAATTCCAGTGTATGAGCCTTTAAAATAATTTTTACATACTATCCACACAAAATTAATTTTTAAAGGAAAGCAAAGATTATGTGATAGCAGTTAGGAAGAAAACACAACTGATAAGTATATTTGCATACACATTCCTGTACCTGTAAGGTGTTCATGCTCATGGTTTAAACAGAACAATAAAAGTACCCTTCTAATATTGGCAGTACAATTTACTACAGTTACTTTTTACTTTGCTACCTGTTCTTTTCTCACTTATTTACCTAACACGTGGCAGCAACTCCAGAGGGTAAAATACGGGAACAGATACAAAAGTTAAAACCACGTTTTCGTTCACTCATACTGGGAATGAGCTCCTGTCAGGCAGTTCATTCTCTTACAGGTCAGTTCTGTCAAGCTCTGGATGCAAGTTTATTTGAACTGAAAACTAGCATCAAGGAAGAAGTGCAGCAGGAAAGGATGATGTTGTTAAAGCTCCCCATTTACTGTGAGTGAAGAAGAGGAGGGAGAGAAGCAACCATAAGATATCACTCAGAAATATGCACGTATTTTCCACTATTTTCTGCATATCAAAAACTTAAGAATAGTTCAGAAACGGCAGCTTGGATTTTGTCAGAACACAAACTGCTGGGATCTATTTTATCCCAATGATTATGCAGGAAAGAGCACCAGATACAAGGGGAAGTGCAGCAGATGTGCAGGGGATTTGGTGTCAATCCACCACAGGCATCACACCTTCAGCAAAACTTCAGGTCCCACTGACCTCCCACAGGTGACAGAGACCAAGATGGAGCAGTCCTTAACACAGTGATACATTTGTGAATGAAGATGTGAAAGAAATAGAGCAAAGAAAGGAAGAAGAGAGCATGTGCAGTGCAGAAAGGAATTCAGGAGTGGAGAAAAAGAGCATTCATTCGGCTCATTTTGCCTAGTAAAAAAAGGGGACCTGAAAAGACAGTACTTTATTCAATTTTTGCACTAAAAGGATGAAATCTGGCTGGTTTCAAATCCATGTTAGCATCTGCACAGCATTGCTGCAATCAAAAAACCCTGGTCTGGTGTGAAAGCAACTAACTGGAATTAAGAAATTTAACAACAGCTCACCATTACATTCACATGAAATTATACTGATGTTCCTGGGGAAAAACACCATAGTGTTAGGGGAAAAACACTACACTGAGCAAACAAAGACTTTTGATTGGGAATGGAATGACAAAAGATAAAGGAAAATAATGGAAAACAAAAGTAGACATCAAAAGAGAGAAGAAGAGGAAAAATTATCCACAGGGACATGAAAGTTATGTAGGTGAATGAAAATAACAGGAAGAAGAAGGCTACAGATGTGATTCCTCAGTGGCATATACCTAATTTTCCACAGAGACATAAGATGGTAAGAAATAACCAAAGTCTAATGACAAGTTAAACACATCCTGAGCATGCACCACCAGCGTTTTGGGGCAGCTTTCACACAGTTCTGCCGTGTAGAGCTCTGACACAGCACAACAAAGCAGGGCTGCTGTTTTAACTTCACCAGGGAGGAAGAGCAATTTGGTGAGAGCATCACCTGCCTCACCAGGCGCTGAAGGCAAGCTAAAAACATGATAACAGGATAACCCTTTGGGAACTGAGGGGCAGGGCACACCAGGAAATATGATGTTTTTCACTTTTAAAGAGTGAAGAAGACATAAGAAAAGCTGGAGGGTTTTGTTTAGTTACTGTTACAAATACATGTACTATGCACCCTATCTTTTCAAAAACATCACATCTCTAATCTGAAATCTAACAAATTCCTTCTGCTAGCCATCTCAATCCAGCCTCCAGACTAAAGGGAAAATAATGAACTACTTTTTGCCATTTCATCTAGGTTCTAGATTTTACTGGCAAGATGAACTCTTGCAGCACAGCAGAGCTCAAGTTAAACTGGCATATTGCCTGTCCTGAGTGATCCGTAAGGGCCAACGAAAACAACTTCCTCCACAGCCAGGATAAAAGAATGGAACTTTCAACATAAAATAATTACAAGCAGAGAAGCGAGTGTATAAATCACATCAATAAGGTTTCATTCAACAAATGATCTACTATGTAGTAGATGATGCAAGCTAAAAAAACAATATATATTTTAAAGCAAAATAAATAACCCAAGTGCTGGAAGACAAAATTTGCCCTCAAGCATGCAACTGGGCAAAGCTCAGCCCAAACTGGTAACAAAACCAAATTTCTGGCTGTTGCCACTCTTCCACTCTTTCTCCTTGCCTTTTCATATACACCAAAAAACTAACTCTGTGAGTTCTTGGTAAGCCATGGAAGATTTGGCAGTTCTGCCTAATACTGCACGTGATAAAGATGAGCCATGCATTCTAATGCACGAGGCAGAAGGAGCAGCGACACCAGTCCTGAAGGCACTTCTGTAACATTTCAGGTCTTTTAAAATGAAATGCCATCATTCCTTGGTTGTTTTGCACAGGACATACCGCGCCACTGGTTTCAGTGCATGCTGTGTGCACAGTCCTGTTCTCCAGGACACGAACTCAGTGTCCCTGCAGGCACATCCCTGAATCTGGAGGCTGGCCCTGGGTCACAGCCCCAGGTAGCTGGGCACTGTCAGGACTCTGGCACTACAAGCTCAGAGCTGCTGTGTGAAACCGTGCTTTGCACCTGTGGGCACCTCTGCCCCAGCCAGCAGCCCCATGGCTCCAGGAGAGCTCACCTGGGCCTGCTCCATGCATCCTGCTCCCTCATCCCACTAACAAGAAGGACCCAAAATAAGGGTTTGCTTCCATTAGACCCCTCTTCCACTCCTCTTGAGCTTGGGGAGAAACAGGTACAGGGGAAAGAGAGGTGCCCACCTCCCCGTGGGAGGAAGAGGTGAGAGGTGAGATAAGAGGAGAATGTGATGCCAAGGTGAAGGGGATCTTTCATGGCTTGCAAGGTGGGTCCAGATGATGGATCCAGAGATGCCCAACCACACTGCCATCCCCGGGAGCAATGGGAGGTGCCCCGGCCATAGGGCTGCACAAACACAGGCTGTGTGATGAGCGGCTATGGTGTGCTTCTCTGAAACTGCCAAAAAAAGAAGCTCCAAGTTTTACCGAACTGCACCAAGGGGTGTGCCTGACCTCTCTATATTCTACACCCCAGTGAGGGCCCCCTCGGTGAACCCTCTCCCCTGAGCAGAAGCTGTGGCACTGCTGTCACTTGGCCATTAACCCGCTCTCCCTGCCCACCCGCGGTGACTGCCGTGCCCGGCAGGCAGCACCCACCCACTCACCGCGCTCTTCACCGGTGCTCCACCACGAAGCGCATGGTGGTGCCGTCGAAGGAGGGCGGCGCGACGATGCGCGGCCCGGTGGCCGGCGCGGTGATGCTGATGACGGGCTTCGCCTCGGCCGGCCCGTGTCGCGGCGGCGGCGGGCCCTTGCTGCTGGCCACGTAGTAGGGGCTGTCGGGGAACGCCGCCTCCGGCGCGGCGGGGCTGCCGGGCTCTGCGGGGGCGCTGCCGTCGCTGCCCGAGTGCGACAGCGGGCGCTGCAGGGCTCCGGCGGGCAGCACGGCGGCGGCGGGCAGCAGCCCGGGGTACAGCATGTACGTGGCGCCGTAGGCACCGGCATTGAGGGCGAGGGGCGAGAGAGGCAGCGGGACGGGAGCCACGGCCGGCTGCTGGGGCACCGGCACCTCCACGTACTGCCCGGTCTCGGGGTCGAAGAGGCGCCGCTTGAGGGGCTGCTGCACGGGCGTGTCCACCAGGTAGTACTGCCCGGTGCTCACGTCCAGCAGCACCTTGCGCTGCGTCTGCGGGAAGGGCTCGGCCGCGGTGGCGGCGGCGGGCACGGAGGGCGAGAAGCAGAGCAGCGGCGGCGGCGCGGCGCCGGGCAGGGCGGCGAAGGGCAGCGGCGGGCGGTACAGGGCGGCGGGCGCACCCTCGGCGGGCGGCGGGGCGGCGGCGGGGGGCTCCTCGGCGGGCGGGGGTCCGGGCGGCGGTCTGGGGCTGCCGGGGGGCTTGGGGGCGCCGAAGGGCTGCAGGCCGCACAGCGCTGCCGCCGCCGCTGACGCCGACACCGGGCTGGGCCGGACGCCGCCGCCCTCCGTGGCCGCCGCGGCCGGGGGGGAGCCGGGCTCGGCGGCCTTCAGCGGCAGGGACAGATAGTTCCCGCAGTCGGGGCCGCGCTCCGCATCGCCGCCGCCGCCGCCGCCCGCGGGCAGCCGAGGGGAGCGCGGCGGTGCCGGGGCCCGCGGGCCGCCCTCGGGGGGGAGCTTGGCGGGCGCGGGGGCCGCGGCTCCGCCCGCCCCGCGGAGCGTGAGGAGGGCGCGGGGGGCGGCGGGCGGCTCGGTGCGGGGCGGCGGCGGGCCGCGCTGCCGCTGCCGGGCCAGGCTCTCGAAGGCGGCCGCCTTGGCCGAGACCTTGTCGGCGGCGCAGTTGGAGGGGCGGCGGGGCAGCCGCTCGCTGCTCGGGCCCTTGCCCCCCGACGGCTCCTCCGCCTTGTCCGCCGGCGGCGGCGGGGGCGCGGCGGCGGCGGGTCGGGAGCCGGCACCCCGCTCCTGGCTGGCGATAAGGGAGAGGACGTGGCTGTCGGTGATGGGCAGAGGGTCGCTCTTGCGCTTCCACTCGCGCTTGTTGAAGCTGTAGAGCTCCTCCATGCTCCGCACCGCCGCCGTCAGCTTCTCCAGCGCGTTCTGCACCGGCGCCGCCTTGCTCTCCTCCCGCGGGTCCTCCTCCGGTCCCCGGCCCCTCTCGGGAGGCGGCGGCGGCTGGTGCCGCCAGGGCGCGGAGGATTTGGAAACGATCTTGAGCACAGCGGGCTGGCGAGCATCGCTCTTGTTGGGGGCGATGGTGGCCACTGGCAGCCTGCCCGAGGTGCGGTGCACCAGCACGGTGCCCTCCGGGGGGCAGGCGGGCGCCTTGCCCGCCGCCTTTGCCCCCGCCTCGGTGGGCTTGGCCCCGGTGTGGCCGACCGCCTGGCAGGTGATGACCACGGGGGAGAGCGCCCGGGGCACACCGGCGATGACCAGCTGCTGCCGGGGCTTCTGCTCCGCGCCGCCTTGCTCGGAGGCGCCGCTGCCCTTGTCGCTGCTGTTATCTCCCGAGTCAGCGCTGTAGGAGCTTTTGATGAGCTTCCGCACGTCCCGCACCTGGTGGAGGATCCCCTGCGCTCTGTACTTGCTGTCCCTCACGTCGCGCACCAGGAACTGCGGCACTTTGTCGGTGCCGTCGCCGGCCTTGAGAGGCTTGAGCGGCTGCCCCCTGCCCTCCTCCGGCGGCCGGCCTGCGATCTGCGGCGTCAGCAGCTGCGCGATGCTGAAAGCGGCGTCCCGGGGCTGCTGCACGCTGCCCAGGCTGATCTTGATCTCGGGCGCTTTGGGCTTGGCGGCGGGGGGCGAGGCGGCGGCCGAGGACACGGCGGAGGCGGCGGAACACTTGGTCGCCCTCTTGCCGGGATCCTTCTCGCGAGGGGTGTGCTGAATGGCGGGCACGAACAGGCGGGACATCTTGGTGGCCTTGCCGGCAGAGATCTCACCCAGGTCGGCTCGCCAGTCGTTCTTGGGAGAAAGTTTCAGCTTGCCGACGGGCGCCCTCTCCTCCTTCCTTTCCGCCTCCCGCTCCTTCCAGGACCTGAAGGCGCTGTTCTGGCTGCGGAGGAAGGTGGCCTTGATGGCCTCCGAGGCGCTGCGCTTCACCTCGCACAGCTCCTCGGACAGCGCCCGGTCCAGGCTGCGGTTCCCCTCGCGGGCCGGCGACGCCTTGGAGGCCGGGGAGCGGCCCCCGCCGCCCTCGCCCGCATCCTCCGCCGGCGCCGCGGCGCCGTCCGAGCCGCCTTCCGAGTGCCGCGAGTTCTGCCGCTGCACGCCACCCTCCCGGTGCCGCTCCCGGCCGCCGCCGCCGCCGGGGGGTTCGGGCTCCCGGCCCGCGCCCGGCCCGGTGTAGGAGGTGTCGGTGATCTCACCCCGCTCCATCTTGAACTCGTGCTCCAGCTGCATCTTCTTGGAGATTACGTTTTTGAGGAGGCTGGAGGCGAACCTGGACTTCTTGCTGGAGCCCTTCCCGCCGCCCTCCGCCGCCGGCGGCTCCCCGGCCTCGGCGGCATCGCCGAGGTCCAGCAGGGTCACCACCCGGGAGCCCGCCCGCAGCCGCCGCGGCGTTTCGACGTGGGCGATCTCCCCGTCGAGCTTGCTGACCACGAACTCGAGGGCTTTGGTCTGCGAGCGGCCGGAGCGCAGCAGGCTGGGCTCGGCTCTCGGCCCCAGAGTGCCGCACTTGAGGTCCAGGTAGGTGGACCAGCGGTTGATGCCCAGGGCATTGTCGGACAGGGAGGCGGAGGAGGCGCGGGAGCCGGGGCGCAGGGTGTCGAAATAGGGGTACGCCAGGCTGCGGAAAGCCCTGGCCGTAAGGTTTCGCACCTCTTTGTCGGCATCGTCCAGCTCGCTGACGGCGCTGGAGGCGCCGCTCGAGTGCTCCCCTGCCCTGGCGGCCCCGCAGCGCGTCTGCAGCCGCGCGGGCACCGCGATGAACTTTTTCGCGTGGTCGCGGAGCGCATCCTGTTTTAAACTCGCACTGCGGTCGGGAGCCGCGGCGACACGGAGACTCATGTCGCCTTCATGCTTGGCAGCGTAAACAGTGTTTTGCTTTCCGTGCACGTTGCTAGACTCATTTATAGCCCGGGAAGCGGCTTTGATTGATAGGAGAAGCTGGGCGCCCGGGCTCCCGCCGGGGCGGCCGGGCTGCTTGGACCGGCTTTCCCCCGAGCTGGCGCGCTTGTCCGCGCCGGGGGTGTCGTGTTCGGAGGTAAGGCTGACGATCTCGGTGCTGCTGGTGTTGTCGATGCTGTCCGTCTGGTTGTTGGGGTCGCTGGTGGTCGTGCTAAGGTAGCAGCTATTCTCCTCCTCCTCCGTCAGCGTGTCCCCCGGGGTCTCGTCGCTCCCGAAGGAGGCGTAGTCAACGAAGGAGTAGATCACGTTGTTATCCTCGAAGTCCCAGCGGGCGGCCAGCCCCGCGTCGAAGTCCATGTCGTGGTCCACCTCGCTGAGCTGGATCTCCTGCGTGCTGATATAGTGCGCCTCGTCGCGGCCGCCGCCGGGAGGGGAGCCCGGGGGGGCGCCGGGGGGAGTCGCCTTGCGCCCCGCGACCTCATCCTCCACTTCGCTTTCGTAGCCGAAGGACGACGAGGAAGTTTTGCCCTCCGTCGACACCGGGTCGCCCGTTGCGGGAGAGTCGTCCGCCTTGGTCACGGGCGAAGGGCAGGAGGAGGAGGAGGACTCGGGGCAGCCCCCCGCCTCCGGCGTCCCGCCGCTCCCCGCCGCTCCCACGGAGCCGGGGCCGGTGTCAGCCCCGCATTCCGCCGCCGCCGCCGGGGAAGGAGGGCGATCCCGCCCGCGGTCCGAGGATGCTGGCCCCGCTTCCTCCGCCGGGGGTCCGCCGCTCGCCGAGTCGCCATCCCGGGTCCCGCCGGCTCCGCTGTCCGGTGCGGGACCGGACGCTCCCTCCGCGCCGCCGGCCGGGGCCAGTTCGGGCTTCTGGCGGCTCTCCTCCGGCCCCTGCGGCGAGCCGCGGATCTCCACGTACGCCGCCTCCCTCTCCTCCTGGACGGGCGCCTCCGGGCCGGGGTTCGGGCTCGGGTTTGGGGTCGGGTCCCGCTCCGCCGCCGCCGCGCCCTCCGGGCCGGCTCGGGGGCTGGCGGGCCGCTGGCCGGGCGCGTCCATGCCGGGGCCGTCGGGGCGCGGCAGTGGCCAGCGGGGGCGGGCAGGCACGTGCCGGCGGGACGGGGGGGCGGCGGCGCCCACGCCCTGCCCTCCCCTCCCCTCCGTGCCCTCCCCTCCTTGCCCTGCCCTCCCCTCCGCTCCTCTCCCGTCCCCTCCTCTCCCGTGCCCTCCTCCGCCCGGCGCGCCGGCTCCCGGCCCGGGCGGGCATCGCCGCCGGGGGGCGGAGGGGTCGGGCCGGGCTCAGCTCCCCCCGCGGCACAGGGCAGCCGCTCCGGACACCGCGGGGGAGCTGGCCCTGCACATCCCGGCACGGGCCCCGGTCCTGCGGGCTTTCCGAGACGCGGACTATACATAGAGCCGGCGTCACTTAGGCCGTCTGAAATTCTATTTTAAACATCTGTGTTTCCCCGTAATAAAGGCGCCCGGACCCCTCTTGGAAGGGGAGAGCTGCCCATGCCTACAGAGATGCTGCCCAGCTCCCCGGGGAGCCGGCGGCACCGGCTGCAGGAGACGCCTCCCGGGGCTCTCACTGGCTGAGCACGCAGCGTGTCAGCGGCGAGCGCACCCTCCTCGTTCTACACGCAGCAGTGGCTAAACAGCTGTTTTCTTCCCTAAGCTATCCCCCTGCACCCTGCGTCCCCAGTCGCAGGAGGCGTCGTTGCACAGGGACACTCTGTGGATGGCAGTCTGGCCCTGCACCTTTACAGCAGTCCAGAGAGCCACCGGCCTCCAAGAAATATTTCTCTTTCCAAGAAATGCTGGTTTAGACACAACCAGCACCTAAGGCCTATTAATAGGCATTTCTATGGCATGCCTGACCTTTGGCAGCTGAGAGCTTCACTGAGCGGTCCCCAAGATGACAAACCAAAAATCAGTCCAGCACCATGGGAGTTTTGAAAAGCCAAGCTGTTAAACACGGAGGAGGAGAAACAAAGGAAAGCCGGAAATGTTGAGGAGCAGCCCACAGGTATACAATACAAACAATAACTCAAATTCACAGCTTAAAAAACAGTATCCCAAATTTAAAGTACTTGAACACTAAGGTGAGCAAGCTGGCATTGGGCTGGTAACACTGAACTGAGGTGCAGGAGAGCTGTGGAAATCCCTAAAGTGATTAGCAGGATCCAGGACCTTCCAGCTGTATGGGGTGGCATGGTGTGCAGCTCTGCCAGGTATGCCACAGGAATAGAGGAGCCAAGATGCAAAGGTGACACTACCCTAGAAGCACTGTCCATGTCAAAACAAGGGTTTCCCAGTGCTCCCAGCTCCTCATCCCACCTTGTAGCCAGGAGGCCCTGCTGCCATCCTCCCACTCTTCCTGCTGCCTCCAGGAAAAATGACCTGCCTTCTTTACTGAGCCCAAGTGGAGTCCTGTGAGGCTCCCTGCAGCAAGGGCAGGTTTGTAGCCTGTTCCACATAAGGGTCTCTGCTGCCTGGAGGAAAACAAGTGAGGTGGCTCCAGCTTTTAGTACTGTACATAAATACATGGTCATTTCTTAGGCTGTAGATTGACAGGATGGAGAATATTACTGAAGCACCCTGTGATATTTTAACAAAAGGACACATCCTCCAAACCTGGAGGGTTTGGAGCGAGTCAGGTCACGTGCAGTGAGGCTCTCCCAGGCAGCAGGGATAACTGCTTCCCATCCTTACTGAGTCTGTCCTGCCCCCAGTGTGCTGTTAGGGAGAAGCTAGGCAGCAGCTTTTGTGGGCACTAGGCTTCCTCAGCCTCAATCTTAGCCCAGGCTTATGTAGCTTCACTCCCCTGGTGCACACAGTGACTGCAGTTCTCCACAGAGCTGTGGTTAAGTGGCATCTTCATCCCCAAACAACTTCACTGGGTCTTGTGTCCCAGCCACATATATTACAGGCTTGCCCCTCAAGCAGCACAATGAAATCTCAAACAGCACAATAAAATCACAACATACCTAAAGAAAGACAATATTTTAGCACATTATTAAGAGACATCTTAGTTTTAATTGGTGATGGGCTAAGAGTAGATCCTCCAATACAGTCCTTTCCAAATGCCTGGGATGCCAAGAAATGCACTTTAAACCCTGATCATTCATTGTACTTGGGTGACTGCTGGCAGCTGTAGCAGCCTGGCCTTCTGCTCTGCCTTCTGCCAGATGCCTCCTCTCAAGCAAGGTCTCTACCCCAGGTTCTCAGTGTCCCTCACTCTGATCTCCCTAAACAGGGTCTCAGGTGTCAGTCTCTCACACTTCACTCTCCCCTCTAATGTTTGGTTTTCCTGCATTAAGAGTACACAATGAATCAGATCTTTGCTCCCCAAACCTGCACATTTGAGAGTGGTGTTTTTTTGAGTAACAGTTGTTCATGTATTCCTGCCAAGATCCCCACCCAAATGAGCATCGAAACTTGACTCTTTATTTATCAATTTTCACAGTCCACTTTCTAGCTATGGTCCTGAGATGTTTTTTTCTGCCCTTTTCCTTTGGTGCTATCTTGAACTAAATCTACTCAATCTTACAAACCCGGGCAATGACTCTCCCAACTGAGGCAGAAACCACAATGGAGCACTCATACATGTATGTTTGCATACATTAACATACTGATGTCTCCAGCACAGGGAATTTATGCCCCTGGTGACAAAAATACATACATAAAATCCACACCTGTTCCTCTCCACTTTCAGTCAGGGCTAGTCCTGGAGGCCTGCATGCCTTAGGCTGTCAGAGCAGGGTATTTCCCATGGCACTAGGACACTGCTGCAGGGTACAGAGCCACAAAAATCCTAATGCCATTTGTAAAAATTGAGTCTCTGACACACAGCTTAAGTGCTCTAATCACTGTGTGTTGTTAGAAGAGTGGGGGAAAATGAGAAGGATTTCCTCCTCTCTTTTTTGTGTCACAGATTTCTGCTCTGATGCCGTGCCAGCTCCTCAGAGACGCTTTGCTGCGAGTCTGGCCTCGAGCAAAGCGTAAAATTCCATGGGGTTTAGGCTTAATGCCTTCTTCCCAGCCTTTCCTCTTAGCTACCACAGTGTCAGCTTTTGTAAAGCCTGCTTTGGAGGTGTCTAATAGCCTCCATGCATTGCATCCAAAGCTTGGGTGTACAGCTTGGACCCAGAGCTGGCTCCCCAGCACTGCTCTCCTGTGGCACTGCCTCACAAGGGATCAGAAAGCTTCAACAGCTTTGCAAAGGGGTGGATGATTTTGGGTTTATGGTTTTTCTGTATCTACTACAGTTGCCAGAAAAGCTCTACAGCAAGCAAAGTGTTAGACCTGTTTGGTTACAGTCAAAAGTACACAGGAAAAGTGCAGCTCCATCACATCTTCTTGCAAATAGCAATTTCTTGCTCTGTGCTGGCAAGACATCTCCACTGATTAATAATCAGATCAATGTGATTTGGTTAATAATGTGGGATATCAGTAAATAACATGTCATCCTGATGATTCTAGCAATACTCAGCTGAGGCATGCATCAGCATCAATTACTCTCCTGTGGTTTCCACCTTTAAATCTCTCTCACTCACTAAAGGTACCAAAGTCTAAGATTTCTGCGTCCAGATCTGTCATGAAGTGTTACTGGACCTGTCCTCAGAATCACAGAGAGCCTGTGTGTTTAAAGCCTTTTGTAACACAGTAGGTACTCCACTTTTAAACTCTTTCTGGTAAAAATAACAACATGCACTCTTTAACCACATTCTGTCCTTTGCTCCTAGAGCTTAGGTCAGACAGGTAAAGGCGATGGGGAAAATGTAGAGAGGCTGAATTTGCTCTGCACCTTAAAATACATTACTCATGGAAGTAGCAGGGAAGTGGGATTTAAAAGGGATTTGAGAAGAGGCACTTAAAACTGAAATCAAGAGATGAAGAATTAGGAAGACTGTAACTATACAGTTACACAGGAGACCATACAGAGGAAGGCATAGGGTTTTTTCCCCTTTAAATGAGACAGACAAGGAAGTGAACAATTGGTGGGGGAGCATTTAGTTGAGCTTTCTCTGACTAGGGAAAGGTAAAATATTAATCTGTTAATTTAACCTTAGGAAACTTTAGTACCGCTCTACATATTTTAGTTATTGCAGTGTTAAGTCATCACAAAGGAGTTATAAGAATTAGACTCATACAGAAGAAAAATCAAAATATTATTTTCATGGAGAAGACAAACACTCTTCCAATAACTAAGATGGCCTGCAGGAAAGGTTATGCTTCTTGCATGGGAAGTGATGTCTTTCACAAAAATATAAGGAAACTGCACAAGGATTCTGTTGAATTCTGTGCTCACAGCAAAAAACACTTATTATAGGTTCAGAGAAGTGAAGAATGATAGAGTGATAGGGAGAAGATTTAATTTTTGGCTGATTATTTTCTTGAGTAGTATTTGAATACTGCTGGATTAAGTTTTTCTCTCAGTAGTTTTCTGGTAACATTGCACATTGTCAGGGTGAGCTCTGTGGTAACTTTGAAATCAAAGCAAAAAAATACAATACTGGAATTTAGATGTGTGTGTGTGTTAAAGAGAAGGGAAAACTGAAAGCAGCACCCTGATTTTATCTGAGGACTAGTACCCAAGAAGGAGGGAGCAAACTCCACTTTGGAAAGGAAGAGGTGGATTTGTGGCTTAGCAATAAACAGTGCAGCCCAGCACGCATTATACATCTCCAAGTGCTACCAGATATACTGAGAGGAAATACAATAACCACACATGTGCGTTGGTATGGAAGATTTCTAGCAAAACCCAGTGGATATAAAATGAGATTTTTGTAGCTTGCACTAAAAGGGTGTTTCTTACAGCATTTAGCAAGGGTCTGACTGAAAAAGTACTAAGCAAAAACTAAGTGAAAACCAACACCTGGATGGCTCAATCCTTTCTCTCACAAAGACTATGCTAGTCAAGGGGATCTTTCTTTATTTCCTTTTCCATCCGAGCCTGTAGAAGAGATTGAGGGGCTCTTCTTAACACTCAACCTGCAAATGGAAACCAAATGTGCACTCCCTCCTGGCAGAGCTCTCCCTCTCAGTGAGTGTCAGCCCTTTCTGAAGAAACTCCAGACCTGGGTGGATTTCACAAGACCCTAACCCTGAGTGCTTGAGCTTGAATGATGCAAAGACCCTGGCATGGCTCTCTGACTGGGGGGCTGCTTTTCCTCCTAGGATGGGACAGGATCAGGTTCTGGCCGCTGCCCTGTGCATTCCCGTGTCCCTGGAGCGGCAGCCCCAGCCCTGCCCGCAGCTCCCCCGGCCCTTGCTGTTCTCAGCTCCTGCCGGGTGCCTTACAAGGGCTGCAGAAGATATAGATGTTTTTAAACCAGATCCTCCCCCTCGCTACCCATCCTTCTCTTCCAGACCCCAAAATCTCATGCCAAAACAAACAGGCAGGAACATAATCCCAGAAGGAGTTTAGATTTCAGCCCTGCTTTTCAGTAGTGCTGCAAATGCAGTCTAAATATGTGTTCGTGTATTTATATGGGGTGTCTGCTCCTCAGACAAAATAAATCAAATACTTGCTGAATTTTGTGCATGACAGATTAAACTGCGTCTACAATGTCAGTGACACAAGAGAATGTTCTGGTGGCTATTACACGTAGACAGCAATAGCACATGCAAACTGTGAGAATCTGTTGAATAAGACTAATTATAAACACTTTATTGCTTTCACAAACATCCTGGCAGGTGCCTGCCCAGCCTGCACTGACAAACTTCTGCTTGCAGAGGCTTCGTGGCTTCCCCAGGCCAATTCCCTGGTACCTGATTGTCCATTGATCAGAAAGATGATCCTCAGGTCTATCTGGCTTCTCCTTGCTGTCAATCCATTATTTCTGCCACAGATGGAGGAAGAAGATGATTCCCGCCCTGTGCTAGAGTGTTTTTCATAACTAAGGGTGAACAGTGTGCTTCCTTCAATCTCCAGCTTTCCCTAGGCCTAGGTGTACATTATCTTTACCCATGGGACACAGCAGCTGCATCTCCCATCTGCTCTTCAGATGTCCTTTAGCCCATCTGTAGGGCAGACAGAAGTGGTGCCTACAAGATACCAGGTGGACCCTCTCCCACAGTTGTTTTCATGTTGGCATGACTGTGTCCTTCAGCTTAGGCTCCATGCTTTCTATTCTTCTGCCAGGTACCAATGAAAATACTGAACAAACACAATGGTGTTGACCCCCATAAATTCACTACTAACATAAATGATGCAGTACTTGTAATTGACCTTCAAGCACAATCCAAACAGGCTTTTCTCACCTCATAATTTCACCATCACAGTGCTTTCCTACCTGGCTAACAGAAGAGAATCACACCCTGGGAAAGGCAAACACCATTTCTGCTCTCTCTGCAAAGCCCATTGACCCATTTTAGAAGGACTCACAAAGAACAAATCCTATCAAACTCACATTATTTATCTGTTCTTTATGTTTCTCTCTCTTTATGTTTCTCTCTTGCCTACAGAGTGCAAGTTTAAGCCCACATTTCTCCAGGAACTGAAGTTACATTGACTGATTTCAACTTTACTGCCCCTTCCCCCAGGTCCCTTAAAGTCCCTTTCCACAGGAGCAACCCTCCCAGGTGGCTGGGTCTGCTCAAATCTCCAATCATGGACCTGCTTTGGGAATGAACTTTCCTCAGTGACCCTATTCTTTGTACAGTATTATTGGGTAACCCGAGAACCACAGATGTATCTGATTATTGGAACTCTGGAGATGATTGCCAAAAAACCCGAAACCATGACCTTTCCTTGAGTTGTTATCAGCCAAGCTGGTGAGGGGAAAGAGACATGATTTATGACCATTCATTAAAACTACACAAAACTGATTATAGAGATAGATTTCAGCTGAGAAGTTCAGGCTAAAAACCTCCCTGCAAAGTTCAGGGTATTTGGACATGAAAAAACAAGGCATTATCTCTTGAAGCAATGTGGATTATATTTTTATGATGTTTTGTGTTATATTTTACAATACAACTTATTTGTACTCAAGGTATTTTTCTTAATTTTCTCATGGTTTGTTAATTTCTTATTTTTATCACTAGATTTTGTTAAATCTAGTTTTATTATTTTAATATTTTAAAAAGTCCATCTTTTAACTGGCCAGGGGCCATCACACAAAACCACAAAGCGGTATCAGTTTTTTTCCCCACTAACTTTAGATTTAAAAATGCAAGCAGTCAGTCTGGATTTTATATGGGATAATACCATTGCTTGATGCAACCAACTGCTTTGCAAAGGGGTTCTGAACTCTGGCAACAATTTGTTGACAAAGAAGAGCTCCTACAGGGGAATGTGCGCTCCAGCAGTCAATTGCAAACCTGCTCTGAGACTGTACCATGAAATTGCCATGCTTTGGAGAGCAGCCAGCGTGGGATTGGGATTAATTTGCTCCCAGTGTCCAATAGGTAATGTCGGGAGGCCCTGTGGAAAGCGATCCCTGCTGGTTCCACACAGCTCCTGCCGCGGGGCTATGTTTGGTCACTGGCTGGGTGCGTGCGGCCGCCGTGCCCTGGCATTTCTCACTGGGCTCACAGCAGAAGGCAGCTAAAGTGCCTCCCACCCCTGGCACTGACAAGGGGGATCAAGCAGCCCCCTGGGCAGAGCTCCCTCGGGATGGAGGGGCTAAATATAGGGCAGCTCAATAAACACCATTATGATCCGCATGCGGCGCGCCTGCCCAGAATTAAGGTCACATCCACGCTTTTGTGTGTGCTTCTCCACGGCTCCCTTGGCTTACAAATTAAAGAACTGCAGGTGAGGAGCTGGCTGCCTCATGGGGACTTAGGAATCCAGCCAGTTTCCATCTGACAAAACCTTTTAGTCAGTACATGAGGCAACTGCAGAGCAAAGTAAGAATAAGATTTTTAAATCCACATGTAAAATCCATTGTAAAGGTCAGGTTTATAAGGAGACCATCCCAAAATGCTAATGACATGACAGTTTTATGAGACTGGAAAATGATAGCTTGGCAGAAGCTGAGTAATACTAGAGCTAGGGATTTATTTAAATTGGACTACTTTTTTTAAATTAATTTTTTTTTGTTTTGCCCTTGATCCTTCCAGATCTCACAGGGATGAAAAATGTGTAAGTAGCTCTCCACATTCAGCTGACAAGCGAGGTAAGAAAAGGTTATTTATGTGAGGCATTATTCTGTAATTTTACCCTCCAAAGGTTTTACATATTTTTCTGCAGAATATGTTATTGAAAGTTACACAAATTTTAATGCCTATGCTTTGCAAAAAGAACCATAAAACATCAACTCTTAATAGCTAGCCTCAGAAATAGAAATAGTAGGAGTTTCTACAGGAAGTTTTAACTTAGAGAAACTGCATTTCTCCATAGAACAGGAGGACAACCTGTCCAGAAGAGCTTGTAGTCAAATATATACATTTAACAGAGGTGCATGTGCACTCTAAGAGTAAGAGAGTAAGCCTTTGTGTATCTAACCAGAGCAAAAGTACTTTTTAATTTGCAATATAAAAATCTCTCTCATCTTAATACTGTTTCTCCAAAAAGCAGTTCAACACCAAGTTAGATTTGTTGGCTTTTTTTTTACCTTGTGCAATGAGTTAATTCACCCTCTAGAACACTGTGAGCACCTGAACACATCCTTCATCAACTGAGCAGTTCTTGTCATGCTGAAGCTTAATGCAATTTTCATTAAACTGCAGTTTCAAGTTTTGCCTCAACACATACAATATCTCTCAATCAAAACATAGCTGTAGATATGCTATAGCATATTATCTATAGTTACACAAAACATACAATATTTATCTACAGCTAAACTAGTGATTTGCTTATCCACTTCAGTGTTTCCCACAACTCCTTTAATCAACAGTGAAAAATAGGAATATTTTAAAAAATAGGAAAAATAGGAATACTTTGAGCACAAAAATGGTGTATTCTCTATTCTGCAAGGAGGCTGAGGCTCTCTCTCCAGGTCTGCTACTTCCCTTGGCCACAGCATGTTGAGAACACAGGTGGTGCCTCGGCACCCAGGGCTGTGGGGTTTAGTAGGGTGCTCTGCACAGGGTGTGCAGGCCTGCTCCTGGGAGGTGATGAGTGCTTCCCAGGAAGCGATGAGCCCTCTGAAATCCCTGAGACTTACATCCCCAGGCTGGGCAGCCACTGAGCACATCTCCCCCGACACCCTCCTGGGAATCCTCCTCTCTGCAGCATGCACCAGCCTGCTCCTCAAGTGCCGCCCTTGTGGAGGCTCTCCATTAATAAATTGATCATCCTGCTAATGAGGCAGGGTGGATTTTGGGCAAATACTGGCTGCTGTGGAGTTCATTCTGGCAAAATACTGAAGTATTTGTCCACTTTGTGACTCAAGTCTGTAGCTGCTCAGCAATGAGGGCTGGTGTGCAAACCCTCTGGGGCGATGGGCTCCCCATAGAGCCCAGCTGGATGCTGCAGGTCACTCCTCTTCCCCAGCTCCAGAGCCCAGGGCCAAACCAACCCCCATGGGGCAGCATTCCTTCTCCAAAGAAGCCTCTTTTGCTCAGAGGCTCTTGCAGTTGCCAAGTGGCTTCTTATCCCTCCCCCTGCACCAGCACATCATGGCTGGGGGGTCATGGAACTGAGCATGGATCGTATCCTGCTTTGGATACCTCTCAAGGATGAGGAAAATAAAAAAGAAAGCCTTCCCCTTCCTGTCTCTGAATGGTTTCCAAACCTCTCTGTGCATCAAGTTTGGGAAAAGAAAGCAAAAAACTCGCTCTGTTTCAGATAATTTGAACACTTAACAACTCTTTCTCCTCTTATGAACCATTTGCTGAGCTTAAACCCAAATTAACAGATAGGTCTGAATTGTTCAGTTAGTGAAGTGACCAGCTGGAATTTGTATTTGGCCACACTCTGGTAATTGTTTTCTTTTACTAGCAGTACAAGCCTAGATGGCACAAAAGGTTGCTAGCCGGTGACACAAGTGACAACTGTATTAGCTGCTGGCTGCAGGGCAGCACCAGCACAGGAATTCCTGAGACAACTTTAAAGTGGCTAGCTGGGGTGGTCGCCACTTGTTCACCTGCAAAAGCAGAGCAGTTAAGTTGGGGCATCTCATCTCTGCATGTCTTTACGTGAGCATTTTCCCCTCATCATCGCAACACAGTCCTTTTTGCAACAGTGAAGACCCTTCAAGGGCCAAACCTGAGAATGTGCTCCTTGTCAGAGAGATTTTGTTTGTTTTAGCGTTTGTGGTGAGAAAGAGATTAAAAATTATTCTAAAAGAAGACAGACTCTAGATTTATTTTTTTCTCCAATAGCTATTTCACACCTGCTACTCCGTACTTTAGAAGACAGAAAAAGTACAACTTTACTGAGTTTTAGTTTTATCCCTTTACATATTTACATTCCTATGTCCTGACCCTGCCAAGACTAAGCTCAGAAAGGAGAAAAGGCTTCTAGAGTATAACTTTTCACCAAAACTTTAAAAACAACCAGCAAAGGGAGAGTTCAACCCACCTAAAGTCCCAGCTGGTCTGTCATTAGCAGACAGCAATCAGCTTTTTTCTTCAGATGAGTCACTTTGGTGCATAAAGGCATGTATTGTACACATAATCATGTGTGCTATGGGGTCTCAATAAAAAGATCTGCCTGATGGATTGCTCTGTCCAAACTGGGATCAGTGATCTGGCTGAGCCTATATAGTTAAAGGGAAAGCAAATAAAATCTACTTTGCGCTTTGCGCTGTTTTATTGAATGGTGTAAACCCACATGAGTGGGTCTGTGTGGAAAAAATGTAGTTATATATAAGCTTCGTGCCTGATACCTTGACAGCACTGCAGGGATATTTTTAGCTTGAATGAACTCCTGAGCCCTGGTTGAAATGCATTCAACTAGGGCATGTTCCTCTTCATGCTGGAAAAAGAGGAGTCCATTAAGGTCTCATTCTGGTGCACCAGCAGCTCAAGCCACTTAACTTTCCGTGCAGTAAGTCACATGAACTGAATATATAAAGCAAGCAGAGAACACAGCGGAATGATTTTTTATCCCTGACTGATGAAAGAAAGCACATGCTGATCTTTTTGGACAAATCACTGCTCTCTGCTGAAACCTCCATGCCTCCTCCCGTGGATATGTTGAAGAGGATGGGCACTTAAAGTGGTTGGGCAAAAATCCAGCATCACTTGACAACAAAGCCTTACTTAACGCGTATCCTGTTGCGGCCGTACAGTTGTTTTAGCCATCAGACAGAGCCAAAAGCAGTTACAGGGATGTGATGGCAACCTGAGAAGAGCTGTGCAGCCATGGAGAGAGTACAGGCCATAGACTGAGCCCAGCAGACCCAGGCTGATCTCTACTGTACGTGGCCAGGCTCTCAGGTTACGTGGTTGAGGCCACTGCTTACCGGGCGTGATAGAACTGATCACGTAGGTTTGGGGCAAAGGCACGATTTATCAGATCCTAATCCACAGGTTCATGTTCTCTCCCTTTACCCAGAAATGATGGTCATCCAAGGTTACAGGAGAAGTAGCTGGGAGATCAGCAGCAGCTCTCCTGGCAGCTGCCTTCGTGTGTTAGACAGCTTTGCCACCCCGCAGCACACGCTTTTGCAGCTGGCACAAGAGACAGACAAGGCACAGGCACTCGTACAAAACCTTTCTGCCCCCATGTGCATTAATGCCCGCTGAAAGTGAGCCACACTGGGCTTTCACAGAGAGCTCTCTGGGTACCAGTGTGGAAGAAAGTAATGACGTTCTTGTTTTTAACAAAGCAGTTTGGTTCCTAAACTTGGTTACTCAGGAGATGGCTGGGGAGCTGAATATTCAGTCCTGTCACAGTATGCTGCTGCAAGAGGTGATGACATGCTTGTCCTTAATCACATTCTGCCCATATCTTATTTTCAGATGTCATTCTTACAAAGTTATGTACTAAAAGTAGTGAAAAAAATACTTAGTAAGAGTATATTAAAAATGCACCTGTGTTAAAAGAATATCTCAAAAAGGAAACCACTAAAAGTTAAAAAAATAGCTTTTCCTATTGTGCTTGTCAGAAGATGATAAAACCTGTGACTGAAGCCAAAAACTGTGGCTTTATTTTGGGAGGACACCATCCCACTCTTCCATTAGCAATCAGAAAAGTCAACAGAGCTATTAGTATTCCTTATAATGCTCTAATTCACTAATTCATGGAAGATTCTGAGTTGGAAGGAACCCACAAGGATCATCGAGTCCAAAGTTTTCTGGAATTCTATACCCTTGCTGTTCTTTTTGTGCAGAGCATTTCCCTGCAAATGAGTATCATTTACAGAAGTGAAATGCAACGTACTTTTAACAAAAAAGTTTATCCCATTTTTTGTATTTGCAAACTAGAGATATAAAACTCTATCCTGGGCTCGTATCTGGTACTTTCCATTGAGCAGGTGCCGCTGAATGTGAACTTTCTCCCATTTTGACCAAAGGAACAGCTGTTCTGTTGGTTTTACAGCACAGATTTACACCAGCATGAAAGCACAACTGCATACTCACTCCACCTGCTGAATAACCTGCAGCACTGGCTGCCCCAGCGCTTTCACCAGGCACCAGGTGGAGATTCCCACCCAGCTGGACATCACCTGACCTAAGTTTCTAATCAAAAAGAGCATGGCATTGTACCGTGTTGGATTTGTATTGACCAGGCAGCATTTTAGCAGCTCTACTCAGTCTAATTTTTAATGCAGTGTACCACAGCAAGAATCCTCATTATCTCCTTTGTGCTGGACAGGACCAAAATATATCTCAATAGAAGACAGGAGTAATAATAAGAAGTGAGACATATGAAATTTTTTGCCTTAAGAACCTGGTATTGTCCATGGACAATTTTTTTTAGTCACATTAATGTGGTTTTGACACCCAAGTGTTGAGGCGGGGATGCAATAGCTGCATTAGCTATTTATAGAGGCACTGTGTAAAGATCAACAGATGTTTTCAGCACAGCTCTGTACTTCAAAGGTTACTAGCAAAGTCAGGGCAGTATAAAAAACCTTAATTCATAAATTCACAATAAAAGCCCTGAATTGTTGTTTTCTAGAGGATCCACCAGTTGTTAGGCTAATTGCTGTGGCAGTCTGACTGTTAGGGGTTACTTCCATTTTGATCAATATTAGTTTAAAATAATATTGAAGGGGAAAGTGTGGAAAGGCAGGCCAAAGTTTTATTCCATAAAACAATATGGATGTGTGGAAAAAGCAACCAAAGTTTGTGATGCTATCAATAATCATAGCAACACCTCAGACAAGGTACATGTTCAATTCTTGGCTCTTGATTAGAAGTTAATTTTTTTGCCAATCCCAAACATTTAAAATTGAAAATTAATCAGATTTTTTTAAAACAGTGTAGATAGATGTACTGATCTGGAGCATCCATTGGTCATGGTCAAATTCTAGTATTAAATCACAGTTTTTAATGAGAGCTGATGCTGAAAACCAACCTACATACCAGAACACAACACCAATTCTACCTCATCATGGCAAAGTTGCAGTGCAGCTTTGGGTTTTTTACTAAAATCATACAGTAAGTACAAAAGTTCCCTTTCAAAATACAGCACATTTTGGTGACAGACTGATTGCAGTATGCTTCCAAGGCAAGTTTCAGCTAAGTCACTACAAGTGTATAATTATTGGTTTTCTCTTGGAAAACTTCTTTTTCTTTGGGTTTATTTTACCCACATTTGTTTAGTGCTAAAGACTCTTGCCAAATTTGCAAGGTGAGCTGTCTAAGCAGTGAGTTACTTCAGAGTGATTTAATCTGCAGGGTAAGTAGATGCACCATGTCTGCACAAAAGCATAGGCAGTGCAGGCTGAGCAGCCCTCAGGCATCCCCATGGTCAAGGATTTTTTATAGGGACTGGGAGCTAAGCGTAAAAATGATCATCATTATCACTGTTAATGAAGGATGAAGAGCTCAAGCTAACCATGTGGTAGAGCCATCAGGAAGGATGTCAAAAATTGGCTAATAAAATTTAGTAAGTGTGAAGTTCGTTTGACCTTTCCATATGGAAAGTGAGCTCTCCATACAGAGAGCGCTCTCAGAGCTGCCAGATGGGAGGAAATATCTGCCACAATCCCTTCTCTGCTCTCACTTTAGCCTGTTGAGCAGAACAGAGCCTGTGCTTTCACACATCTCTTGTTACATCTGACCAGCAGCATGGATAACCATCAGGGAGAATACTCTGACCTTCATTAGACATTCACAGGGCCCTGAGCCAGAAGCAGTCAACTTCACCAGCATCCTGATAAAATTTAAAATTCACCTCCTGCACCCAAAGGCAGCCCAGAACAAGGCTGTGCTTGGGTCCTTTGTGTGGTCTGCTTGTGCTGTGGCACAGAGGAGAGGCAATTTCTGTCCAGAAGGTCCCAGTGAGACTTCAGTAGCCTTCACCAGCTGGTCACTATCCTTCCACTGTGCTGGGCCTAAATTACAGTCCTTGTTGCCTTAAAACATTCCAAATGGCACAAAGAGAAGGCACAGCTTCTCACTGAGGGATTAGAAGTGACCTCTGTCCAAAATGCTTGATTGCTTTTGCCTAGAATGAGGCAAAGCTGAGCTGCTTTTGCTTTTGCAGGGTGCAGATGGGAACTTGATTTATTTGAATTTTTTCAAGCTGATCTGACAGTCTCATGTAAAGTCCCAGAAAAATTCAGGTTGCTGTGGATTTTTCCAACATCTTCTTGCCTCCCAGCTGTAATTTATGGCTTATGTTCCGTTTAGATGTTCGCCTCTTACAGGCAAATTATTGCAATACTGCATGATGCAACCACATTTTGAACAAGCTAACACCTGGAATTCTCCTGGATGGGGCTAGTGTCTGCAGGGACCTTGCAGCAACAAGGGAGGTGCATGTAGGGGCACCTAAGGGGCAGAGGAGACATCTGTTGTGCCCATATTTTAGCAGCTCTAATCCAGGTCAGGAAGAGCAGGTTCAAAGCCCTCAGGGTCTGAGTCAATCATACTGAAATGCTGTGGGTGGTAGACGGTCTAATCAAGCTCTGCATGGGTCATGTTCATTCAGGGCAGGAGACCTTTGGGAATTTTAAGGAAAGTGAAGCCCTTGCCAGCCGTGCCTGGCTGAAGTAGGTGGCAAAGGGGAAGAGAGATCAGTTGCAGCTGTCTTGTCTTAGTGCAGGAGTGTGGGGGTGGCTGTGCAGCTCCCAGGAGCTATTTGAGAGGCTCTGGCACACAGGAGCAGTGTGCATGGCAGGAGGTACCCAAGGACACCCAGAACGTGCCCACTCCGTGCAGGGCGGCTCAGGATGAGTGTGTCCCCATCCTTACACATTCCTGACCTTGCTGGGCAGCAGCACAGACCCCAGGGACAAGGACTGCATCCCACTGTGCCCACGTGCATTCAGCCAGGGCAGCTCCCTCCTGCACAGGGCTTGGTGTGGAGCCTGCACTGCCGCTGACTCCAGAGCCAGCTCACCTGATGTTAACTCTGGCACCCCGACACGCTGCTGCCTTGCACGTGTGCTCTGCACTCACTGGAAACCCTGAATTTACTGCCACTGCAACAGCCTCAGAGGCTCACAGAGACATGGAGCTCATGCTGCTTTCCTCCCTGTGGCCAGGGAAACCGTGCCACATCCTGACTTGCCTTCCACTCCCTTTTCTACGGGACCAATCTATTTCTTAGCATGCCCCTGAGCATTCAGCAGGGCAGCGTGGCTGAGTAAATGCTACTATAATAACACCCAGCACTGTTAGCATCCAAGGGCATTGAAAAGTATCGAGTTTCTGCAGCTCTGAGGTAGAGACATTTATGATCCTTGTATCTCTAGGTTGTAAATTATTTCTGAATATGGCAAAATGCATGCAGAAATAATTGAAGAGATTATGGCTATAAAGCCACTAGCAGTTTGGGGAAGAATATAACACATAAAAGTTCTCTCTGGAAGTAATAGAACAGACCAGCTTTGACCCCATTTTGATGAGAAAAGCCTGTATGTCTTTGTACAGAAATATCCTTTTCACTGCTCCTTTGGTTTATGGATATGATCGCATTTCATTCATTTCCTTTACAGGCCACAGGGTGGCAAAGATTGCTTGGTGCCTGGCTTCTGCACAGTGAGATCACAATCTGGAAACTGAGGTCCTCAGCACTTGGATTGGTGGAGCCAAAGGGAGCTGCCTCTGCCCTGGAGTGACCAGAAACTGCAGCCACAGCAGCATGAACTCCATCATTTGGAGATGCAGGTTACAGGCCCTTCCCACAGGAGGGATGCAGGACGAGGAGCAAAAGAAAGATTCAGATGCTTCAGCAGAAGAAGGGCTTCCAGGTGGAGTCCATAAAAGGCCAGGTCTTCATGTGTTCCAGGTCTTCAGAGCCTAAAATGGACTGATGGCACTTCAAGGCCCCGCTGATGATTCATGCTGCAAATAAACTTCAGGAGGCAGCAGGTGCCAGCACTCATCAGAGGGTGAAGTGCAATTGTTTTCTAGTCAACAGAGTAATTTGAAAAGTATTTGTGCCATCTTGCTAAAAACACAAACTGTGTCACATTTATTTTTAGGAGCAGATATCTGTCCAGGAAGAAATCACAACCAGTTATGTCACACATCAATAAGAGCTACCTGCTGACAGCATCACAGGGTTCACTGTGGTGCTTTTTAAAATGGCCAACTACCCAAATCCAAGGTTATGGTTTTCCTTGCCACATAGCAAGGTATCTAAACTTTAATTTACATCTCAAGCAACCTGCTTTCTCAGGAAGTAAAATGCTCCCTGGGATGGAGGTGTTGGGCAGGGAAGAGAGTCTATGAGGAGCAGGATTGCAGCCCTCTACTCCTTCTATCCCACACTTCTGTCTTTTTAATCATAAAATTATCCCACACTTCTTTAAATCATAAAAACCCCCAAGCAACTCCTATATCATCAGCAAAGCTAGTGCTACAAAGCAGACATGTATCTTAAAAAATGATGTGTGAATCTACTTGTATACAAATGAGGAGGGTTATGTCAAAAAAGGAACTTTCTGAAAGACTTCCTTAAAATTTTCTTTTTCTTCTTGTGTCGTATAGTATTGACAGTACTGACAGTACCAGTACAATGGTTATCCATTGTCTCACACTTCCAGTCCTAAAAGGCTGTTTGACCCTCAGTTCTTTCTGAAAATAACCATACCATTCATTGTGCTAGAAATTATGCTTTCACTATTGTCACCAAAAAAAATTAGCCTTTTTCTACATCCTCTTCACTTTTTTGAAAATTAGGTCAGCAAACCCAATGTGAACAAGCACTACTTAATTCAGTAAGGCCATATGTGTTCTGACTACATAAATAATTTTGAATGCATATTTGAATACTTAACCAAAAGACCAGATGCAAACCCACACATATCCATGGGTAACATTCCAGATTCATAGTTGTGGTTTAACTCTGATGTTAATTCTGGGGGAATTAAGAGTTAAGAGCTCTGATGTCATTTTGTCTTCTTTTTCCTCTGAATTCTTATCAACAATCTCACTTTTATGGCTATCTAATGAGATAATTATGATATAATTACTGCACTGACAAAAACTATTTTTAAAAACTCATACAACTGCCCTTGATAGGGGCACAGAGAGTGGGCAACAGACTTGTGGATGGAAGTTGGACTGGATGACCTCCACAGGCTGTTCTGACTTTAATTTTCCCCTAATGTTTTATATACTTGTTTATATGCCAAAATTTAACAACATTACCCTTCTGCACATCAGTTCACCCAAATGGAAATACCCCCACAGGGCAGGCAGGCCCTGGAGGATGACGTTGCTGCACTGCCCTTGTCAGCCCAAGCTCTGAGGAGGGCACTGTGCTGTTCTCTGAGTCCCACAGGGGCCACATCCCTGGGGAGCCAGCAGCCGTGGCACTGGGGAGGATGGGCACACAGACCTGGCAGCTCCTGGCATGCAAAGACCTGCAGAGAGAGCCTGCTCCTCCAGACATTGAGCCTTTCTCTGTCCTTGCAGGGCAAGGATGAGGGGCTGCTGTGCATCATCAGCACACGTCCTCCACACTGGGAGGAAATTCTCCAGCTTGGGGGATGCTCATGATGAGGAGCGCTGAGCAGGATCTCCCCAGCTTGCCCCCTGTCATCATACACCTCTTGTCTTCTACCTGTGTCTCTGTCACTTCACAGCTCTCAGTGGCCTCCTGAGCCTCCTTCTGATTGAGTCTCACATTTCTGGAATCCCTTGTTCTTTCACTCCAGCCCATAAAACAATAGAGATAAACCATTAGTTCTTTGGCACTGAGAAAAGGAAGAGCTCCCTTCCCTCTGACTGTTCTCTCAAATAGGCTCTTCTGCAGGCTGGTATGGAGAATGGTGGCACTGTGTCCAGCAAATGCCATCCCTGTCCTGCTTCCCAACAGTGCCAACAATGTATAGTTCCTGTGTTTTCCAAAGCACAGTCCATCTTGGACACAAAACTATAAAACCAGCAAATTCTCCTGTGCCAAATACCCACCAGCTTACCACCTGGCCAGCACCCAGGCAGCACTGTACAGGTAGGCTGTTACACCTGCTTCTCCCTCAGACAGCTTTCTCCAGCTCCTGCCTGCTGGTGTTTCCCTCCTCCTGGGTACACACACACATTAATGCATCATAGGGACTTCTTTGTTATACTTCTTTGTTATACTTCATCTTTTGGGAGCTACAGATTGCAATGGAACCTCAGTTTCTCTATCACAGATTGTGTAAGATCCAGAGACACTTAGTGTTAAGGTTAAAGAATTATATCATTTTAATTAAACCAAAGATTAAGATTTTAATTCTCATTCTAATGAAAATATATATTCCCTACCACCATTCTTAAAGCAGTAATACAATTCCCCACTTAAACCCAGGAGAATATCCATCAGATATCCTTGACATATAGGTTGCATTAGGATCCCCGAGACTGACACATGTTTACAAATTCCCTTTTTTATTTCTCCTCAATGATATTAGCTTTGAGGAGGAGCAGGTGCTTATACCATGGCCCATAGGTACTGTAAGCTATTTAAATACAGTCTGCAAAAAGTAATTGCTAGGACTACAACTACAACCAACAGTGAAGCTCTGGGCTTTCTCTTTTATTACCTGCCTCTCACCTCTCCACTCCAGGTTGTTTCTTTCCTCCATTTTTCCTTTTTCATTACTTCTACCCTGTAGATAGTTCCTATCTACCTTGTCATTACTCTTTTACATCTTCTCTGGCTCCCTGAACATTTGCCTGCAAGTTTGGTGGTGCATGTCCTGTGCCGCAAGAAAACCTCTGAGCTTTCCTTTGCTCTCATGTTTCCCAAGAGTTCACAAACTGCTTTCAGCACCCAAGCCCCCCAAGTGTGTTATTATGCTGCTTCAGTGCCTGGGGCTACTCTCATCCATCTTTCCTCTGCTGGCATGATGGAAACACTTGCCCATCATTTCCATCCCCAAACACAGAAAGCTTCAGTGGTTAAAAGGCTCTTTCCCCATGTGGTATATCAAAGGATTTTTTCCCCCCTAGTGATATCTCAAAGCATATATCAAATGCACATCATTTTCTTACCCAACAGTTCAGAATTAGATATATTTTACCTACTCTAAAGTAACTAGGAACAAAAGACTGTTCTGATGCTTAGTTTTATAAAAGGTATGAGATTGCCTGCATTTTTCTTTTGGTTACAATTTTCTCCTTCACTGCTGCTTTAGTGTAAGTGGTAAAAGCATTTAGAATACTGTGAACTTGTTGGTTATGAAGTCAAAATGGTAGGAAAAAGGACTGTTTTCTGCCCTCATAACTTCTGCACTCCTTTACATCCTCTCATGGTATTATTCTTTTCCTTCTTTTCCTAGTGCCACAGAAACGCTCAAAGTCTTTGATTTTGATGAATGGCACCTCCAGAAGCCTGTGACCACTCTCCAGGGATGCCTGTGACTGGTTTCCCTGCTCAGGTGCCTGTTTGCAAAAGCAGAGGTGGTTGAATCACGACTGTCTTAAAGCTGTGCTCTGTGCCACTTGGAGAGGAGCCAGTTCTGCCCAAAATAAACAGTGTGGTAGCAAGTCCATCATGATTTGTACTCTCCTTCACTGCTATAGGGGCAGCAAGCCTTATAGCCCATCTCTGTCATGGCACAGCTCAAAACAATGCTGGCAGCAACAAAAGAGGTTTGTCCCAGGGTTGTCCCAGTTTCCCTCAGTGTACATGCAAGCACTGAATCCCAAGGTGGGAGCTCAGCAGTGGGAGAATTCATGGTGTCAGAAAGCATCTCAGAATTCTCCCAGCACAGAAACCCATTGCTAACCCATATTAGTGCCATCCTGGGGCCTGTCAGGACAGTGACAGGAGTGACAGATCGCTGTCTGGCAGTATTTACACCCCAGCCAGCCCTGCAGTATCTGGGGAGTGTGGTATAAATACAGAGCCAGCAATAGCCAGGGAAGCCCAAAGGGTGGGCAAGGAGGGTGAGTGGCCAAGGCAGCTGAGAGATGTGTTGGTGACATGCAGCTCCCTCAGCTGTCTCCAGCACCAGGTTGCCATGGATTAGAAATTGGGAAGATTGAAAGAACTGATCTTTCTTTTCCCCCCTCCTCTTCAACAGCTCTTTCTCACTCTCCTTGAGCCCCTAAGGTTCTTCATTTGAGTCTGCAACCACAGCGCTTTGTGTTACTACATGAAGTAAACACGTTACTATTTCTTCTTAGGAGATGATTTGGCTCATGCCTGCCAGCTTGCAGCACTCAGAAGATGAGGTCAGAGTTGTCAGCCCTGCCTTACAGATGGGGAAATCCATGCAAAGGGAAGGTACAAAGCACCTTCCCTCAGAAGGCCTGCTCAAAGGAAAGAGGTTCATGTTCTCACTCAAAAATCCAGTCACAGGGCTTTTAAGACAACAGCTAGAAATGGGTTGAAATGCAGGAGAAAAGGAAATGGTTGTTCAAGAAGAACTTGTGGATGTGCATCTCTCTGTCACATGTTTAGCTCCCTCCCAACACATATTAAAGACAAGTATTTTCAAGTGTCTGAACAGCTGACTTTCTGCTGTAAAATCAGTGAGAATTTGAAATATGAGCTTTGCATGTTGATTTCTTTCTTCTCTATAAATAAATCACAAATCTCTATTTTCAAAGGAAACCTTAGAAATAAAACATAGGTGGGGAAGAATCCCTCACACAACCAAGGGGTTTGCCACAGGTGTTTGCAAGGACATAGCTGGCATATGGGAGCCCATCTAGTTTAGCAATACTTGAGTACACCTCCTTGCTAGAGAAGGAAGGGCACTTTCTCTATTTTTTCCACTCAGGATACTGTATTTTCTTCTGAAGGACTGTGACTGCCACAGCAGCCTACCTATGTGCTGCAATTCCCACAAGAAGAGTTTCTTTTTGGACTCAGCTCCTCTACAGGGAGCTGGACTTGTCAGCAGCACCCTGGTGCACAGATTAAATTATTAGCAACTACTTTTTGTCACACCTTCAGAGCCTCTTGTACAGATGGAAGGGCTGGAATGAGCTGTTCTTGAGAGTAAGATCAGATTGGGTGAGTGAGAGCAGATTTGGAAGCCCCTCTCCCCCTGCAGCAGTGGAAATGGGGGACTGCATGGACTGCCCTGACAGTGCAAAACTTGCCTATGGCTTATGGAATTATTACCATTTGACTAATTTGAGCTATTTCTGCCCTTGCAAAAGAAATATTCTACTTTGATTTGCTGGAAAATGCTAAAATTACTACTCACCTCTTTGCATTCAGAAGGGCACAAGGACATTGCCTCTTGTGAACAGCATTTTTCCATCTGTCCTGGCTTGAGTCACCTAAAAGCCTGGCTAAGGACTCTCTCTCCCTGGTAATTTGGCACTCCAAGCTCTTTAGTAGATCACCAAGGTAGCCTAAAGCAAGCCCAGCTTTATGTGAGACTTGCTTCTCTGAGTACAATCACTGGGAGGGCTTTGGGAAGAGCTCTCTGACAGATGCCCATTCTCTGAGCAAGGTGCCATGGCACCAGCTGGCTTTGCCTTGGCTTGATTGAAATTCATGCTCAATAATATTTTGCAAGCACAGGATATCCTTCCAAAATATCTCAGTCCTGGACATCTTTTCCCCAGTTTTGCAGCAGGCTTCAGAGGCAACTTCCACAGTGACTTTGCTGTGGATGCTGCGTTTTTTGTAAGATAAAAATCCGTAATAAGAAAGATCTGTTTATCAACCTGACAGTATGAGGGCTCCCTGAAGCCACGGGGCTTGATCATGGAAGATCTGCTGCAGCCTTTATTTCCTTGCACTGTGTGCTCCTGTAGATAACCATCTGCTCCTGTGTCAGTCTGAAGGGCCTGACAGACCCACAGTACCAGTTATGTGCCAGCTCCTCCTGGATAAGATTTCCCCTTTCCTCCCCTGCTGCTGCTCACCAGTGTGATTGTGTGTTTATGCTTGGACATCCCTGAAACACCTCTGCTTCAATGTATTGTATTTCTATACATTTCAAATGTTAAAGCAAAATAGGAGGACAGAAAAATAAGGGGTTTTCTGGTGTCAAGCTGTTTAAGTTGCAAGGAGGATCGTTTACACACCCTGTATTTAGATCCTAAAGGAAGCATAGAGTACCTAACTACATGCTGGTGGCAGAGAGCAGCCAGCTGAACCTTCCCACAATGTGAAGCAGCCCAGAAATGTGAGCAGAACCTGCCACTTCAAAATCCAAAAAGCAGTTTTCACCTTGAATCCCAAACAAGCAAAAGCTCATTTTTCAAAGTGCTAATGGGAGCTGCTGCTGCCTAGGTTATTTCTTGTAACCATGATAGCAGATGAAGAATCAAAGTGACATTTTGCTTCTTGGCATCAACCAGACTGCCCCCACCTTCACCCTCACACCTGACTCCACAGTTTGCTTTTTTTTTTTTTTCTGGAGATGCTGATTAAGATCTCTATTTGTGCGCTGGTGAGACATCTCCAAGGTATGCTGGGTGTGCAGCTCCCCTTTGATGAATATGATTATGAACATGCACCTGTTATTTAAATGGATTTTTATAATTTGCAAAACATGCCACAGAATAACTGCTGTTCAGCTTCTTGGAGCTTTGTTACATCCAGATCAATTGCTATTAAGTCATTGTCTGCAGCTTTGCCAGAAACACTCTGACACGACTTGAACTAATACAGAAGTCAAAATTATGTTCACTAACTCAAGCAGATAAACATTTTGTTATATTCTGAGATCTCTATGTTGAACCTGCATTTTTTATACTGGGTGTTTTTGTTCAATGAACTTTTCATTTACAGAGTTTCAATTTATTATGGTCAGGCTCAGGACTGCAATTAAACCTGTACTAAACCAACCTTGCATTTCAGCAGCATTTCCCAAACAACTCAACTTCATTTCAGCAGCTTAAAAATAGTTTCAATCTCATCATTGCTTTTCTCTGCCAGGCCATTTCCATCCCAGAAGACAATGACTTCCAAGCTTTCATTGGTGATGAAGAAAGGGATTTGCTTGTGAAAGCACCTGTGCTCTGCTCCTGGCTGTGGTACAGGTTGCTTGGCCTCACTGAGCCACGCAGCCCACCTGGCTAAGTACCTCCAATACTTGGTGCTATTCTGTGCCCAGTTTGGAGCCATGCCAGGAGCACAAAAGCTCACAGAACTCTGTCTGACACTGGCACGTGCTCTGAAACCCTCGGGTGGCACAGTTCTGTGTGTTCCAGGTAAAAGAGCAGCATACACGGGGTGAAGGGCTGCAGCTCTGCAGTGAAGCCTCCTTGCTTTGGTGGATGTTTAGAGTGTGAATTTTACATGGTCCTCAGGACTGTGAGGATGACTCCCAGGGGGGATCCTTTGATCCCTGCAAAAATATGACAGGGAAACCTGATTTATACATGAAGATCTTGTGCTTTTTGTATTTGTGCAATATTTAATTTTTACACCAGTTAGTAAAATGCTTTCTGTGGGTATAGCATATATACTTTGGCCAGCACTATGTTTGTTTTTTTTAAGGCTGCAAAGATCTGGGTTATTATAGACAAGAAATGTAGTTTAAATAATTGAAATTTCCTGAATGTAAGTTGGGGGCTTTGACCCTTGTGCATACACTTCCTAATAGATTACAGACCACGAAGTTTTGGTTTATTCCAGCTCTGGCAAACAGACTCCTGGACTATCAAATCCTTTCAAAGAAAAAAAGAAGTTAATTAAATTTTAATTTTCATAAAAATAATGATGTAGAGAACTAGCACCTTATGAATTTCATGTTTCAAACTTAGGATTTCCTGTGAGCTCACTCATAGCCCAGTTCCCCTCCAACCCATGACATGCCCTAAATGTAAAAACTGGAGAAATAAAGGTGGCCTACAAGAGGTCCCAAATTCTGGTTCCAGGTACTAAAACTGTCTGTCAGAACTGAGAAAGAAAGCTGACTCACACACTGAATAAACATGCAAATTTAATTTCTGAGTTCAAAGAGGAGATTCTTAACTCCCTGAAACCAAATCAGGCCATAATAACAATAAAAGCCCCATATTTCTAAGAGCCTCCTCCACTTTCTTTACAGTATCAAGTTTGTGTCTCAAATCCCAATTTCCTTAATTCTTCATCTTAACCCAGGAAAATCCTCACTGGTTCGTTCTTGGGTCATCCACAAATTCTCTCTTTGTTCAATTACATCTTGCATTTCAGGCACCTGTACTGCAGGATACAACTGTCCTTTGATTAGTTTCGCCTGTCTGCAGTGAAATTAGATCAGTGGCTGGACTTGGAGCACACCCACAGTGCTGACAAGGCCTGAGCTGTATCAACTTTACAGCAGTTAAACATGAGTGCACCCTGCTCTGCTCTAAGGTAACAGAACCAAAGACCACTACCTGAAAGCTGCATTTCATTCAAACCAGAGCCCGCCTACTCTGCCAAAATCACGGTGACAAGGGCACATCTGAGCAAACTCCCCAGCCCCACACTACTTTACTTGCTTATGTCGATCAGTTTGGAGATTTTTAACGTTGGAGTTATGTTTATCTGAACTGGTTTTCAAGGTCTAATTATAACAGTGAGGTGGGGTGAGATGGCTGCCATGAAAGTCGCAGTATAAATAAGAGGGCTGGAGGGGCTGAGATGCTGGCACAGGCCAGACCTGGGTGTCACGTGCCTGCCCAGTGCAGCTGTTGTGCTCCATGCTACAATAAATAGCTATAGGGAAGGGAAGCACCGTGGTCAGGCAGGATTTTTTAACACCCCCTACTGTGCTACTTGGCCAAATGCACTCGCCTTGGGGAGAAAAAAATAAAATACAAAAAAGGCAACAGTCCTGGTGCTTTTCCTCAGCAGGAAAGCATGGCATGGTTGCCTGCATCTACTGCTCTCTCCTCTTTTTTGCACAATCCTCCATAGATGACCCCAGCTCAGCTTTCCCCTCACCAAAACCAGCAGAGGACATGCTCTTGTCCCCTTGAGCAGGGAGAATGTGCTGGGCACAGCAATATGCACAATGTGCACAGCCTCTCCCACTGCTGCAGGAGAGATCCACTGCAATCACCCCAAAATGGGCATGCAGAGATCATGCCTGCAAGCATGGCCAGACAGACATCTCAGGTAAGAGACCAGGCTTCTGGAGAGGATCTCTGTCTAAAACCTGGACCCTGCCAGGAGACTGCTCTTAGGTGTTAATGTGACAGAGTGCTGGTTTTTAAAGTCACTGAAGTGCCTGAACATGAATGGAATGGAATGGAATGGAATGGAATGGAATGGAATGGAATGGAATGGAATGGAATGGAATGAATGGAATGGAATGGAATGGAATGGAATGGAAGATGAAGCTGCTGCTGGCTTGCAAATGGTCTCTGATGCCATGTACTGGTAGGAGCAGCAACCATCCATACCAGGCATTTGCAGTGCACTGAACACCCATTAGACCAATTAGGGTCCACAAAATATTAGTTATAAAGGTCCTGCACCCTTCCTTTGGTTAGGCTCTTATTAATTTTAGGAAAAAAAAGACTTGTCACAAGGTATATACATCTTTAAATTAGCAACTGGCCGTGAACTGTGCTTTTGACAAGTCCCTGAAAAATGCCTGGCATCTGTAATTCCAGCAAGATGTCTGCTGGGATAACCCTAACATATTATGCTCACATAATGTTAACATATTAACCCATGCTCCCTCTGCAAGGAAAAGGCACTGTATTTACAATCATTGCTCTCAGACAGCAAGCTTCATCCCCATTTTCACCCAGATTCTCAGTATCCTGCTTTATGCATTAGCAGTGGCATAAAATGCAAAATGATGTAACATTCAAATGTTTTCAGAGCTACTGACGTAACATAATTTTATTTGAGTAAAATGATTTTTTCTTCTGAGCTCCTTTCTACTCAGGTCTTGGTATCACTCCTAAAGCTTGTCCCTGTACCCATAAACAGTTCCATAAGGTGACAGGGCTATCAAGTTTGATAGTGCACAGACATATTTGTATTATATGTTATTGTATTTATTATATATGTTATTTATTATATATATAATTCATAATTTATTTTATGTTATTTGAACATAAACTTTAAAGTTGCAAAAAGCAAAAATTAAAAAAAATATTATGAGCTGTAATAAGAGCACACAATAAACAGATTTACAAAACGGCAAGACTGTTCTCAGCCTTTTTTCCCCCTTACCCTGTCTTTAGTTTAAACAGTTCCATTTTGTATTTTATGACACTTTTACCAAAGCCTAAAATCACATGCTGCCTCTCCATCACTTTTCCTGTATGTTGGACACCGGTGTGTGGGGTCAGTCCTGCTCTGGGTGCAGTCCCTGCCTCAGGCTCGCCATGGGTACTGTAATTCTGTCTGTGAGGAACTGGGAGCCAGAGCAGAGGTGGAGCTGGCACCCCGGGCTCTGCTGCAGGACACATTATGGGGACAGTCAGGTCTCCAGCCCTGAAGGTGCTCCCCACCTGGAGCACCTCCTCACCTGCAGTCTGGAGTGGCTCCTCCTCTCTACATCTTTAAATCCTGGCTAATCTCGGAGCACAGACTTGCCAGCCAGGTCTGATTCCTCTTGGAAAGAGGCTGAACCACCAGCAGGCCACTTGGCTCAAGGCACCACAAGAGGAGCTGCCTGTCTCCAGCCTTGCCCCTCACCCTGGCCTTTGGCAGCAAGAGCTGCTCTCCCCCACCTCCTCTCATGTACTGACACCCACATTTTCTAATTTAAAGATAATTTCTTGGTGTTTGGGTTTATTTCTTGGGGTTGGGCTGGACAGGAAAAACATTTGCACAACATCTATTCAGAGAGTATGTCACTGCTCTAAAGTGGGAAGTTTTAAAGAGACTTTGGCTATGTGTAAGAGGACATGAAAAAAGTGTTGAAGGCTTCAAGCACACATGCACGTTAAAGAGAGGATTGACAAAGTTCCTAGAAAGTTTTCCTTGTAGAACTGAAAGTGGAAACACATAATCTTCACATCATTATCCACATTATTGAAACTGCAAAAACCAAACCACGTGCAATAACACAGCTGTTCTAGCTAGGGGCATTTAATCTCCCACCATCATCTCAAAATATACATGCTCCAGCTCCTGGTTATGCACACGGCAATCAAGGGCTAGGAAAAAAATTAGTAAGCATCAAGGGAAACTTTCTGTACTTATTTCTCTGTCCCTGTTTAAGTTCAGAAACAAGAAAAAAAAAATCCTCCTGCACTTAGCCCTAGAGAAGTAGCTGAATTTCCTAGAGCAAACAAGAGGAGAAAGTGCATGATGATAGAAATTATAACTATGTTTGGTCCCAAAAGACACATTGTGAAGAGTATGAAGAATGCTATTTTTTTTTACTAGGGGCAGAATTAAGAGACTTATAAAGCTGAATTAATAAATTAATATCTCTGGGATCCCATACATATATTCCTTTGGGACATGGCTGGGCCTATCCTACTTGGCAGGAAACTCCAAAAGGCTTGGGAGGGCATGGCTGTTGCACCTCTTGCTGTGCCTAGGTGGAGATGTGTTCCTAATGCAGGTGTGGGGAATGAACCCTGACAGCAGCACAGCTACTGTGATCTTTACCTATAGGAGCCCTGCCCCACCCAAACCGTGGAGAAAATGGGGCAAGAACAACCCTTCCTTTTGCACAATCTGTCTTCAAGCCATCTTCTGCTAGGAACCTGGGTAATTTCAAACTCCTTTTCTGACCACTGTTCTGTGTTTCCTGTCTGAATAGACTGCAGCCAACACAGGGCTAGCTGGCATGCTCTGGAAATGTACTGACTGTGGACATTAGAAACATATTGAATAAACATGCCCTAGGTGCCTCAAAATCCAAAGTAAACTCATCACTATGCTGATATCCAGTGTCTGAAGTGTTTTCCAGCATAACAATTGTTTCCAATAAACATTCCAAGACAATCTGTGCCACATTCAGAAGGGAAGAATCAGGTTAACTTCAGAAGATGATGTTAGCATGCATCCTGTGTTTGAACACAGTGGAAAGATTTCTGTAGCTGCTTTAGAGGGTTTCACAGAATCCCATGGGGTCATACCTGAGTGTAATAGGGATTAGATGTCTTGGGCACTGCAAAAGTATCAGATGCAGTCACCTTAAAAGGAATAAATCAACAGCCAGCTCTCTGTTGTGTAGGAAACCTGTGCTCTGCAGGTGCCCACTGTGCTCCATCCCAACCTGCCCCTCATTCCAATCATGTTAGCAATGGCTTTGTGATATTTCTGGGGTTTTTTCTATCATTTGGGTGGAATCACTGTCTTTGTGACTGACCATCTTTGCTTGGATGGTTCATAGCTATCTGTAATCTATTCAGGCTATTAGAAGGTGAAATAGTTAAAAGAAAAAAAAATTTAATTCTTTCCTGCCACATTCTGTCAAGTAACTGGAGTTATTTATTTATGCTTTTGCAGCAATCATGTCTATGTATTAGTCACATGCTTATCTAAGCCAAATTCTCCTTTATTAATTTAGTATATCTTAAAGTACAAAATTACAGCTGCCTGAAAATAAAAATTAAACCTTCGAAACAGTTTTAAACAAGTGCTGCAAAATAACTCAAAAACCTGGAAGAACCATCATGATGCTGGGACCTGACCACTTGCAGGACACGTGATAGAAGCTCACCTAGCCACCCCATGATTTCTGCCCAAACAGAACACACAGCCTCCAAAAGCACTGTCATAAAAGCAAGCACCTGCTGGACTGAGAGACCTGGTGGCTGCACTGTAAAGGATTCACTGGGTTTTGAAGTCTGCTGGTAAATATGGCATTCTGGAATAACACTAGTGTAACACAAGGAATAATTGCACATGCATTGATCATTATTGACCCTCTCCATTCTGACAGCCGTAGTTCTTCTGTTTTTTACGACCTAAATTTAAAACAATAGGGGTTTGGTGTTTGTTTCCTGTGAGATGGTGCAGTTATTCAAGAAAGGCTTGAAGAAATTGGGTTTTTTTAATTGAATCCCACTTTGGTTTTTAGCTGACAGCTGTGAGGGGATGAGTAGAGAGCCAAACTGTCCTTTGGGAGTGCTGTGTGGCCAGCAGGGCTCGGGCTGAGCTGCAGGCACCAGAGCACTGCTGCTACCTACAGGTCTGCTCTGCACAGCCTCACCCTGCACACGGAACCGCTCCTCCCACAGGGATGCCCGTGCTTGGGAACAGGACCAAAACACAGACACTGAAGTGCTCTGGCTTTGGGGAAGTGCAAGCTGGCAATCTGCAGCCTCTCTGTCCAGTGGCTACACTGTGCCAAAAACCCAAATTCAAGTGGACTTCATTAAAGGGGAAGACCGTCTCTGCTGCATGAGAGTACAATTTCTGCCTTTTTTTTTTAAATTTATTTTTAGATTTTTTTTTCTACAAATGAAGAGGAAACATTGCTCTGTCAGGTGCAGAGTAAGAGGAAGTGTCTGCTCCCAGATGGGAACCCCCTCCCACCGCAGCACAGTGGTGCAGAAAACACAATGGTGAACACAAGGGCTGGAAACCACCTTTGAGCATGCATTGCTGAACTTTTAAGACCATTTGTGATACAAGTAGAATTTAGTAAAATCTAGTTGTGGCTCTTTGCTGCTTGGAATTTAATTAGTTTTTCCTTCTGTGCCTTTTCCTCTGTAACCAAGAAATTTTCATAGGTGCTTTTCTGCCTCTATCAGTAGAACAGACAAGACAACCTGGAATGGGTTCATCACTGTTAAATCAAATACAGAACAGGAGAACACTAATAAATAAATCTATCCAGCAAATACAAGCAAACCATGGAGACATCAAAGCATCTATTTAACAAATGTTGTGGATTTCAGAGTCAGGTTACCAAAGAGTATCAGATCACAAGCTTTCAACAAGCAATAGAGGAAGGGGAAAACTCAGAAAAAAGTATTTTTTCCCCACTAAAAAATTACATTTTCCTAGTAAGGAACAAACCCCCAGCTTAGCTGCAAAAATCTTTATCTACAACTGAATGTCTGCCTGTCAACATGAACAGGTAAGTACAGAAGCAGAGGACCTTGCAGCCACAATTAGAAACTCAAACAAAGGACAGTCTGAACTGACACAGGGAACATCTCTGAAGATTTTCCCACTTGGGAGGCTAGAAAAGCTCTTTCCAAACTGATTCCCCAAGACAAGCAGGATCTGCAGGCTAAAAAATCCTGTTCCAAATGACTCTCAGCTCCATGCTGAGCACACAGTTCATATGACTACTTTTGGGGAAAAAAGTAGCTGTTCCATCCTCTCTAAATACCAGCTTTTCTAGAAACAGGTGATTTTTAGTCCTGGATAACTTGTGAAAACTTCACTATGACTGGAAAGGAGCATTCTGTCTTTTGGGTTTTCTTTTGGGGGGGGGTTGCGGTTTTTTTTTTGTTTGTTTGTTTTTGGTTTTTTTTGTTTTTGTTTTTGTTTTGTTTTGGTTTGGTTTGGTTTGGTTTAGTTTTTTTTGTTTGTTTGGGGTTTTTTGGGGGGTTTTTGGGGTTTTTTGGGGGTTTTTTTTGGGTTTTTTTTTTGTGGAGTCCTGTCCTCTTGTCAAAAAAGATCACTAAGTAATCTGCCACGCCTATTATAATTACTGTCCATGAAGTATCAGGGAATACCAATAACCTCTAGTATTGCAGGAGATCGTTTAAGCATTAGAAAGAACAGACACCAAACAATGCTCAGAAATTTCTCATCCACAAAGCTCAGTCCTCTTGATACTTCCAAAGAAGGAATGAAGCTGTAAATTCCTAGCAGTTTATGTTCCTATTCCTGTTTCAGAAAGACAGCGTGACCCCTTCAAAGCCTGCACGGAGGATCCCACGGGAATCGGCGGGTCCGGGTGCCGGGGCAGACCCTGGGCAAGCAGCATCCCCCTTCCCAGGGAATCCAGCGCAGGGCCATGGAAAGCTGTAAGCCACAGCCCCTCTGGGCTCTGGGGGCTGGCTGGGGACAGAACTGGGCACCTGGCACTTACAGAATGATCCACAAATTTCACCTCCACAGATTTCCTCGCTGAGCACTTGGGCGGACACAAAAGAGGAGAGGGGCGTTCATGGATTGACTGCGGGAATAAAACGAGCGGACAACGAAACGCTTGGGAATACGAACTTCTGGGGGGGACAGGTTGAAGCAACGGGAGGTATGAATTATTCTGGCGATACACCGAGGTGTGTTAGCAGCATGGGAGCCACGCCGGGCACCGCTGGGAGCTGGGGGGCTCCGGCAGCTCCTGCCGAGGGCCGGGGTCTCACCGCGGGGCCGGGCCGGGATGGGGCGGGCCCCGCCCGGGGAGGTGCCGGGCCGCACTTCCTCAGCGCCGCGGAGCAGCGGCCCAGCATGGCCCAGCGCCGGGAGCCGCTGGAGCGGGAGCTGCTGGCGCTCGGGTAAGGGCACCGCGGGGCCCTGGGCACAGCCGGGGGGCTGGCGGGGCGGGAGCTGCGGCTCCGGCTGCTCGGTGTCTGGTGAGGGAGGGATGGGGAGGGGACGGCGGGTCTGTCTGAGCGAGGCCGCCCAGGCGCTCCGGTGCTGTGCCCAGCGCCTCGTCCCGGCGATGGATGGGGGTGATGGGCTGGCACAGGGGACCCGGAGGAATAAAGAATAGTTAGAAAACCGGGAGCACGGGCACACGGTTCGAATGCAGTGGGGAGCCGGTGGCAGGGGTGCACCTTCCCTCGGAAAACCTCTGTGGCCTCGAAGCCGTCGCCATGGGACAGAGCCCAGGGTGTGCCGTGCCACTTCCCTGCGTCTCCAGGGAGCACCAAATCCACACCTGCCCTCAGATCCCTGCCCTCCCTGTGCCGTCCCTTCCGCTGCCTCCTTGTAGCTGGGCCTGGGCTCTGCAGAGCTGCTGTCCTGCTGGGCCCCGGGAGGCTGCAGGATTCCCAGAGGTGCCCGGAGCATCAGGAGGGACAGCAGCGGACAAGTCACAGCCGCGGTGACGAGGACACCATGCTCACCGAAAAGCAAAAGCCCGGGAGCAAAAAGGAAGGCTGAAGGTTGCAACAGACCTTGTTCCCTGTCTTATGTGGCTCGCCCAGTTTTTCTGCCAGTTAGTTTTGGTTGTTGCAGGAGGAAGGCTTGGGTCCCTTTGTCACCGGCAGCAGTGCCGTGGGCGAGGAGAAACACGGGCAGGAGGAGCAGCACGGGTGGGCACAGGCAGAGCGGGAGCAGTGGCAGCAATGCAGAGGGGAGGCAAGGCAGAAGAAAGGCCAGTGATCATTCTGACAAAGCAAAAGGGCTCTGGTGTCAGCTCTGCATTCAAAAAGAACTGATGAAAAAAGCATGGGTGTTTTGCTTCCCGAGTATTTGTGGATTCGGACCGATTCATTGCTTATTTTTGCAGTTTATTCACTTAGTAATTCCAACCTACTCTGTTGCACTCAGATTTGTTCACTATCTCCACACTGGTGCTACTTTCCCATATTTGAAAAAAACTTTTAATGAAATGCCTGGAAACTGAAGCACCTAACATGTACGAAATTCAGTGGGAGTCACTTTGCAGTGGTACCCAGAGTAGCCATTTTATACTTTTTCTATACATCTGTAAGATTATGTTCATGCTAAAACAGAGTCTACAGGGAAGAAGGAAAGAAAAATTTATTGCAGCTGTTGTGGGAAGCATGACTCCCAATTACCAGACTTTTACTGATTTCTACAATGTGGTCTGAGTTAATATATGCCAGGAACATGTGCCTATTAGCAGCAAGGAGTTAATTCTCACAGACAGTCTTGTAGAAATAGAGCTTGATGTGGTACCTAATGTGGTATCCATAAGAAGGAAAGAGTACAAATTAGAAGGCTACAAATATGCATTTTTAAAGGTGTACCTTCTTTATTTTACTTCCACTTCAATGGAAAACCTAAACTTTTCACCCTTCCACAGAACGCTCAGCATCTCCTTCAGGGAAGTGCGTTGAGTTAAATGCATTAAAGTTGAATAAGGAATGCCAGGTAAAGAATCCCTTCAAATTATTAAACAAGGCCCTTTCTTTTCACCTAGTACTGAAGCCACTTCCCTTTTTTTTTTTGCCTAAAGATGCAAAAAGAAGCCCTCGTGCAGCAGACATTCTTGTAGCATAATCTGAAAGATCTCTTAATGTAAATACTTTTTCAGCTGTGACAAATAGGTGTATCACTCTCCAGACCATACAATGAAATTTTCAGTCATCACAAGGGTTTTCCATCCTAAACTTAGCCCCCTTCTCACAGTGCAGAGCTCCCCTGACAGCTGATGCAGAGTCCAGCCCAACTGAGCACCCAGTCCTGGTGAGGAGTGTGTGTCCAGCAGAGACAATGGTCATTCAAATGAGAAGCAGCTTCAACATTCACATATCTTTGGGGGGGAATTTGAAGCAGTTTATTTTAAAGCTTCTGCTTTCTGGTACAAAAATCAAAGAAGTTGGATAAGGTTTAAAGAAGTGTGAAATGGGAAGGACTTTACTCTTAAGAGAAAAAGCTGAGTACCAGGATATGCTGGTAGTTTACCAGGTTAGCTGCTCAACAGAATGGAAACTTGTCGGGAAAATTCAGATTACAGTCAGCTTCGTTGTATTGACGTGTATATAAGTGGACCTAATGCTTAATGAAGAGGAAGATCAAAAGCAGAACACGTTGTTAAAAACTTGTTGTCTCACCCATTAGTTTTGTCCCTAAATCTACCAAAATGTTTAAAGGGAGCACTGAAGTTTGCCAAAAGAGACATAAGCACCTTGGCTTAAAAGGAGAAGGAAGCTGACCGAGGGATTCTCCTCTGAAGGGCTCTTTGGTTATTGGTGGAGTCAGTCCCTTTGGCAGTGCCTTTGCTGCTGTGGGAGCTGAGGCGCAGCCAGAGGCAGCAGTGTGGAGCTCCGTGGCTGAGCACGGCCTGCGGGGAATTGCGCGGCTGTTTGCGCAAGAGGGGAGAATGTGGAGGATCCCGTCATCCCGGTAATTACAGGCGGCTCTGGCAGCACAGCTCCCATCCCAATACAGCTTAGTCTGGGTGACGCTTTGTTTATCAGAAGTGAAAGGCACAGGGTGAGAGAAAACAAATTTTTGTAGCCTTTTTTCCTTCTACAGTCCAAACTCAATCTTTGTCACCCCTTGCAGCAGAACTATTATGCCCTTTCAGGTCTGACAGTTCCATGACAGGTGATATTTGTAAGGCTGGACAATACATTCCATGCTTAGCTTTAGCAACAGAAGAAAAATTAAGCCGCAGGCCTAGATCAGGTGATAATAAAATTGTGAAACTGAGGAACATGTTAGACTGGAACAGGGTAAATGGTCATAAGAATTTTTTTATCTCTATTTTATAATTTAAGGAAGATAAAAATTAAAGTGACTAGAAAGTGGGCCAGATAATGGGTGAAAATCAGAATGAAGGCAGCTAAAAGAAGGGGGAGTGAAAATGGAAGTGAAAAGCAGAAGATGAACTAGTGAAAGTCTACAGTTAGAAGACAAACCTTAAGACTGGATACAATGATGTTATTTCCTCTTATTTCTATTTTAAAATTATTTTCCCCCATATAATGGCCTCCTTGTATTCCAGCAAAGTACTTTACACAGATTTGTGAATTTCAGTGTAACACATTGAAAGGATGTCTAAAAAATACCAATTTGGTTGACTGACATCTGTAACTTCTGTCTTAGCATTGTTGCCCTTTTGGAGATTCTCTAGAGCTGTCAACTCATGCACCATTAAAAACATGGCCAAAACTTCACTTTTAGTGATGTGAGGTACAGAGAACCCTTTTGCAATTTTCAGATGATGGGCAATGCTTCTAGGGTGTGATATTAGGGAAAAAAAAATTAAAGATCCCAAAGTACTAAACTTGACAGATAAGAGCTGGAAGTTGGTGAAATACAGAGTGCCAAAAATAGACAACTAGTGAGTCAGTGTTACAGTCATTTTTGGAGCACAGGCGTGTGAAGAGCATTGCATCCAGCCAGAGGAGATAAGTCAGTGCTTTCCCATGTGCTCCATCGAGCAGTGCTGGGGACTACTGCTTTAACAAGAGTGGGAATACATCTTTGAGGCTAGAATATAGTTTCAAAGTGTAACTCCTTGTGGTAGAAGATATATTTAATTAAATAAAAAAACCCCAAAACAACAAAACATAAAACTTGCCAACATCTACCACCACAAAAAATCCCCACAAACAAACAACAAAAATTCCAGTCAAGCAACTGAGGGCAAATAACTGCTGTGAGCACTATGGGAGTGAAGTCCTCCTGGGAGCTCATCTTCCCAGTAGCCTGGGTTGTTGTTACCTTTCAGAGGTGGACAAAGGATAAATTAGACTTGCTGTGTTCCTGCTGGGCTCCTGCAGCTCAGAGAGCCCAAGTGCTTCCCCCCACCACATGGCACCAGCAGCATTGCCCCTGCTGCAGCAGGTGAGGGGGCTTCTGGGAAGATAGCAGCGCCAAAAGAGAGCACAGCTCACCCAGCTGAACACCAAGAATCTCCTTCTTGCTTCACAGAAGGAACTTTGAATTGCCTGACTTTTCCACAAAAGCAAGCCAAACATGCACACAGTTTCTGATTCTATCCAGGCTACACCTGCCTGAGAACATCTGATAAGGACACAAAAACCAAGTGTGCCTCTGCCTACTGCATTCATCTGGTAGCTGGGCATGCTGCAGAGTTTCACTCCAAACACTTGCACCAAATAGCAGCCAGAACTTCCAGCTGTGCTCTCTTTTGGTGCTACTATCTTTCATTTTTGTGAGGAAGAAAAGCAAGTGTTTCTACTGGATGTCACACAATTTGCACATTAAAATGGCTCAGAAGAGAATTATGCAAGTCAGCATTCACCCTTTCATGGATGAGTGTTTGTGTTCCTTGTGTATTCTGTTATTGTTAAAACGTTTATCCACCTGATGCCAGCTACAAGTTTATTCAGCAGCCCCTATTTACACAGGCAGATTTTTATTTTTTTTTTTTTGCAAAAGATCCAGGTGCTTGCTTTGAAAACAGCATTATCATAACTGATAGATGCCATACCTAAGGGCACTCATCAGCAGGGGACACAGAAATGAAGTTTCATTAACATTTTTCATTGGAACAGCTTGGGTTGTTAAAGAATGAATGAACATTTTGAGGATGATGTTCTAACCTGAACAAAGAGTTTCCCACCCCAGACTTTGCTGTAACGTATTCCTGATCTTCACCATGGTGTAGGTAGCTCTAGGTGCTGCATTAACTACAGAGAGGTCTTCCAAAGAAGAGATTTTAGCATGAGTGCATCCTGTCTGGAGGAACAGATCTTCAGGGCAAGGCTGAGTGCTCTGATGAGTTTGGGCATTCTCGGGCACTGGGTGTTTCACTTCCTTCTCCTTCCTGTAAAAGCCATCAGTGAAGTCCTTCCTCTATGCCATCACCAATGCAGTGTGGCATAAACAATAGGCTGATGTCTGGAAATGGTTTCTTTTTCAAAGGGTAGCAAAAGTGGTCTCACTGGCTGTGCTTGCCCACCCTAAGACGTGCCTTCACTGGCCATTCCAAAGAGCAGGAAGGATGGCATGGCCATTCAGCCACACACAGTGACAACACAAGCATGCTTACATGGGTGGGATAAAGAGATTTAATGCCATTTAGGATGAAGTTAAAGGAACAAGAATGGATAAATGATGGCAGCTATAAACTCTGAGCCTGAGATTGCTAGTCAGATTGTGGAAATGGAACCCCAAAAAGTTGACCACACTTTTTTTTATTAATAGAAGAAATGAAATCATTAGAAAAGAGAAACCTCCCAGAAGTATGTATACATACCAGGAGGGTGTACAAGGCTAAGGGCAGCCAGAAGTGGGGTTGAAGCAAGGAAAGAATTTCATCTTTCTTCTTGTGTTTCTCAGAGAAATCTCAATCAAGAACCTCAGGCAATTTTTACACTACTGATGGCTTTCAGTCTGAAAGGTGTCAAAGTATAGAGCAGATTTCTGGACTTGTTTTGTAGTGAATACAAGACTTTGTAAAGGTGACTTTTGGAGGGACCTTCAGAAACATCCCAATTATCCAACTGTATCCAGCATCTTCAAAACCGAAGATTTAAGACAATTCACCTTATGAAGGACTTTCTAGGGGCTTCAAGGAGATGGGTGTTTGTAAAGCATTTTAATTTCCTTTATGTCTTGTTTTAAGACAGCATGAAGGTTGATACAGTATTGTGTTTTGTATCAACTGTTTCCTGCCCCAGTGTAACTCAGAAGACAACCTGAACTTCACCTGAAGGTGGTCTGCCTTTTACAGTTTTGCCAAATGAGGCATAAATCCCATCTTGAATTGCTTACTAATTTCAAAGAACTGCTTAAAAGTCTTTTTTCTGAGACATAAATAGAAGGATTCTCCCTGTGAAAAATACTTTAATTTACCTGAAGTATACCTAGTAGTGTCTAATCACAGGACGTTGGGGATTAGTTTTGCTAGAGGAAAAAAAATTGGATTGGATTTGACAACTGCTCTCAATTTTCCAAATTACTTGTACTGTCAGCTCAGGCTTGATTGTGAGAGCAGACTGTATAGGTGAGTATTTGTTTACCTTCCTAGTGGTATGTCATGCAAATTTTAAATTTTCTTCAGCATTTTAATATTTTACCTATGTTTATGCAATTGGAACAAAGTTTGTGTGACCATTTTCACAGTGGAATATCAAAGTAACCTGATCAAACCATCTGTCACAGTCAGGAAGAGAAAAGTCCCAAACCTACATGTAGCAGTCCCTTTGACACCAAGATCTGCATTACTGTCTCCCATCCACTTCTATTTTTTGAGCTGAAGAAGAGGAACATAGTAACATTTGAGGGATTCTTGTCTGAGACAGCATATTTAGGCAAGAAACTGCTACAGCCTTGTCTGCTAAGTTCTAAAAGTGTGCTTTCAAACAACATTATTTCCCCAATTGAGGGGTTTATTGTTGGTTTCTGGTTTGTTTATGTTTTTGTTTTTGTTTTTTTTTTGCATAGTAGTAACATTTCATTAGTCACTGGTCTTTTATGTGTAAAGAGAGTGTGAATTTAAACACAGCATTTTTTAAACTTAAGTGACTTCTCTCTCAAAAGTTTAGTAAAGTTTTTTGGAAATAAGGTAACAGCACAGTTCTGAGCAACATCAAACTAAATCTGCTTCCTTTCTGACAATGACCACTCAGATTTTCTCAACATCTGCTTCTTTTGCACAGAAGTTAGCCAACCAGTGTGAGGAAATCCCACCCAAAGCACAGTGCAGCATTCTCAGCTGCAGGTCTGGCCATGCTGGGACCATCCTGCCACACCAGGAGTGATCTGACCTTTGCCTGTTCCTTACTTGGGCAGTTAATCCCAAAGCGGATTTTGGCTGACAGGTGTTCCAGAGGATGACACTTTGACTCTTTAAATATTCATTATTTTATTCTACTGTGTAGATGGACCACATTCTAGAGCCAAAGCAGCAATGCCCTGCCTGTATTGAGTTTCACATGGATCTTCTCTTCCTCTGGGTTAACAGCCTGGAGTCTCTCATGAAGCAATTCATCAGCCAGCTGGCCTTTCAAATAGGCAGCCGTCCAAATCCAGAGCTAAAGCTTTGTGTGAGGTGCCAAGTTTGGTGGAAATTTGGGATGAACAGCTAAGGAGAAGGAGGATACAGTTACACCTGGTTTCATTTCTAAGACTGCCAGGTTACAAGCTGTGGAAAGTGCTGCCATGGCACTTCTGCATTCAGGGGAACTGTGTTTCTTTGGCTGAAGCAGTGACAGGCTTTGCTGCCAATGCTGCAGGCATTTAAAAGGAAGGGAAAGGTGACATGGTACCACTCCATACACAGCAAGGGAAGCTTGCTCCCAGCAGAGCCTTGGGTGTATTATCCCTCCCTCTTTCTGCTCCAGAGGCTTGTGTGTGTGCATGGCTATGGTTATTATCACGTGCCTTGCAGGATTTCAGCTCCAACCTTTTACAGCTCCAGCTTTTTGGGCTCAGGCTCATTTCTAGTGAGATCCTTGTCTCTTGTTGAAAATTGAGTGTTTCCATTGTGGAACATTCTGAATGGAAACCTATAAACTACACTTCCTGGACTTCTTTGCAGGGCTTTCTCCCTGTGAAGTCCTTTCAAAACTTTTTATATAAAAATGAAGTTAATTTTCACTGAAGATAAATTGAAACAGTGTTTAGATATTTTCTTTTGTTGTTCAGCTCACAGGTGGCCAAGAGGCAACAATGGCAAGGTATCTTAATTTTCACTGACATTTTGTCAGTTAATTTTCTTCCCTTTAATTCTAAGCTTAGGCAGGCACGTTTAATTGCAGTTCTTGTCAGTGAAGACACGTTGAAGGAAATACAGAATTCATGAGGAGTTTAGGCACTGCCTGTTTGCCCAGAAGGGGATGTGTACCAAAGAACATACATATGTCAGGAAGTGCAGCTTCTGAAAATAGACAAAGGATTCTCTATACCCCCCCAAAGCTGCTTTCACCTTATCAGCACAGACCTGGGTAATCTGTTGCTCATGCAAGCAGAATTGGCAGGGTTTTTAGATCCAGCAGAACACTCAGCTGTTTGTACACAACTTTGTGTTAAGGAAAAATAGGTTTTTAACTCTGTCAAAAGATGGCCACTGCAAAAGGCACAGATCTGTGTAAACTGTGAGTGCCTGTGAAGAGGGTGGTAACTCAAAATTGTAGAGGAAGGACTGCAACTAGCACTGCCTTTTCTAACCCTGCTCCAAAAAGCGGCACCGGAGTGAAGGATGCTGTAACCCCTTGTGTCTCCCCAGGTGGTACCATGACAATCTTGTGCCTCCTTGTGTCTCCCCAGGTGGTACCATGACAATCTTGTGTCTCCTTGTGTCTCCCCAGGTGGTACCATGACAATCTTGTGTCTCCTTGTGTCTCCCCAGGTGGTACCATGACAATCTCACCCGGCACGCAGCAGAAGCGCTGCTGCTCTCCAACGGGCAGGACGGGAGCTATCTTCTGAGGAAGAGCAATGAAAGGGAAGATCTGTACTCCCTCTCTGTAAGGTAGGCTATGGACAGAGTGAACTAATCTAATGCTGCACCTACTTCCATGTTTGAATGTCCCTTACATTACAGGTTTTTCTTTTTCCCTAGGGCTGAAACTATTTTGAAATATATTCCTATTGGTGTAATCCCACTGAATGACATTTTGCTAGAAGAAAAAAAAATTGATTGGATTTGACAGCTGCTCTCATTTTTCCAAATTATGAATTAATCTTATTGATAGAAAACATAATTCTATAGAATGGCTGTAAATTTTCAGTCTGCATGATAAAAATCTGCATGTCATTTAAAAGAGCTTAAGAAACAGCTGGTGGGAATAGAAATGTTTTATGATGAGGACAGCAGCAAACACTTAACAGGTGCTAATCTTACTAGTTTCTGAATCCCTGTATAGGAACCATCACCTCTGAAGGATGATGAAGTGTTTGGCTGGTTTACTCCTCTGTTCTGTGCTAAGGTTCAGTCTTAGCCAAGTCTGGGTGACTAAACTGAATAGCACCTTGTGAGTGATCAATGCCAGGGCCTTGAAGTCAATTACAGCAGTTTAGGACACAACTGTTCAGGACACAGCCAATACAGGGTAGAGGAAGTCTGGCCTGGCTACTTCACTATGGAATCACATTTAAAGAGTCTCCCAGAAGGAGAGAAGCCACAACATTTTATTGAGGAAACCTAAGCACACATGCATTAGACACACAAGGTACTCCCTGCACATTGGCTGGTTAGAGGTAACCAGCCGTAAAAGTATTTGTAATCTTTGACAACTGTGTGATAAAAGCAGCCTCTGGACCCAAATTTTAAACTGGTGCATGCAAGCTGATTCCTGCTGCAAAGTGAGGCTCTGAACAATTCATGACCACAACTCAGCTGAATCACAGTAACTTTCTAAAGTCACTTTGAGCAGTGTAATGCTGCTGGTTATTTCCACCCCTGACAGGGGCACAGCATATGCCCTTGAGATTGTGGCTTTCTGCATGTTCAGTACCAGGAGCTGTTACAATCTGGAAGAGCAGTTGCTTGGGAGCTGAGGAAAGTCTGATTTGCACATTCCCTGTTCCCCAGGAAAGGCAACAATGAGGTCTTTGACCCACTTCTGACAGAAGATCTAGGAGCAAGTGTGCCTATACACACACTGTTGAAATTATTTCCACTATAGGCAGCCATTTATACAAAGGGTGACCTACAGATCTGCAGGTGATGTTACAGAATGAGTATTCAGACTAGCAATGACTGAATTCAGTGGAAGTGTTGCCAAAAAGAACAGTGGCATTTATAAGCAATAGCTTTCCTTAAAAAAAAAAAAAAAAAAAAAAATTGTTTTTCTGGTTAATATATTTTTTTTACTTTAAAATGTTAAGCATTATTTGAGGTAACTACCTCAGTCAATTAAAAATATGTATATATGTATCTTGAAGGTAGTTTTAAAGGGCATTCAGGAAACAACTTCTTGTAATAAACCAAAATTTAAATAGCTCTTTTAATAGGAAACACAAGTGCTAATTAATGAAAATAAATTTGCTGCTTGACTAGATTTTAGCCTTAGAAGACCTACAAAAGTCTGTTTCAGGCCCATTCCAATCTCTTGTTCAGCTCTTCATGTAGTGAGAATTTCTCACTGCATTACCATATGAACTGAATAGCCCTGTCTGAAGTTTGGTCTTTTATTCTGTTCTGCTAGTTTCTGTTGTTACATCTCCTTTGAATACTGATTTTGATTTTAAAATGTTTTTCAATTTTTCTACTGGTTAATGTTATGTTTTCTCTCAGTTTTTGGACTAATATTAAAAGTTAATAGTAGAATAAGTAATTCAGTTTTGTTCTGATACATTTCTGTAGAAAAGATAACTTCAGCAATTCTAGCTGTCCTTTTCCTTCTGTCCTGAAATATCTTCTGTAGCTTTTACTTTATTTTCTGCCTCAGCCTCACAAGGAACTTTGGTCATGATTATAGTTTGGGGTTTTTCAAGGAAAAACTGCTTAGCCATCCCTTGAGGTTTTTATTGACAGCTGTAGGAAGAGAGATCACTTATTCCCTGAAATCCCCTCCCCCAGTTTGAAAGGGAAGTAGGAAGCAGAGTAGAATTTGCTCTCATTGCAACATTGTCTTGAGAAATTAAACAAAAATATGGAAATGCCTGTAATTGCAGCAGAGTCACAGCAGCTCTTCCCTGGCATTGAGCATTTGCACTTGGCTTGTTGTGCCTCAGCTTACTGTAGCACAAAACATGTGGGAGGCCCACAGAGGCCACCTTCTGTTTTCTACAGTACCATAAATACTGCTCAAAGATAAATCTTTAAATACCAGTTTGAAACCATAATCTTCTTTGGAAGTGGCAATAAACAATGAAAGAGATGCTATAATTAATTTTCTTCACCACGCTTTTCCAGTATATTTGCTGTGTAAGTTTTTGCTCAGACAGTTTGCATTGGGTGTTAGTAACATTAACAAAAGTCTCTTTTCCACTGGAGAAATACTTGCAATAAGTGCTTCACTGTCCTTTGAAGTCAAAATAATTGCTACCCAGGAAGTGAGACCTTGCACACTTCTCTAAATGCCATCAGGTTTCATAAACAAAAGCTGTCACTTCCCTTAGAGAACAAGGACCCAGGTTCATGTTTGTCAGTGCCCATCCTAGTGGAACCAATCATCCAAATACAGAGACAAAGCAAACAACTGCTAAAATTAGGTTATTAAACCTGTTTGGGTGCAAAACAGAGACAGCCTATTTTTCAAAGGGAAACAGAAGACCTTTTCGGTGAGATTGGGATGCTACTTGAAGAGCAAGACACATACTGAGTACACCCTCAAGGCTGAAGCCCAGTAGGTGAAAGGATTTAATCCTATTTAGGCAGAAGGCTTGAAATCTCTTTTGTGAGTCTTTTTGTTGATGCAAGAGTTAAATTAACCAACTTGGCCTTTCTAGGCTTTCATCATCTCATATCCCTAATTTTCATACTCTGATTTTCAGCTGTGTTGAGTATTAGTGAGGGACAGTAATGGCAGTAGTATTACTACTAGGACAGTGATTGGCAGCCTGTGACCTGGGGCCCTGCAGTGAAAGATGCTATTTAAGGATTTTATCTGCAAAATGCCTTTGGCATTTATGTCTTCACAAATCTTTCTCTTTTATTTTAGGGGTAAAGACTCTGTGAAACACTTCCATGTTGAGCACACAGGAACTTCATTCAAATTTGGATTTAATGAATTTTCTAGCTTGAAAGAATTGGTCATGCACTTTGCAAACCAGCCTTTAATTGGAAGTGAAACAGGTAAGGAGAGCCATACTGTGTGTGTGAGCACATTTGTAGCCATGCTTCACGAAGATCTGACTAAAAGGATCTTTTCTGTTGTGCTAGCAAATAGATCTTCTGCTGAAGTGTTCATTAATTCACATTTGTATTTGTATCTAAATCAATTCCACTTCAAAAAGTCTTTCAAGTTCTTTGAAGATAAACCACACATAAGCTTATTGGGCTTTTGCTAACCAGGGCTGTGAGCTCCTTTCAGTTTCTCAGAGGAAGGAGGATTTCAAAATACCAGGAGGATTAGAACATTCTCAAAACCAGCAAAACCAAAGCACAGTGATAGTGAGGAAATAAATATTCATCTATGAACTTGAAATCCCCCAATATAATAAATAGAAAAGTGACTTGAAATGGTTTCATCTCACAATTATTTGTCCAAGGAAGGAGCCTACAGTGTTATGCTCCTCCTTCCTGTAGGGAATGTGTTTTTAACCAGCTCTCCTGTCCTGCCTGCAATGCCATCACCATGCTGATGCCATCTGCCATCACAGTGATTTTTCTTGCTTTTAAGAGGAGAGAGAAGACCACAGGTTTCTTTAACAACCAGTGTGCTGCCTGAATTAAAGGATCAAAATATTAAACTTGATTCCTACAAGAATTGAACGCCATCAGGCTAGAATCCCTGGAGAAACAAAGTGGATATTATCATGGCAATGTCAGTTTTATGTTTAGCTTCAAGTGTAAGAGAGGAGGACATGTCAGTACAAGTTAATCCCAAAACTTCAGTGTCCTCTGTGGCAAGTGTATGCAAATAACTCAGAGCAGTGCTAATTATGTATGCAAGAGCCCAGTTAAATCATAGCTGGCACATGCAATAACTGTAACTTGTCACACACTAAATCTGCACCAGTAAGTACTCTGCTAACCCAAACATTAAATTCAAGGGCTCCTTTGCCAATTTCTCCCCTCAAGAAAAATGCTCTTCTACACTCAATGTGGCACTTGTATCTTTCAAAACACTCTTTTTAAATTGTTTTCAAGAGTGGTTCAAACACAGAGCTCCCACATGTATGATCTGTGCCAGTGAGCTATTTTTCCTGGGAAATCAAGCATGCACCCACAGGCCTAGCCCTGTAAAGATTTCAGATGACATAAAACTTGTATTTCCCCATTCCTCACTCCTTCACTGTATGTGTTACAGACACTAATAAGCAATATATTGGTTTTATCTGATCTTGATGGATGAGATTAACACTTGTCACCTTAAGGTTTCCTAATCAGATTCTACTGGCTCTGTGAAACCTCTAAGTCAGATGTGCTACAAAAAAAAAAAAAAAAATTTGGATATCATATCAAGAAACCTTCCACCTTACAATACCATGGAAAACAGTACAGGGAAAGAGAGAATTAACACTCAGGCAATATTCCTTCAGATACAGGTGTCAAATTTCTCCTGGGTCATAACCATGTTTTGTCAAAAATGAGGTAGGGGCTCATCAGAGTCAACTCCAATCCAAGCATCAGCAGTTGCAGACGTGGCAGAATAATCTTGCTACAGTGCAGCTTTTGCTAAATCTTGTGTATAAGTACCAGATTATTCTGTAAAATTGTCTTTGTGGAGGCAAAAAAAAAATCCACAGAGAAAACAAATATTGTAAAAAACGTTATATTAGTCCTTCCATTTCTGCAATGAAACTTTTTATCCATGGTGTACAGATCATGATACCCTGGTTCTGTGCAACAGCTCAGGAGTAGTTTCTCTGGAATGGTGATGGAGCTGTTCTCAATTTTATTTTAAATGGTAAAGCGTAATTTTTCTGCAAGGCCAGATAGAAATAAACTAATGTTGACTTTCCACCTACAGCAAGTTGAAAAGATCCCATTTGCATACACCCCCCGTGCCTGCAAACAGATTTCAGCTGGTTACTTCAAATACAATTTTCCCACTTCTCTTTTTATCCCCTCCCATTGCAGAATACTTTTAAATTACTCATACATCTGTAGGTTTCAAGTTCAAGTTGCTTCCAGTTCTAGCATCCCTCCTCTTTAAGAGCTGCAATATCAGCATAAAATGCAAATGGAGCAGCATTTGAAATGCTGTGACATTATTTTTAAAGAATGGAGTTAGACGGTGGAGCAGTTACTATTTCAAGGATGTTCTTGAAAAATACAATAGTACTATTGTACTAAAAGTACAAAAATACTATTTTGAAAAGTACAATGCATTCACTATTGAGAATGCAGGTTTTTTTCAGGGAACAGGCAATAAACATGACCTCACTTGAAGAAAAAGAAGAATGTCTGCAATGAAAAGTTTAACTGGGAAGAGCTGTGGTAAGAACAGTTGACATGGGTTTACTGTTAGGAAGTCTGTAACCAAGCTCTGACAGATTAGGTGATTTAAGCACCAGCTAGTGGCATGTTGGCAAACCCCATGACTCCTGTGCCTCCTGTCTAGTTTAGCATCCTGCCCACCCTCCAAGCCAGCCTCTGGGGCAGGAAAGCAACTTAAAAAGTCAAGGGATTTCATGCAAGCATTTGCAAGGGTAAAGGTTTGAGAAGGTACCATCTATTTACAGTTTTCACAGCTGCCTTTTTAATTTTAGGGGAAGGTGAAATTAACCATTCCTCAGAGTTGTAGCTACTGACAAGTTATTTTCTAAGCTGGACTTGCCAGATGGATGACTCCTGCTCTTTTCTGTCCAGGAACTTTAATTGTGTTGAAGCATCCCTACCCACGGCAAGTGGAGGAACCCTCCATTTATGAGTCTGTCCGAGTTCACACTGCAATGCAGACAGGGAGGACAGAAAGTGACCTTGTCCCAAGTGCTCCCTCAGTAAGTTGTGTTCTGGTGGGAGGGGTGCTCGTGGCCTGAGCCTAGCATGGTTGTTGGAGTGAGCTATGGAGTAGGACTGGTTATTAATCCCTCAGTGGGTTTGTAAATACAGGAAGTCTCTGCCAAACAAGGCAAAGCAAATACAGACTTGCTCAGTACAGGCCCATGGCAAATAAAGGCTTTTATAATTGTTGTCACTTCATGCTGTCCCCGGAAAAACCTGGGTGAGTTTGACTATCCAAACAAAGAATCTGTGAAAGATTTTCATTCTCACGTTGTCTTTTAGAATATTTTATTTAGAATAATCATTATTAAAATTATCGTGAATTTTTTAAAAATGCATACAAAAAAAAAAATCCTCATATACATTTGGGCCACCTATTTTGACATTTGAGACTCACTTGAACAGCAGTTGGAGTCTCTAAATCCCTTGTAACTCACGTCTAAGTGAGACAGGTGGTTTCTCCAGAACAGTTTGCTCTGAACAGAGAGGAAAGTATTTTAATTATATACTGTATTTTTGGGGGGGAAGAGGAAGAATTATGTTAATATGGGTTAATGAAGTTGCAAGAAGAACCACTTCTGATGTGTCTCACAACCAACCCTTCATCACCAAGTTACACTTTAACCTCCAAGAAAGCTTGAGTTCCACATACCACCAATAATAAGGTAATATTTTTTCAAGAACAAGCAGTAACTTGGCAAGATTTTGATTTTCAGAGATCTCACAGCCAGGTCCCTACAGAGAATTTCAGTACCTAAGAAGTGATAAGGCCCACATGTCACTCATGATGCCAGAGAAACAGTTCAAACCCCAATTTTTCCAAAAGCACACTGAACATCACAGGTTTTTCCTGTCTAGCATGGGCCTGGTTGAGAGAAGAGAGCAGCTCAGTAAAACAGCACTTTCCCCTGGCTGCATTTGAGGAGCCTTTCCTGGGGATAATTCCACTGTCAGTTACACCCCATGTGCTCCTGGTCACAACACCTACAGGGACAACCATCCAGCTTCACCAAATGAGGAGTGACTGAGCTGTTGTGGTGTGTTTGGCTGAGAAGGGCAGGGCAGGAGCTCCAGCCTGGGGGCTGCTCCAGAGCCAGCGCTGCTCCGTGTTCACCCTAGGACAGCTGCATCAGCCCAGGGGGAGCACTGAAGTGAGGGCAGCTGGCTCTGGGGAGTTTGCCAAAGAACTGATGCATCTTCCCAATGTAGGCAAAGAGGGGGATGTGGGACATGGAAGCAGAGCTCAGCCTCTAACCACAATCCCTTTCTTTCTTTCTTACTTCACAGCTCGGTACCAAAGAAGGATATTTGATAAAACAAGGCAAAATAGTCAAGGTAAGGAAAACTCTTACTTGTTGCTTCCGCCCCATGATCACCCACATAAGCTAAAGACAACATGGAGCTGAAATTGCTCCACCTGTATTTCCCTGCAGAGAGGAACAGTTTGTGTTTTGAGCAACAACAAAACACAGCTGTAAACCAGGGCAAGCCAGCAGCTTTGAAAGTTTTTCTTTCCCCAAGAAGTTTTAGACTAAACTCTCCCAAAGCAGTTACCATTCGTTCTTGATCTTTCAGAACTGGAAAACAAGGTGGTTTACACTGCATAGGAATGAACTGAAGTACTTCAAAGACCAGACAGTAAGTAGGAAACAACAATTCCACCTTTTAAACATCTACACAGGCAGCTGCAGCCTCCTTGTCTCTCTGGCTTCTCACATCTGTATCACAGCTTTCCAAGCTAAAGCTTCCCAAACTGTCAGAGGGGTCAAACCTGTCAAGTAAAGTCAGTTTTGCTGATGACTTCAACAAGAGAAAGTAAGTTTTATGTTTACTGTGCTCTGCCAGTCTTAGCTACTGGATAGAGTTTACAGGGATTTTTTGCAAAGAATCATGGAATAGTTTGGGTTGGAAGGGACCTCAAAGATTTTCTTCTTCCAAGCTCTTGGTGGAGACAGGCAGAGACACCTTCCACTAGACCAGGCTGCTCCAAGCCCTGCCCAACCTGGCCTAGAATACATTTTTGTGTTGCTTTGTAAAGTGGATTTTAAGCTACCAGCACAACACAACCTTTATTTGTAGCTCAGACACAACCTGACAGAGAGCATGCTAAAATAGTTCTGAAAATACTGGTAGTATCCTTTGCATTCTTTGATTTCATCCTCTTCTTTCAAGTGGTCTCACAGGATACATGAAAAACTATTCATTTAAAAATTCCTTCTGACAAAGATTAATCTGCAGCGTCCTTACAGTTGCTGCTCCATTTCTATCTTGATCTGAGTAAAGATAAGAAACACAGCTGGAGTTTCTTTGCCCTTACAATGCCTCTGTTTGAAGTTCCTTCATAAACACATCCACACTGTTCACCTCTGCCAAGCCCCATTTCAAGCATCTAACAGATTTTTACACAAGAGCAGACACAAGAGCCTTCTCTCACCAAACATTACCATTTCTAAACAGTTATGGCTTTGCAGAGCTTTCCACCGGTTTTCATTTCAGTTCAAGACAACTTGAGTTAAGTTTGCAGGATAGCATTTCAAAAAGCAGCACTCCATTAGTGACTTAGCAGGCAAGAAGGGCTCCTGTGTTTGTCAGGACTACAATCTCCTTCCAGGCAGCAGCTCCAGTGTCTCCTGGCACTCCTGTTGTTGCTGTGGGGTTGCAGGGACCTACAGGTGGGCAGCCTGCAGCTTACCCTGGGATAGCATTTGGTATCACACCACAGCCCAAGGGGCTTTCTTCTGATGTAGGGTATTGCTAGCAGCCACTGAGTCAGCAAAAATATTAAGGGAAGATGAGAGAGCAACAGACACCTCCATACACCTGATGAAGGACCATGGAAACAGCTAAGGATGTTTGGGCAGAAAGCAATTCAGCTGTCTCTTCTGAGGCCTTAACAATGTGAGGCTGAAACAAATGGAGGAAGAGCTCTCACACTTAGGGAGAATGAAACTCCTGAGGGAGATGGGTTGCTGTTATACACAATCCCTGCACCTGAGCTCACCCAAAGAAACTTTTACACACACATGTATGTGTGTGTGTGTGTGTGTGTGTGTGTGTGTGTGTGTGTGTGTGTGCGTGTGTGTGTGTGTTTGTTTGTGCACACATGCTTCTCAGGCAGCCAAACCTATCACTTCTGCTGCAAGCACTACTTTAGCTTTACTTCTACATTTGTCCTGACCCAGCTTCATCCATTTAAAGCACTTAGGAATTAATTCAATCTCCAACAGCTGGCTGGTCTGATAGGCCCCCATACCCATGCCTTTGTCTTTGTAAACTTTGGCTGAAAATGGTGCCAGGTTTGCTGCTGTGTCAGTCACATTACAAGGCATCGGCCAAACCCTCAGCAGCTCCATGTAGCTCAAACATTCACACACCTCCTCTGTTGCTTGTCCAGATGTGAACAGCCCTGCATTTTTTGCATTAAGCTCGCTTTGTATCATATCACTGATGTTATGCTTGCTAGTTTGTGCTTATAGTGTTACAGCCATTGTAACTATGCCTGGAAAAACCTGTGGAGGTGCCTGTAAAAGTCTAGATGCACTGAAGATGAACTGAGATAACCTTATCTTCTGTTTTCATGTGCCCACATTTTAAAACATTTTCTCTTCAAGGCTACGGAACCAATTCGAGCACTTGACTTAACTGAATGCTCAGCTGTGCAATTTGACTATTCCCAGGAAAGAGTCAATTGTTTCTGGTAGGTTGCAGGATTTTCTCCATGTTGCTTGGAAGTTCAAAGGGAATTTTGAAATATAAACAATGTGTGTTTCTGAAATGTCCTTTGGTGGTTGTGACCCTGCTCATCCTCTAACTCTCAAGTCTCTCTCTGTCAGACAATCTCTGTCAGTCCTACATGGCTTTGCCAAATTACTCCTGGCAAAAGCTGGGCCCATGTGTAGTGGGCATTTCTAATTCTGTGAGCATCTATAATCATCACCTAGACTCATGGATCTTGGGGTCAGACACTGATACAGGTGACATGGTGACCTCTTCTGTCCCCAAATGTGGGTCTTTTATCCTTAGAAGGGTCCTTGTCCTTAAGGACCCTGGGCTGTAAAAGGCTGTCACCCATTCTTGGTTAATCTCCCTCCTGGTGGTTGAAGGGGAGCTCAGCCTCCCTGTCCTGCTCTGTCTCAGCAACTGCTGGCACAGGCCAGCTGGGCTCAGTTTTGGGGAGAACTGCCAGTTGTTCTAGCAACTTAAGAAAGCTTTGTTTGCTTGCAGTTTAGTGTTCCCACTAAGGACATACTACCTGTGTGCAAAAACGGGGATAGAAGCTGATGAGTGGATTAAAATCCTGCGGTGGAAGCTGGTAAGGTGATGTGTGCTGCTACTGCCAGCACAGCCCCCCAGGACTGGGGCACCCAAGGGCTACAGCTCTCAGCACCTCCAACAGGGAGAACTTGCTCTGGCTGCCAGACCAGCTAGAATGGAATATGCATTTTCACATAATCACAGAATCAATTAGGTTGGAAAGGACCTCTGAGGTCATCGAGTCCAACCTTTGATCAGTCACAACCTTGTCTACTAGACACTGTGGCACTGTCATAGCCACACCCTGTCTTTTCTTAAGCACCTCCAGGGATGGTGACTCCACCACCTCCCCGGGCAGCTCATTCCAATGTCCAACAACCCCTTCTGTGAAGAAATTCCTCCTGATGTCCAGTCTAAACCTCCCCTGGCACAGCTTGAGGCTGTGTCCTCTCATCCTGTCACTGGTTGCCAGGGAGAAGAGACCAACCCCCAGCTGGCTCCCCCCTCCTTTCAGGGAGTGATAAGGTCACCCCAGAACCTCCTCTTCCCCAAGCTAAACACCCCCAGCTCCATCAGCTGCTCCTCGTGGGACTTACAATCTAGCCCCTTCCCCTCCAATGCCCTTTTCTGGCATCAGGCACCTTCCTGAACTGAGGGGCCCAAAACTTGGACACAGCAGTCGAGGTGTGGCCTCGTCAGTGCCATGCACAGGGGCATAATGTATTACTCTGCAAACCCACTTCAGCATTTTTGGGATGCACTTTTACAGGCACACTCATTTGTAAGAAAAAAATTACTTCCATCTCTAAGGATGTCATTATATATGCTTGGTAAACAATACTGATCATCAGCCCAGACCGCATGTCCTGGGGTCATGATGGCAGGAATGAGGAGACAATGTAAAGGCCTGAAAGCACTACTTCCTATAAAACTTGCAGGAATTGGGTGGGCTGTACTCACCCACATGCACATGCAGGCAGCCAAGCAGTCATTAATGGGCCGTCTCTCTGTTGCAGTCGCAGATACGGAAGCAGCTGGAGGAGCGCAGCGCCACCCTCAGTTCCTAGCGCTGTGCCAGCGCTCCTGCTGCGCGGGCAGGAATTGCCTCTCCCCAAGGGAAGGAAGGCATTGCTTACCAGAGCGCAGCCTCAGGTCTGCAGTGCTGTCTGTGCCCCTCACAGCGCTGCACACACGGGATCCTGCAGCTCCGGCTGCTCTGGGGCTGCCGAGTCACGCGTGGGGATGGTTGCAGAGCCAGAGTGTGGGTTTGGTGTATGCCTGTAATGCACTTAATTCAAACTCCTGCCACCTAATCACAGAAATGGGCACTGTTGAAAACTTTTGGGGTTATTCAGAGCACTCATTAATTTATTACAAGCTGCATCACAACTAAGCACTGGTATCATATTCTGTAACCTTGAACCTTTTATTTAAAATAGGTCCTTTCTGGAAACATTAAATATCTTTTTATTACCTGTTTAGGCTTTAAACCAAAAGAAAAATGACAGAATTACATTTTGTAAATAGTACCTATATTGCAATCCAGAAAGTAGTATTTCAAGGGCCTTTTCAAAGTGACAGATGTCAAACAAACTTTTATATGGTTTAGCTTTATTCCACAGTGATGGCTACAAGGGAATGTTTGTTTCAAACAGCACCTGTAGGTAATGGTGAGCAGCATCATGTAAGCACACCTGTATACAAACCAGGGTTCTGAGAAACCATAGGACACACATTTAACAGCGCTGTGGCTCACTAGAGAGACAAGAAGTGAAACCCCATGATGTTGGTGCTGTACTCTAAATAGGTGTTACATTTTGGAAGCAAAGTTTGACTGGAGAGGCTCAAGACCAGACTGACCCAGCTGCAAGATCCCCTGAGCAATTCTGTGCCTCCCCGAGGGCTGGCAAAGAGAGGGGACCCTCTCTCCCTGCATAGCAATCAAATTTGTGCTGAAACAGCATCTGCAAACCTCTCCTGCTGTGCAACACTGCAGTCTGTGTTTGGTATTGATCATGCAGAAGGTGTTTGATAATTGCCTTTGCTGGGAGAAGAGTGCAGAAGAGGAAGGCAAAAGCACATTGGAAGAAGAAAGAAAATCTAAATTAGGACATATAAATAGCATTTTATTTCAACTTAGAAATTCAAAGTATTTGTAAATATTTTTATACAGACTGTTTTCTGAATAAAATGTCATTATAAATCTACCACAGGTCTTTTATATTCCTGCACTGTATTGCTAAAGCTTTGTCCTCCTTTTTCCCTTAATGAAGCTTTAACAAACTTGCATCTCCCATTTAGTTAAAAACCTTGGCTGAGTTTCTGTGAGAGAGAGGCTGCATAAAGGGAAGAGAGAGATTATATTCTCCAACAGGATCAGTGTCCTGTGAACATGGAAATGGAGCTTGTGGGGAAACCACAAACATTGCCTTCCCTTTTTCAGAGCAACAGGCTGCCTCACAAAACACTGGGCACAAGCTCAGCACAGTGTCACGAACTGAAGCCAGTGAAAGAAACAGCACTTGGGTGGCCTTGGAAGCCGTCACAGACAGATGGGTTGAACAGAAGCAAACAGCAAGGGGAGGCCTTTGCTGGAACACAAACACATTTTGCCAGAAATACACACACCTTCCAGCTGCTTCTGTAATGACCAGCAACCAAAGTCCCATTCCAGCTTAGTTTAAATGGAAAAGGGTTGACTGACAAGCTGTAATCTCTTTTTGAGACAAGAACTCCCAGCTGTCATTTCCAGCACCACTGTTTCCCCCCATCCTGCCTGATGCACCACAGGTCAGTGAGGTGTGAGCAAGGGCCATGGCATCCCCTTTCCCAGCCTGGCACACAGACCTGCCCAGAGCTGTCCCCAGACCTGCAGTGCCTGGCAGCTGTCATAAGGGGACGTGGGAGGGAACAAGGGATGGGGCTAAGAACACAGGCTTGACCCCCAGCAACAGGATCTCTGCTCTGCCCTGGGACTTGGTATCCTTACTGCCCAACTGAGAGACACACTGGTTAGTTTGCAGTGTATAATTCATGGAGTTTGGACATTTACAAACAATTAAGAGACCTGTTCTCTCTAGAGATAAGCAGATGTGCTGTGGGGTTATTACAGTGCAACAGAAGAGTGGACCAGGCTCTGTCATTTAAAAATATTGTATTTTATTTATATTTATTTACTTAAGAAAACCTAAGGGTAAATAAGCTGAGAGTGTCACCAGTGATGAACCCACACAAAGACTATGAGACATGAGATCTTCACAACCATATTACACAAAAAACCCCATGAAGAAGTGAGACATTGTTTGGGTGCTTTTAGCTAGGCATCATGAAAATCCCTACAGCAATAGCTTCCATAGAAACAGCTTTCTTCCTAGTGGAAGCAGGATGCAGCTAGCATCCAGATTAGTAGCACTCCCTTGCCAAAGTGCCCCCCGTGTAAGGAAGCTGGGACATTGATTGTACCGACACATCACTGCTATCACACTTGCTCTCACAATGCCTCCAAGCACGTCTCTGCTCACTCCCTCCAGCTGATGTGCCTTCCCACAGGCAGTGGTGGCCAGCCTGAGCACACCCCTGCCATGTGCCACGTGCCCTGTGAGGCAGGAGATCTGTGGGTCGCTCCTTGGAGCCGAGGGCATGGCGCCGGCCTGGCTCAGCTGGCTGAGCTAAACTCCATGGGAGCTATTTTGGTGGGCTCTCCAGTACTGCACAATACAAGAAGCATGGCCTAAAGTAACATCCACCTACAACACACTAGTAGATCATTTCAGATTCAGTACTATGTACAATTTACTCTTACTTAGTATACTAAGGAGCTGTGGTATTTCTTCCGAGACGTGTTATTTGACTGATGATTATTGAATCTTTCTGTCCACTGGGCTGCAGAGGAATGCTGCACTCTGGCTGTACCGTCGGGTTAAGAAACTTCAACAACCTGCCTCAGTTCTTCAAACAGGGGTGTGAGCTCCTTCTCCAAACTTACAATCAGCCCTGGCAAGAGAGAAGAGACAATGTTCCATCAAACAGCATCACTGAGAAGCCCCTCTCCAAAGCCCACAGCTCCCTCCCCCTCCCAAGTCACAGGCAGTGTTTTTCAAAGCCTGAAATGTTTCATGTGAGCTCTCACTTTCCTGTGCATAGTGGGCAGCACCCCCAGGCAGGGTGTCTGCAGTCCCTGGCACTAAAAGAAGCACCCAGTGCAGCACAACTCTGCCCCACTACTGCCTTGCCACTTCCATAGCTACTGTGGCCCAAGAAGCTGTACCAGAACTAAATCCCTTCTGCTCACATTCATTAGCCAATGTCCTCACCAGCAAGGCTAGGGCCTGGCTGAATGACTTCCCCACCCACAGAACTGAAGACAAATCTGCACACATTCCTGCAGAATGTGGACTTGACTGACAGAAAGAGACCCAACAGCTGGCTTGTACAGCACAGTACTGCCCACACAGCATGGGCAAGGGTAATCACAGGAGAAATATGCTTCTAGAAGAATAACAACTCCAGCAAGACACCTAAAATCTGTCAATTTCTACTCACACCTTTCACGATACACTGACAAAATTCACAGCAGTAACAAAGTTAACACAGCTTGCAGTGAATTCAGGGAATTTATTTTCAATTATTAAAATACTGCAATCTTTACAACACATGTGCAGACATACCTGTATTGGCATTGCTGCTTGCAATGAAACTCACTACCAAAGGCAAGCGATTGAACTGCACCACCTGCAAGGAGAGAGAAGTGCTCAGCCAGCAGCTAACACATTGTGCACACCAGGGCTCTGATGAATGCTTGCCACAAAAATTCATTCTGCAACAAGCAGCCTCCTCAGTTTAAAGGACAAGCAGGAGCAAGGGCCACAGAGGTGACTTTTCAGTGTACCTGTTTCTCAAGATTCATGGCTAAAAACACCAACAGAACTTACACTACAGTACAGGGAGCTGCAGATGGAAAACCTGGCATTTCCCTCCACCTCCAGTCTGTTCTACAGAGTGCTGTCCACCAGAAGCCTGCCTCAGCTGCAGACCCTGCAGACTACACTGTGGAGACCACACCCACCACGGGAAACAGGAGGGCAGGCAGGTTTATTGTTTTACACTGCTGTTCCCTGTACAGGAGTATCTGTTCCTCCATTACAGGGAAACGGCACCATGGGTACAACAGTAAGCTAGCAGCATCAAGAGAGTCAAAGCAAGGCACTAACTCACCCAATTATTTCCAAACAAAGCCTGACACACTGCAGGCTAAACAGCTGGCCAGTTTACTGCAGCCATAATTAAAAGCTCTCAGGACCACCGGAACTTGTGAAGGAGCAGAAATGTAGTAGATGATGGACTTTTGGACACAAATTATCAATTTATTTGTGAAAAACATGAGTGGTATTTAGAAGTGTTCTTACCTCAAAGTCATACTGGCAGCAGCATTAGCTATGAAGCAGGCTGCATGTGCTTTAATTCATGTTAGGTGTCACTAGTTATAAACATTGTTTATAAAAAAGAACATAAACCCTTCATAAAAGATTCAGAAGAGCATATCAGCAACATCTCCTGCAAATTCAGAACTACTACACTTTCCCGTTGTCAACAAGTAAATCTCAAGTTATGAGAAAGGTAACAGAAGTTTAAAAAATACTGTGAAATTTAGGCTTAGCTAAAGCTGTGTAAGAAATAAATCAAAATTACTTCAATAGCAGCCTAGTGAAAATCTACCAGAGCTTAAATAACCTTCTTTCTCTTGCTCAGTGTAACGCAAGAACAGCTCATGTTGCTGAGGACAGGGCACACTGAGGTTACTCACCTGGTAGGTATTGTAATAGCAGATGATACTTTTGTTTTTGGAGAGTCCTAACTTACTGCCCTGATCTGTGGCAAGGGCAAAGGTGGACAAAAAGCCAGGTCGCAGTGCATGTTCTGGAGCATTATCATTGGCAACTGGAACAAAACAAGAAAATCCTTATCTTTACATGAGGTCTCTGACTGCACCCCAACCCTCATCCAGCTCAGTGCTCTGCCAGAAGCAGAGAAACATGCAAGACCTCTGAGGTACTCCCACAGGAACACCAAACAGTTTTCACAAGCTGTACATCATCTAGTGCTCTCTCTATGATCCTTTTTAATCCTTTTCCTTTAGGATGCCTGTGCTGATGTTCCTTTGGTTCCATGTCCCATTGCACCCATTCCAGCCTTTGAACAGATTACTGGCACACAGTCACTTGACAGCAGACAGGTGATGATGTGCAAGTTCTGCTGGGTGCTTGAATACTCTGGAGCACTGAACAAAATAAATCTGCAATACCTGAAACTCTGTATCCTTAAACTATTGTACTCACAAGCCAAAAACATCTGAAATAAGGACTGCAGAACATAAAAACTACAGTACCAAAAAAGCCAACAAAACACTGCCAAGCTCCGTCTACCACTTAGTATCAATCAGCCTGTGAAGGCCTTAAAGATACCAGGACCTTAGAGCACTCCAATCCCTGTCACAGAGGAAAAAACCACTTCCTTGGACTACAGTTACTGAGGGCACAAACAAAAGGATATATTTAAAGAGGTACATAATCAACTACTGAACTTCTACTTAAAGTCCAATTTAACTCTACCACTTGGGATATTCAGGTATTCGACATAACCAGAAGACTCTTCTGTACTTCTCCAACCCCTGCTGTTCCATCAGGATTTCAGCTGCAGAGTACAGCAAGAAGCTGAAGTTACCTTTGATAACAGGCACACCATCTCTATCTGAGACTACAATAGCATGAAGACCTTCAACGCTGAAAAGAACAAAAAGGGAAGAAGAGACACCATTTTAAAAACACAGTAATTAGTAGGAAAGGGTTTTTTTTGGATGAACAAATGTGCAAGAAAGGGGAAAACTTTGAAAAAAACGGATGCCCTCGTTAATTTAGCATTTGTTCTGTTTAGTACAGGTCTGGTGGCCCCAATAATAAGAAGGACATGGAGCTGCTGGAGCAAGTCCAGAGGAAGCCACGAAGCTGATAAGAGGGCTGGGGCACTTCCCCTACAAAGGCAGGCTGAGGAAGTTGTGGCTGCGGAGCCAGGAGAAGGGAAGGTTGGGTGGAGACCTCACAGCAACCTTTTGGTATCTGAAGGGGGTTTGCAGGGAAGCTGGAGAGGGACCCTCCATCGGGAACTGCAGTGACAGGACAAGGAGTAATGGGTACAAATTGAAGACCGGGAAATTCAGGTTAGATACCGGGAAGAAATTTTTTACTGTGCGGGTGGTGAGATACTGGAATAGTGCCCTATTGCCCAGGGCGGCTGTGAATACCGCACCCTGGAAGCATTCATGGCCAGGCTGGATGGGGCACCGAGCAAGCCGGTCTGGTGGGAAGTGTCCCTGTCGTGGCAGAGGGCTGGCACCGGATGGCCCTGCCCGCCCGCCCCGCACGGCCCCGCGTTACCTCGGCAGCTTCTTGTACAGGAACCGCTTCAGGTCCTGCGGGCAGAGACGGGCGGCGCGTTACTCACGGCCGCCCCCAGCACCCCCGGAGCTCCCTCCCCGCCCGGCCCGGCCCGGCCCGGCATCCCCCGGCCCCACCCCCGCCACAGACACAGCCACCGCCCGCGTCCCGCCCGCCCCGCGGAGCCGCACTCACGTCGGCCATGGCTGGGCCCGCCCGCTGCTGCCGCCGCCGCCACCTCCGCGGGCCTGCGAGACAAGACGAGAGGCGGCCCCGTCACCGCGGCGCGGCCACCGCCTCCCAGGAGGGGAGCGGCCGGAGGGAGGGGAGGGCACTCTCCGTCCCCGAGGCCCGGCCGGCCGCCACCCCCCGCCCCGCCGCCGTGGTACAGCCGCGCCGGGAAGGGCACTCGGCTGGGCCGAGACCACCGCGCACCGGGAGGGGGGCGCCCCCTGCCCGTCCCGCCGTACCTGTCGGCGCCCTCGGCGCGCCCCGCACAGCTCCGCCGCCGCCGCTTCCCCTCGGAGCCGCTGTCACATGAGCCGCGGCACCGCCCTCGCCCTCCCGGCCCCGGAACCGCTTCCCCGCCGCCTCCGCCCCGCTGCGCCCCGGCAGCAAAACAAACCAAAACCAAAACAAACCACAGCGCTTTGGTTAAAGGAGACCAGCAACCGGGAGCAAAGGTGTTTTTATGCCGAGCAGTTACTGCCACTCTTCCACTATTTCCCCTGTGTTACTTATTTACCCTGCTTTTGAATCTAGTCCATCAAACCATGCAGCTGCAGGCTAATTAAACAGCTAATGTGAAAAAATACATAGATTAATTGAGTAGATGCCTACAGGGTAACAATGGTAACTACATATCTGTTTTTAAAGTCTTCTATCAGAATGCAGGACCCTCATGGTAGATCTCAAAAAACCTCCAAGCTTGCTTAGCACGTATCAATGCTTTTTCTCTAAAAAAAAAGCTACTAGAGGCCAAGCACAGAATCACAGGATAAATTTGGCTGGAAAAGACATCCCAGATCATCGAGTCTGAACTATGACTGAACACCACCACATTAACCAGACCATGGCCCTGAGTGCCACATCCAGTCTTTCCTCAAACCCCTCCAGCAAGAGTGATTCCATCACCCTACTGGGCAGCCCATTTCAGTAGTAGTCACCTCTTCTGTGAAGAACTTCTTGCTAACATCCAACCTGAATCTCTCCTGGCACAGCTTGAGATAATTTCCTCTCATCCTGTCACTGGCAGCATGCCAGAAGAGTCCGGCCCCCCCCCGGCTGCCCCCTCCTGTCAGGGCGCTGCAGAGCAGTCAGGTGCCCCCTGAGCTGCCTCTTCTCCAGGCTAAACACCCCCAGCTCCCTCAGCCACTCCTCACAGGACCTGTGCTCCAGACCCTTCCCCAGCTCCATTGCCCTTCTCTGGAGACGCTCCAGCACCTCAATGTCCTTCTTGCAGTGAGGGGCCCAGAACTGGACACAGCTCTTGGGCTGTGGCCTCACCAGTGCCCAGTACAGGGGGACAGTCACTGCTCCTGCTGGCCACACCACTGCTGACACAGGCCACGATGCCCTTGGCCCTCTTGGCCCCCTGGGCACACCCTGGCCCATGTTCAGCTGCTGTCACCAGCACCCCCGGGTCCTTTCCCACTGGGCAGCTCCCCAGGCACTCTGTCCCTGCCTGTGGCACTGCCTGGGGCTGCTGTGACCCAAGGGCAGGACTCAGCACTTGGCCTTGTTGAACCTCATTCTGCTGGTCTCAGCTCATTGATCCAGCCAGTCCAGATCCCCTGCAGAGACTTCCTGCCCTCCAGTAGATCAGCAATGCCACCCAACTTGATGTCACCTGTGGATTTACTGGGGGTAGCCTCAATTTCCTCATCCAGATGGTCAGTAAAGATACTGAACATGACTGGGCCCAATACTGAGCCCAGGGGACACCACCAGTGACTAGAGCATTGTGGATACCTGAAGATTTTGCTTAAAATTTTAAAAATAAAAAAAAAAAATCACTTAAATCACTTGCTAGTGTTTCTGAACTTCCAGCGAAGTTTCCAAAAAGCCTGAAACAGAGATAAGCCACTTTTTGCAAGTAACAGAGAAAAAGGTCATTCAAAAGAACAAATTTATTTGAATACTGAGAATCCATACCTCCTTCTTAATCCAAGCCATGCACACACAGCAATTTGATAAGGACTTGGTCATATTAGAGAGATACTTAAAAGAGAACCCCATAAAATCATCATGTGAGCTTCTGGTAGTATTTTGAAAATGCTACCTGCAACAACCTTTGTCTTCTCATTTATTAAAATATTCCCTACTATACACTAAAAATGTTTAAAAATGCAACTTGTTTTTTTATTTGCAGCCATGATGCTCAGTGATCAATTTTACTTTTTTCCCCTGTCACATTTTGAATAAGACCTATGCAAAAGCATCTATGAGATGGCCCCTGTATTGCTATTAATGGCAATTTATTCTTCCACCCCAATGACAGTCATTCTGTACATGGAATAAACCAGTATTGAAGGGAGAAGTGTATTCTGCATGAAGGATAACGTCATAACTAAACAGTGCATGTTAATGTTACTTCTGAAAATGTGGAGAAGCCCAATACTCAAACCTAATTCCTGCCAGACTGAGCAGTATGGGAAGTATAGTTTATAATGGTGTCCTGCTTTCAGCTGGGATGGGGGAGCTACTTTTCTTCCTAGCAGCTGGTACAGTGCTGTGCTTTGGGTTCAGGATGGGAATAATGTTGGTTACACACTGATACTTGGGCTGTTGCTGAGCAGTGCTGACCCTAAATCCAGGATTTTCAGTCTCCCATGCTCTGGCAGTGAGCAGGTGCACAAGAGGCTGGGAGGGAGCACGGCCAGGACAGCAAAGCTGAATGTGCCAAAGGGATATTCCATCCATGGAGCACCTCATGGTCAGTGTTTAAACTGGGGAGGTTGGTCAGGAGCTGCTGAGTGCTCGTCAGGGACAGGCTGGGCACTGGTCAGAGTGTGGTGAGCAATTGTGTTGGGCACCACTTCTGTTTCTTGGGGTTTATTCCTCTCTCCCTTGCTGTATCCCTTTTCATTGCTATTGATCACTGATCTCTGATTTTGTTTTGCTGATTAAACCTCTGCCATCTCAGCCCAGAGGTTTTACCTGAGTTTGGTTCTCCTCCTGTTGCTGTGGGGTGGGAGTAGCTGGCTGCACGCTGCTGGGGTCATGGCCAAACCACAACAAATGGCCTTGTTCTTTCCTGTATTTATTACATCATATCTAAGTTAGAGCTTCAGATTTACCTGCTTTAAAAAAAAACAAAATGCTTTTACTATTGCACTCTCCTTCTATTTGACAAAAAGAGCTACAAGAAGTCAGCATAACAACTGCTTAAGGGTGAATGAAATTTATGAACACACAACCTTAAAAAATATTCTTGCCCTCCCATTTTAATCCTTTTACAGCATTTGTTACAAAATTATATTAAAAATATTTATTATTTAAAGTTGTCTCTGCTGTTTATTTAAATGCATCTGTTACATTTTTAGTGCGGTAATGTTCTACCATTTCTTGGAAACTTGTAAGAGAAAAAAAGACTGTTTAAATAAAGGTTAAAAAATTCAATTTAGACTTGTTTTATACCCAAACAGAGAACTTGTAGGGAAATGTTCATCAGATGTGAACACTGAACTGCTTGTGACTCAGGATGCTCCATAAATAGAACACATATTGATGTTATATTTCAGCAGATGCAAATCACCTCCTTTTTTCATTAGGCTATGTCAGAGCCATGCCAAGATTTTTCTCTTTTTACAAGGCTTTTCTGCCTGCACTTTTAAAGGATAAAACCAAGAACCCGTGTTCATGCTATCTTTAACTCTAGATTAAATGAAAGGTAATGACTAAATAAAAACAGTAAGGAGCAGGTAGATAAAATGTTGAGGGATTTTTAGTCAGGCTGTTCAAAACCAGTTTTGATTTTCCCTTTTCTTTCCAGTATCTGATTTTGATGGGAACTTTGCCTTCTGAAGAAAGGTCATCTGAAAAGATTTAAGTACTCCACCCTCTTCAATTTGCATTTTGCTCATGTGAAAATGAATTCTGAACTTTCCAGCAGATTCCCTTAACAAATCCAGGGAAGATATTGACATTTATGAAGAAAAAAACCCTTCAGACTTGAGGAAAAAAAGCAACAATCATGAGGAGAAAAACACCCACTTGAAATATTAAAAGAATGTTTGCAGGCCATATTTAGAGCAGCTTAATCTTTATGCCACAGGAAATCACAGCATCCTTTTGCACATTACTAGATATTTCAAAGTGTGCAACTATTTAATCTGTTAAATGCTAAGCAGCATACTTCCACCAGTATAAACATATTATTTCCTTTTCAGAAAGTGCTAATTGCAATAGGTAGTCAAATGAAATGTTGCAGTCTAGGTCTCACCTTTAACCTTCTGGGATGTCTGTGCTGCCATAGGGCACAGCCAGCACATCATTCCAGTTTGCAGAGGAACTGACAGCAATGGAACCCAGCTCAGCATCCATCCCTTTCCCCACTTCTCACCTGCACCAGAAGTGGCTGCAGGGCAGACACAGCCCATAGGATTATTACAGACAGCTTTGCTAAGACCATCCGTTCACTCTGACTTCACAGTTCCAATATTTGATAAATGTGTTAGATATCCTTTTTCCTGTTAACTAAAAGATCACTTGCAAACTCAGACTCATTTGTAAACAGGAAGGCCCAAGTACTTGTTAAAGCCTTTGGAACAACTTTCTTCTTTTAAGAAGACACAGGAGTACCAGGATGTACTTTGATAGTTTGTTTTCATTAATATAATTACAATACATTCTGGACAGTTACAAAATCTGGGGAATCTGGTTTTCTCCATAGATTTGGATTGCATATTTCAAACAACTGGATGCCTTTCCATTGTATCTGAACCCTTTACTGCAGTCTTAGCAAGGACATTCAGTACAGCAACCCCTTTTTTTTTTGTTGTTGTTTCAGCAACTTTTAGTTCTGTTTTGTGCACCAGGCTTTTATGTTCACCTTGAATGCTGGTTTAGCTGCTTAGTTAAAAGCCTGCAGCCAGTCTCATGATACACCAATTCAAGAGAAGACATTTCCACTGGGACAATTTGGAAAAGGGATATATTCAAAATGTTTTCTGGATCACTTGGAGTAATTTAGTGTATTTGTAAAGTCATACCCTGCTGTAGATCAGAATGAATTGCAATGAAGTCAGACAAAGTATTTAAATTTTCAGTTTAGGAGAAATATTTGGCTCCACATGAACTGATAGCATTGTTCAAAGATAGCAGTTTTGTCAAACAAAATATATTGCCCATAATACAAGCTGTCTGGCATTCTCAAATTCAAGAAACATTCCCCTGCATAACACTGTTAAAATGTAAAAAACATCAGCTACTGAACCTAAAAACATTTTCAACATACTTTGATAAACTTCAAGTACATTGTACTTAGCTGCTTCAGAACACCTCTTTGCATCAGCAGGTGTGGCTACATTTAGTTTCCATTTCCAGGCCACTGAGTTACATGATCTTCTATGCAGGAGCCAAACAGTAGGCTTGCTCATTTCTACAAAGTCAGTCCAGCTACATTCTGGTCCCAAAAAAAACATACCCTACCTCTTCTGACAAGTGATAGGGCTCTGACCATAGGAGCACACTGCAAAGCAGCAAAGCATTTAAATAGTTGGCAAAAGGGTTGAAAGGCACATAGCTTGTCCTTAGCAAAATTTCCCTGTTCCACTTGCGGTGCCCATTGAGGAATCAGTATTGGGACCTAGCTTGAAATGAAAAAGTAGTAAGAAAATGGAAGCCTGCCAGGAAAAAAAAAATTAGGTTGCCTTTTTATTTTAGTTTTAAAATTTTAGTGCTGCATGTTTTCCTCTACCTTTCCAGTGAAAATTAAGGAAGCTATGGAGGCATGTTAACCGTACGTATGGACTTACTACTACTGGAATACCAAATGGTAGAGCTGCTGTAAACTGTTGCAAGTACTAAAAGCAATGTTTATAATGGTCTGTACAGCATTTGCAAATATTTACTTTGAAAAGAGATTAGTGTAGTTCTTATTTTTCTCAGCATTGCTTAGAAATGCTAAAAAACTACAACAGCTAAACTGCTACTCTACACCAGATCAATTTACCCCAACAGATATTTAGGAATATATGCCATTATATTTAAAAATACCAAGTTCCTCTAAGTGGTAAACCTAGAAGATTTTACATAGAGTTAGAGATAAAATATTAAAAATTATTGTTTCAACTCCACACACTTGACATCTGAATAGGAGTGATGTAATCATACCATTTATTCCATCAGTGAGACAAAATGTAATATGGAACTAAATTTCTGAGATTTTTAAATAGAAAGTCATTTAACTCATATATACACAAAGAGTTCTTTCCACAGATATTTACATGGCAAATATGTTAGAGGAGAACCACTATGACTAAGTCTCTATAAGTATAGCATCCTTTCTGAGCTATTCTCTCTGCTGAAAGAATTCACAGAAGCTTTGAAGTAAAATCTAAACAATTAAAGTTACCTATATTTCACAGTAGGTAAAGAAGCCGTTAAATGATATTTCAGCATAAGGTTTCTGGAAACAGCTACACAGTAGAGTTTTACATCCACCCTCTTTTCCAGCATCCATGGTGAAACTAAATCTCTTCTCAGTTTCAGGAGAGATAACAGCATAGGTAAGATGTGTGTGTAACTGTAGCTCATCCTCCTCGGTAGAGGCTGGTCAGCCGTTCTAGTTCTTTGCAGTTCTCCATGGACATGGACTCTGCTTTCTTTCGGAGCCGGTCGTCTCGATAGACTTTTGCTGCATAAAGTAAGTCTGTTTCTTTAAGGAGAAAAGAGAAAAGAGTTTTTTTGTTACAAACTCAATACTCGGCACATGACAGAGCTGTACAAAACACCTCAGGTTGTAACCCTTGCCCTTTTTTCCTTCTCGCTATTCTAACTTCCCTCAGATGCCATTGAAGCAGCACTGCTACAGTTTTCCTTTGCTGGATCTTTGTAACATTTCCATCTTTTTGAGCAGGTAAAGCTGTATCAGCCTTCCAGCTCCCTCAGAGTTCATACAGCAGTATCTGATTAACACGAAAAAAACACACCCTACAAAAATCCCCTACTACTTCTGTCAGACCTCATTAATCACTACAAATATAGGCCACTCTCAGTGATCCTGCATTGTTATTGATACCTCTAGCATCTTGTCTGTGCCCCAAAAAATCCAATCTTAATGTTAAGCCCTTTACTTCAGCTGATGCTGATTCAGACTGTCAGTGTTCAGAGCTATTAATAATTAAGAGCGCTCTGTATTATACTGGTGCTCAACAGCCTGACATTGCTGAGCATTGTAATTCTGTAAAATCTTTTTTGTCACTTCAACTCAAAATGCAAGACATTCTTAAATGTCAATTAACCCCAGATAGATTTTAACTGTCAAAGAGAGTTAACACACAACAGGTATTTTAAATCCATAAAACCACAAAATCAGCTGTTTCTATAATCAGGATAAAAAGAAAAACCATTAGGAGCCTCTTACTCAAAATCAGTTTGGGTAGTTTTCACAACCTGATAAATGACAAGTACCAAACAACTGGACTGCAGAGACTAAAGCTGGACAGAAACATGTGATCTGACTCAGAGAACTACATTCTATTTGCTTCTAGTCTGTGTACTGACAGATCATGAATGAATTATTTTTCCAGTTTTCTATGACTGAAGCTCACCACATGAAAAGTTAAAACCATCTGGTTTCAACACTGATGTAATTTTAGCAGTGCTGTTCCCACAGAGCTCACAGAATGGTCACAGATAACAGAATAACTTGTTAAAATTGATGCTGATTGAGAAAAGGCTGCTGGTGCTCTTCAGTATTCTTATGCTTTAACACTGAATTCTAGGTTTCTGAAAAGAAGTAACTCATTGTATAATATCAGACTGGAGAAACAGATGGCAAACTGAACTCCCTTGTTTTACAGGATGTGCTGCCTGTCCTTGGTTGCCTGGAAAAGCAGTGTTTGTATGTACAGTGGTCCAAGGCAGATTATTTTTTCGTCTCTCTGGAAACACCTATGTAAGCTTCTGGTTTATTTATTTACTTGTATAAAAGCACCTAGGGAAATGAGCTATTGCCATGATACAGTAACGTGGCAGACATGAGAATTCTTAGAAATTGCAGTGAGTTAAGGACAAAAGCTTTGTCATAATCAATTTAGTGTAGTCTTTAATTTTCTGAGAAATGGTCACAGCTAATAAATCAGGTTAAAATTGCTGATAATTTACAAAGGGTTTTTAGATCACTGATTAAAATTCAAAAACTAAGTAACACACTGGGGACAGTTTTAAAGTGAGAAACAGCAGGGGACCTTACACTTACTTTTGCATTGAGATGTTGTAATAATACAAACACTTCCATCTAGCCTCAGGCTATTTTTATAGTAATGCATGATTTAATGAAATTACACACATTGCCAAACTTACTTTGTTGCCTCTCCTTCCAACAGTTATTACGAATGTTGGATACATAATCTTCTTCCACGCTCTTTTCCACTTTCTGTAATGACACTCCTTTGTATTCATTTCTAAAGTCCTTATTGACATAATAAATGACACCCAAATTTTCTGTCTGCATTTTTATGGTCTGCCCTGTACTTCTGCAAAAAAGGAGGTGGGGGGGAGAGAAAGACTAAATATTAATTTGATTATTGTTTTAACACCACAAGTAGACTTAAAAAAATATTGACATTACAGAATAATAGCAGCACATTCCCAAAACTGCCATTCTGAGACAAATAATTAAAAGAAAGGCTCTATAATCTGCTAGAGAAAAAAATTATTGCACTTACCTAAACATTAAACTTCTGCTGCCAAAACACTTGATCTCAAAAAAAATCCACTTTACTAAGACACTTATTTCATACCTCTTTAGCCAAATACAGTTTTAATAATAGAAAATTACATTCAAACTCAAAAGAAACAGGTCACTATTCTGTAGCAACCCAGTACAGCATCTCCATTCTGAAGTGTCTGCTGCCAGCCCTGATAAATTCATTTTCCTGCTGGCATTCTGTAGATTAAAAATCAAAGACCGGGTGCAAACATTTTGGCAGAAAAGCTTTTCTAAGCATTACAACAGCTTAACTGCAGAAGGGAAAAACATCCTACTCCAGAAATAGAGAACTTTGAAAAACAGGAGAAAATAAACTTCTCTGTTGAGGGGTTCTGCAAGGAAGTAAGGCCCTTTAAAACCAGTGTGGTGAGTGGGCTATTTCTACCAGCTAGCTGCATGCTTGATTCAAGTTACTTATTTCTCAGAAGATAAAAAGGTTTAAATACCCTACTGTATGAAACAGGTAAGTTTTACAAGTAGAATTCTTCACAAGAAAAAGAAGATTTTACCATCACCTAGAATGAAGCAAAGAACAGACAATCTTCCCAGCCGTCATCATGTTTACCACTTAAATGAAGATGAGAAAGTTGCTTTCAAGTTCTTCACCTTCTACAAACACAGATTACCCCCAAAAGAGTAATGAGCCTTAGAAGATTTCAGGTTTTGATAACTATGTTGGAGATGCAAACACCTTTGCAACACGCCACGTTGCATGGACCCACTGCCTTGTACTAGACCTCCTGAACTCCAGGTACTGCTGACCTCTCTTCTCCATTACATTCTCACAGCATGTTCTTTGCATCTAATTTTTTTAAAAAACAGAACATGTTTTTCTGCTTCATCTACACCTTCCCTCCCTTCCTTCACTGTGGGAAATCAATGATCAACTAAGGGAAGACTCTCCACAATGCTTCTAAGTGGGAGAGGGTGATCACAATACCTTCCCCTCTGCTTTAAGGTGATGTAATTAAGTATTACTTACGATCTTGGGTATAAGGCGTAAGGAGGGTTAGATACCATCAACTGGCTCAACAAGGAGACAAAGATCAACACAATAATAGGCATCAGCTGGATGACCATAGAGAAACCTCCCTAAGGAACAAAACAGATTCAGGTATTTCATAAATCATCAGGCAAAAAGGTAAATCTGACAATACTTAATGCTAAGTGTGACTTTTTGCTTTAAGCCTCAAAAGCTGCTAGGAAAACAGTAACTGTAAACACTGTGGTATTATCTGAACTTTCAGATGCATACACAATATTCACACAGCGCTCAGGCTGCAGGAGTTCATGGGTTAGCACATACACATAAGCAACTACCACATAAAAGCTGGATTCAGCTACATTGTATGCTATGATTTGGTCTTATCTATACAGTGATATGTGATTATACAGGACTAGAGATAATTCATGGAGGTGAATACTGAGCCGTAAGTTCAATTCTTACTTCAGCCCAAATAAATTTTTCTATGCATACAAGGATTAGTGGCCACAATTAGTGGCACATATAGGTTAATAATACCAGTCACCAGTAAGAGAGTGACATACAACATCAAGTTTACAAAACCAGGCTATTACCTTCTCAAATTTGCACACCTATTTATCAGTCAGTAAGCAAACCACCCACTGAAGTTTGAAATACCCAACTGGCAGGTACAAATCCTCCTCTACAGTACAGAGCTCCTGTACAATCACAATACTGAAAGCAAATTTTGTAGTTTAAAGCCATTGGTGCTTAAACTTACATCACCCCTCTCTTCCTCCCTCTCGTGCCCACTCTGACGGTGCTGGTTTGGATGGCTGTAGCCAGCACGACCATTAGAAAATGAGTGTACACTACCTGGGGAAGGAACATCCACATTAAAATCATGTACAAAAACACTGTTTAGAGGTCAGTACAGAAGCAACATAAAGCACTTTACATTACTGCTCAACAGCACATAAAACGACGTTAAGGTATCTTGAAATTTCAAAGTTGTTTAAAATAAGTATTTTAAGCTGTATGATAGTAACCCCAAAGAACTGACATTTTTGGGATTTAGGAACACTTGAGGGAAAAATAAACTGATGCAGATTGTAGAGTTGGGGTTCAAGGCTGGCGGGAATAATTCTACTGTTTTATAATGTCATAAACTCTAATGCCACTTTGGCAGTAAATCTCGATTATTATGCTGATGTATACAAATACCTGTTGGAAAGGCCCCTCCAAAAAACATGTTGAACAGATCCTCTGGAGTAATATCTGCCTCACAACCTCTATGGAAGTTGAATCTGCCATTGCTAGGGTGATTGCAGGTTTGCTCTTCACTGCCTGTAAGGTCATACTGCTTTCGTTTCTCTGGATTACTCAGCACAGCATACGCATTTCCGATTTCTGAAGCGAGGAATAAAACACAACTCCCATAAATGCATGATAAAAGCTATTCCAGCATGAAAATTGCAATTTCAAAGTCAAAAATAGGCAGCAAACGATGCAATTTACTGTATGTTACAAAACAGCTACAGTAGAACAAGGTCCAGAAACATCTCCACTTTTCTTAGAATAGCTTCCACAAAGTTTCCCACCAACGCTATCCAAAAGCCTTTTATCCTGTTAAACAAGGCAGAAGGCAGGAGAGCTTTGTTTCCTTTTCTAGGGGAACACCTACCCTTGTGGAAATGTTCTCTCTCACTGCAGTTACAAAAAAAGCATCAAGCATTACAATGAGACTCTGAAGCTGAGTAACTGCAGTTTGCTCTAGCAGCTAGCTTAAAAAACCTTCATGGACTTAGCAGGTTTTCTTTGGTTTCATTTGGTAAAGTGGGCATTTCTTGGAATGCACCAACCTCATTGTCTACAAGAGTGTGAATGTATTTTTCTTCATGCTTCTGAAGGTATTTGTGGGTTACATGAATAACACAAAGTTCTGCATGATGTAACCTGAGGAGTAGAACATGCATGCATGACAGGAATGTGCTCCTCAGGCGGTCAGTATGACCTCAGTGTTTGGAGGGCCTGGCCTGGATGCTTGTCCCTGTTTATGCTATGGTATCACAAATGAACAGCTTCCATTTTGGCAGTAGAAAGGAAAAAACCCCACTTAGGTAAGCACAGAAAATATCAGCAAGAAAACCCACACACACTGCTGACTTTAGAAGCTTTTTTCTTGCCGTGCACAGACATAATGATCTTACAGACTGATGGAAAGTTCGTGTTGCCACTTGATGAACAATCTTCACTCAGTCATATCTTCATTAAACCCCTTCTGCCTTCCTCTCTAATCTCTCCTCCAGGCCTCTCCAACAAAAGAGTTCCTTTGCAGCCAACCAACCCAAGGCACAGGGATTATGATTTTCAGTGTTGAAAAGCCATCAGTCATCAAAAGTTCATGAAAGGTGCACCACCATAACCTCAACACAGGCAAATAAGACTGTGGCTTTATAATTAATATTTTAAACGCTATCCAATCTAAGCAAAAGTTAATGAGTTTTAGCTACAAGTCTTTTAAGATGCCCTTAGGAAAAAACCTAAACAATTCCTTTAAGTGGAGGAGAAAACCCAAATAAATGAAGCCTGAACTGCAGCAAGATACAAACTGACATCAAATATTGCTGTGTTGCTCAGTATGAGGATAAAATAGGTAGTAAAAATTTAGATTATCCCAAGAATTAAAAACTAAGAGAGATAATTCAGGTGACTGCACATAAAGTGAAGTTACCCTACTGTCACCATATGCCTGTTTGTTACTTGCTTTTGATTATCTGGTGCTAATTCACAACAGATTTGATTCCAATATAACTTTCTTTTCAAAAAGGACGTAAAAATGAAAAAAGGTCACTGCTCAAAACTTTCACAGGAAAGATTTTTGATTAAATTGATAAAAGATAGCAGAAGTTATTACATTTGCACATACTTTTTGATTTAAAATTCACTTCAGTAAGATTGCTCAGTACAACAGAAGTACTAGGTAGGTCAAGATCTAAGTACCTTACCTATCATGAAATGCAATTCTGTTTTATAATGTGACCTTTCCTTAAAATAAAGCATTATTATGAAATAAAAACTATTGTTAAAAACTCTTTTTCTCAGATTGATGTCAAAAACTGATCAGATATCTTTAAAGGAAAACTAAACCATAAATTTACTCAGCCATACAAAAGGTTACGATAATTTCAATGCAAGAAAATGCCAGTTGTCATGAAATAATTTTTGGGCAATGAGATTCCCCTACAAAATTTTCTGTTCATTTACTCATCTAGTTAAAAACCAGAAAGTGAAATGCAGCTGAAGAAATTAGACTTGTACAAAGTGCTCACATTAAATAAAATATTAAGAAACTGATTTTTAACATTTTAAAGATGATTTATTTGAAATGCTATTAACAAGGAAGAACTATTTTATTCCCAGGGCCTGAGACAATTTTATAGGAATAGTATCTTTTAGATAAAGACATCACAAGGCTGTATTAAATGAATCAATAGCAATCAACTTTCCTGCTCTCTGTATCTACTTTTCATCTGGAATCGTTAATATATCATTATAATTACCTCTTAAAGTCTGTATCAGAAGTCTTGCTCACGACTTTTTTTTTCTTTTTTTCCCTCCCCAATTTTAAGTGTTTTATCCGAATGATTTTTTCAAATGTCTGCATGTAAACCTCACACAGGAAAAAAATAAAAAGATGTACCACAATCAGACTGTTTATGCATTATCATTTCTTACAGATTCACATTTTTCTTCATCTGAGATGAAGCTGTAGTTTTCTTTAAAAAGCTTTTCTTCAATAACTCCCCTTGTGTAGGACTAAGCTAGGCAGCCTTAAATAAGGTCAAGTCAGACTGTAAATTTTACCTAAAAAATGGTCAAAGGCAACTACTAGTAAGGCCATGATTGAACTCAGGTGTTTTTATGCAGGAAAAGTAGTAAAACTACACACATCCAAGAAATTCTAAGGAAGAGGCAACTTAGTGTGGCACGTGATTCAGAAAAAAACTGCATTTTGCTATCAAGGATTGCCTTCTTTTTTATCTAGTTCAGGTACAGTAAAGATCCAAGACAATAAAATTTGATACCTACATTAAGTCAACAACAGTAAAAAAGTACAATTGGGTTTCACAGATAATGTTCCCTGTACTGAACATTAATTTTCTGAAACCAAGCCCTACTGCCAAAGTCCATGTTCTTTATCTTTACTTCTAATATAACAAAGGTCAAATATTTTCTTGAATAAAAATGTCAGTCCAACCACAGCTAAAAAACACATTTACATTTGTAAAAATACAAGCAATCAATGCAGATAAATATGGATTTGGATGAAGTTTAATGATAAAAGAAATTTAAAGTAAAAATGGTGTTTTACTTTTAAAAGCCTCTGTTGCTCCAGGTGCATGGTTTTTGTCAGGGTGGAATTTCAAAGCAAGTTTCCTATAAGCCTTCTTTAGGTCTTCTTCACCTGCATCCTTTGACACTCCAAGGACTTCGTAATAATTTTTACATTTCTTTATACTGCAAAAGAAAATTATGTAAAATGTTGCAAGCAAAAAGATGTAAAAGTAATGGGTTAACACACAGCTGTGAATGAGGTCATACACTACACTGGTGCATAATATTACATATTTTGCTTTCAATATAAATTATTTTTTAAATATCCACTCTACAAACAAATAATGTAATTTTTTGATAATAAACTCACTATTGAGCTTATTATGTACATTTCTTTTACTCCTACTGTAGAACTACCATGGTTGTAAGAAAGGGTTTCAGTTTGCAACTACTGTAGCATTTCTTCACCCATAATTACATTAATATTGATGTTAATAATGCATAAAAAGAAGGTTCCAAATTTACTTTGCACAACTAGCAGGTAGGAAAATGTGTTTTGACTGTAAACAGCAAATGCACTTCAGTATGAAGGATATAAAACAAAGCAAACACCACCTCCCTTTCTCCAGACTAAAGCCAAATCCTACCATCACTCAAGCATTCACTTTTCAGGGAATAAAACATGGGAGAATACTTCTGCTGCTGGGAATGCACCTGGATCTTAACAATCTTTCTGTAAGTGTTTATGTAAATTCAAAGTCACACTATCAGCTCCAGCAATTGCATATTTAGCTTATCTCATATAATCAAGTATAGCATTTTTTAAAACTCAAACCTCAGAAATATTCTTTTTGTAGGCTGTCTAACCCAGACAGGAAAAGCAAAATCTGAAAATGATGTAATGATTTAGTATACTTCACAATACCCCAGATGAATGAAAGAGGACTTAGAGGAAAAGTGAGAACATTAATTCTTTGTGGGCAGGAAGAACTGATCAAACCAGTAAATACAGCTTAACAATCAAACCAAGTTACTTAGGTAAAAATTCAGAAAGAAAAGGCTGAATCCCAAACTTGCACTGCAGAAATAAGGCACACTGACACAGGGTGCATGCCAAAAAAAATGGGCTGGTCTGAGCAAGAAATAGAGATTATAGCCAAAAGTACTTTAAAAGCTTCATGTGAGTCTTTCACATGGCTGTAATTGTATTTGCATTCTCTTACATGCACAAATGTCTACATAAATTTGGGTTTAATGTTTCCAAGACTATACACAGGGCAGCCCTGTGTATTGCAAGGGGGCAAGCAAGCCTTTGGCATTCTCATGGAATCCTGTAATTAAGGGAATGTGAGCATCACAAGTACAACCACACCATCATGTGTGGTCCATCCTACTTCACAGATTGATCAAATCAAATTTCATTTGAGGGATCCTGTTTCCTGTGTTCAAATACAGAAGCTTTGATGGAAGCCTTGGTGCAATGCTCACAAGAGCACTGAATTGAATGTATGCAGGCAGCTGCCAACACAAACATCCTGTGAAATAAATATGGCTCATTATATTGAAGTAACATTTAATAAGCTCCAATTAGGAAGCTGATAGAGCTAACTAAAAAGAACACAGTGAATCCATCAAGAAAGGTTGGAAAGAAAATACATTAAATTATACTCGTGAGTATTGGAAGCTCTTTTTGGTAATCTGTACAAGCAGAAAGAAGTGTGGTAGTGTACAGATCCCTTAATCCACAGCCTCAATGCTGGGATGATTTATGAACTGCACCAAGAACAAGTAGCTTTATTTAAATGTCTAACAGTATCAAATTAAGCTTTTATTTAATGAAATTGCTATGTCAGCATCCAGTCTAAGTTCTCTTCAACAATTGCTTCTGAGATATCTGTTTGTGGGCCAGACTCTTCAGAACTTTGGTTGATATAAAATTACATAGCAAGCCGTCAATGTTCAGCAAAGTTGTTATAGTTTTAGCATTAAAAGTCTGGTGTAAAACATTCATTCCTGTGTTTTTAAGCATTGTGCATCCTCAACAACTCTCTCCTTCAACAGCATATTGTCATTTTTTGTGGGGGAAAAAAAACCCACAGAAATGTATTTATTTACAATATACGTTCATTTCACAACTCTAGGATGCCAAGAGGAGAAATATGGGAAAAAAAAAAAAAAAAGAATAATGCAACAGATGCCAACCTGTACTTCTAACTCCCCAAAACCCACTTGAGATTTCCTCCTGTTCACAACCAGTGGATGCTCCACAGTGGATGACCCTCAAAGGAGAAGCAGCAATGGTGGGTATCTACCAGAAGATCTAAAGGATTAATGCAATCACTTTCATGCAACAGCTATCCTGAACCTGGCCCACAAATGAGGTATTGTTATTACTGAGAAACATGGTCAGCCAAAGTATAACACATTTCTGTTTTTTCTTTGCAAGTCTTTCCTAAAGACTTGCAAAGAAAAAATGAAAAATTTTACAAACACAAATGTGGAACATGCATATACATATAGAAATTTTGCAGTTTAGCAGGACTTTGGATTAGGCAGATCAAGTTTTAAAGCTAAAAACCATTACATGATCTTACAAATGCACAGGGGCCAAAAACCATACCTAAGCCTGGAATTTTCAGCAGTGACCTTATGCTATGAAGCCCTTACCACACTGTGCCATTAGCCAACAGTTTTACACCATTGCTTGGCCACCTCAAGGCAAAAATCACCTGGACTGTAAGCTGCCAGCATCTGGTTAATGCAGTTTCCTCCTGGGAGGAAATCAGTGACTTTTGCCAGGAGGTTCCTGACAGAGCACAATTCAGGGCAATCATAACAGGGTAACACCTCCATTTCTTCCCCCTTCAACTGAGTTCATGTGAGTTCTGCACCAAAACTTGCACTGGGGATGATAGGACAAGCAAAGATGATTAGAAGGTGCTTTCCAGTTAAACAAAGTTATCAGTGCTTGTGATGTGCTCCTGAGAAGCAAAACTTTAATGCACCACAAACAGAACCTGGAAAGTCAGTTTATCACAGGACAAACTGTGGGGTCACCAGGACTCAGGTCACACATGGCTGTGCAGCCACAGGGCTTCTCTAACACTGCTGGAGCACACAGCCCACCCTTGGATGCCCCAGCACACAGCCTCAGATGCCCCATCATGCTCCAAGTCTTCCTCCCCCAAAACTCCACTCTCCTGATGAGAAATTTCTCTCCAGCTGCTGGAAGCTGTTGGAAGCCATGGCCAACTTGATCCTTGCCCCTCAAAAGATGCAGACATTACCGGACATATTCCTCACCTCTACTTTAGCAGACTGACCTCTGACAATCCTCACTCAGCCAGAAACCCTCACCTGCACCACTGAATTATCCTGTGGAGATTTGTCATGGGAAGGCAGGTGGCACTTTTCTCTTACTACAGGGCACAAAAATCAGCTAGTAAAGGCAGGGAAAAATTAAGGGTAAAATCAGTGGAGGTTCTGGAAAAGCTCCATCACTCATGTTACTGCTGGCTTTCAACTGCACCTGAAACCCCTCCAACACTCTCAGCATGAACAACTTTCTGAATGCTGCATTTCAAATTGTTGTTTGTTTGGTCTTGCTGCCCTTAAGGCACTGCAGTTCCTACTGCTAGTTTTCTTGCATACGTAAACTCCACGCAGACATTTCTTTTTAAAATTCTAATGTACACATCACTTGCTTACTAACTGCCCGTTTTGTACTGAACAGGTTATTTTTGTTGTTCTTTATTTTTGGTTTACTTGAAGTTTGGTGTTTTCACTGATACTTTGCTTGGGGTTTTGGCTTTTTTGTGAATTGCTTTTCCTGTACTTTTCATTTCTGGTTGGATCACTTCTGTATCTGAATTACTATCATATTATTTCTGTTTTTCTCTCCTTGTTGAATTGTTAGTCCCCTGCCAACACCTTGGCCCTGTCCTTCTGATTAACAGATTTGCTGACTGTTCCTGAAAAAACACCTGACTTTTACAGAATAGACTTCTCAAACTGCAGGAGAGCAAGTGATGGCCTACATTCATGCCCAATCTGTTGACAGAAGCATCTCATCACCACTTGCAAAGCTCCACTATCCCAGCTTGCAGCTGACAAGGCACCTGCAGCAGAACTGGTCAGCCAGCTGCAAACTGCAGCACCAACAACTCTGCTGGATGCTGGGCTCCTCTCCACGCTCTCATGGCTGACAGCAGAGGAAGCCCTTCAGGTTCTGAAACACCTCTTCTCACCTGTAAAAACCCAAGGGCTGCCACCACTGGTTCTCCTCACAAAATGATGTGATCCTAATGCTGTGCTTGTCAGATCACTTTTCAAATCTACAATTCAGATTAGGTCAGCACTGCCAGCGTTTATCAGATTAACAAAACCTATCAGAGATGCTTGCCTTACTGTATCAAATACCTGCAGCAATGCACAATCATGAAATTTGGAGTATGAGGAAGTATTTCAAAGGGTCTTCCAAAGCCTCACAGGAACAGCCCAAAAGACAAATACTTCAACCAGAAGCATGTCAAGGGAGCCACAATTATTGCTCCCAATGGTAATCTGAACTGAGCAGCACAGTGAGCAGCAATGTGAATGTTAGTGACAAAGAATCCAGCAAGAGGAAGCTATACTGACTTCTGATCCTAGAGTTGAGCTGAAAAACACAGTAAAATGCAGACCAAAATCTATACAGGTCAAATTTCCAGCTATGCCAGAGAGCCTGATGCAAATGGTATCTTGCAGCTGAGCTGGTAATGTGCCAGTCACAGTCTGGGTGACAAACATGGGCTGAAAGAAGTGCTCTAGATTGGGAAGAGAAGGTCACAGCATTGTCAAAGAACTCAAGCTGGTACGAGCATACCCCTAGTTTTTGAAACAAATGCAGCAGAACTCTCAGACTTCTGGTGCACCGATAGATTCAACAACACATTAGGGTGCTTGTCTTACTACCTTGCTCTTGGATGTACCTGATCAGTTTGTTTCTATTGTGTGTATCATATGAAATAGTCAAGGATGTGTTTACATCAGCATACTTTTCTCCAGAATTAATTTAATATTTTATTTTAGTTATGAGATTTCTGACAAAGTCCATCATGTCTTCTCTGCCACTTTTCTGTGACAGGCTCTATGACTATGATTTCCACCTTAATTTCTCAACCATTCAACTGAATATTTCAAAAACTCACGGCAGCTCTACAGCCTAATTAAAGGCATGCCCTGATTTCTCTGCTTTGGTGGTTTGGTTTTTTTTAACACATACTGATTGCTCTTATTAATCCACTTCCAATTAATTATCTTCTTGACACTATGGTAGAAAAGAACCAATATCTTTCTTTTTGCTGGATTTGTGAAAGTGTCAGCAGAATGCTTGGAAAAAGTCAGTCACACAACTTATACTCCTACTTTGATCCATGAAATGTGTACAGGCAATTTTTTTGTTCACTACATGAATTCAAATCAAGCTACTGATTATTCCTGACCACTACTTGATGGCACTTAATCCTGCCTTGCAAGGTTTCTACAGAACTCATGCCTCTATTCGTTTGGTTTGGTTTTATCTCAAAAATCCAAATACAAAACTTGATTATTGTGCTTTCTTCCAAGAAGCTGGTGCTGGCAAGGCAGGAAAAGCAGTATTCCACCACAGTTTTCACAAGACAACAATGCAAATTTAGCATACTAGTAGTCATGGCAGTTTTCTTTCAGATGTCAAAAAGGCAAGATGGAATACATGCTATGGCTTATTCACTAAAAAAAAAAGAGACCAAAGAGGTCAAACACCATGTGCATTTTAAGATAATTTAAAAAGACCCTGTATAAAACATACAACATGAAAATGCCTCATTTTTTTGTCGTGCATGTGACTCTTACACATTTGTCTTAAGCTGACATTGCTTGTGTAGCTTTCAGTTGCCTAGAGACCTCTAGGGCACTTGCTCTAAGAAGGCATCAAGGCCACTGTGGGTCCTAGCATATTTCTGCTGGTCTCCTGTCAATACCTCCCACATGCAGGTCACCTAAGGGTGTTCAGGCAACTTGATCCAGTTGCCAGTGACAAGCTAAGGATCATTAAGATGCACGTACTACAGATGGGATTTTCAAAGCATTTCCACTAAAAAGCAACAAAGTGCTGCGGTATCTCTCAACCTTCAAACTGTCACACTGAAATAGCAAGCACAGCTCCCACAAAGAGCAGCATTACCCAGCACTTATGCAATCAAAGGAAATATGTTACATCTTACGCTCCTCCCTGTTGAGCAGCTTGCAAGCTCACGTAATACTCTACAGAACTGTTATGGTAACTTGCTAGTGATCAGTGTCCCCTGTGTATGTGGAAAAAATGAAGCCAGCACAGAGGTGCTTGTTTGTACTCATAGCTACTCACATTACTAGAGTAACCCTGATGAAAATTAATGCAGCTAAATTAGTTACATTGCTCCAAGCATATTCTCACCATGCTTCTTAAATCTGCTGTCACAAACAAATTCAAGATAGCTGTACAATTCCAGGAACTTTATTCAGTGATCCAAGCCAGGGAGCTCAGAGTCAGTCTCCCTGTCTGACAGCTCGGTAAAGCTTACAACAAAAGCATTGCAAATGGCATGGAAGTGTAGCTGAAAGCTTTCTCTATGTCTATATTCAGTTACTGAACCAAGAACTCCTTAAGGGAAGAATATTTGAGGATAATGACCTTTTGAATCATGCACATGCAAACCACTCTGTCCGATGTCCATGGTGAGTGTCAGAATTGATTGAAGTTTGGAGGTTTTGCTACCTTGCTGGCTATAAACTTCTTCTCTTACAGAAAAAAGACAACAACTGGGCATGAAACACTGTTTAAAACCACCTCTTTTCACACACAATTTCTTTAATCAATTCAAACATCTGAAAACCGTTCCACTGCGGTACAGCAGAAGCATATGGTGGTGACAAACTCTATTCTCTAAAGAATACCCTCCCTAGAGGGGCATGTTTCATTTAATTGGAAAAATATGGGGCCTGGCTGAAGCAATATCATATGCTGTCTGTCACGTTTCCAACTAGAAAGCTCATTCTCACTGTGGTTTAAACATGAACTTTCTCTCAGTTATCATCACTGAATGTGTTATATTTTTCCATTTAGTTTTAGGCCATTGTTTGTATTTAATTCTGCTCTCATTGGCAAGGCACACATGTTTCTTAATTCTTAACCACAATTTTTTTAAGTGGTTTATGTCACTAAATAATAACATGACGAACATTTCAAAACTTTCAACATGATCACTCCACAAACCTAAACAAAAAATTCATCTCTCTCTAAAGGTTCATGAAGTGCTGTATTAAAGGATGGCAGCATTCCCCGAGCAAAGGTGAAGACATTGTTTTAACACATGATTTTAAGTGGTATGTTAAACAAACAAACATGGGTTGTTCTGTATTACAATCGCTTATTTTGCAAATATCTTGGTAGGTTTTAAAACTCTGTATTCAACATTCAATGTTCTTGAAGCAATGTTGCATCAATATTATTCTCAATGTGTGATTCTTGAATACCCCCAACTCTGGTCCTGATCTCAACAAACTGCATTAAGTGTATGTAGCATTTAACAAATCCCTTCGAGAAAGCAATACCCAATACCACAAAAGCCAACCAGAGAAAAAAGCTAGCTCTACAACACCATTTCAGCCAAGACAAAGTAGGTAACATACCTTCTGCTAAAACAAACAGACTGATCTTGCAGGGAGCCTGATGTTGAAGCAGACTGCAGCTCAGAATGGCACGTCACAGGTGAGTGACTATTGGCACCAGACAGCCCTCCCTGCAGCAGCTTGTTGGGAGTATGTGACATGTCTTATTTTGACCTAAGCCACATTTACAGACGACTTCTTTCTGGATATTTTGTCTCACAGATGTGTGTACGAGCATACATTCTACAATCATTTTAACAAAAACATACAGGCTTTTCCAGGCTTTACTTTAGATATATCACAAAAGGTAATAACATTAATTAAGCAGAGATGATGGTCAATGGAAAGCACTAGTAAATAACACCAAGAGGATAATCATGTGAGACCTGCTGCTGTCTACCTGCCTGAATGCAGAGCTTCTGTATCAACAAAGAAAAACTACTTCTTTCCTCACTGTTAGCACAGCTGAACAGATTTCTGAAATGCAGGAAGATCTAAGATTGTATCAACAGAAACATACATTTCACAGATGCACACAAACCCCAACCACCCCAAATTTCTGTTATGCACAACATCCAATACACACAAACTAGGAGACAGGGACCTCTTGATTTCACTCCAAGCTCCCTTGAAAATATGTGGGCTAGGCTTCTGTGAAAATACCAGGGTTTGAGCTGTGAAATTTCCTTGCTATATCCATATTTCTTTAGCAGAAACCTGGGCACATATGAAACAATATTTTTCTTGCTCCTACAGCCAGCAAGTATGCAGTAATAACATGACTTAAGACTTACTTGACTCAAAAGGGCATTTTTATTGACCTTTGTTTCTTTTCCCACATCCTTTCCTGATCGTCGCCTCATCTTAATACTATCAAGCTGCACTAAGCAGAGTTTATACTGCAATTCAGATGATGTATTCCAGTGCTTCTCAGACACCTTTACATTCAAACCAAAATAATTTTAACATTTGTCTAAGACCAGCCTGGACAGCAAGATTAGCTTGAAAATAAACTTTAGGAGTGACTGTGCATCTTTAGTATAAAAATACTGAATAGAAACACTGCCCTGCAAGTTGTACAACAGAATTTTCATAACTTTATCCATTTACCATGAGATCTACTCAGTAACTATTTTGAGTATTATTTTTCCATAAAGTAGCCTTAATATTTTGAAGAAAGGAGTAGCATCTTTCTTGCAGAAAGTGACAGCGTCTCACTCAGTGTTTAAAGCCAGCAAAACTCCTCCTTCCAGGCAAAGTTCAGTACAAGTAATCCCTCTGAGATAACCTCAAACTTCCTGTGGCTCCTTTAGATGACAGAATCGAAAGGGTAAGTAGATAATACACAGAATGAAAAGCAGTGACATATTTAAGCCATACCTTAGTACTCCTTCCATTTGGTCTTTGTTGTAGCCTTTTCCACTTTCACCTGCAGCAGATGCATTGTTCTCCTTCATGCTGTTGGGCTTACTTTGATCACTGTTACTGGCTGGTTTTCGGCAGTAAGCGCCTCCCCCAGCAGCGCTTCCATTCTTCATAATAGCTTCCAACAAAACTGTAAAAACAACAGTATATCATAGGATCATTACAGGTATCAGTGAAAAAGTCAGGCCTCTCAACTATCTCAGATGAGAGCACCACATGACAAGACTAGCTGCTACATCCTCCTTCCTTACTGATCACCACTTTGTGTCACAAATTTTGTGCCAAAACTATGGAACAGTGTTTCAAAATTAGTGACCAGGCTCCTCCCATCTGTCTCTGCCAAGGTAATGTAACACTGCAGAGAATATGCCCAGGTGCTTCATTTCTAGATGTTTTTTAGAGCCACTGAACCTGTGCCTTGGGGTGAAAACATCTGAACACCTGAATAAGCAACTGCAAATTGAAGAAGAGGAACTAACCTTGCACTCTATATAAAATGCAAATCATTCCACACAGACATCAAGCCCATCTCCAGACATTTCAGTTCCTACAGTACATACCTACCTGTAACCTGAGTCATTACTGCCACAAACTGATGCTCTATTCCTTCCAGGCAATATCAGCTGAAATTCAAACCACTGTTAAAATGCCACAACCAGCAAGGACCAGCCAAGTACACCCAACTCAAGACCTGAAACTTGAAAACCAGTTGGCTTCTGCTAGTTCTTGAAATCCTCTTTCATTCCATGTTCCAGTAGATCTCAAATGTAGCAGTCTGAATAAACATTATACACAAAGTCCATTTCTGTATATAAGCCTGTATTTTAGGGGTATCTGTCTTAGCAATGAATCAGAAACAACACCATTCTAACACAAGGGACTGCACAGAAAGTATAATATAGATTAAAGATTATTAAATAGTCCACCTTTCCTGAAAACAGATTCCTTCAGAGCAGCATGGCAAACTACATAAGCTAAATTTGCTTCATAAAGAAAATTAGTTACTATCTGCATTAAAACCCACTAATAAAAACTGCTAAGGAAAAATGTCCCATGAACTGTGAAAGCACAGCACTTTCTTCTAGAAAGCCCATGGGAAGAATCCTTAAGAATTTTCTCCTAAATTAAAAAAAAAAAAAAGTTCTCCTCTGCTTAGCATAGTCTTTTCCCAGCAGAAAATTGGGATCCTACACATCATAGCTTGTGTATCACAGGAAGAAAAGAAAGTGAAGCTTTGTTGAAAAGGAGAGCCACCACTTCTTAAAAGCTCCCCAGCATTTAGTTTTACATACACTTATTAGTGAATAGCTACACTCAGCCTGAACAAGAAAGTCAGCTGACTTCAGAGCCAGTCCTGCCCTCCACCTGCCTCAGCCAGACTCGTGGACTGATCAGATCAGGCTCTTTACAGCAGATACAGGGAAACAACTAAGCTTTAGATGTCTAGTTGTAACTGAGGGGATGCTCTCACTACAAATGAAATCTGGAGCTTGAAAACAGGAGAGCTACAGTTGCATTATGGATTATAACTGAAGGACATACTGAATATTTGCAATACTTTATTCTAATGTCCTCCGTTGTGGCAAATGAAGTTCTGAGGTAAATGAAGTTGTAACAACTCCAACGAGGTGACCAGGTCTGCAGATTAAGAACTAATCAAGAACAGAGCTTTGAATGAACAGACAATGCCCTGCGAATGAAGCATTTCAATCCCAATGCACTCCAAAGAACTGCTACCAGAAAACAAAACAAAAAAATAATTATCTTTCTATCCAGTGAGTATGACATTTAACAATGGCATTGCACAGAATCCTAATGCACATGTGGCCTTCTTGAAACAATGCTTGCTCCAAGTTTTGCAGTTCTTCCTTTCATATTGGTATTGCCCTAGAAACTTCTCATCCCTGCCCCAACATTTATGCAGAAGCTGTGGGAGCAGAAATGGCAGAAACGCAGGCATGGGCCATGGTTTGCATTTTTAATGTGCAGCGTTTCTCCACAGAAAGCGTGGCTCTAAGTCTCTTAATGAACAGGTTTGGTAGCAGTATACTTCAATAAACATCACTATTTTTAACCCCCTTCTCAGACCTCATAACGGAGCTGCATTGCTGAGAATACAATGCAGGATGCTTAAAAAAATAAAATTCAAATATATCAGTGTGAACTTCTTAAAATAGCAGGACACAGCATACACAAACATGCTATTGTCCTACACTGAAAAAGAAAACCACACAAAGGGTATGGTGCCATTGTTTCCTTCAAATAGAAGATACAGTTTAGGTATTCAGAAAATACTCTGGCTCTTCCATGAACTGCTGGTGGTAAAACCAGCTGTTAGAATGTAATACTAACACTGCATTTAAGAAAACTTTAACTGTGCATCTAGTATTTCAAAATAGGGCATACAGGGAACCAAAGACTTATTTTGTTAGCAGGTAAGGCAATGAATCTTATCTCTGAGTGTGTCTGAAGCCTCTGTTGTGTGTACTATTACCTGCTGTTGAATGAAAGATCCTTGGACTACATTTGATTCCATTATGCATTGAACATGACCCCCCTCCTCCCCCCACTTTCACTAATGGAAGAATTCAGTTTAATTCAGAATTTGCAACAGCTTAAAAACTAAACTGACATGCTCCCAAAAAAATTGTTTGTAAAGGCAGCATCAGAAATGGGGCAAGAAAATCTTAAGAAGCACTAAAACACAAAGTTTTCCTTAACATTATTTTCTGCCTTCAAACAGAATGGCACCTAAGTTTGAAAGGGACATTTTGTCCTTTATTATCTTTAAATTCACTCTAAAAAAATCTTTCCCCAACAAGCAATTAGGTTCTGTTCAATTGCAAGATGAATCCTTGGCAAAAACCAAAATCAAACAATTTTCTAGCAAAGAATGACGTCAACATGGACACTGCTACTACGAAGTCATTAGCTCAGTATCATTAAATAAGCACTGACCTTACATTTCACACTAGTAAAGCCCTAAAATAGCACTGCTGCAGTCAGCGTATTTCAGGCAGAAGCTTTGTTTAGCAAAACTAAACTTCACTGATGACTGAACTAGTGCTGAATGCCCTCTAAATGTAAATGTTGCCAAAAGCAGATCACACATAGTATTGTTTTAGAGACAATAGTTAAAACGTATTCTCTGCCCTTTTGTAATCCACTACAACATCAGGAGGAGGAAGCTCCCACCAGTAAAAGATTCAGCATTACCATTCTCATTGCTTTTATGACTGACAACTTTGTTTGTGAAATGGTGGGCAATTGTTCTCAAAACGATACTAAAGGTACAGCATACGAAGAATCTGCAACTTCAGTGAGAAATTAGTTCAACTACCTTCCAACCCACTCCAGAGAAACATAAGGGAGCAGAGAGGCAACTGGGGCTGCACCACGTTGTCCTAGCACCATAAAAACCCAACACATTATGACTGTAAAATGAGTGTTAGAACTAAAGGGGCTCACAAAACCTTAACTACTCCTTTCTCTCTGGTATGTGCTATGACACATTTTTGGTTACCTGAATTATGAATTACAGGTTGGATTTTTTTCCTTCATGTGGGCCCCCAACTAAAAGATGCCAATGAGAGCAATTTAATTTGTTCTTAGTGTAAAATGCCAGCTGCAATTTATTGCAGCCCGTCCAGAACCTGTTCTGCAAAACATAGTCTGTGTCCCTGCACTTTACTGCACTTTTAAGAGGGCCATTTAAGTGCCTCAAACTTTAAAACCAAAATAAATTCAATGACTTGGTGTTGTTTTGGGAGGAAATGAGATGACTTTAGAAGATTCAACAACCTCCACAAATAGAAAACTGAAGCATAGAGATATTAGATGTTTACAGAGTCCCCTAATTTCTAAGTACCTAGTTCAAATCAGGCCTAAGGCCTGAACTTTTTCAGTGGTATTAGGGCATCTGAAATTCTCTTTAGCTTCAGATGGAGCTTTAACTGCCCACCAGTTCCACAAATCAGGCCCTTGTTTCAAGCTGAATACCTGAAAAACCAAGCACAAACAATTAGCTGGTCACTAATGGAAATGGTGTGAACTGACTTATTTAACATCACACAGAAATTCTGGGAAGCTTTTCGTTGAAGAAGACACAATTCCCCAGATTACAGCCCACTACCATAAGGCCAAATTCTTTTCCCCAGGTCTGTATCTCGTTTGTGATTGACTTGGCTAATTTCCACAGTGACTAAAACAAGTGTCCTACAGACAATAGCCTAATTAGCCATCTATTTCTTGCACTGAATACTTTATCATGGTGGTTATGTAGTGGCAGTCCTACTTAAAAAAAACCAAAAACCAAATGCTCAAAACAAGTCAGATTTTCTTCCTGAAAGCTGCTTTAACTCCTTGAGATATAAGATGATAACAAGCTGTGTGAAGCAGATGAAGCTATTTGCTCTCCTTGGTGAAAGAAGCTGAATTGAAATCCTCTGCCTGCCTGCCTCCTGACCAAAACAGATTCCAAAAAGCTCCAAGTATTTGCACGCATGTCATGTTCTCAAGCCACAGAAATTATGGGGAATATGACAACATCCATGCTGTCTTGCAGAAAACAAAACACTTGAAAAAATTAAATACTAATTTAAAAAGTGCCAGCAAAGTCTTCAATTATTGTTTGCATAGAAGAAGAAGTCAGGGGATAGGAGGCCCAAAAATGTTCACTGCATCTCCTCACAGCAACTTCCAGTTAAGATCTGGCCTCACACTTCCGCTGCAGAAATGGCAACTGCTGAGGCCTTTAACAGGTACAGGGCACTGAAGTTGTTCCTGCTCCTTGCACAGCACAGACCACGTAAGTGAGAACCACAGGAACGCAACAAGTCCCTGCTGTGTCCAAAGGTGTTTTGAGCTGACTTCTGGCACTGTGTGACAGAAAGGCTCCAGGACAGGAAACAGTTCTACATACACTGAAACCTTACTACTGTTCCTTTGAAACAATTATTTCTAAACACTTTTTGCTAAAGGTAATATTTTTTTGTTTTAGTACGGAATATTCAGGAGAGCTAATTAGGTCTTGGGGGTGCCAAATATTCTATTTTCTCTAGCAAAGGTAAACCCATGTGCAATTCCTATGTGGCTGCTGTACACCCAAAAGGGAACCAAACCCGAGAAAACCCAAACCACAAGTATATTAGAGAATGGAGACACGGACCACAAATATATTAGAGAATGAGGACACGGTCCACTCTGGAGCTGCAGCTCTCATTGCAAGCTGCTAGAGAGGGGTGATTCATAGTGACAGAAAAGAAGCCAACCCAGCCTGTCTCGGCCTGGGGCCTGAGATGCCCTGATGTTAATCGGGGCTAAGCCTCGTCTGTACGGCTGCGCTTTTACTGATGGCTGTAGGGAGGAGAGGAATGCAGGCGAGGAGCTGGGTCGGCCCTGGGAGATCCCCGCTGGCACCGGGGGAGGCAAACCCACTCCTCCGCAGCGCCTGACGCCAGAGTCACGCACCGGCGGCGGAAGGCACCTGCCCTGAGCGCTGCTCCCGGGCACACACTCCGGCCTCCTCCGCCAGCCGAGCCGCGCACCCCGCCAGAGCCCCCGGGCCGCCTCTGGGGCCGGCTCCCGCTCGCCTCGGCCCGCACGGCCCCCCCGGGGCAGGCCCCCCTGCGCCCGCCCTCCTGCGGGCCCGCGGTCCGGCCGGGCTCGTCCCGACGGAGCCGGGCAGCGGCAGCGGGGAAGGGGCCGGGCTTCACCTCGGGCCGTCTCGGTCGGGTAGAGCTTCTGCGCCTTGTTCAGGAAGCGGAGGGCGCGGTCGCGGTTCCCGGCCTCCAGCGCCTCCCGCGCGATCCCGATGCACTTCTCGGCCTCGTCCCGGTTCCCCTCCATGGGCTTCTCCTTCCGCCGCCTCCGCCCGCCGCAGCGCAGAGAGAAGGGGCCCGAAGCCAGAGCGGAGGCGGGCGGGGCGGAGGCGCCGAGAGCGGCGCGGGGCGTCAGGCGGGGCCGCGCTCACTCCGCAGGGCTCATCCCGCCGCTGCCCCGGCGCTGCCGCAGCCCCAGCGCGGCGCTCGCACCGGCGCCAGCCCGGCCGCCCCTTCCGGGCCCCGCCGCGCATGCGCCGCCCCACCCCCCTGCCCGGGGCTCCGCCGCTGCCCGGCCTGGAGCGGCTGGAAGGGCCGGGAGCGCTGGGATCTGCCCGGCCGGGAGCGGCTGGAAGGGCCGGGAGCGGCTGGAAGGGCTGGGAGCGCTGGGATCTGCCCGGCCTGGAGCGGCTGGAAGGGCCGGGAGCGCTGGGATCTGCCCGGCCTGGAGCGGCTGGAAGGGCCGGGAGCGCTGGGATCTGCCCGGCCGGGAGCGGCTGGAAGGGCCGGGAGCGCTGGGATCTGCCCGGCCGGGAGCGGCTGGAAGGGCCGGGAGCGCTGGGATCTGCCCGGCCTGGAGCGGCTGGAAGGGCCGGGAGCGGCTGGGATCTGCCCGGCCTGGAGCGGCTGGAAGGGCTGGGAGCGCTGGGATCTGCCCGGCCGGGAGCGCAGCCGCCCTCACGGCCGGCCCCGCGGGGGAGCCGGCTGCGATGGAAAAGTACCGTGCGCGCAGCACTGCAGGCCCGCACGGTGCCACCGCTCCCCGTGCCCGACTCTGCCTGACGGTGCTCATTAGCGGCTGACTGTAATTAGCGACAACAGTCCCAGCCCGCAAGGAGTGCTGTGCCGCCAAGGAGGGTGCTGGTCCGGGGAAGCAGCGCAGCGCCAGAGGAGCGCAGCTAGCACAGGTCTCACCGGCGTCTCCGATCTAGGTCACCGCCTCCCAGCCACAGTGCTGCAGCAGAGATTACTGCCTCCAAGAGCTTAGGGAAACACGAGAGCCTGCTCTCAGCAGAACCAAGTCTATTTGCAGTATTTCACTGTGACTGCAGCTCTGGAAGGCAGAGAGCTTGCTACCCCCAACTGCACGCAGTAACCATTCCCTCTGCCTTAACAAAAGGACGTTTTCCCTTACCACAACAGGCAGGGCTGTGCTCTATGAAATGAACTAGCAGAGTGGGGGACAGCTGAAGGTGTGCCCAGACCCCCCTGTAATCCACTGCTACTGAGGACTCTACTGCATGGCACAATTTAAAGGGTGCTGCAGTATAGTTCCTGTTTTCATGGATGTCTGTCCAAAGCTTTTGCAAGCTGAAACAGTTAAGAGAGGCCCTGACACAAAATTATGTGAAGCATGGAATTTCAACATCTCTTCAGCTTATCTTACACTCCTGCATGACAGACCCTCTCCCCCTGTGAAGGCTGACACTGAGTAAAACTGGCCTTAAATAACATCAGCCCTGCTAAAGGCAATTTCAGCACAGGACACAGCAGGTTCAGTAGGAAGAGTGTAACTTTACAGGACAAAGCCCTGTGCCCTTTCCCTACATGGTATTTAACGAATACCGTATTCTTAGGCTGCATTTCAAGATGCCCCAAGCCCAGCAGGAAGGGATTTCAGTTACATGCTCTTGGAACAACTTCAAGAGCTGCACAGTGGAGACCAGACTTTCCAGTTAATGACAAAGAGACAAATCAGTCCTGACATAACATTTATTGAGTATTTCCACTCTAGTAGATGAAAAGTCTGTACAAAACCAAACATTTCCTTTACTTAAACCAATCTAGAAACAGTCGGCTCAATTACAATCCACTACAAACACAATAGCTTCTTTGAAGCCATGGTAACACTTAAATATGGTTAAGACTTCAACGCAGAAATTTGGTTTGTTAGAAAGCTCAAGGGAGCTTTAGCTTCTCAAAGTTAAAAAAAGGCAAAATTGTGTTTCACAGATACAGTCCACTGGAATCACCAACACTGGACAAATTAAGTACTTCGAGTCCTGAGATAACAAGGAATCCTGGTATCCTTTAGACAGTCTTCTGCTGTCCTTTCTTGCCAATGAGGGACTTGTGGATGTGTGGTATTACACCTAAAAAAGAACAACAGTTAAGACCATGCTATTTTTCTTCAACAATTTTCCTAAACTTCATGCTTCAAATAAAATGACAACACTAACTAACTTCAAGTCTGTGACAGTTCATGCCACCCAAGCACCCATAAACAGGAAGCACTGACATACCACCACCAGCAATTGTTGCCTTGATCAGAGAATCCAGCTCTTCATCTCCTCTAATGGCAAGCTGCAGGTGACGGGGAGTGATACGTTTCACCTTCAAGTCTTTGGATGCATTTCCCGCCAGCTCAAGGACCTGAAACAAGGCCATTTTTTCAACAGTTACACAATCAAGTGAGACCAACAGCACACTGTTAGTGATACCAACAGCACAGTTAGCTGCTCAATTCTCTGCTCCAAATACAGAGACAAGACAGCAAACAATGTCTGTTTTCAAGGGGTTCCTCCTTTGGAGCTCTGCATTTAGTTTTCCCAATGACAGATTAAGTGTTCTACAGCAGATATGACATGCTGTAATGGCCCATTCTCAAAGTTATTTCAATACTGCATTTTTCCTACAAGGCACACTGCAGGATCTGCTTAAAATGCAGAGGAGTGATATTTCATGATTTTTTGCTCTTTGAGACACTTTAAAAGTGTCTCGAAGCACATGAAGAGTTCACAACCCAGTCCAAACTGTCAAATACAGTGGGCACTGGTCGTTACACCTTTTGGGGACTGACCAACTTGCTGACAGCCTTGCAGGCATTTTACCTCAGCTGTCAGGTACTCCAAGATTGCAGCACTATACACAGCAGCTGTGGCTCCTACACGCCCGTGGCTGGTTGTCCTGGACTTCAGGTGCCGATGGATGCGGCCAACAGGGAACTGCAGAATAATGGAAGCGTGAACAGGCTGTTACGACAGAAAGGCTCTGCACAAAACCACACTGTGGGCAGCAAAATCCCAGCGGCAGAAGCACGGGCTGCATTTCAGAACTTGAGAATCCAGTTAAGAGACTGCATGCCAAACTCACATCAGCAACTTTCACGATTCCCAGCAATGGCCACAAGGGAACTGCTTTCCTCCCTGTATAGATATGCAAAGGTCTAAAACCGGCCGGGTGTGCTAATGTCTGGTTCATGATCCTTACATCGTTCCAGACAACAGAGTGTGAAGGTTTCACACTGCACAAACAAACCAACAGACTGAAGGTCCGCCTGACTTTCACTCATGCACACTTCAGCCCCTGCTCACCTGCAATCCAGCCCGTTGGGAACGGGACACTGCTTTGGTCTTGGTCTTCCCGGAGTCCTTCCCAGCTTTCCCACCAGCCTGGCAATGCCAAGAGAAGAGCAGACGCTGACGTCTCCCACCGCGCATGCGCCCCACGCCTCCACCACCCCACCCCCCCGTCCCCGCGCAGAGCCACCCGCGCGGCTGCGAGGCGCGTGCGCGCCACCCGCCGCACCGCGCGGCACAGGCCGCTCCCTGCGCGCATGCGCGGCCCCCGCTCCCCGTTCCCGGGGCACCACAGCGCGTGCGACCATACCCCCAGCCGCCCCCGCCCTCCCCCCACCGAGCCCGCGCGCGTTTCCCCCCCCCCCCTCAGCAGCACGGAACCCGCCCGGCCCCGGCGGCCGCCGCCACCCGCCCCTCGAGCGCCCTCGCGCTTCCTCACCATAGCGAACCGGAGCGCAGTGCCGCGCAGGGGAAGGCTGAAGCAGAGAGCGTCCTGCACGCACCGAGCCCGGGCGACAGCACCGACCTATCCCGACCCGCCGCGATTCAAACTGCGCCCACTCCCGCCTTCCCCCGGCCCTTTATATCCGCACCGCTCGGCCGCATCCGGGAACCCCGGCCGCGCCGCCAGCCAATGGCCGCGGGCGGGGCGGCCGCTCTGCCCCAGCGACAACCAATGGTGAGGTGGGGCGGGGCCGGGCGCGCGACGCGGGGGGCGGGAGAGGCCCCGCCTCCCCGGCCAGAGACAGCGGGGGGGGGGGGAACGCGGGGGGGGATGTCTCGGTCATGTCGCCCGCGGTGTGGGGCTCCCTTCGGCTCGGCGCCGGCGGCCTGCTCTGGGGCTGGCGCTCCGTGGGGTCACCAGCGAGAGAGACCCTGCCTACAGTCACTCCACTCATTTTCGCGGGGCTCTGTATCGGCGGGTCCCGCTCCGAGCCGAGCCTCTGTGCTCAGATGGCTCCAGAGCCGCCGCGCTGCCCGCGAAGCTTTCTTTCCACAATGGAGTTAATTGGCTTTGTGTGCAAAGCGCCTCAGGAGCAGCCTGGAGGAGATCATGCGCGGGTTTGGGATGAGCAGCTATTACACTGCCTTAGCGAGGACACGAGGCTGCTCAGGGGCGTCAAATAAAGCTCCCCCATCAACTTCTCAAAATTGCGGTTCTGGAGAAGTGCCAATGACTACACACGTGTTCTGATTTTTATTTTTTATCTCTAATACCTAGGGCCACCCAGCCTTAGATCCCTTTGTGTCACCGGCTATTTCACAAACTGCAGTTAAAAGCAGTTTATCATCCTTTCTGTTCCAAGTGTAACAATTAACGTAGTGCAAATTTCCTTACCTTGGGCACTTTGAATCCCTGGCTGTATTTCCCTAAAATGAAGCCATTAACCCACTTATTTTTTCGAGGTGCTGTTTTCAGTATGTTACCATTGAACCTCAGAGCTCGGCTGAGGGTGTTCTTGGTTAATCCTGTATTTTCAGCTTCAAAAAAGTAACAATTCGCTGTGCTCTTCCAGAACACTGTAAGTCTGTGTTATCTGAGAGATTTGCTGTTCATCGGTGAGCATGCAGTGAACTTAGGGAGAAACCTTGGCCTTTAGATGGCTGAATAGCTAGCTCTTTAGAGGGAAGACAAGCTACATCTCTCATGCACTTTAACCTGATCACAAACCCACCACTTGGGTGGGTGTAGTTTCTGTTTCTTCTCCCTTGATATTGAAGAGTCCTGAGCACAATGAATATCTTAGAGCCAGATGTTAAGTGGCAGGTAGAGCTGACACCCTTAAGTCCTCATGAGGATGCTCTCCACACCATAACTTTTCCCCTTTATTCAGGTCTACAACAACCGAAGTACTCAGAGCTCTAAGACAGGAGGATATGTCCCTAGAGCTTCACTTAAAGGTCTTTTGAGCTGTTCACACCCATAGTAAAGATTTAAAACTTTGTGGCTCTTCTTCTCCAATGTCTGACTGCGAGTACTTGGTCCCCTGGCTATGAAGGACGACCCAAGGCCACATCATCAATGCCTGCACCCCCCTGTTTCAGTTGGGGCTTCTAGTCCCAGCTGCTGTCGCCTCCGGGTGGGGAGACCTACTTCCAGGCACAGGCACAGAGAGGCAGGACTGAATTGAGAGCAGCACTCCTACATGCAGGGATCTGGCAGTTTGTTTTTATGTAACTGTCTGGTGCTTCTGTCTATATTTGAAGCATCAGTTGTTTATACTCTCCTTCAGCAAGAAAAAAAAAAGGGTTTGAAGGATTTGGGGGGGGGGGGGTAAAGTTTAAAAACAAACCTCAAGGTTTTACAAAAGCCTCCAGAACTTAAGATGTCGTTCAACATGCTGTTTAAAAACTGTTTGTTTTCAAAATCAAGGATCCATGTGCCCTTTACCTTGCAGAAAAAGACAAGCAAGTTGCAGGCCATAATACCCCTATGGAACACCATTCATGATGTAGGAAGAAACAAAACAAAACAAAAAATTCTCTAGTTTCTGTCCACAGAAGTAATAGGAAGAGGAACAAAAAGGCCTCTTATCACATGGAAATATCCCTGCCACAGACATTCCTTGTTTCACACACACAAACTTTCCACATGGCTCACTTTGGCTGCCTGGAGCTCCTTACAGCTGGGATTACCTGGCAAGGCAGCCTAACACCAAAGGTTGAGCCAAAGCAAGGATATTTCTTACCATCCAGATAAGGTTAGGGACGTGTCAGGTAGAGTGCATGAAACCAGCCTCAGGTCACCTCACGCTAACAAGACACTCTCATGAGCACAACCTGGACTCCCCTCTCTGCTATTTAAAGAGATAAATTGAAACAAACTTAGGTACTCAGGAACAATCCCATAGCAACTTCAGACCCAGTTGTGAGCGCAAATAACTCAACCTCAATCCCACATGCATGCATAAAAGGAGCCAAGGGAGCATTTACCACATCCAAGTTCCTAATGATATTTATAATGATATTTGTACTGAAAGCCTATCCCCAGGTGTCTTACCTTTGAAGGCCACAGTGGTGAAGGGCTTGCATCATTTACCCAGCCCTTGTGCCCCTGCTTTTTTTACTGTGGAGTTTTTCTAGTGCTTCTCATTGTTGATGTTGTGTGGGCTGTCTGTGCTGGGCAGGCTGTGCCTGAGCTGCTTCTGCTGCAGTCCATCACACACACAGCCCAGCACCCAGGCTGCTGCAGCCCATCACACACACAGCCCAGCATTCAGGCTGCTGCAGCCCATCACACACAGCCCAGCACCCAGGCTGCTGCAGCCCATCACACAGAGCCCAGCACCCAGGCTGCTGCAGCCCATCACACACACAGAGCCCAGCACCCAGGCTGCTGCAGCCCATCACACAGAGCCCAGCACCCAGGCTGCTGCTGCCCATCACACACACAGCCCATTACCCAGGCTGCTGCAGCCCATCACACACAGAGCCCATTACCCAGGCTGCTGCAGCCCATCACACACACAGCCCATTACCCAGGCTGCTGCAGCCCATCACACACAGCCCAGCACCCAGGCTGCTGCAGCCCATCACACACACAGCCCAGCACCCAGGCTGCTGCAGCCCATCACACAGAGCCCATTACCCAGGCTGCTGCAGCCCATCACACACACAGCCCATTACCCAGGCTGGTGCAGCCCATCACACACACAGCCCAGCACCCAGGCTGCTGCAGCCCATCACACACAGCCCATTACCCAGGCTGCTGCAGCCCATCACACACAGCCCAGCACCCAGGCTGCTGCAGCCCATCACACACACAGCCCAGCACCCAGGCTGCTGCAGCCCATCACACACAGCCCAGCATGCAGGCTGCTGCTGCCTTGTCCTGACCATTTTCCCCCTGCCCTGGGAAGCTGGATGGCTTTGCTGGTGCCCTGCCTTTAGGGCAGCTCCTTGCTGAGAGGCTCTCAGCCTTGCAGTGGGAGCTGCTGGGTAAAGGTTACCTCTGCCTTGGGGACAGAGTGGTACCTGAAGGACCTTCTGTGTTCTCAGAGCTTTAGGAGAATTGGGGTGTGGCGTTGCCTTCTTTTCTACTCTGCCTACTACTTGGTGTTATTTCCTTATTATTTCCGATTGCCCCAAAAATATCAACAAATTCTCTAAAGTGGGTACTGCTGCTCCCCCCTCATTAAGTACTGGGCTGCTAACATGGTAATATTTGGACTTCCTTGAATTAATTTTTTGCAGGATTTTAGTTTCTGCAGAAGTGGTGGATATCATCTTCAGTGGGCTGATGAAGCATTCCCAGAAAGCTCTTTGTACCACAGCCTTCAGAACTTTACAGTTTCTGGATCCTGTTTAAGTTTAAGTGGGAGATACATGTCGAGGTGCTCAGCTCTGCCGTGGTATTTCCAGGATACAAATCTGGATATCTGTGGAACTTCAAGAGCCAGGCAGCAGAGAGCATTTGAGAAATTAATTTTTTTTAGGTGAGAGTTAAGGAGTTCAGTTTTTAGTACACAGTTTTTAGTCAGAGGTTTTAATATGCTGAACTTTGAACCAACTCCTCTTAGGTGAGTAATATAGTTCATATGGGGTTTTTTTAGACACCACTTAAATTATTTAGGCTCTAGTTTTTGTGATGAGAGGAATTCCTGTATGACTTGCATTTGCCCCCAGGGTTCTTTCCTCTTGCAGAGGGTTCCCTTGTGCCCTTTTCCAGGATCTCTATCAAATAACAGGGTTCTGCTCTGCTGGTCTCCTTGCTGGCTGCTGCTTTTGGGTTCAGGAAAATCCCACCCTCCGTGGCTGCACTGCTGTATTGTTCGTAGTGATTAATGAATTCAATTGTTCAGCTTAACAGATATATCTGTTAATCTGTTATCTCTAAACAGCTTCACACATTGTAGGGGTGAGATGTGGTGTGAAATATGTGCTGAAGGGATGGGCATGATGGCCTGCCGTTGGGGTGATAGGTTATCTCTAGGTTGAAGATGATTCTCATCACTGCAATCCAGCTGGAATAGGGAGTAACACTCAGGTGTCACAGTCCTGTTCTGCCCTTGCCAAGACATACGGCCTTTGTAATCTCTCTTTTTGTAACTCTCAACATTCCTCATGTAGGTATAAAGTGTCTACCCTTCCCCTTTGTGATAGCAGCTAACAGAATATTTGACTACATTCTCACTTCCACTTCTCCAAAAATGTGATTTGGCATTTGAAATCCTCTGTGGCAATGTTTGACAATATGACCACTTTGCAGACAAGTCAAAGATTTTACTCCTCTCTTCTTCCCCAAAGGTGGGATGCCTCTTTGGTAAGATTTGCACCTCTAAAATATATCTGGAAACACTTGTACATAGTACTATATATATTTATATTCTGCACATCTCATGAATCCATCACTGCCAATCTGTAAGAATCTACAATCTGTTGTTCCAATAAACTGCACTTTTGGTGAGTCTGTGTTTGTGCAAGTTCTTCTGAACCCAAGCAGACTTACAGTGTCTCATTGGTAAGCTGCAGTATTTCTGAATTTCTGATTGTGAATGAGACCCACTGTATTGGTGCCTCTGGGATCTTACTGAATGCAACCGAACTTACAGTGCTGAATTGGTTATAATAAAAAAATTAAACCTAGCTGCACCCAGACCCTCTGAGGGCCAACTGGAAAGCAGGAGGGTTTATTTTCTGTTGAATTTTATACTTGTAACAAAATGCAAGTCTCTGTAATAGTTTTGCAGATAACACTTGCATGTTGATTTCAGAAAGACTTGAACTACCGCTATATCCACACTGTTGTTCATGGTACACCCTTGCATTTGCTATTAATAGTGTCACAACGACTAGTCTGTATCGATTTTTATCTTGTTCTTGTTTAGCCAGCTCTGAAAGGAAGCTACAGCTAGTTAGGCAAGGTGGAATGAGAATCTGTCAGAGATGGTGACAGCCAGAACTCCTTAACCCCATCCTTCCCACGGTCTTACACAGAAACTTATCCCTCAACACTCTTTGGGGTTTGCTTTGGTCCTCCACCTTCCTCCTATCTGAGCTCTGTTCAATATGGTAATTGAAGCTATATTTACATGATATTTCGTGTTGGCTACAAAGTCATTTGCAAGTACTTACTCCAGTTGTGTTCAAGCTGGGGAAGTCTGGGTGAACCTAATTTGCCTTGTGATACCCATGTCCCGAGAGCATTGTAATCAAGTGGGCTTTGCCAGCTATAGAAAATTCGTTATACCAGTTTGTTTGCCTAAGAAAGCAACTTGGAAAACATGAAAAAAAAAGGAAGAAAATTACATTTTCCTGAAGGTGGCTTTTCCTAGGTTTTCAAACAAAATGCTCCCTTGCAGGAGCTGGAAATGGTTCTACACAACTTGTTCTGTGAACATGAAAAAAGAAATGCCACCTGCCCTTTGGAAGTCTGGAGAGAAAATTCACTGGGGGGCTTAACACTTTCCCTTGCCGAAGTCATTGCAAGTAGAAGGAATCCAACTCTTCTTAGGTGGTAGGAGGCAGCTACTACAGCTGTCATTTCTTCCTCGTGGTGCAAGTTGGTTTTGGTAGAGAAGTAACTGAAGATCACAACTGGAATGAGATCCTGTACCACAATTAACTTGTGACACAGACAGCCTAGCCCTCACTGAATAGTACATAATTAATAATAACACGTTCTCATTTTTAGTCATCTGCAACAAAGAACTGTGAGATCTAGGGCCTATTTTCTACTGAGAACTTACCAGTTTCTGAGTGAGTCAAGGTGTCAGCACAAATACCACTGGATTCTGTCCTTTTCAGCATGGCCCTGGCTGTGGGGGACCCTCACGACCAAGAAGACCAGATGGACGGGAGAAACGAGATGTTGTCGGGATCCCTGGAAGGATGACACCTTTCTACCTAACCCTTGTCACTCCCTCCCTTCCTTCCTCCCTGTTTTACTATTAAATAAAACATATCAATGTTTTGGCACCAACATCTAACCTTATTTGGTTTTAATCAGGTTTTTGGGTATATTTTAAACCTTTCTGCATTTGATCTGCTTTTTTTGTCAAGACCTAGGCTCCTCTGCTCTTCTGCATTTAAACCAGACTGTAATTTTTCTCTCTAGTTTAAAATAAAAAAAAACCAGCAGTATAAAGTCACACTGCCCTAAGGATGCCATTTTCACCCTCATGGCACCAGGCCAGCAGCAGAACCCTGACAGGAGGACAAGAGCCCCCAGAAAGGCAGGGATGGCACTTGCAGGCCGCAGTGACACGCAGGGCTGGGGGCTGAGGGTCACACACCATGGCTGGGGACACAGGACACAGCAGCAGGTCTGTGTACAGGCAGGGCAGATGGTTAGGGACCAGGGTCAGGGTCCAGGCTCCAGAGACAGGGGTCAAAAGCCAGAGGTCAAGGATAAGGGGTAAAGGGTAAGGGTCAAGGATCAAAGATGAGGAGTCATAGGTCAGAGGTCAAGGGGAGTATAACCCTTACTGACATACCTTTACAAAAAACAGCAAGATTAACTCCGGAGTTCACTTCTGCCAAAATTTGGGATTATAGCTAAGAGCATCTCATTCCCAAGAACCCAACCCAGAGAGGTTGACTTTGTTTTTTTTTTAATGTGTGTTTATTTTTTTTTTCATTTTTCTTTAAATTGCACCTAAAGAAGAAAAAAAAAAGTCAAGTAGGTAAGTAGATTCCTCACCTTGTTTCATCTCTTGTATACTGTTTGCTAAAGTGAAGGATTTTGTGCTGGACTTTTTTTGGAAATTTCCAAGTCTCCTTAATGCAGAGGTTTGCACTTGGAAGCATTTGATCTTGCAGTATGACTATTAGTGCCCAATTAAATTTGATATACTGTGAAAATGAGTCACACTTTGACCAGGGTATAAAGATGAATCTCTTCAACTGTAAAGGGGCTGTGACTGACCAAATGAAATTGTCCCAATGGTGGCAGCATAACATAAGAAATAAAATGCGAAAATATGAAGGGCTTCCTCTTCTGTAAGGCTTTTTAGGCTGAGTCATCATCACCAAAGTGGTATCCTTGTTCTCTGGGGGTGGGGTTGCCATTAAAACCAAAGCACAACACTTATCTTGCTGAAAAATTGGAAAGAAAAACATTTTATTTTTTGTGTCAGGAGACCAGGCAAGGTCAGTATTTCATGCGAGATGGACCTTACCTGGCTGCCATCTGGTTAACATCCTCTGCTAGGACTTCAGAGCAGGAAAGATAACATGCTTTAGAGATCTTGTGTTAAAAAGGGATTTTTATTCTTAGATGTGAAAGCAAAACAAAATTTAGCACGTGAAATTCACTAGGTGAAGTTGCTGCAGATGAATAGAGGCATAATTGCACAGCTATAAAATGATTGACTTTACAAGTGAGCTCTTTTCTAGCTTAAAAAAACCCTCCCATCCTGTCAAATTTGTGGGGGGGCAGGGTGGGTTGTATGTCCCGACAACTCTCGATTATACATCATTGAATCTTTTCAAATTTTCTCTCCTGGGCCTGGGCGGCCTGCATGGTCTTGCATTTGTCCCAAATCCATGCATGTAAAAAGTAGGAAAAAAATGTAAACAAGTTTGTCAAATACAATGATTTACTGGTAAGGCCTTGCAACACCTGGGAGCAGTCTGGAAGAAGAGAAATATTCAGCACAGGGAGAGTTAAACATTGGTGGTTTGAAAGGCTTTTGTCAGGACCATCTTTTCTGTGACTCTCCAAGGGGATGTGTATCCATCCCTCTTATCTCAGTGAAGCAGCTGGGCTGCTGCTGCTGTAAATCAGGAGCCAAACCAAGGGATGGTGATGGGTAAGAGTGATGGCAGGGCAGTGGTGGTGCCTGGTGAGAGGGGGAGAGCAGCTTCAGCTTCCAACGAGGTGCTCGGACTTCCTGCGGGAGGGAGAGATGGGGGACGCGAAGCCTGCGGCGCGGTGGCGACGGCAGGGAAGGGGCAGAGCTGATCCCTGTGGGGAAAACCCTTCTCTGGGAGGTGGGAACCCCCACCCCCCGAGCTTGGCATGGAGCAGCTGGGAGGTGAGTGTGGGGATGGGCTCAGGGTGGGAGTGCTGGCAGCGGGTGCTGTGTCACACCCTGCCTTTGAAAGCCACTGGTGCCAGAGTGGGTGAAGCCACAGGAGCTGCTTGCTCACAGCAGCCTCTCCAAATGGCAAGGCTTGCGATGCCTTTCTCAGCCTGGGGAGCAGAGGCTTTTGCTAGCACACAGCAATGTGGCATCTTCAAATGCAGTGATTATGGGTGGGATTTTTAGGCATTCCTCTTGGTCATGATTTTGGTCCTGTTCACCTGACTTTGGCACATGGGTGATGTATAGGAACCAGGTTGCATAAATACATATACACAGCCTGATTTGTGTCCGCCAGTGCCTGGCTCCCCAGCAGAGCCCCAACAACAGCACTGTGCTTCCCCATGCTTTAAAGCTGCCCCAAGGATGCAGGGTTCCAAGCATGCAAAGTATTTTCTGATGAGTCACCACAGAAAAGGCTGTGAAGAGCAACTGAGAGGTGCCAGCCAAGACTACAAAGGTTGTTTCATGGCAGTGATCTGCTTCACATCTCTGCATGCAACGCAACAGGTTCCCCATTTGAAGCAGACTAATATTTGTGGCCCAGTTGGGGTCCCTGAGGAGCTCTTGGTGCCTGTAGTCCCTGCTGCTGGCTGTGAGGGCAAAGGCCTGTAGAGGGAAGAAGCCCAGGGGACTTGCATCTCCTTCCTTCATCCCTTCTCCAGGCAGGCCTTACTTCAAAGTGACTCCCCATCCACAGCAGCTGCGTTTCCCTCCTCTCTTGGTCTTGGAGACACTTAACATAATATTTACCTGAACTCAGATGTAGCCACAGTGGAGGACAAAGGAGTGTTTTTGCTGATGTCTCTGCTTGTGTAGGACTAGATGTAGATGCTTGTAGATGCATTTTCAGATGGTGGGCAGCCAAGCAACAGCTGTTTGTGGTACCATCTTCTGGAGCTGGGATCAGTGCACTCCAGCACTTTGTGCACCTGCCTTTTGTCATGCACAGGTCTCCTTCTTTTCGCTGTTTGGGAAAAAAAAAAAGGAAAAAAACCCCACACAAACACAAAACCACAACCCCTCCCAAATAAACAAACAAGCAAATCAGATTAGGGATGCTGAAGGATCAATTTCTAAAGGAGCTCCCTGTGAAATGTGAACTTGCCATACATGTCAGTGCCTACACAACTGCAAAAAGCTGAAGGCCTTCCGTCAAAAAACATCTTGGGATAAAAAGTGAACATCCAGAGGTTCCTTCATCACCTGTCTCGAGGAGCCAGGCACAGCATCTCTGCAGTAGTGAGGGTGGAGGCTGCCAGCAGGGCATGGCTGATCATTGTGGACGCTGTTGTGGAAAGGTGGTGTTCCACAGAGAGCATATATGCCAGGGTGTACCCCCATGGCACTGGTGCAGGGTCACAGAGGTTTCCCCTGTCACCTTGCTTCTGACCATATCCTTTCCCCTTTCTCCTTCTTGGTCATTTGTTTGCTGTTACATGTATTGGATGTTCCAGACTTGCAACAGGAACAGCTCCTCCAAAACCCTGCATTTCCTACTCCTTTCCTGAGGCTTCAGACAACCTGTCATGGAGCACAAAGCAGACACCACAGCTGTGAGTATCTTGCAGGTCACAGACCTGCACCTATAAAAGCACTGGCACTGCCTCTTGCAGTTTGGTGCATCTCCTGCAGCCACATGAAACATTCCCTGACATGTTCCAGCCACTGCAGCAGTGACAAAACAGCACAGGGATAGCCCATGGCCCCTGTGTGAAACCAGACTCTTTGCACTGCTTCAGAAACACTGTCTTACCCTTCACCATAGGTCTGTGCTCAGCTTTGCCTGAGCTGGACCTTTAACATCAGCCATGTCTCCAGCAAGAAGCACTTTTCACCAGGAGGAGTATCATTTCCTCCTCTTAAATAAGATCAGAAGCTTTAAAAAAACCCAGTTTGACCTATGACTTGCATTTCCTCTTGGACTTGCCATTGGCTTACAGGGATTTACATATCCATCAGCACTTTCAGAACAGCATTACACAGGCTGAATGGGGGAATGTGTGTGTGTCCAAGTTTCCTAAATCCCTAAATTTATCAGTCAGATAATCAAATGTTGGGGCATTTGCATGTCATTATTGCTTACCTATTTTATCATTTAGCCTAATTAGCTAACTAGGCTCATTTAATCCTCAGCATTCACTAATCCCAATTAGAGATGGGCCCAAAGCAGGACCTGGGTCCCAATTAGGAGATAAAAAGCTCTTGGCAATCTGCTGCCTCCAGCAATCCCTGCAGCTGATAGTGATGTGTGGGAATGCAGAAGCCCCCATGAAACAGCAAGGAATGGCAGACCCACAACATCTCTGTGCTCAAGCTGTAAAGACAACTGAGCAGCAGATCAGGATCTAAATGCATCATTTGCTTTGCAGTGGTCTGCATATATCTTGAGGACTACACCCTCTCCCTCCTGCCCCCCCCAAAAAGTGAAGGAGAGTTGGTGTTTGCACATGTCTGTGTCAGTTGCATCAAACCATCCATGGTGGCCAGAAGAGCCCCTGACTATTAAAGCTCTTCTATCTCATCGTCCTTTGCAGCTGCTTCATGTCCCCTTGGCTCATTCTGAACGTGACATGATGACAAATGCACACACACATGCTGTAGCCACTATGGAAATTATGCCCAGATTAAAAAGTGAGCTTGTTCTGGAACAGCTGCGGTCAACTGGACAGAGCCTGGGGCTTGATTCTGACTTGGCTGTTAAAAAGGGCTACTTGTGTCTGCTCTGCTTTCTCACACCCAAGGGAGGGACAGTGGCATGCAGAGCACCTGCAGGCACTTCTGCATGTCCCCATGAGCATCAGCTCCAAGAGTCCATCACTGCTTCACCAAAGCTACAGAGCTGAAGGATGAGTTATTAGTGGATACCCCCAGTTCCTGCAGATCCCACACCATCAGCATGGTTTCTTTCTGCACAGAGCAGCACGGAGAGACTGATCAGCGCTCACCTCCTTGATGTGTTCAAAAGCCATGCCTTCCATCCAGGACTGTACCTGGTGCGTCTTCCCCTGTAGTCGGGAAGGTTTTACCTTCTGCAGGGCTGGCACCACTGGTGAGACAGGCTGCATTCCCCTCCAGGGAGGCAAAGGGCTTCTGGTAACCTGTGCAGGCAGGGGACTCCATGTGGGCCTCCTACAGCCTTTTCCTAAGTATGTTCTTCTTCCCCTAGCCAGGAACATCTGATTCTGCCAAGATGCAGGTGCATAAGTTGCCAGCTCCTCTCACTGGAAGCTAATAGCTAGCTCACTGAACAAAGAAAATCCAATTTGGCAAAAGAAGCAAACAGTCTTATTCTGGTCTCTCATATATTTTCCCCTGCTGGTGCAGTTCAGACTTTTCACTGATTTATACCTTGGATGCAAGAAGAGTTTCAGACTCAAGGTTATTCTCCTGTCAGGTGTAGGCATGTCCTTGCTGTAAGATGGAATGAAAGGGTTTATGGGCTGTGGATGTTCAAAGGGAGCCAGACATGGAGCTCCTGGAGCAGGTCCAGTGCAAGGCAATGAAGATGATTGAAGGAGGGTGACAGGCTGAGGGAGTTGGGCCTGTTCAGCCTCAAGAAGAGACCACTGAGAGGGAAAGTCATCAACATTTATAAGTATCTGGAAGAAGGATGTCAAGAGGATGGAGCCAGGCACTTGTCCCTGGTGCCAAGCAATAGGCCAAAAGGCAAGGGGCAGAAACTGATGCACAGGAACTTCCACCTGAACATGAGGAAGAACTCCTTTACTGTGTGGGTGACTGAGCTCTGGAACAGATTGCCCAGAGAGGCTGGCTGTGGAGTTTCCTTCCCTGGAAATACCCAAGAACTGTCCGGATGCAATCCTGTGCCATGTGCTCTAGGCTGACCCTGCTTGAGCAGGGAGGTTGGACCAGATGACACACAGTGGTCCCTCCAGCCTGACCCATTTTGTGATTATATGAGGGTTCACATCTGTATGACAATAGTGTGGGCAGTGGTGGCCACAAGTCCCCAGGTGCCTGGAGAATGAGGCTCCTTCTGGTAAGCGCCTTTGATGAATTGTTTCTAAAAGCCTGATGGCACCTTAGGGTTTATTTTTCCCCCTTTACTTCAAGAGGACCACTAGAAAATTAAATGATTGTACTTTCCTTTGCTGCAGCAGAGCTTAAAGGGGAAATTAACTTGGGAGCTCATACACTTCTCACTGAATTCAGCGGGGCCTTTTCTGCCAGCTTCAGTGGAAGTTCTGGAACCGGCTCTCTATCAAAGGTGACTTTGATTTTCTGCAGTTGTGTGGGCCTTTCCTCCCATTTCTCTGTGGGGAATAGCTTCGGGAGTCTTCAGAGTTCAGATGAAATATTTGCTGTAGCTAGCCCTCAGCTTATTTTCTTCCTTGCATCATGACTGTTGCTCTCTTTTACAGCTGGCAGCTGTAATCACTGCTGGCCTTCTCCTGCTGTACATCCTGCTGTGCTACGAGCATTTCCATTTCCATGTGGCTCATGTGTATGCTCGCCTGGGGTACCCCAATGCCCAGCACATCCTGGCACAGAGGTATTTGCAAGGTAGTGTTTCTCCAGTCTGTGGCTAATTTGCTGCCAGAGTGTGCATGCTTATAGGCCAGAAACACAAAGGTGCCTTTGTGGTACCAACACCCTGCTGGATTTTGGACACTGTATCTTATAACCTTTGCTACCTTGTCTCACAACCAGGAGCTGGAGTGGAAAAAAATGAGGACATGGCCATGCACTGGTTCAGGTGAGGCTCAAAAACCCTCTAAGCAATTCCTGTCATGGGAAATTGGCTTCTTCTGGGGAAAGGCTACTTGTGGTGTGGGAGGAAGGAAAAGTTGGCAGTGCTTTGTGGGGAAACCCTCACTGAGCTGTCCTGTGCTGGTGGGAAGGAGGTTCACAGGTGGCAGCAGGGGCACTGGGAGCTCCTGACTTCTCCCTGTGGGCTGCACTATGCTGTGCTCCCCTTTCCCCACCTGCTGTTGCTATTGTTTTTAACCCGTGGTAAGAAAGGAAGTATCCTGACAGGGGCAGTGCAGAGGGATGCTGGTGCTGCTGTGTGGCTTTTTGGGGAGGCTTGAGCTGCAGGTGGGCAGCAGGAGGAGTGTACAGGTGCAGCAAGAGAGTGAGCCAGGAGCTGCTGAGGCAAAGGGAAATCGAGTTACAGCAGTGTATCATTGTCTTGCTCTCAGCACACCCTCCCAAGAGGCTTCTGCCGCATGAGGGACACAGCCATGCTGTGTGTGCATTGGCTGTGGTACCCATAGCAGTTACCCCTGAGGTGGGAGCCTGGGCTGTGTTCCCTGGAATCCTGCCAGTCTTGGTGAGAAATGGGAAGGATTAAGCACAGGGAAATTTACTGTGCTCCCCAAGAAACAAGGGGAGAGAGGTAGGCATGTTGTATGGTATCTCTGCCTGCTCAAGGCATAGAACAGCATCAAGCTGCAGGACTTTTAGGGTTAAAAGAACTATGCCTGTGACAGCAGGAGATGGAAATCAAGGAGGAATCATTAAAGATGTCCATACCAAGAGAAATGCTGAAGCTTTCCTGCTTTTCTGAATAAGGATGTTTCCCAAATCAGGCCTGAAATTTCAAAGGAATCACGTTTCTAAAAGTGAATTATACATAACTTTTCACTTATTTGCTCTGTCCTGTTTAATCTCAGCTAGCAACTAAGTACAGTGCTGCTCACTGGTTTTCCCTCTCCTCTCCTGCTCCTGTGGGAGGAGAATTAGAAAAACGTAAAATCTGTGGGTTGAGATAAGAGCAGCGTGATAATTGAAATAAAGTTAAATATAACAGTAGTAACAAAAGGGAGGAATAAACCCCAAGAAACAGAAGTGATGCCCAACACAATTGCTCACGACACTCTGACCAGTGCCCAGCCTATCCCTGACGAGCACTCAGCAGCTCCTGACCAACCTCCCCAGTTTATACACTGACCATGAGGTGCTCCATGGATGGAATATCCCTTTGGCACATTCAGGTTTGCTGTCCTGGCCGTGCTCCCTCCCAGCCTCTTGTGCACCTGCTCACTGCCAGAGCATGGGAGACTGAAAATCCTGGATTTAGGGTCAGCACTGCTCAGCAACAGCCCAAGTATCAGTGTGTAACCAACATTATTCCCATCCTGAACCCAAAGCACAGCACTGTACCAGCTGCTAGGAAGAAAAGTAGCTCTCAGCCAAAACCAACTCTTACCTTGCTTGAAAACATTAAAAGTCTGGTTTCCTTGTGTACTTCTCTTACCATTTTCTGTGCTTGTCTCTTCCTGGCTGTAGGCAGGCTGCAGGACAGGGCCATCCCCACTCCTCCTTCAACCTGGCAGTGGGGACACTCAGAAACATGACCATGGCACTTGAAGAAGGGTAACCTGAGATATTCCTCTTCCTTTCTGTTTAGCTCCTCTTGGAGGTGGGGGGAACCTGGTGCTGTAGGTGCTCTGTGAACAAAGCCACTCCAGCATTTCTAATGCCCTCTTTTTGTACTGTCAGTAATGCAGTACCTGCAGCAACGAAAGGGAAAAACACAGTTAGTCCAATGACATTTTAAAACTTAGGTGTCACAGCACCTAAAATGCCTGTGATCTGATTGCATATGTTTTTCCATGATGGTTTCCCAATGAAGGCAAGGGACAAGATCTGTACTGGTGTAGAAAGAGCTATTGAAGTGACATGTGGATTTTCTGCTATAAAGAAAATTCTGTCTTTCTCTTTTAAGGGGGTTTCCTTTTCACTCTCCTTCCGCCCAGTGGGGTCAATGAGAAGCTTCCTGTTGACTGCCTGGGGTTTGGATTGAAACTGCCTGGGATGAGCTTCTCTCCCTAATGTGCAAGGGCACATTGCACACCAGTGTTCCCAGCAAGGCCCAGAGATTGAGAAAAGTTGCCTTGTGCTTCACACAGTCACTGTGGCAATTTGTCCTAGGGCTAAGTGAAACTGAAGAAACTGATCCCACCACAGTGAAGCCCAGCTCTTTTTTGGTTTCATGTATTGTTTCATTTTGATTCTTTTTATTTGCTTCAAGCCTGAAAATTAAAATTGAGGTTGGATAGAGCATTTGTACATTAAATGAAGCTAAAAAAGCATTGTTTGGACAAACCTTGTGGTTTGAAGCCAATGCATTTTGTTTCAGTCTGCTCTGCATATTGCATGATCAGACTTATATATTGAGTAGTATTTCAAGAACTCCAAAACCATTTCTCCTTCAACTAAGATGAGAAAATCACCAAACCTAGAACATATGTGCTCAGACCACAGGAAAAAGCAAAAGGAAAATCAGATAATTTTCTGAGTAAGGGAGAGTTAACTTTACAGATGTTTTCATATTCAGTAGCTGTGTTCCTCTTTAAAAAGCCTGTGTAATTAAAATTTAGCTAGGAATAAATTTAGGACGTCCTCCTATATTTTCTTGATGAAGGTTTCATGTCCTTCAGGGAAGTGGAGAAGCTCCTCAGTGTGGCAGCAGCCCATGGGCTCCTAGAAGCTCAGCAACTTCTGGAAAACATCTTCAAGAGCAGAAACCTTCCCTGAGTGACAGCTGCAACACCAGTGCTCATCCAACCTTGCCTTCTTCTGCACTCATCTACCCCACCTTCTCCCTGCCCAGTGTCTAATCTTCAGGAATTTGAATCATTCACTGCACATTACATTTGCTTTGTGCTGCATCTCCATGGTCAGGTCCATAGCATTTCTCCATTTGCTTCCTGGCTTGCCCCTTCTGAAGACAACAGGAAAGGTGAGGTGGAGGGGATCAATAGCCTTTAGGGTTATACTGATGACGAGCATATGAACATTTTTGAAAAAACTTCCATCACTGTTGCACCAACTCATCTGCTAATACTAAATTAGATCCAAATATTGATCTGGGCCTGGTGCAGTGTTGCTTGCATGTTTGTGGCACCTTTCATGCTCTGCTCAGCATTGTGATAACTCATCACAACTAAGGCTTTTTATCACTGTAAATCAGCATGACATGCACACATGATCCATTTGTACTGGAAATGACAGTGATTTAATAGAAAATAGAAATGATGCTCTCACTTAACAGCTATTGTTCCTTATCAACATTACCATTGTCATGCCAGTTCTGGGGAAAAGTAATTCAATTTAATGGAAACTGCCTTCATTTTCAGAGTGGTCGCAGTTTAAAACCTCAGTGAGCAATTGCATTTCATAGGAAGTGCACTCACTAAACAAAGACCTGTAGAGTTTTGCTAGCAATAAAATTGTTTCCCAGGGCTTTTGTTGGCGTGCAATGTTTCCCTTCTTCCTACCATGATTATCGAGCTCACTTGTTGCATGACACACGGTCCTGCAGTCCCCCTGGGTGCCTGAGGCCACACTGGTGAGCCTGAGAACAAGGGGCTGCCACAGAGGGAGCAAATGGGACAGCAAGTCCATGGTGGGGTCCAAGCTTTGGTTTCTGAGATTTGCTGTTGTGCCATGACTCATAGGCAAAGGCATGAAGGATTTTATTGAGGTTCCCATTTTCCTGTCCCCTCTTGGATGTCAGCCTCAGTATCTTTCTAGGTGATCCTGGCAACAGCTGGGGGGCATCCCACAGGCACAGCGTGCCAGCGCCCTGCACAGTGGAGCGGTGGAGGCTGTGTGGTGGCCACACATTAAGGAAGGGATGGTTGGGCTTTGCCTCTTCTCTGCCCGGCTGTCCCCGGGCTGGGCTCCTCAGGGCCAGCTCTCTGTCCTGCTCCCAAAGGAGAGGAGAGCTGTGGCCTGGCTGTCCTGCCCCCCCAGCTCGTCCCTGCCAGCATGCTGCACACCAATGCTCCCTGGTGCACTGCAGCTGCCTGCTCCCCCACTCTTCTCCCTTCCCTTCTGTGCTCCCTCCCACACAGCCCTTTATTAAATCTGGTGCCACCAACTGCACAGCAGAGCAGAGCTCCAGGTGAGTTTCTCTGTTTCCAACTCCTCAAGCAGAAAAGCAAGGCACCATTTGCCAACTCAAAAATGTGCTTATTCCCAAGGTCTCTGTGGGCCATGCCCTGAGCCAGGACCCTTTGAAGGCAGGGGAATATTTCCTTTGATGTGAGCTTGTGCTACATCACATCTCATGCCCTGCCCTTTTTCCTCACAGAGTAAACATGCATGAGCAGTAGCTCCTGATTTAGAAACCAGATCTATGCTTTACATTTCATAAATAAAGAGATACACTAATTAAGTGCACCAGGCATCTTTTCCATGCCTCTGGTACCCTCCTTTCTGTGCCTGTGAGCAGGAAAACCTTGTCTTTGTGTCCTCAAAACAGCACCCAGAGGGCAAGTAACATGAGGAGCTGTCTCAGAAACCTCACTGAAACCCAGAACCGGTGTGTGCTGCCACTCCCCTACCCCCAAAAACATCCTCCTCGTTTTCTCCATCCTCCCTAACTGCAGCAGCCAATGTCAGAGGGACATCCAAGCATGGCTGCAGAGAGCCATATCCTGCCACACACTTCTGCCAACCAGCAATGGCCAAGCTCAGGCACCTTTCACACCTTCCCTGTTGCCACTGGGCCCAGGATGATGCTGTTGGTGGCCCAGGTATGACATAAGCTCAGTGAGCTAAGGCACACTCACCTGGGTATGTGAGGAGCAAATACTTGGAGGGCCTGGTGAGCAGGGTCATTGCATTTCACAGCAAATTGCTGGATTGCCCCTGCCTGAATGCCAGACCCCCATCAAAGCCCTTCTCTCACTTCCCCTCTGCAACTGGACTGGGGAGAGAAAATATAGCAAAAGGCTCATGGGTTGAGATAAGGGCTGGGAAACATCACTCATCAAATACTGTCACAGGCAAAACAGACTGAACTCGGGGATATTAATTAAATTTACTACTAAAAAAAATCAGAGCAGAATAATTAAAAAGAAGATAAAGTTTAAAACCAGCTTCCTCCTCATCCCTCCCTCCTTCCCTGGCTCTACCTCCTCTCCTCCCAGCAGTGCAGAGAGATGGAGAATGGGGGTTATGGTCAGTTCATCACAGCTGTTTCTGCCTCTGCTGCCACCTCCAAGGAGAGGAGTCTTGCTCCACTGTGGGATCCCTCCCAGAGGAGACAGTTCTCCACTGACTGCTCCAATTAGGTCACTTTTCACAAGGTGCAGTCCCCTCCTGCTCTTCTTTGGCCACAGTTACATCTGTGCAATAACTTCTTTCCCTTCTCAAATATGTTATCACAAAGGCATTGCTCTCATTCCTGACTAGGCCAGCCTTAGCCAGCAGCACACATGCCTTGGAACCAGCTGGCATTGGCTCTGTCAGACATGGGGGAAGCTTCTGGCAGCTTCTCACAGAAACCATCCCATAGCCCCCCTCACTATCAAAATATGGCCACACAGGACTTAAGAAATCACCTTTTTCAGTCCCCCAGCCAAAATGAGGGAGCAGGTTTTTAATGCTGATCAATTTTCCCCATCTGAACCATGTCATTGCCCAACAACTAAATGGGCATTAGCACCAGATTCTGCAGCTACCAGGCAACAAGTCAGCCTCAAGGTTCATTCTGCCTTCACTTCAGTGACAAGGTGCAATTCTACTGTTTGCTTTCTCAAAAAAAGCTGTTTTGGAATATAACATATCAGCAGTAATTTCCTTACTGGTATACATGGTCATGTACAATGGGTAAGTGACCCATCATCCAGTGCTATCCTGGTGGCCCTAATTACTAAAAAAGAGCAGTAAGAGCTGGGCAATAAATCTTTGCAAACAACTTCGCATATGATTCAACAGAATGAAAACAATTGTTGGTTTAATAAAGTCAGTTCTCAAACAGCAGCAGAAGGAAGCTCAAGGTGGTGACAAGATTTTACCAGAAAAAGATGTTCACTGTTTTCCTGCAATTTACAGGAGTGCTTGCATTTTTACCCATGCGCCACCTCGCCCTGAAACACAGGTGTCTCCCACCCTAATTGCTGTCCATACCATTCCACCCTGGATTTCCTTTCAGTTCATGGTTAGCACTTGATGGCTGAGAGTGCACACATTCCCCTTCCTCCTGTTTTTTCCCTTTTTCTCCCCAGACCTGCCTTGCCATGGCTGTTCTGGCTGCTGGTAGATGTGGGCACCCTGTCCCCCCTCAGGGAATGGCCCCAGATGTGGGGCACTTGTCCCACACAGCCCTGGCTGGACCTCCCCAGCTGCCGCCAGCCCCCCCCTCCTTGGCACTGCCTGTACTCAGGCAATTAGAAGGATTTTCTTTCCCAAAACACAGCTCTAATTATAATCTAATTCATCTTATTTGAAGTACAGTTTGGTAGTCTTTCCATTATGCAAATATCAATTTATTATCCTCACATTATGTTTTGACTACAGTTGTGTTGCTAATTAGAGGTAATTTAAGTGCTTTTAAAACCCCCCTTCCTCTCCATGCACCCTTACTTCCTTGCAAACCACACAGTGCAGATATTTAGCACAGAGTCAATGATGAAAACCTGCAGTTCTAAGCTCTGTTTGCATCACTCTAATTGACTTTCATTATGTTAGAAACCAATTAGAAAGCACAATTTTTTCTGATTTACTTAGGATTGGAGATGGAGATATGAAATAGGAAGGTAACTTACTCCAGCTGCATTTCTAACATTTTTCTGCCCAGACTTTCAAGTGCTTTTGGTGTGGCTCTCCCAGTAACTGACCGCTCTGTTGCCTTTGGCTATGGTGGAAAATTAGAATTATATTCATGCTAGTCTAGGAGAGAAAACACATGCATGCCTATCATAAGAGAGAGAAAAGCTGACCCCAGGAATCTGGCTGAAAAAATCCTAAACCTGGCTGTTGTGGAGGTGTTTATATGTCCTGTTTAGCCCCACCAGCAGAGGAAGCTAGGGCAAAACCTGGGATAACAGCAATTCCCATCTGCCCTGGCTGAAGGCAGTGGGAAGGCTGTAGGTTTTGGTCATGGAGGCTGCCCAGCTTGGTATGGGCCATAGAAGGTGGGCAGTGGAGATTTTTTTGGGGGGCAAATGAGGCAGCCATAAGGGGATGTGTGGGCATAGGGACTATGCAGTGGGGGTTTATGGAGGGCTGACACTGTCACTGACATCCTTATAATCCCGCAGGATTACTCCTCCCACCCCCTTTTACAATAACCACTTCTTCTGCAGACATTTCTGTGGGGCACGTTAGGTGTGTCTGCTGCCACAGCTCAGGGCAGGGAGGGATCCTGCCTGCTCTGCAGGCGGCAAAAAGGTTTCTGCCTCCCAAAGCATCTCCAGGCCATCTCAGTGTGAGTTGGCTGGCACGTTTTCTCACCACAGAAATGTTGTTTTACCAGACAGTTTGAGGAGCTCTCAGACCCTCCCAGAAAGATGACTTTTAGTAGGGGGAAGGGAGCGTGCTTGCCTGTAATAAAGGCCTACCAGAATGATCAAACCCATAGATGGCTAAAGGAGCTGTGCAGCTCTGGCTTTGAAGTGCTTGCTTCAGCAGTAGCTGAACATTAGGGGTCCCCAGTGGACTTTCAAAAGCTTTGTTAGGGAAAAAAAAAAAAGACTGAAGCTTTGCTGAATTTGTCTACAATATAAATCCCAATACCCCACCCACCTACCAGGCAAGCTCTGTTGATACCAGGGGCAAAACAACAGCATTAATGCTCTGACGTAAAAAGAAGACAGCAGCCGCTGTGCTGTGCCTACAGAAACCCAGGGCTCTCAGAAAGGGCCTTTTCTTCCTGCCCAAAGTCAAGCTTCAAAGCTTCCTGCTCTGTTTTGTTCTTAATTGAAAGTGCTATTGCAGTGGGAAGGGTTGTTTTTGTTTTGCCAATCCCCTTCCCCGCTTTTAGTTTATTTTCCTCAGGAGACATTATCTATCTTTCATTTGCAGAGTGAAATCAGTGCCCTGTAATGGAGACTTAATGGTTGTGGGTGGGTTTAGGGGAAGCTCTGCTGTGGCACTGCCACAGTGCACCAAACCTCCTCCAGCTGGGAAGGAGCTGGGCTCTTCCCGTGGGAGAGGGGCTGGCAGTGGGGTTAGGCAGATCATTTGCACTTTTGGAATCCATCAGATGTTGAAAGGGCAGGGGCCACAAGGCCTGGGAAAGTTCTCTGTGTCTTGGGAACCCTGCTCAAAGCCCCTGACTGTGGCATTGGTGTGGTTCCCGTCTCTGGGAAGGGAGGAGAGCTTGCCTACAGTGCAGACAACTTCAAGAAAGACATTTTTTTAAACATCCCACTACTGAATAGCAGTACTTTAAGGAGACCCCCCAGAAAGGGAAGACATAGTGGATTTGTCTTCCTGAGGCTGAAATAAGCATTATGATAAAAGTATCCAACAAGAGCTGACAAGCACTTTAAAGGGCTGTCATTGCAGTGTCCCACAGCTGACAGCTCTGTCATTCAGCTCTCAGACACAATCACATGTGATACTCCACATCGCTTTCACTCATGAATTAAAAAGGTACAAGCACTCTAATACTGTAATACAAGTGTCCTTAGAGCACTAAGGATTTCTTAAGGTAAGACAGATGCAAGATGAGCTTTGCATTCCTACTCGGTTCATGTTCTGCATGGAATGCTCCCTGGCAGCTGCCCCCAGAAGGATTTAGGACCTTTTGCAAAGCCATCTCTGCCACACAGTGGGTACTGCTGGGACAGCACCTAGCAACATTCCCTCTCCACTGGCAAACTCCTTTTTTGGTGAAAGTCACAAAGCCCTGAAACTACTCGAGGTTATCCAAAGCCTGGATGGGACAGTGTTCATTAAAGGTGGGTGTGAGCCCTCAGGCCTCCCTGGGAACACAGCTTGGCAGCAGGCTGAGTGGTGCAGGGGATGCTGCAGCTCACAAGAGCTGGCAGTGCACCGTCAGCCCCAGCACAGCTTTGCATCACAAACCCACAGCACAAGCCCAGCCTCAGAAGCAAACACCGAGGTGTGTCTGGCCTTACCCCCTGCCCTGGATGTACAGGGGAGAAAAGCAGTACAATGCAAAAATCCAGCCCATCTCTCTCTGCTCCACCAAGTGCCCTGGTGCATCTCCTGTGGCTCTTTTAGCAGAGCACTGTATAATGGAGGGGCTGCTGGGTTGAAACCCAGAGAAAGCCCTGGGAGTGGGGAGAAGGAAAAAGACCTTCAAAGGAAAAGAAAAAAAACAAACTGTAATTCTTTTTCTCTCCCATCTTTACTATGCTTGCCTTCAATACAGGATTAATAAGAGGCATTGAAATATAGTGACATTATAAGCCAAAATGAGTTCACAAAAGAAATTACGTTGTCCCTTAGGAAAAGACAAATGCCTGGGCACTGTTTGGAAATTAAATGCAAAATTATCCTTTATAGTTGGGGTACAGAGGCGGGTGGCTATGACAGAAACAAGGGGATTCCCTCCCACCCACCCCCAACTTTCATCTTGTCTGCTCAGGGAAGGATCAGCAGATTTTGGGAGAAGAGACTCTCAGAGGTGGAAAATGTTTTCTCGGAGTTCAGAGAAAATAGATGAATTGGGATGACAGCCTCTACCTGTTGCTACTTTGCGTGCAATACTTCTCCAATTCCCCATAAAACAACCATTTAATTAAGGAGTCAGCTTGACAAAATTAGAATAAACTCTGCTGGAGCTTAATGATGACCAGATCCTTTTTGCTGCCACTTTTCCTCCAAAATGAATAGCAGGCTATCACAGACTCCATCATAGATGACTTTTGCCTGGCTCTCCTGTTTGCCACTCACAACAGTATGGCTTACTGCCTTAAGAATAGCAAAATCAGCCAGATTTCCCCCTTTCCCATGTGACTCATCCAGCACAACACTGGCTGGTACACATTTGTTTCCCAAAATGCCTGTGTGGTGGTGTCGAAGTTATCACCAGCAGCATTTTTATGAAACACTTTTAGCAAAATGTCAGTGGCCTTGCCCAAGCTCTAATAAATATCTGCTTAAGATGAACTGAATCCAGCAGGGACTTTACTCCAAAGTATCAATTCAGCAACACAATTAAGTCCACACTTAAATTATTTTCTATTAAATTATTTTATAAAGTGGGATGAACAAATGACTCAGGGCCTTGGGTCTCAGCATGTTCAGCAGTTCCCAGGCTGTTTGCTCAGAGCTTAGTCACAAAACAGCAGTAACAACTGTAACAGAACTCACCTTTTCAGTGATGAGGGGAAAACCCAGTTGCACACATTTTCCTTCTTACATGAGGTGGGAACCAGGCCAGTAAGTACTTTCCTGTAGCCATTGAAAGATATGATTTAGGATATTTTTTCTTCCTATATATATAATGGCTGAAAAACTGTAGAATGAAAAGCCTTATATGAATGCTCCAGCATTTAGAAAAAACTGACTAAAATATATTCTCATCATCCAAAGGATGAGTGCTCAGCAGAGAGGGGGAGGAAAGGCTCCACTGCCCCTGAGGACTGGCACAGCATTGCCAGTGCAGCTGGACCTTTCCTGACCACCTTTTCACCTGGCTCTCTGAGGGCAGTAAGTTGTGTGAGCACATCTCCCTTCTTTCTGATACCCCATAGGCAAGGACCGTCTTGTGCTACCCTCTCCAGAGGATGAGGAAATGAATTCAGTGTGAGAAGACAGATGAAGGGCCACCTCATCCTGGTAGCCAGCTCAAACAACAGGATTTGTTTCTCACTTCACAGCCTGAGGATGCACCATGCTGGTTTCTGCTCTCCAGTACTGAGCAGGCTAATGTACTTCAAACTGAAGTAGGCTCCTCCAAGCTTAGCATGGCTCTGATTGCATAGCCTCTGCAGTCTTGAGTAATTATCATTGCCAAGGGCTCCTCCGAGCTCAGCACAAGCACCTCTGCAATTGCAAGGCTGCAGAGGAGTCCCCTCCCCCAAAATTCCCTCTGATGGTCTCTTGTGTTTCTGACCCCAGGTGCTGCTGGGAGAGTTGGGAAGGTCAGTTCAAAGCAAGAGGGCCAGGTAGAGAGAGAAGGCCTCCTTTCTTCAGTTTCAGGGCTGCACACTAACGCACCACCTTTTCCTGCTGCTCACAGCACATCTCTGTTGTCATCTCATTGTAAATCTCCCATCCCTTCTGGGTGATTTCTCATGGTCAGCTCTTCACAGCACTGACTCCTTCTTCACAGCACAACCAACAGACTCCAGCTCCCTTCACAGCACAACCAACAGACTCCAACCCTCTTCTCACCCAGCTAACCCACTCTTCTGTAGCACTCTTCTTATTGGACACAGCTGAGGCCTATTAAGGGCAGGCCTGTTCCTAATCTTTGGTGATTAGTACAGCTGCAACTCCTCAGGTGTGAGACTGCCTTCTGCACTATTCTCTTACATTCTATCCCTCCACACATCTCCACTCCACTCTTCATGGAGCAGCTCCTCAAGGGAGGAGATGTGGTCCCCACTGGCTGGGACTGCGAAGCACGTCCTTGGTGGTGAGCAGGATTTCACACTGCAGACACCCTGTGTTGAAAACTGAAAGTGTAGTCTTGAGTGTCAACACACAAAAGTTCATTTCTTGAATTTAAGGGTAGGGCTATGCCAGCAAGCAACTGCCTTCATGAAACTAGAAAGATGAGGGTGGCAGAGGAGGCTAACAATTCATGGCAGTGCAAAGATCCAACCCCTGCAAATGACATCCCACTTGAAGACACTGCTTGGCATTAAACCCATCATGAGTGCAAAACCTGCTTGCACTGGGGGCTGGGGTGGAGGGTGGGCACAGGATATTTTTTACTAGCTTGAACCACAGCTCAGCTGTGACTCTTTTACAGCGCCTCAGGAAAAAAAAAGGAGAATTGCTGGATATGTCAAAAACCGAAGAGAGAATACAAAAAAAGCTAGCCTGGGGTTTGGAGAAAAAACTATTAGCTTGAGCTGCCAAAGAAGAGCAGAGAAACCAGCAGAGAGGCTCTGGGAAAAACCAGCAGAGAAAAGGCCGAAATACTGATGCTCCACAGTGGAGCTAAGGGATGGATGCCCAGGGCAAAGCCACAGGAAAGCCTCAAGTCCAGAAGGTTCAGTCCCTCTGCCACAGGAGCTGCCTTTCACTGAGTCCTGTCCCTGTGCAGTGACAGGGCACGCTGCAGGGTGAGGAAAGCCCCTCTCTCTAAGGGCATTCCTGTGCTGCTGCCCCTCCTGTTCAGGGTACTCCATGCCTGGGGAAGCATCACAGCAGGAGCCTGCAGAGCCCTCCCACTGCCCCCATCCCCCCGATGGCATGCCCAGCTAACTCACCTCTGAGCTGCACTTGGTTCAGATGTGCTTCAGCGCCTTAAACTCTTAGTTAGTCCATGCTTCAGGAAGGTATTTACCCTGGAAAGCCCACAGCCTTGTACTTGTGATGAGGAGGCTGCAGGCAGTGCTGGGAGTATCCCTGTGCAGCACCCAAACACATGCAGTGGCTCTGCCACGGCAGGCAGGGCTGCCACTGTGCTGGGTGCAATGCTCAGGCCCCACAGACATATTGGGGCTCTGTTTTTTACAGGGTCCCTTCCCAAAAGTCCTTAGGCAACTCAATGATTCATTAATCTTCTTCCACTAAGCATCATTGGGGTGGATGTGTGGCCAGAACAGCTCCCAAAGAATGAAAAAACATTAGTCCATGGTTCATTAAAATTTTAGTCCATGCCTAGCATTACTGCTCATCTGGAACACAGGAAGCTGCTCCTCCAGACCAGGAAGAAAAACCTCTTATTTTAGGCACCGAAAGGCTTTCCATGGCTTCCTGCTGGAATAACTGCAGCCACTGAGTAGTAAATTCAATTCCAGGAGAAAACACTCAAGAGTCCACAGGGATTCACAACTGTATGGAGAAATGAGTGCCTCAAAAATTTACAGGTTTTTAGAAAAATAAATGTTTGTTTTGCCTCCCTCTTGGAAAGAGAAAAATAAAAAAAGGAAACATTCTGGCAAACAATTCTATTAATATTTACATAGAACATAGGTGTATATTTGCTCCATAGTGTATTAGCTAGAGAACAAACCCCCTGTAGCCTAACCCCCACCCCCTTAAAAACAAACAAACAAACAAAAAAAAACTTAGAAAAACTCCCATATGCAAGTACTAAAAAGTCCTGCTAAAAGTCTCCTGAGCTAGTACAGCCCCAGGCCAAAGAACAAAATAAAACCACCCTCCTGCTACCCTCCTTGGAAGTGGTTCATATTAGCACTGGGGGTTTTGCTCCTCCCTGAAGCCACCCGTGGACAACTCCCACCAGAGCCAGGTGGTGCAGCTCACCTCATCACAAGGCTGGGTTTGTTCCTCTTTATTTGGAAACCAGCTTTGCCACTGGCTTGATTGGGCCCACATGGAGCATTGTGCTGCTGTCACTCATGTTGTGGTTTTAAAGGCAGTCACAGTGACTGACCTGTGAATGATGTTGACTGTGTCCCACTAGTCTGCCATGACACCATGCATGTCCTTGATTCCAAGAACAGAAGCAATAGTTAGAAATGCCCAAGGAAGAAAAGCTGAGAGGTTTTCTTCTTTTTTACAATCTTTTTTTTGCTTGTTTTAAGATAAAGCTTCTGCTTAAGCCAAAGGAAAATCTGAATTTGTGGCCTGCACACTCTGTGTGCAGCAGCAAACCTGGCTCTTCTGTGCACCACTGGGCTCAGGACATGTGGCTAGCTGCAATGGAACACAAGTTTCAGGACACCTTGTTTATCTGCTGCCTTCCCCAAAAATGATTACTGATATTTTGAGTCTCTTTAAGTATTTAAGAGATTGAAGTAATTGACCATGATTTCTGACAGGCTGTAGTCTCTCTCTGCAAAGTTTTGTACTGCTGAATTAGATCAAATGCTGATGCCTTTGGGGGCAATAAAAGTAATTCAGCTTATGACAGAAAATGAATTATAATTTGGAATAATTCTTGGTCGAAATAATATATTGTTTAATTACAGCCATAACAGCTATTTGATTTTGAGATAAGAAGTGGTTACCATAGTGACCCAATTCTTAGAGATAATTTTTGCCTAACACTGTATAAAACACTATACGATACCTGCCTTCACAAGAAAGCAATTTATGAAGATGAGTTTTCCTAGTGTTAGGTCTGGGGTATGAACAAGCAACGTAAGCTATAGATGGAAAAACATTTTCCGTTTGGTTACTGCCTGAAAAGCCCTCTGTGCACATATCCCTGCAAGCTCACTCATAGATGTTGCCTTAGATTCAGAGCAAGATACAAATCTTCCTCAGCTTTCAAGACCATGTAGACTCTGTTGAGGAATTTCATACCTCTGTGGAGTATTAGAAAAAAATGGGAGAAGGAAATCAGAGACATATTTGTTCTGCAGAACAAGCCATGCCTACTGCCTACCATCAGGGAGGGTAAAACTGGTTTTACTTTAAACAGTCTTCAAGGACACAGACTCTGAAATCACAGCCATTGCTAGAGTCAAGCAAAGGCACATTTTGACACATGAAGTGAAATGCAATCCTCAGTGAGACTGGTATAAGTTATCATTTGTCAAGACTATCAGCTTTTTGGGGTCTTCTTTTGGTAATCCTTGCCTGTTTCACCACATCCCTGTGGTGGATTTAGAGAGACTGGTCTGCAGGACTGCTCTAGGGATTGCAGACCTGTCCCTGTGCCAAGCTGTGTGGGAAGCTGGGTGTTTGGCTGCCTGACACCAATAACATGTCCCTGGCAGCCTGTGAGGACGATGCAGCTCTTTTTTGCTTGGATTGCCCAGTAGTGAAACCAGCTTGCCCATGGGCAGGACCCCTGTGGGCAGCCATGGCCATGGTCATGGGGCTGAAGGGCTGGGCTGCTTGCTGGATCTTTTCTGCCTTGTGGAATCCAGTTGTTTGTCCACCCTCAGATTAAAATAATTTTGGTTATTGAAGACAGTGAGTTGGAGAGAGAGAGGCAGCACTGACCCAGCTGGGGTAGAAAGTGGGTTTTCTCATGTCATTGTAGGCTTGCTTGTCATCAGTGATTGCCCTGCAGTGCTTTGGGATACAGCATCCTTCCCTACATTCACCCTTCCTAAATTACTTCATGGCCCTTGCTCTGATCCTCAGGGTAGCCCTGGTTTGGGAGAGTACAGAGCTGACAACCCCTGTCCAGTGAGCCCTGGCTTTCTCACTCCCTGAGATGTCTTCTCCTCAGTCTCCTCTCTCCAAAAATTCCTGGCAAACCATAGCTAACTAATCATGTGAAAACCAGTGCTCTAACTCCAGGTGTTTCATATACCAAGCCAGCTCAATCTGGGCTTAGTTTAGGCTGTTAGGTTTTATTTTTGGAAGTTAATATATGCAAACTTCTTCCTTCCCAAAATGGAAAAGCCTTGGGTGCTTCAAAAGTCTTGCACCTCGCTTCAAAGGTGACCCACATGGGAGGACATGAAACAGGAATGTGGCCTTTGCAGCTTCTCTGGGATGTGCAGTGCAGAGGCAGGAAGTTGCTCTCCCTCTTACCACTGAACAATGAATATTTTCAATATTTGCTTTAATTAAAAAGTGTTGGGCCTTACAGTAAAGGTCTCCCAGCCCCTGCTGCCACTCTCCACCAGGGATGAGGGAGATTAGAGCCTTCAAATGTTTGACCTCCTAAAATCTGCCCCTCTTCCTCAATGCTCCCCTGTCCCTTACCCATGTCACCATGATATTTTCTAGAAAAATCCCTTCACCAGGATTTCTTCTCCTGGGAAGTTGAGAAGCCTCAGAGAAAAATGTAAATAATAATTATCTGATTTGCTTCTCCTGTGTTTGCCTGCTTTGAAATGTGGTCTGGACATTGTTTACCAATATGTGCATGTTTGATTGGTTCCATGTGAATTGTTTTTATTTAATGACCAATCAGCATCAGCTGTGCCAGACTCTGAGGAGTCAGTCACAAGTTTTTATTATTCATTCTTGTCTTCTGTCTGTATCCTTTCTCTTTCTTTAGTATAGTTTTAATATAGCTTTCTTTAATAGAATATAATAAGATAATAAATGAGCCTTCTGAGAACATGGAGTCAGATTCTCATCTCTCACCTCGTCCTGGGGACTTCACAAACACCACATACCCATGACAACACATTTCTGCTAAAAGCCATCCAGTGCTGTCCCAAAACACACGTGGTGCTGAGTCCACTTAGACAACCTCAGCTGCACCTGGGGCATGAGTGGACAGGCTCTCTGCTTTAGCACATATGTAATGTCTCAGACTTCTGTAAATCCACTTCTTCCCTGTTTAAATACTTTTGCTTTCCAAAAATGTTGGGCCCAAAGGGCAGAGGATTAGATAAGAAAAATACTAAAAGAGATCTAACACTTCATATGAAAATGCTAAGATGCTAAAGCAATTCCAAATATGTAATTAATTAATAGACACTTAAGTACCTCATGCCAGTCTTAAAACACTGAATATGAGAAATGATGTGGATGTGATGACCAGAGCAAGACTTTGCTTCAATTCCCAGACACAAGACTCAAAATACTGGGAAAGTCATCCCCACCCATTCTTAAACACTCAACATGTTGCCAATTGCCTAAAAGCAACAACTGTAATAACTGAAAATTTGTTGTAAAAAATTATCTTCCTCATGTAAAGCATGAGCTGAAAATGTCCTTGTTCAGCATTGGATGAATTTCCATGCCTCTTCCCACAGCACAGAGCACCCAATGGGACCAGGTGCTGAGGAACATCCCTGCATTTGGCAGGACTAAGATGGTTCCCTGCTGCTCTCAGGAGCCCCAGCCCGCTCCATAGGTCCAGTGGCAGCATGTCTAGAAGGAAAACCAATTACTAATTCTGCTTTTTGTGCTGTTTCACCTTTCATAGCAGAGCAGGGCCTCGGGAGGAAGGTACTACTCCCAGGAGCAGAGCAAAACTTCTCAACCCTGTTGTGAAATGCTGTCAGAAGAATAGCTGAACACCTGAAAATGTCAAGGCCTCAGAGACTTGCAATAAGGATCTTAATGGTTAGATCCTTTTAACAGTTTTGGAAAAAAAAAAGAAACGAACAAAAAACTTCCGATTTTATTTTAGTTGCTATTTACTAGAGTTAAAGTTAAAATGGCAACAGACTAATAAACCTGGAGGAGGAGGACTAAGGAAGGGTTTGAATTTCTTTCTGATTTGGGGATGTGTGGTTTGTTGAGGTTTCTTTAGCCACAGAAGGCTCCAGTGATGCTCGGGTAGCTCAGGCTGAGGGCAGCGGGAGGTGCAGCTCTGTCCCTGCTCTGCCCCTGAGGCCCCACGTGCAGAGCTGTGCCCGGCCGTGCCCAGCAGCAGCAGCAGGATGTGCCTGTGGGGCTGTGCCCAGCAGTGCCCAGCAGCAGGATGTGCCTGTGGGGCTGTGCCCAGCAGCAGCAGCAGGATGTGCCTGTGGAGCTGTGCCCAGCAGCAGGATGGGCCTGTGGTGCTGTGCCCAGCAGCAGGATGTGCCTGTGGAGTGGGGCTGGAGGAGGCCGTGGGGATGTGTGCAGGCCTGGAGCAGCCATGCTCTGCAGCCAGGCTGGGAGAGCCGGGGCTGTCCAGCCTGGGGAGGAGCAGGGCCGGGGAGGCCTCACTGAGGCCTTGCAGTGCCTTAAGGGGGCAGAGAGTGATGGGGAAGGGAAGGGTTTTAGATCAGAAGGGGGAGATTGGGATCAGATGTTCAGAAAAGCTGTGAGGGCAGTGAGACATTGGAACAGGCTGCCCAGAGAAGCTGTGGATGCCCTGGAACTTTCCAGGCCAGGCTGGGCAGGGCCCTGAGCACCCTGATCTGGTGGGTGGCAGCAGCAGCAGGTGATGGTTGAGGTGCCTCCATGGCGCTCTGGAACTCCACGGGTGGGCAGAGCGGACACCCGTTACCCGGGCATGGAATGTTGCTCCTGGTTGCCAGGGGCACTCCCACTTCCAAGGTTCTGTTGGCATGGACTCTGTTGAGCCAGTTGACGGATTCTCTGCTGTGCAGCAGACGTGGAGCATCCGTCTTCTCCATCCCGGCTGGGAATAGAGAGCGATTTGCTGACATTTGCGAGCCAAACTCTGCACTGACTGTACAGGTGAGGGCAGGCGATTCTTGGCAAGGCTTCTGATGCTCAGGGGCTGGGCTGGGCTGCAGGATGGGTGGATGGGCTGCAGGTGGGCTCAAGTACCAGAGTCACAGATTACCCTCTGGCTTTGGACAGGAACTGGGGACTCAGGAATGGGAGTCTTGGGGCATGGGGGTGTTCAAGAAAACTAGCATTCCAAATAGATAATCTCCCCTCTGCTTTTGTGATAGGTTTGGAAGAGCAGTTTTCTGTCACACCGAAAAATCTGCAGTGGGCTGGCTGAAGGAACCAAAGGGATTGATCACATCCCTGACGTTCCTTTTTGCTGTTTGCCCCACTGATTCTGCTGGTGGTTTTTGATCAGAAACCACCATGAGCTCAGTAAGTACTTTGCTACTCAATGGAAATCTGATTCTTGAAACATTTTCCAGGGTACTTCTAGAAAGCATTTCAAGAGTTTGTAGCAAATGCAGAGGATCAGAAGCCTTTGAAAACTTCATGTAACTTGACATTCTGGAATAGTGAATGTTTTGAATCTCTGTGGGTGTTAGCAGTAGTTCAGAAATGCTTACGGTGTGAGCAGCAAGCTGCTGGAATTGGGAACTGGTCTCTTCATTCTCAAGCCATTGGGACAGGCTTGCTCTTGGGGAGGCAGCTTGTGGGAGATCAGGGGCGATGTCTTTTCCCTGATGTAATGTGCTCAGGTGGGAATGGCCCATAGCACCATTTGGTGTGTATTCCAGCCTTTGCAGGAGAGTTTTCTGTATCCTTGTGTGCTGTCATTGGTGTTGCAAACCCGGGGGCCGTGTTAAGATTTGTGCCACAGAAAGTGCTCAGGCTTTGTTCCCTGTCAGCGTCAGCGAAAGCGCCCTGGAGGAGCAGTTGGTTCCAGACCAGCTCGGAAACGGAGCAGGCTGCTGCCCTCCAGCGCAGGTGGAACTTCGCAGACCGAGCCAAGAGACCTTGAGGAAAGTGGTGCACCTGCCTTTGAGCCTGGTGAGAACAGAAACTGCTTCTGGAGGGTTGAAGACAATCTGGCCATGTGCTTTTGCCAGTTTCTAGGCCCTTTACTGGGGAGGAAGGGAAACCTTGGGATTGAGGAAGCACCTGGAATGGCATCCCTAAACAGCAAGCCTTCTGACAACTGTTTTGGTGTTACTGAGCTCGATAGAGTGGCAGCTAGTGGGAGAGGAGCTGTGTGGCAAAGGTGCTCAAGTGCTGCTCAAAGCCCTGACTGTGTGTTCTGATGAGCTGGCAGTCACTGCAGCTGCCACAGCGGAGGGTGGCATGCTGAGTTTGGGATCTCCCAAGCTGGATGAAGATGAAGAAAACCTGTCATTAGCTGTGGCCCATCCTTCAGGGGAACATGCACAGCATGATACTTCAAAATGAAGATCCCCTCTATGATTACACCTTTGGTGGGGCTTTTTTTTCCCTGTGTACTAAACATTCCTGTATATGAAATTAATAATCTGTTGATGTGAACCTCCTGTAAGCTGTTGTCATCCAGCAGAAGTTGTTTGGAGCTCAGCTGCTCTTCCTGTTGTTTTGTCCCTTCAGAGGGACAGGGCTGGCCATGCTCCCTGTTGGACTGTTGAGGGCAAAGCTTGAGTGAAATGTTGTACACGTTCCTGAATAAAAGAGACCGAGGGCACAATGAATCCAACCACAGCCTGTTCTACAGTGGCAGCCCATTTCATTCCTCTGCACTCTCTGACCTTGGTTCTAATGTTCTCTTTTTCAACTGGTGAAGAAGTCATAGATCTCACAGGTGAAGACACCATAGATCCCACAGGTGAAGAAGTCACTGATCTCACAGGTGAAGATGTCATAAATGTCACAGGCGAGGAAGGCAGAGATCTCAGAGATGAAGACATCATAGATCTCACAGAAGAATCTTCTGAGCCTGAAGTCATCATTATCAGTGACGATGAGTCTCCTGTGGTAAGTAGTGAAGGGCACACTCCTCTCCATCTTCCTTTCAAATTAGTTTCTCTTGATCTCCTGGGCTTGTCTTCTGGCATCTATCTCTTTGAGTATCACTTGCAGAGAGTGGAAGAATAATCTAAAAGAGCTTGTTGCTTCAGTGATTTAAAGAAAAAGCAAGGGAAAGGACAGGAAGTTTTGACTTCCCAAATAAGAAGTGTTTTTGCTGCAACATCAGTTTAAGGTGCTCTTATCACTGAGGTGCCAAGTGCAACTGCAGCTGACTGGGGTAAAAACCAGTTGTATTTTTATTACTCCAAGAAGTCTTTAAAAATGTCACTATTTTTTTTCTTTTCATTTCCCTGCTGTTTGAAAGAATATCCCTTGATCCAGCCCACAGTGTAGTTTATTCCCACAGTTTTGGGATGTCACGCTGCTGTGCAAAGCAGAATATGCAGCAGGCATAACATAAAGGGTAACTTTTGACAGCATTATTCCTGAGCCTTCGCAAAGGAAAGGCCTCAGACTTTACAAGAGAACCTGCATGACCCAGTTCCAGTTCCACTAAAAGCAATGTGGGTTTGGATTTGGGGTTCTTTCATCAGCAACTGTTAATCTACTGCAAAATATTTTTGGATACCACAGTGCATTTGCCCGTTTGGGGGTAAGAGAGGGAAAGAAACTGCTCCAGGGCCAAATGCAATTAGGAAACTGAAATGAGGGAGAAGGGACTAGAGTGTTCAGGTGGTTCCTAAATGCCTCCATGTCTACCCCATTGCAGGACAGAGAGCAGAACCAGCAGCAGCCAAATCTTTCAGCATCACCTGAATCACTGGCAAGGGAGAATGAAGAAGAACCAAGCGATTTTGATGAGTATGTGACAGATAAATTGACTCTCTAAAATCTAATTTCTGATACATAGCAGAAGGAGATTTTGCCAAGCTTTTGGGTTCTGCTTGACTCTATGCCAAAACTTTAGAATTGGAATAGAGTGGCCTGACAGAAAGAGAAGTAATTTTTAAAAAGCCAACAAAACAAGCAAAACAAATCCAGTAGAAACCATTCTTCTCTGTGCATGAAGCCATTACTGCATGTTTCTTCAGTATGGCTTGAAATGCTTGCAGTATATAAAAGCTCTGGGAATGATTGTGTTGTTGGGCTGAGATATTGCTAAATCAAAATAGGGGATGTTTTTAATAACCAACGTTTTCTTTGGTGGTCTGGAAAAGTACTAATTAAAAAAAAAAAAAAAAGAAGAAAAACCCAACCTGCAAAATACAGCAGAAACCTTTCTCCTCTGTTCATAAAGCCATTTAGCAGAATGGCTTCACAACATGCTGAAATTCTTGTAGTACATAAAGGTTTTTGGAATTATTGTGATGCTGGGATGGGATATTGCAAAATCAGAATAAGGAATATTTCAATAACTGACAGTTTGTGTACTGGGAACTCTTGGTTCACAGTGAAATTAATGGCTGCATGTTCTTTCTGGTTCTGTCCTCTCTAGTGCACAGCCAGCATATCGTGCCAGTCCTCCAGCTAGTGAGGATGAGGACTCAGAGGTGAGGATCCACACGCTGATTTATTCATCCAGCATGAAGTGTTTAGAGCTGTGACAGCAGAATTTGCTCTTTTGGGGGAGAGCAAGGGAAAGAAACAGCTCCAGACCAAACTGAATTAAGGAACTGAAACAAGGGAGTAAGGAGGAAGTTATTTCTAGGTGCCTCCATTTCTATCTCACTACAGGACTGGGAGCCCCCACAATTTTTCAGAAGAGAAGAGAATTCAGCTGAGCTACCTGCAAGGGATACTGAAGAGGAACCAAGAGATAATCAAGGGTATGGGAGAAAAACTGTATTTCTAATTTCTGATATATGGTAAACCCAATTTTTTGCTAAGCTTTTGGGTTCTGCTTGATTCTGTGTCAAAACATCAGACCTAGAATACAGTGTCCTGAAGAGAAGTAATGAAAAAATCAAGCAGCAAAATCCAGCAGAAGCCTTTCTTCTCTGTGCATTAAGACATTGTTCAATGTTTCTTAAATAAGGCATGAGATATACTGAAATGCTTGCAGTACATAAAAGCTATGGGAATGACTGTATTGTTGGGCTGGGATGTTGCTAAATCAGAATAGGGAATGTTTCAATTTCTGACAGTTTGTTTCAGCAGTCCTTGGTGCCCAGTGAAGTTAATGCTGTGTGTACTTCTGGTTCTGTTCCCTGTAGGAGATGGCCAGACAGTGTATACGTCGCTCGATTTTGGATGCATTACTACTCAGAGGTAAGGACCCACACCTCCAGCCCGAGCCCAGTTAGGGAACAGAAACAGGGAGAGCATGGAGGAGGGTGTTCAGGTGGTTCCTAAGTGCCTCCATTTCTACTCCAATGCAACAGTGGTGGTACTTGCGGCGGCAGCCACGCTTTGTCAGAGCAGAAGATAACTCAGCTGTGCTGGTGATGGGGAACAACGAAGAGGAACAAAGAGATAATAATGAGTACGTAAGAGAAAATGTCTCTTCAAAGCCTAATTTCTACTATACCGTGGAAACATTTTTTTCCAAACTTTTGGGGTCTACTCAATTCTGTGTGAAAAAAAATTGATTTGGCATATAGTGGCCTGTCTGGAAGAGAAGCTTAAGACTTAAGAGAAGCAAACACCAAAGTCCAGAAGAAAACTTACTGCTCTCTTCAACAACATTGAATGCTTCTCAGAGAATGGCCTGAGTTGCACTGCATTACATAAAAGTTTTTTGAATGGTTGTGTTAGTGGGTTGGGATGTTGCTAAATCAGAATAGGGGGTGTTTCAATCACTTACAGTTTATGTATGAATAGCCCTTGATAGATGGTGGAATTAATGGCTGCATGGTCTGTCTTGTTCTGTTCCCACTAGTGCACAGCCAGCAGGTCCTGCCAGTCCTCCAACTAGTGAGGATGAGGAGTCAGAGGTGAGGATCCACTCATAATTTCTACTTTGTGGGAGGGGAGGGGACAGAGGGGGTGCTGCACAACTCAGTTGTTTGAGGTGAGATACCATGGGCAGCTGTGTGGAAGCACAGCCCTTGCTGGGAAGCTCCAACTTACCCATCCCTCCAAGTGCCTCCTTGGTGGTGTCCATAGAGGGAGAAGCCCTCTGGCAGAGGGCTCTGGAACTGGCAGATCTGTGTGTTCCTTGTAGTTCTAGCATTGAGTGACAGATTGCACATATTTCCAGCTCAGATTTCCTGGTGCCAATAGGGCAGCAAACTGGAATTCTTTACTCCCAATGCCTGTTGTGGTTTCCTTTCTTCAGCAGTGGTTCACCTTATACTGAGTGTTTATGGATATCACATTTGAATTTTCCCTTTTGAGGAAGAAAGAGGGAAAGAAACAGCTCTAGGCCAAATTGAATTAGGGAGCTGAAACAGGTGGAGAGGGAGGAGGGTGTTCAGGGGATTCCTAAGCTGCCTCTGTTTCTACCCTGTTGCAGCAATGAGAGCAGAATCAGCAGCACCCATTTTGTTTTTCAGGGCAGCAGCTCTTTGTGCTACTGCTTTGAATGCTCTTAGCCAAAATAGAGGGTGGTACCCTACCCTTGCTACCTCCCCTGCTGTAACTGCTTTCTGAGCTGAGGCTTGTGTGAAGCACCAGTGGCCTCACCAAATCTAATTGTATCTTCTTTTCTCTCCCTTTCCACCTTTCCATGTGCATTGATGGAAGTTTCTTGAAGGTGAGTTGATGTTTTACAGTTGGTAATGGAATTGTTCTAAACATAATATATATATTTAAAAAAAATTAAAGAAACTCAAGCAGCAGGGATTGAAACTGCCTTTAGTGAAAGGCAAAGGACAGTGCTTATATAGAGCAATAGAGCAAATGTTTTGTGTTGGTCTCTAGCAGAATAGTCACAATATCTGGAAGGGTTAGGCCTTGGGAAAGTAGTTTGTTGAAGATTGTTTTTAACCCAGCTGAATAGAGTCCATTTAAAATTGGAACCATTGCTGACTATTTATATAACTCATTTCAAGGGTAGCTCCAGGGAGAGAGAGACTAATAGATCTAACTTCTGAAAATTACATTACAGTGCATGAACAAGAAAGGAGAAATGTTACACTGAACAGCCAGGAACAGGTGGATGGCTCTGGTAATGGAACAGGAGCTAATGAGGCACCTGAGGCTGACTCAGCCCCTGCAGAACAGGGAGCAGAGGAGGAGGACACTGAAAGTTCAGAGTATGTATGGCTCCTGCCCTAGCAAACACAGAGCCTTTCTGTGCCTTTCTTTCTTTTCTGTGTAGCACTAAGTTCTTCTGCTGTGCCTGGTTTATCTTTGAGGCCTTCCCACACTCTATGGATTTCCCTCCTTCTCCTGTGTTGTATGATGATCAAATGATTCCATTTGCATTTTGGGAGAAAAAGGCAGCCCAGAGCAGATGTACAACTTTGCACAGAACCTGAAAGATGAGTGTGGGGGTATGGCAAGGAAGGGGGATTGGTCACAGGCCATAGCTCAGTATTGCATTTGCTTTTTCTGGCAAGCTCTGGTAGTGATGTTAGATATGGAAATGCTTCCATTGTTATCAATTGAGCTTGGCATCATGGAACTGGCAGGCAGCAGCTGGGCAAATTCCAGCAGGAATTCCCTGCTGGAATGGTGCCAGCTTGGTGCCTTTCTCCTGGAGCCCTTCTTCCCAAGGTAGACTTGTACACAGGCATCTGTGGAGGTCATGCTTTTATGGCCAGTGCTGGATGTCACAAGCCCTGATTTGTTTCCTCCTGTGGTGGAGATCTTGCAGTTGAAGTTGGATGCCTTCACAGTAAAATCCCCATTCTGCAGAGAAACAGGAAAGTCCTGCTGTAGGATTCCATCAGGATAAGAAAGATGCAACTCATTAGGCTGATTAAACTAAACCAGGTGTCTGTGTCACTAGGGAAGGCAAAGAACATAAGAATTATGGTATAATGTTTTCTAAACTTTTTTTTTTTTTTTTTTTGCGGGGGTGGGGGGGGAATACACAGGTTTTACTATAACTGGTGTGCTTTGAGCCTTTTGGAAACGCAGTATAGGAGAGAACTTGAGTATGGAACTTTTAGGTATCAGGCCTTAAATGTGCCACTAAAGGGCTTCTACTATTCTAAACCATCATGCATTTTGCCAATGAATTTGTAGATGTTTAAGTTTTGGTTGTTAAATCTGTTGGAGAACAAATCCCACCACTTGGTTAATATAACAAAAGGAATATTTTGATCCTTCAGTCTCAAGCCTCTCAGTTACTGAATGTAACTGCTCTGTTTAGGTAAGGCTAAAAGAGCTCAGTGCTGCAGCATTTAAAATTGTCCAAAAGCTCCTTCCCAGGGCTGGATCTTGCCAGAGCCGTGTTACTTTGTAGTTTAGAACTGGGTCCTGGAATGAATATTCTGGGGTGAAGAGTTCCCAGAGGAGAGCTGGATGCTGTAGTTACAAGGCTCTTACTGATGACCTGCTGGAAGTCAAAGTTGCCATACAGAAACTGGCCAGTGCTAGAGACTACTGTTACTTCAAATCCCAGGGCAGGGTGACTGACTGCACCTTTCTCCTGGTGACAAGCAGGACACCCTTTCCCTCAGGACAGGGAGACCTCAAATCCTCATTAAATGCAGCACACAGAGACTTAAGGACAGCAGGGGTCTTCAGAGGAGATGTGTCATGGCTAGTCAGTGCAGTTGCATGATTGTGTGAGATTTTCTGTATCAATAACCATTGAAGTGTGGTGATATTAACAGCTGTACTTTCTTTGTAGTTCTGTTCCCTCTAGTGCACAACAAGGAATTGTCATTAGGTGTCCCATTTGCATGGAATTTTACTCACAGGTAAGGATCCACCTGAGATGAGGAGAAAGCCAGAAGGGGAGCTGCACAAGTCAGTTGGGTGATGTGGGGTGCTGTGGTCAGCAGGCTGGAAGCACAGCCCTTGCTGTGAAGCTCCGCAAGTCACTTCTTGATGGTGAATGTAGAGGGAGAAGCCTTTGCCAAGATGGCACTGGCACATCTGTGGGTCCCTCATTAGTCTCTAAATAGAGCCTCTGGTGCCAATAGAGCAGCAAACTCAAATTCTTTCCTCTCAATACATGTTGTGATTTTCTTTCTTCCAGTTTGTGCGGCGTGGACGACAGCTTATGTCAACCCTGTGTGGCCATGTCTTCTGCAGTAGATGCCTCCCTCTTGCCCTGGAGACTGGTCACATGTGCCCAACCTGCAGGGTGGAGCTCAGTCCAGAACTATACCATCCCATTTATTTATGAATGCTTCTGTTTCTCAGAATAGACTTAGATGACTTAGATAGTTATAGACTTAGATAAGTTATAGAGACCTGTTTCTTTATGCATATAATTCTTCCTGTATACAGTTTCATTTCTGATTAATTCAATTTAAATAAAGTTTTGATTGATTTAAATATAGTCAGTCTGCTCTTCTGTGTTGGACTGTGCTGATAGGCAGAGATGTTGTCTAAAAATGTTGTCTAACAGGTGGGAATAAGGCTCTTGGTTGGAGCAGTCAGAAGCTCGTTCTTTTCCTCTCCCTGTAGTCATTGATTTGGGGGCAATGTGCTAAAGCCACAAGCTTTGTAGTTCTTGTGGCCAGCGTGTGTTGTACGGGGAAAAAGAAACAGGGCCTGCTTGGGGGGCAAGGCCTTGTATTTCTCAGGCCAGACTCTGGTGGATGTTTTGGTGAAAATGTCATGATTTCGGTGCTCTGAAGATTGAAAGAACAGCAAGTTGTTCACAGATGCAAAGAAAACAGTTTTCTTTGAGAATAACTTGTAGGTATCCAGACAGCTTGTTTATGGTCCAAGCTGCTCCATTATGTTGTGGTTAAAGCATTCCACTTATGACTGCCAGCTGATGACAGGAGCACTGCCAGCTTCTCTGAAGCTCTTCACCCTTCTAAAAAGCCTGTAAGCTTAAGGGCAATCAAAAGAATATAGATGTGTAGACTGCTGTGCTCAACACAGCCTGCAAAACAACAGACAGAAGTAACTAGTCAGGTAAAGAAACAAAGCAATGCCATCACTGTCATCATCATCATCATCATCATCATCACCATCTCACCATTTACCTTTCCCACTGCAAAAGCAAATTGTCTCCAGAGGGGTTGAGGAGCTAGTAGCAGCTCCTAGACCCAGGGTGCTGTCGTGGGCTTGCAGCAAGTGGCCCCATCCACCCCAGGAGTTACATGGGACGCAGTCAGCGGGTGCCAATGGCATGTACCTGTAGGAATGTGCCCCTGTTGACAGAGTGACCAAATTATCCTTGTTTCCTTAAAAAAGAAAAAAGCCTAGAAGTTTCTCTCCTCAATTAGGTAAAAAGACACCTCATAGGACCTTGGGGACTTCACCTTGAACTTAAGGAGAACCAATTGGACAGAAGCAAAAAAGTCCCACCTGAGCAATTCACTAGAAAAAGAAGAGAACAAAGGAACTAATCGCTTTTGTGGGGTGGTTTACCAGGAGCAAGAGCCTCTTGCCCCGGCTTGAATTTTCTCTGTAAAGAGATTTGTTATTTTGCCTTTTATTAAAACTTTTCTGTTTCCAACACTACCATAGAAGCCATCCTGCTGATTTTATGCCCTCAGAGGTAGCAGAGCTATCTCGGGCATGATACGTTTCTCCAAGAGCTCATAAGACCTGGCTCGAGGAGATAATTTGTATCATGTACCTGTATATTTGAGAGAAAACATCGTGCTGAAGGCACAAGACTTTAACCACCTGCAGGGCTAAGTGAGACCTGCACTTCCCAGGCTCTGGTTTCAGTGCAGGTGAACACCACCTACCAGCTGTCCATGGTACTTCACAGCTCAAGGGCTGCTGAAATATCCTTCCCTGCATGGCAGCCCTGCACAAGGGCTCGTCATGCATTTCCCCTCGAAAAATCCTACTGTTTCATCAGTGGAGTTTTTGCTTCCTGGGGATGGAAACCCCAAGGAAAAATAAACCATCACTGACTTCTCCACCTACCCACTGCCACTGCACATGGTGCACCCAGGGTTCATCTAAGGGCATTTGCAATCAGAACCCTGAATTTCTTGCTGCTTGAGGAGAAAGAAAATCAAGAAAGATGGTTATTTTGTTACACTGATATTTCTAGTCTCTCTGGATAAAAGATTAAAGTTTGCTGCAAGTTGTCCAATACAAAAAAGCACTGCTTCCTTTTGTAAAGCACCTTTTTAACAGGTGTTTTTAGGATAGGAATTCTTTAGTTCTCTATTGCAGTTTATGGATTTCATAGATTGTATATTTGGGAAGCTGTGCTTTTACTTCTCCCAACAGATCCAAACCACTGCTTTGATTTGTTTGCTTGTTTTACGCCTGCTCCAGAAGTTTCAGCATTTCTCTAACAATTTGCTGTGTTGTGCTGAACATTGCAAGCCAGCTTAACTAAAAGCAGACCAGTCTGGATTAATATGGGAGATGAAAGCAAATGGCAAGCAAAATGAGTGGTTGATGAGACATTGATGCTCTGAGGTGGCAAGAGGCAGTTTTGGAGGCTGATAAAACAAGTTTGCCGGTTAAATATTTCTGGTAAGGCACCTGCTGTCACAGAGCTTCAGGTAAGCCACGAAACGATGGAGGGTGAACAATTAAAAAGTTAACTTAAATTTAAATAAAAACTAACTAAATAAAACTAACATTATCCAAATATTAGCCTAAAAACATGATTGGCCCTTGCAATTTCCCTTGGTTTCTATTTCACCTTCAGAACTTCAGGCCTGAAATGTGTTTTCCTGGGCATGAAACCTGCAGAGCAAAACAGGAGTGTGCCTTGGATGGCTGCTCTCCCTGTCCCCATCACAGGCACGTGCCCTCCCTTGGCAAGGTGAAGCTCTTTCACTCTTGTTTTCCTCCCTTGGTAACATGGAAATAATGTCTCTCATTTTCTCTTAGAAAACACAGACTCCAAGTATTCATGTGCTCCATTGCGAAGAGCTGTCTAAAAGCTGTGAGATTATTTGATCCACAATAGTTAGGGTTTCTTCCCTGAACACCACCTTGAATACCTAAAATTCTTTCTCCACTACTGATGGTCATTAACTTTTCCTTATTTTGCTCTACCAGGTATGTTGTTTATACTCTACACTAATTCCTGCTGCTTCCAACACACAGGGGCAAAATAACTAATTTAATATGTCAGACACAGCTACAGAAAATAAAAACCGTGTGTGCCTAATGACTGAGGCTCAGCTAAAGTTAGTGCATTGTCTCTGCACTGCAGCTGAATCCTAATGATTCTGTTCCTTAAACTGGCACAGTAAACCAGCACGTTAGGTGTTCTCACTTAATGAAGAGGGAAATAAAAAAAGTCTGGAATATTTTCAACCAAACATGTCTGGATCTAGAAGTCACCTCCATTCTACAATCTGTGGCAAGGCTCAAAAAACTGCAGTTTTTTCCAACAAGTTTTTTTCCAAGTGCAAGAAAACAAGACTCATTCTCTCCTCTTCAGACCCTCACTTCTGCCTTGCAGTCCCTCAGAGACAGCTGCAATATTATCAGATCACCTGGTGCAGTTCAGGAAAATATAGGGTGACATGTTTTAATTTTATTCTCCCAGAGGATGCACAGGTGCATAAATTGACACCTGCTTACCCCAGGGATGCAGGAACTGCACTGGCATTTTCAGTGTCAGGATTCCTCCTTCATATACTTTGGACTCAATTTAAGACCTGTGTGGAGGTAGAAAGCTGAATGTGTGCACAAAGCACCACCACAGCTGACCCAGCCCTGCTGTGTTGAACAGGGCAGTTTTTAACAAAGCCACGTGGAGAAAGGCAGGGATGTGTTATCAGATTACAGATGGCACAGCAATGACTCCTGTGCAAATTCCTCCAAGGAGTATATGGTGCACACCCCACGAAGGGGACAATCCCCAAACAGCTCATTCTACCACGGCTTAGTAGGCACAGGCAAAAAAGCTTTGAAAGCCCAGAAAGCAGAGATGCAGCATATTGGCACACTTCATTTATCAACACCCACCCCTTACCTTTGCTGCCAAGACACTGCATGATGGAGCAGACTGACTCCTCCCTACCAGCTCCTGTTTATGCTTCTCATTCCACATTTCTCCATCCAGGGACGAGAATTCCATCACCTTCACTGTGTTGTGGTCCTGTGCATGCGACAGCTTCAGGCCAGCAAAGTTCCAAAGAACTGCTAAAATGCTGTTTAAAAGGAGTCTAAAAATGATGAGCTGCGGAGGACCTGTTTGAAGGAACCGTTTGACCTGCATCACTCCAGACTGCATCTAGTACAGGTTTTGAGGCTGGGCACTGGAAGCAGGGAGTTGGGCCCCAACCTTGAACACTGAGCTTAAAATGAAGTTTTGAACTGTCTGTTTTTAGGTACAGAGCTCGATGCTGGCTGTGTGGAGGGAGCCAGGTGGTGCCCATCACAAAGGGCTCTTCTCAGCATGCAGACACCTTCATGGCTGTGTGGGGGCAGCAGACACAGCCTGGAGAGAGGTGGGTGTTTTCCCCCTTGTAACAACGTGGTTTTTAGAAAAGGCAAAAGCAGACTGCCTGAGGGAGGAGATGGAAGCAGCAAAAGGGAAGAAACATGGCTACAGGACAACAACAATTTTCCCCTCTCAGTGAGACCCATCATCATCCCATGCCAAGGACCAGGAACTGAAATGTACTGAACTACTGCACAGATCCCCAGTAAACTCCTCCTTCCAGCACTCAGCCTTCCTGCTCCTCAGTGGGCAGCCAGGCTTGGCCAACCGAAGGCAACCCAAATATATCCAGGTTTTTGGAGGATGGCAGATGCCCCAAAGCCTCCATCCTTTGCCAAGAGAATAATTTAGGAGGGTGCAAAGCAGCCCCAACAATAAAAAAACCTACCTGGAGAGAGCAGAGGCGATACATGAGGCAAAATCTCTCTGGTGATTACACAGCAGTGGCGCCTGAAAGAAATTACTGGGGTGATGGGGAACACAAGCACCTCAGGGCCAGCTTCCCTGTGGGGTAGGCACCCAGAGGCTCTTCCAGCCCCTCAGCCATGCACAGTCTGGCACAGGTGTGTGCCATGGCTCCTAAAGCACCTGGCATAAGCAGCATGAAAGTGCAGTCTGGCTCACATCCTGGCCCCATTTATCTCCATCTCCCAGAAGTGCAGGTCAGGCCCCTCATGAGGACTTAGAGCTTAAACTGTAGTGCAGTAGGATTAAGTCTTTTCTGTCCCAGTGTGCAAAGAATGCCCACAGATTTGGGGATGTGAGGGAGGGACCTAGGGAGAGTGTGTAAGCAAGCTCAACAAGCATTGGGCAGATGAGGGGCTTCTATCCAGTAGGTGCTTTTCCCCCATCCTGCCTCTTCCTCCCCCTTCCAGCAGCAGGGACTCCGATGGCAATGGGGACTGTTTGGACATTTTTGTGACTCATCTCTGAAATTTGACCTGCAAGTCCAATGCAAATCCCTGACAGTCAGCAGAGCAGCTGCAGGTACCTGCAATCACCTCCTCTCTGCACTTTCCATCAGGTGTGTGCTCCAATGCAGTCAGCTGCTAAATCCCAGGGAAAAAATATCTCCCTCCAATTACTTTGTTTTTTCTAGTAGTAGCTCTTTGTTGAGCTTTCTAGTACTGAGTCTTCTTTGGAAATATGCACATGGGATTCATAAAGATAGGCCTGAAAGTGAGTGTGATCAGACTAGGTGGCATGGGACACCTGCAGCCACAGTCTCACCTGCAGCACACAGCATTTCCCATCCTCTGAGGGCTGAAGGTCTGATATGGTTTTCTCCCTCAAATGATTTTTTCTTGGGTTGAGGTGAGCAGCAGAGTTCAACTCTGACTCTGAACTCCCCCAAGCTACATGGATTTCATGCTCTTCTTCACCCTTCCTTCCTCACTTTTCCAGCTAAATTCAGACAAGGTGCCTGTTTGCATAAGAGCTGTCAAAAGAATAACTTACAAGTACAGGAGCTAGAAAAGTCTTGAAGTGTAAAGCTGGCAGCCCCCAAAGACCTGCAGGGACTATCCAATCCATCTGGTGCTCCAGGGTGCAGAGCAAACAGGCTTTTGACTAGTTCATAACCGCAGCATATGCAAAAGGCTCAATTATTGCTTCTTAAAAAGCCCAAATTATCTCCTGGAGTTGGAGACTGACAGCCACACAGTCTCCACAGCGTTATGCATGACTGAATTTTTGCTGGCTTATTCTCTGCTGTTCTGTGCTGCCTGTAATTGCATTGCATTTTAACTGTTTAGCATCGTCAGAACTTCAGCCCCAGGGGCAGCGGAGGTGGTGAGAGCTCAATACATCAAATTACTACCCAAAGAGCAGGCAGACAAAAAGCAGAGCAGGGAGGGAGGGAAACAGACAAATGAGCCACATTCATTAGAAAAACAGCAGCCCTGACCAGGGAAGCGTCCTACTGATGTAATGAGAAAGGTGAAAGTTGTTAATAATAATAAAGAACACAGTAACACAGTTGCTTTTCTATCAGAAAACACCAAATCTGGAGAAAATAAATGCTCTGTGGAAAGCAGAGATGAAAACCGATGAAATGCTCCTTGCCCACATAGCCCTTTCTTTCTTCCCAGTTTTATATTGTGGGTTTTTTGCGCTAGTGAGTTCTGTAGCTGCTCTGTTTAGTGCTGCTCCCTTGAGTGCTGTGATGTGGCCCCAAAATCCGGCATTGCTGCTGTGGAAGGCAGTGAAAGCACTTTCCCACAGGCAGGTTTTTGTTTCACCCTTGGCCAGCCGGAGGTCCCGAGTACTGCTCCTCTCTTTGGAATTTTGCCACCTGTGAGGGTCCTGAAATGTAACAGAGCTCTCCACGGGTTTGCCCTGCCGAGGCACCTCAGTAGCTTTGACCTCAAATAACTGACTAAGCTCTGTGCAGCTTAACACCCTGAAATTACAGGACACTGTTCCAAGGAACAGGGCCCACACAATGCAGAGCCCACAATGATACAGCCACAGAATGGAGGGTGACATGTGGATGCCTGAAGAGCAGCCTCAGAGCTGCCCACCACAGCACGGGGTCCCCAGGAACCAGCAGGACCTGCTGGGTGTCCCTTGTAGGCCACCAGCAGGCCGCTCGTGGGTCTTTGTCCTGCCTGCCTACAAAGCCTTGGGAGGTGATCACAGAATAATTTGTGTGGGAAGTGACCTCTAAGCTCTAGTCCAACCCTCTAGACGAAGGCAAAGGGAGAGCCATGTCAGCAGGCACAGTTAGTGATGCCAGCAATAAAGATGGTTGTGGCAGCAGAGAGGTTTCTGTCCCTGTCCCAGTGCAGTCTGCCAGGGAGGTGCCTGTGCTGTGGCTCCAGCCAGGGAACGTGCAAAGTGGATGCAAGGGAGCTGAGAAGATCCTTCAGCTTTCTCTGCTGAAAATTTTGAGGGTATTGACATTTCATGTCAGCTGCATTCACCAGGGTTAATTAAAGTCTGTGTTTTATAGATTGCCCGTGGCCATAAGCGGAAAAGCTGCCTCAATTGGAAATCAATAGAGTAATCTTTAAGCTCTTTTATTTTATTAGATATAGAGTTCTAATTTGAAGAAATTGAGGAGCCAGAGAGGTCCTGAGGTACATGTTTAAAGTTTCCTGAGGAGAGTGCTTTGCTGTAGGCAATGTGCTGGAGGTGCCCAGCATGCTGGGGCACACCATTGAGGCCGGGGAATGCTCTGCTGAGGGAGCTCCCAGGAGCACTGCAGAAATACAACAGCAAATCAATAGCCAGCACTCTGCCCAAAAATTGAAGAGAAGGCTGTGAAGGCAGTCCTGCCACCGCTGGGCACAGCAGAAAAGCCAAATTCTGGGCTGCTGACAACCAAGGAGTCTCACAGATGCTGCTGATGGCCTCCCTGTCCCGAGCCAGAGAGACTGATGTGCATTATGCCTTTCTCTAAGTCTACTGTGCACTGGTATGCAGTGAAATGATTTGCCCCTCTTCAGTGGGGTGGAGTCATTCCAAACCCACAGATGCCTCTGGGGGTTTTGGAAGGTGAAGTATCCTGACAGTGTTAGTGCTCTGCCCCTTGGAACAGCCTTGCTGGCAGGCTGTACAACTTTCCCACAACAGACAGACCAAGGAATATTTTTCATTTAAACAGCTTTCTAAGCAGTGCCCGTAAAACAATTCTGTCCACAGACAATGGAGTGTCACAGGCCAGAATGATCCCTGTGATCCAATAAGCAAAATAAACCCCCAAAAGACCAGCCCATTCATGAGCAGCCATCATGAGGCCCTCAGCCAAACTTGTGAGGATATGTAAGTACTTAGAAGGCTAATAAGCTGCTTGTGCTTGAAAAGCACTTAATGCCTACCTTTTCAGCATCTACCTTTTAGAAATAATTATTTTCAACTTTTCTATGTTGTTTTTCTCATTTCTAGACCTTTTCACTGTAAATAGTGATGAAAATATTTTTCTTTCTATGAGTCAAATAACTTACTTGATACAGCATCTTAGAGTAGAAAGCCAATTGCCAGTAGACTGTGGCACACCTTTTCCTTGTGCTGCGTTGGCTCTTTTTCTTCAGTGCCCACTTGTCTTGTTTGGGACTGTGTCCAAAATCCCAGCATGCTGCAACTGGTCACTCCCAAAATATTGCAAATCTTTGTACTGAGCAGGGTTTGACTCTGGGAAGAGCTCAGGGAAATTTTCTGTACTTGAAGACAGTGACTCGCCTTCTCAAGTTAAGCCTGAGATGAGCAGTGCTGAAAACACTTTCTCCTGGCAAACCTGGGCCCTGCACACTTTGCTGGCAGTGATTAATGATACCCCAAAGTCTTTGCCAGCCAAATATGTTCTGTAGTCTTGGATTGTAACATGTAGATCAGAATCATACACTCGACCTACAAACTTGTTTAACAAGTAACTCATGAGCTGAACTAATTTGTAAGCAGATCCAGTTTAATTACATTTCTGTGGGCATGTTCATTCCACAGCGAAGTGGATGTCATTCACTTCTTTAGCAAATTAGGACACAGAAGCTGAAGAACATTAAATTTAGATGGGATTGTCCACAGAAGATTTAGTCCAACTTTGGTGAGAAGACTTTTACAAATCTAGATTCATTTTCCTAGTATTCTTATATAGACAAATCTCCCAGTGGAGGATCAACTTAAACTTTTGGGGATTTGTGATATACTAGTGAGGAGAAAAACTCTGCTGTCTCTTTTAGACACATATTAACAGTGGAGCTGTTGAGCCAGACAACCTGAATGGATTTTTCATGTCTTTTTCACCTATTTAAGCCATTGCATGTAACTTCTCTAAATACTGAGTTCTCTCTGCAGACAGTTCAACACCTCCCATTAAAGGCAAATTCCAGTACCTTCAACTCTGCAGAAGAAAAGTGCCCTAAATATTCTTCCAAATCCTTTCTGTGCTTTACAGATATCCTTCAAGCAAATCTGTCTTCTCTCCTTCAGGTAAACATCAATTCCCTTGTGATTCTTAAGAACAGAAGTTCATATTGTCTCCCTTTACCACAAGTTTTGTCATTTTAGGGGTTAAGAGGAGCTCAGGCTCTTATTTCTGCTGTCCACTGAACTCACCTCTTTTACTTCATACACACTCAGCACAAGCCAGTCTGTTTGAGAGGTGTTTCCCAGCCTTCTGACGAGCGCTTGGTTGTCTGCCATGCCCCTTATCACAAAGAGCACAAACACCTTCCCTGTTTTGTTGTTTTTCACTTTTCCAGTATCATGATTTGCAGAGAGGCCTGTCCTCTCCCCATCACTGATTTTAATGAGGAGGAGTTTCCATTTGCCAGCTCCAGCATGCCTTCTGCAAGGTTTCATGGAGCCCCTGCCACCACCATGCCCAGAATATCTAATGTCTGCTCTCCAGGCTTGTCATAAAGGGTCCACCTCATTCTGTGAAACTGAATGTGGAGTAATGGACAATAGCTGTGCTAGACATGTGCAATGGATTGCATTTCTGCAAACAGAAAAGCATAGCTACTTAATAAAGATAATAAATTTTAATAGGCAGTAAATTTTTTTTCTTGACACAACATGGTAGTTTCTGAACAGATTTTGCACAAAGACACAAACAGGTATTTCACAATATTTCTCTGCTTATCTCTACTGTCCTTTCACTATGATACAATATACTACAAAATACCTTGGGTTTTTAATCAACATGAAAATCCACGATGACTACTTTTTTTGGAAGGAAACCTCATCAATCAGGAACCAGAATAGTTGCAGATGCCAACTAGCCTATTTTAGATGGCCTGACCTTTCCAAAGTAGGCATCCGAGACTTCTCTGCTCCCGAGGAACACAAGCTATCCAGGAATACCTGAATGAACCACGTAAGTTCAGCTGCAGCATGGACACTTGTTAGTTTCCCATCTTTTATTGAGCTTCACCAAAAGTCTCTCATGGTGCCACTAAGAAAGATTATCAGACCCACCAAGGCAGAAGTAAGAGCAACAGCCAGGCACAGGGAAATAAACACTTTTCAGATTTGTCTATAGACATGAAGTAATAAATCTGCTCAATCTCTCACCATCGTGCTAAGCAAGTTTTAATATTTCAGAGAAGGAAATTGGAGAGAAAAGTTCCTCAAAAGCATTCTATCAATAGGTATCAAAACTTAGATGATTGTCCCAGATCTCAGCCCTGCACTTAGACCACCAGTTGTCTTCCTTCCATTTCCCAATTTAAAAAAACGTAACGCTTGGAATGCTACAGTCAGTGGATTGAGACTGAGCAGATGCTCACAGTAATACAACTTTCAAACATTTATAGTTCTAGAAAGGTAGGGTACATGCAGGCAGAAGCACTACTTGATATTTTGGAACTGCCGGCTCTGTACAAATTAAGAGTGTCTGTAATTAGCACTTGAAACACTCTTTGAACTTCCAGAGTTATTCAATAACCTGCAGGAATCCCATGCATTACTCAGAACACTGGCAAGAAGGTTCATCTGTGAAATTGCTTACCTTGCTGATTCCCACTGTGTGCCCCAGGCTATATGGGAGTCATATTTGCAGCACACAATGCAATTAGCCAAGGAACAGGTGAAAACCAGCTATTGCCTGCTACATTGCAAGGATTATGTTCAGTAATTTACAGAATTTCAAAGAGCCTCAGTGCAAGGTATATTCCTCCCTTCACAGAAAAGGAGCACACACTTCAGCATCTCTGCCAAGCATCCCACCCTGTAAACATTTATGACAAGCAAAGCATGTGCTACAGTGAGGAGTCTCATGCAAATCACTGAATTAATTTTCATAGTGGCTGTCTGCCCAGTCCTGTTTCAAGGGTCAGGTCCTGTTTGTATTCTGCTACATACAACTAAAATTTCCCTAGCTATCATAAGTCCAACAAAGTATTGCTGACTAATTCCTTCCTGTGTGTGCAGAAAACATTTTTGTAGCTACTATGCAAACATCACCAAATTTTTACATCATCTTCACTCATCTCTTTACATTCTTTTCAACCTTGTTCCCTTGCTTTTACTATATGTGAAAATAATAAATATACATGGTATACCAGTTATTAAGCCATCAAAAAATTACATGTCATTCCAGAAGGGAAAGGAGATGCTTGAAATTTAGAAGTCAAAACCTGGTCATTAACACAAGTGGCCTGCTGGTAAAAAGCTTCAGCTTCTCCACATTTCCCATTGAAACACAACTTTGGTGAGATGTTCTTGCATATTGTGATAAAACAGGCTGCTTCACATCTGAAATGACAAGAGTATCTCAAGATTATTATTCCAGGTAAGGTTGTTCAGGAACATAAGAGTAAGCTAAAATGGAAGACAGAATAAATCCAGTATGGGATAGACAATAAGGATTAAATTTATTGTCCAGGCCCTTGTCCTGGGTCCACACAAAATTGAACCACCTCTGGGTTTTCAGTAATGTAGGCAAAACTCTATTCTGCTGCTCTAATTCAAGGAACAAAGGAGGTCATTTTGTCCTTACTATTGGCATCAGGAAAGCTCAGTCTCTACCTAGGGGAAAGGAGAATAGGTCAAAACCATCAAAGGTGTTCCTCACATTTCTGGCCAACCATGTATTTCTCAATGGAGACTGATGGGACCCATTCTAGCGGGACTTCATTCTTCAGTGCTGGGAGGAGTCTGGGCCTCACCAGAGCCTCTGTGAGGTCCATCCCACACATGCTGTGACACCCAGTTTCTCAGGACATCCTTGTCCCCTGCCTCCTGCTCCACCCTGGTCATACAGGGCCCTTCCACCGCTGCTTCTTTCTCCCACACTCAGCAAAGGACCACAGCTCTCCACAAATGAGAAAAGCAGCTCCATGGGAAGTGGATATTGTGGTGCCTGAGAAAGCTTCACATATGAAGGAAAATTCAGCACCCACATAAAAAACTGTGCTTCAGAGTGCTCTGATGGTCTCTGCCCTCTCACACATAAAATTACCATCCAGCACTTGCTATAATTTAACCACCTAGGATTTCAAGCCATAATAAACCACCTCAATAAAACTCCTGGCTTTTGCATGAAGTGAAAAGATTCAGATTTTTCACAGACAAAAAAAAAAAAAAAAAAAAAGGAGTAAAAAACTTGTGGGTACCAAATTTCTTTTTTTTTTTTTTTTTTTTTTTTTTAATAGGTATCTGCCCTTAAAAATCTGTTATTTCTCACATGAACAGAAAGAAAATTCACCCAGGGGTTTACATCCAGGGAATGCTGAACACTTAAAGTCACATGCTCTTCCCTATGAATATCTGTCTCTACGAGCTGGCAGCTTCTTCAGCCCCTCAGTTTGCCTGTGAATCTGGTCACCGTGGGGTGCTCCAGCTGAGCTTTGTTTAAGCCACTTTTCCTTGAGGCTGCTGCCAATTATAAAGTAATTTCTCTTTTTGGCTTGCATTTTTAACCCCTTTTTTTTTTTGTTACATGGCACAATACTGAGACTAAGAAGTATTAAAAGGATTAACAAACACTAATGTTACAGGATGAAAAACAAAGGCAATAAACTTACACATTTATTGCTGAAATGTGAAGATTTGCCGAGTTTTATTCTTCCCGTGAGATGAGTGCTCTCCTAAGAAACAGAAAATACATTTGCATCAGATAAACATGGCAAGACAGATAAATATGGAAATGAGTCTAGCAGGAACACATCAATGACCAGTGTACAAACTAACCAGTCTCCTTGTCAGATTTACTTCACAGCAAAAACTGTTCACAAAATAGATTTTTACCACTCTTCCTATTTTATAGATTATTTCCCCTGTGATTTGCTCATTAATGCTGGGCTGCTACCACAAAGTATTTTCCACGGCAGTTCTCAAGGGGGTTGAAGAGGAATAAGATTTTAATTAATTTATAGCTATGATTAGAACATTGAATTATAAAAATAAGAAGATAGAACTATACAATTAATTTTTGCCAGTAACATTGACATAAGCTCAGTTCCTCCAAAGCAGAAGGATGAACATTTAAGAACTTGACACAGTTCTCAATATTCCTTCTCTGGAGAAGCCAGAGCCACATGGAACCAGGCATGTGGAAACGGGAAACCCACATATCTCCTTCTGCCTCCCTGCTCACCTGCAGGAGACAATTTAATTTCTCATGCCCACATGAGAGGCAAGGAAATGATGTATTACATTCCAGGAGAAATGAATATGTATTAAAAACCTACAAATGATCAATGGCCTAGGGTTGCAAATTGTAATACAAATTAGGATTATGAAAAAAATCACTGATTAGGCATTTAAATAATTAGCAGACAAATTAAATAGTTGCACTTCTGAAGACAATGGAAAAGACTTATCAATAGTTTTCAGACAGTTTTTCTTCACAGCAAAAAAAGGCTCTTTAATTGAGTGCAGCTTTTCGGGGATGAGTAAAAGACTTAGTATCTGCTGAAAACTGTTAAACAATAGTGTGCTGAAATGGTGTTCACTTCCCAAGTGTTCAATTTTGGAAAAAAAAATTTCAAAATAATTTTGAAGTGTTGTTAAGATGGAGTTTCAGAAGCTCTTATGTTAAATTTCAGGTAGGGCAAACCAAAACACAAATTTTTGTTAGGAAAAAACTGGAATATCTTAACAAGACATATTTATGGTAGGTGAAACGTTTTTGCTAGATAAAAATCTTGTACTGAAAAGTTAAAATAAAATGAACCAGCTCAAATATCGCACAGTTTCATACTAGCAAAGGAGTGAGATTTTCAAGAATTCTCATTTCTTTTTTTATTTTTATTTTTCCTTCTGCATGTTTCTACTTTCCTTTTTTAATATACAGAAATAGAAGATTAAATAGGGGACAGAAGAGAGGAATTGGCAAAACTGTTTAAAAAATAAGGTGTTGGAGAAATTAATTGAGAAATATATTATGATGCAGAAGATGAAATCCAGTAGTAGTAATAAATATCAGTACTTTGTTATCAGTTCCACTCTCAGCTGGTTGTTCTGCAGACAGATTTACACGGAAGCACCCCAGGAAAATTACACGTCTAAGGGCAGGCTCCCGAGTAAGGTAGCTCCCTGGGTAACATCCCATTTGTGCCAATAGACCATGGATTAGAGCATGGAGAGGGGAGCAGCACTGGCTGCAGAAGAGAGTGCTTGAGAGGCACCTGCCAGCAGTGGTGGCCGGGCCAGAGGGCTGACTCTGCCCTTCTGAGAGCCTGAGACAGTGGCACACAGACACTCACACGCCCTATCCCGATGTCCTGGTGCTCTACCCCTTATCCCTGGACCAGGGAACTGCCCCCAGCTATTGCCTGGGGCAATGCCCCCTACAATAGCAGTGTCTGCTGAGGGATGGATGCAGGCAGGGGTGTTCTACGTTGCTTTGCTGCTGCACTTCCAAGAGGGCAAGAGCCTGCAAGCCTTGGGAAACAAAAGGAAGTTAAGGCTACTCCATGGTTGCAAAAGTGCCCGAAGATAATTGCATAGTAATATATGTAATATAGTAACAGGTCTGTAATCATTAGTGCCAGCCAACAATTCAGTGACGAAGAGATAAAGATTATACACCAGGAGTGATCACAGATGCTGTCTGTTCAAGAAATAAAAGGTGGTGGATGGGTTTAGATACAGGGCTGCAGTACACCTGGAGACTGCACAGAGAAGTGCCCAGATCAATTTTGGAGTTCAATGGTTCAGCAGTTTGATATTCTGCTAAATACCCCGTTGCAACTCAAAGGGCACACAAAGAACATTCAGGTTAGCTGCAAGTAAGAAAACATTTATATTGATCTCAAAACAGCCTTAACTGACACAAATAGATTCCAAGACTGGGATTCCAAGACCCAAACTTGTCCCCTAACCATCACCCACCAAAACAAATGGACTGAACCTTGCTTCCCATAAGGGAAATGAAAAACAAATACTTGTGTTTAGTATTTTGTTAGAACAGATGGCATTTTAGTAGATTGAAGAAATAATTTCACACTGAATTTTTTGATGACTGAGAAAATACAGGGTGTGGTGGAAGTGCTCAACCAGTCCAGATATATCACTGAAGGGGTATTGGGAATACTTAAATGTGATATAGACATTTTATTATTAAAAGGTATAAAAAGACACTTTATTATTAGAAATCTACAGTTTTTATAGAAATAATGGTAGACTTAAGACTTGATTCATCTTTAGGAATTTTGGTGAACTATGAATAGCACACTCTGGAGAACTATATTGATAAACAATGGTTACAGAAAGAGAGATAATAATTGTTTGAATTTTTTTCTTTTAAGTTTCCCACAGCTTCTAAACTTCTGGGAGAATTATTTCTCTCTCTGTTCAGAAGATATATAATTACTACCCAGATACATTACAAGGCCTTGAAGGCTGTCACAGGATCATATATCTGTTGAGTTTGCAAAAGGCCTTTAAGATCATCAAGTCCTACTGTCAACCCAGCAACATCTCCATGTTCACCACTAAACCTCGTCCTCAAGTGCCACATCCACACATTTTTCAAACACTTCCAGTAATGATGACTTTACCACTGTCCTAAGCATGCTGTTCCAATGCTTAACAACCTTTTTTGTGAAGAAGTATTCCCTAATATCAATCTAAACTCCCTTGGCACAACCTGAGGCCATCATTGAAAGAGAAAGGCTATAGTTCCACAAAATAAACCCACAAGAGCAAAATTGCTGCACAACGTCATCAGTAAAAAACTGTGATCTTATTTATTCTGGATTATGCATTTAGGGAAGGATGACACACAAACTCTAGTGTTATGCACCAGGAGATGGAAGATATCAGGAGAAACTTGAACCATCAGCTTCTCACGATATAAGTACTCAGTGTCTTGCATAAGGTATTAGTTGATCCAATCTGACAGCTGCTATGGCAATAAATTTCCAAAAGGGAATGAAATCTTGAAATTGGAGGACAGAGTTGAACAAATACTCAAGAAAGGAGATATGGTCAATAAAAAATGAAATTGAAAATCCAGAAAATCTGAAATGGAGTGACTACAACCAATTGTACTGAGATGAAATGTGATGCAGGGAAAAGGACCAAAACTTGCCCAAATTATTCCCTTTGAAATCCTTAAGATCAGGAAAGAAATGAAAACATAGACACAGAAGAGAAACAGAAGAATTGAAATTTCAAAAGAAAAAAAAAAGCGATACCAGGTGAAACCAAGGAAAGCCAATGGGATGACCTGAAGTGCAGGAATTTGGCCTGAATCTTTCCCAATCAATCCTCATTGAAATCACAAGATTTTATTCCCTTTCATGAAAGGGAAAATCAGAAAAAATCAGATTCTGGCATGGAAGTTTTAGGTGACATGAAAAGCCTGCCATTACACCCTATATTCCCTCTCTGATCTTCCAGTGTTGCATCTGTTTGTTGATTTTTGTCTGAAATTGGATTGCAAAAACCAAGGCATAGGCATCATAAAGTCTCTATTACTGTCATATAACAGACAGATCTGTAGTTAAACTGTCAGGTTTATTGCTGCAAGAGGCTGCAGATACCACAGCAAACAAGACAAATTTGTGGAATTAAAGGCCACTGAAAAGTATAAAACACCAAGGATAACTAGCTTGATTAAGGACGTCTCCAGCCACATGCTGCTGGAAGACTATGGTGCAGGACGCATTACTGGACTCCTTTTCTGTTTGTCACACTTCCTTTCACCTCATGTGATCCACCCTCTAAGAAATCCTTTTGGGCTGGATTTGAGCCTACAGAGATCCAGGGTCCCAGCAGGTACCGCTGGCTCAGCTGATGGTTCCTTGGCCTCAGTACTGAAGGAGGTGGGGCACTGACAACTTGCACAATACAGCACTGATCTTTCATACACACAGCCTCCATGTGGCACCCTTTGAACACTTCTGCCACAGCCTCAGTAGCACTGATCCTCCCAAAGAAATTGGCAGTGTGGGCACTGGGTCTGATCCAATATGCCCTGCACACTTCCTCCTCTAAAACATGGTCATGGTTCAAAAGGATAAAGATAAGGAAGACGGACAAGAAAAAAATAATTTTACTCAAAAATCCTCATCATTCAACATATTTGTTTTAAGTGCATGGAAAGTACACTTAGTACCCAGCTACTGATGGCTCTTCCAAGCTGAAAGATAATCAGAAAAGAAAGAATGCTGCAGTGAAAATGTGTTTTCTTCCTAATTAAAATTTTACTTGTGCAGTATTTGTTTTGATTTTTCACTCTCAAATATACTCATTTCCAACCATTACTGTTGCATTCTGATGCCAGTGTATGTGAATAAGTAACGGGTACAATCAGCTGAAATTACAGATTGCAATAAGATCAGTTTTGAAGCTCTGAAACAAACATTACTTTGTCTTACTGTTGTAGAAGGTTATTGTAATAATCTCATTGCAATTTTCCCTCTCCTCTTGCCCCTCCACATTTGATTCAGAATCTGAATATATTATTCAGAATACACATACACTGCAGAACACCATGACATAAAAGAGAGTATAGACTGAGTACTATGAGTACAGAACGTCTTTGACCTTGGTAAAGCCCTCTGACATTATTGGGAAAGCTGCAAGAAAAAGGATGTAAAAACAGTCTTTCATATAAAAAATAGGCTGTGCAGCATCTCAGATTACATTGTCTGAAAGAAGAAATTAGTTGTGCTCTTATTTCACTGTAATATCTGCTGCTGAGAAATTGCTTGTAAGTGGCAATCAGATTTGGAGCAAAGAATTAAAGCAAGCTTTTAAGAAAATCTGATTGCAGAAGCCTATCTTTTATAAAAGTATAAAACTACCTCTGCAGACACAGGAATCAAAATGTCTATTTTTACCAGACTGAAATAAAAGAAAGATGCTGGAGAGCAGCATTGAGTGGGAACCACTGGCTGGGTTTGGTGTGGGCCAGTGGGTCCAGCACCTGCGATGTGCTGCAGCTCCCCTGCCACACACTTCACCATTTTCCTGCAAACTGCTCCTCACCTCTGCCAGCACAACAGAAGGGTCTGAACAATCCACCATGGCAAGAGAGGGTGTGTGGAAACGTTCAGGTGAAGTACAGGAAGGCAATTCCTGCTCAACGGGCAGCAAAGGGCAGGAGATGGCTCCCTCACACAGGAGCATCTCAGAAAGCTGCAGGCTGGAAAGTCAGCAAATGCTTCACAGGGGAAAACATCACCTGACCCTCAGCAGGCTGAATGCAAGAGACTGCTTAAAAGAACCCTTGAAAATATGCACAGCTCACAAACCAAATTAGAAATACAGAGGGAAACATATGCTATTTTGACTACAGTTTGACTGTGTTTTTGACAACATTTTTGTCCAAAAGTTTCAGCTGGAAGTGTGTGCAGTCAGAACTTTGTGGTGTGAGTAAACAAAAACAGAGTCCAACCACAAGCTAAGAAAGTTTATTCTACAGTTCCTGTGAAGAAGAAACAGAACTTCAGGCTATTATACAACACAAGGTTAAAAAAATAGAGTATCAGCAAATGAGGAAGAAAAGGAGAGGGAGTGAGGTACATGGTACCTTTCTCTGTGGCAAGGGGACTGTATGAATGTGCCCCCTGTTGATGGAATGACCAAATTATCCTTTGTCTCCTTAAAAAGGAAAAAGGCCCAGAAGTTTCTCTCCTCAATTTGGTAATAAAACACCTCATAGGACCTTGGGGACTTCACCTCAAACTTAAGGATAGCCAATTGGACAGAAGCCAAAAAGTCTCGACTAGGCAATTTACTAGAAAAAGAGGACAGCAAAAGAATTAATTGCTTTTTTGAGGTGTTTTACTAAGAGCAAGAGCCTCTTGCCCTGGCTCAGTTTTTCTCTGTAAAGAGCTTTGTTATTTTGCCTTTTATTAAAACTTTTCTGTTTCAAACACTGCCACAGAAGCCGTCCTGCTGATTTTATGCCATCTGAGTCGGCTGAGCTATCTCAGGTGTGATATAGATCTCCAAGAACTTATAAGACCTGGCTTGAAGAGACCCTTATATCAGGGGACCCTTTTTTATAAAGCAGCTTCTAGGTGTTCCATGTGCAGGGAAAAAACATAAGACCCTGAAACTACATCTCAGACTAGGAAACAGAAATAATCAATATCATAACCCTATCATAACTTTAGCAGGAGCACCTGCCCTTACCACTCCTAAGCACACAACATGACAGCAGACTGCTCTTCACTGACCTACACTGCTTATCCTGCAAGGAAGTGGAAGAGGCAAAGGGATTTCCATTGACAGAGTGACTCATCTAGGGACTCAGATTCTTCACCTGCTCCTAGAGACATCCATACAGACCCTAGACATAATGAGAAAGAGGTCAAAGTCCCAATGCATGATAAGAAACCTCATGGCTCACCATGGAGTCATGCTCCCTCACAGGGGTAAATTTCCCTGGGTTGGGTCCCTAATGAGGTAAACCCCAAAGATTTCTTACCTACTTAAATGCCATGGCCCATGCCCAGACGTACTCAGCATAACAGGAAACAAGGTCTGCACCAGCTCCTGATTTGTCCCATTGTACCAAAACCACATCTATGGTTTGATGAGTGAGGCAGAACAATTAGTCTCAGCACTTGCAGGGTTGTGGAAAGCAGTGATGAAGACACTGTCATCCCACACTGTTTCAGAACACCACAGGATTTTCCATGTTCAAGCCCTAGCACTGCAGTGGGTTGTCTTGAGGCACATTCAGCTGAAGCAGCAGGTAACAGCTTTAAGGCCATCATTACTGTTGAACAGCCGCAGCTTTTGGAAGAGATGTGGACCACATGGAGAATGCAAGATTTCCTGCTTCCTCAGTTTGTGCTATCTTTGCACTGCACTGCCATCAGAGAGCACCTCTAGGTATTAACTGATCCCTTTCTTCAATGTGATTGCAATAAGTTAAAGGGGTTTCAAATGGAACAGGTTAGGTGTCTCCCAAATACCCATCCTTGCCTGATACATTTTTCCATTTCTGTTTAGTAACAACATTGAATTTTCATTTTTTTGTCCACAGTGGGTATCTCAGGAAGCCCTAATGCAGACATGTGCCACAAATCCTTCTGCAGCTACCTTCCATTTCAGGTGCCTCACCAAGGTCTGAGGTACCTCAGTTCTGACGCATTTAACACCCTTTCAGCAAATTCAGTGCAGAACAGGCAATATCTCTACAAGCCAAGTAAGTCATATCCTACCTTTTCACCTCAAAACAGCTCAGTCTGGTTATAAATCATGCTTTGTTGGATCAGCTTATGCTTAGGTGCCAGGGTTATACCTAACATATCTGAGATATTATGTCACCTGCACATCCCTATGAGACTTTACATTGAATATTGAAATGGTGTGCTTCTACTGAAAAGGCCTTTCACACATTTTACATGCTTTAGAATAGTTATTCCAGGCTAGGGCCATACAAGAAAATTCTCAAGTCAGGTATCAATGCTTCTATGACACATCATACACCTGTATGTAGTAGTCTTACCCAAATTTCTATTCACCAGCCTTTCTGTAACTGAGCAATTTTCATCCCTGAACATTTTTCATGAGTCCTAAAAAGGTGATCAATAATTTGCTGGTTTTCAGTGTAATACACAAGAACCCTTGCAGAAAAAGTTAGGTCTGTTTTCAAGACAGGCAATACTTTCACCTCATGGCTGATGGTATTGATCTCTTAGTCATCAATTAAAGCCCTTCATCTTATATTCTCAGGAAATATAACTATCACTGACAAGCTAAGTGTGCAGTTCTGTGGGCTGTGTTGAATCACAAATAAATATTTTTGCAGGTAGATTTCCTAGAACGCTGTATTGTGAAAGACCATTTATTCTCCCTAGAGGGAGCCACCCTAAATTTGCTTGTACCATCAACATGAAATGGCTGCCCAAAGTCCTGCATTTGTACATTAGTGTGAAACTTTTGAGATTATTTTTATCCTAGCTGAATTCTCAAGTAAGATTCAAGAACAGGCACTTATCTTGCATCAGGTGTTGCAGTTCACTGATAAACATGCATGAAAAATGTTCTGAGTCTAGTTTAGTTTTCTCTGGTTTTATACTTTACATCCATTCTACACCAATTGTGCCTTAGAGCTCAAGACAATTAGCAATTCCATCTTTTTAAGAAGAGTTATAAAAAATGACAATATTAAAGCTCCATTTTACCTAGTTCTCTTGATGATACTACTCCATTAAAAACATTACTTTAGTCCAGGCTTAATTGAAAACCATTCTTCTCCTGCATTTTTTCACATTAATTGTAGGTATTTGAAATAATATTCTTGATTAAATTTAATTCAGCTGTGCCTCTGAAAAAGGAGTCTTTCCTTTTTCTTTCATTTCATATTCACAACTTAATTTTAGAAGTCCTAAAATAGGATCTTTCAGGAGTCAGTGGACTGCCACGGGTCAGCCCATTCCAGCTCAAGATAGATGTCCAAGGCAGATGGGATAAACAGCCCTCTGGACACATACATCTCCTTCAACTATGTGCAGCTAGCATGGTTTTTAGACAGATAAAAGAGGGCAAGATAAAACCATAACCTTTGATCAAGATCTATGCACAACACTGATACAGGGTCTTTCTAGGTTGCTTGCTTGAACAGTTCGTAGGTCCTTAGTTGTCCTGCATATATTTTACAAAATTATACAATCTCAAAGTCTTCTGTTTGGAATGAAAAGCAAAAATGAAGGAAAAAAAATAGAATGTATATTTCTAATAAAGCTTAATTTGAATACATATCAGAGCAGAACTTCATTGTAGCTATGCTTGACCTTAGGGAGGAGCTGCTTATTGATAGTGAGGGGTGATGTAGCCCTGTCTGTGAAGTTAAGGCTACTGCTCTTTAGATCTTTCTAATTTCAGCCTTCCTACTCATTACTTTTTGTAGTTTTGTTGGTACTTACAGAGACAGCCACAACATACACTTTCTAAACAACTGGACCAAGGAAAAAGAAGAATACTTGTAAAGGAGTTTTATGCAGGACAATTGTTGTCAGTAGTTGTGAGAAGGCCCAAGAGTCAGGCAGTTCTTGTGTCTATACCATGAGAAGCATCTGCATTTATGCCTGAGCTTTTAATAAAGCAAGTAAATCTGATTCAAATGGGGAGGCATCCTCACATATTTTAAATTCCTTCATAAGAGACAAATATTTCTGGAAGAAACAGACCCCTCTGCCAGAGTGCTTTTAATTTAAGAAGTGACTCTAAAAACCTAGGCAAAAGCAGGACTTCAATTTCTGTGAAAGCATGTTTAATTTTAAACATATAACCATGTAAGAATTCAAGAGAAAATGGCAGCTAGTTTAAATATGAATTGTATTAATGAGAAGAGGGCAAGAATCTTGTCTTCTAAGTGGTTATGACTTAAACCTTCTAATTATAGCATGCACACATCATAGTTCAGTAAAAAAGAATATCAAGCATTCTCTGGATGGAAGATGTTCAGTTATCTGGTGAACCAGTAGCTGATTAACAGGCAACAGAGCTCACCTTGTGGAAAAAGGAAAAAAAAACCCCAAAACTGACCCTGTGTCTTTTCCCATTTACCCTGCTTTAAACCACAAACAATTCTGCTACTGTCAGTGAAGTCACTTTGTTTTTGAAATGGCATGAGGGCAGAATCAATCAAAAATAGTCTGTTAATTAGTTTCTAACTTCATTCAGCTTTCAAAACAAACAAACAAACAAGTGCAACTTTAAGAAAACATATACACAACTCAATACTCCAAATAAAGTCTGTTTCCAAAGACATTCTCTGTAATAAAAAAATTAAATTTCTCAAACCATGAAGCTCTGAAGTGCAGCCTCTGAAGTGCCAAAGTTTGCCTTTACCCATCAGTAGTGGGACGGAACTGATGTGTCCTGTGATGGAGCAGGCCCTTCCTGTCCCCCTCTAGCCCCCAGCTCTGTGTTAAGAGGCCATGGAGACCTTGCACAACTCTGGTTTGCTGCAAGGGCTGCCAGAGATGCCCTGTGGGTGTTTTGGATTGCACAAAACTTCTGGGAGTTGCAGAGAAGGCTAGAGACACCAAATTGTGCCTCTCCAGCAAGCAGAGGATAGTTCAGATGAAGGGCTGTATTTCAGTGGAGTTCCCAAGGATTTGGACAAAAGGAGATAGCAGCTACTGGTCAGACTAAGAAATGTCAGTAGGAGAAACAGATGGCCAAAAAGCTTAAATACCAAATAAGAGTATTATTAAAAACTAGAAAGTAAGAAGTAAGACACCTTTTCTGGAAGGACTTTTGCAGGTGAGGCGGGACCTACATGACTGAGAGAGCGTTGGGTGAAGGTGTGAAGTTTCACCATGACTACCTCTACCATGAGAGATTTAGGGGTTTTGCTTGTTTAGTCAGAATTCAATTCTGCCTCAGTCTTATTCTGCGCCACTCTGTTTTTTGCAGAACCTATAACTGCATCCATTGCTTTGCTTTAAGATTTTTCTTTCTTTTGTGTGTGTTATCAGTAACCTTTGTTCCTTTAGGCTTTATTACCACAGATTTTGTAAGAACCTTAAGCACAGGACAGAGGGATTTGCAAGGAGAGCAGGATTTTGAATGCAAAGGGTGACTGAGTATGGGGCTGACTGAACCCTGCTGACACCAACTCCAACAGAACCCTGATTACATACAGCACTGGCTCCCAAACCTTTAGATCCCTGGGATATTAGCTCAGCTGCTTGGAGCATGGTAATAATAACACCAGGGTTGTGGGTTTGATCTTCACATGGGCCATTCACTTAAGTTCACCTGAGGGTCCCTTCCAACTCAGAACATGCTGTGATTCTGATATTGCCAGTCTTCAAACTTCCTTGTACAGACAGATCTAGCTGATAAATGCCATGATCACTGTTATTCCTGAAGATCCCTAGCTAGATCACTTACCATCAATGATTTAAATAAAATATCTTCCTAAACCAGTCATACTTCTCGCTCCCAAATACTGACAGCACACACAGTACAGCTGAACAGCAGCTCTACAGGATCACAGTTTGGGGATTTGCTCTGTAGAAGAATTGTTTGCAGTGACTTTTACCTGACAGGAACTGAAGATGGGTTTGCTATTGGAAATGACATCCCAAAAACTGTTTTTCTCTGAACTCAGACAGGGAAACAGACATACAAATGAAACACTCACCAGTCTCAGAAGAAGTTGTCTTCACAGAAAGAAGTTTGACTCCTTCTTTATCTGACTGGGCCCTGTTGAAGTCAGGAAACATTTAAGCAGTCAGCACACATATTGGTCATGTCCAAACAAAACTCTAAGATTTTGGTCCTGGAGGAGGTAGCATCTACTCCAGTCTTAACTGGCTTAAATGGGCTTTGCATGGGGTCAGGTAGCAGAAAATACCATATGCCAACATCTCTGAAAATACCTTTCTCTTAAAATATGTAATAAATTAGGTTTAATTACTCCAGGTTTAATCTAGGACTTCACAGAAGAGGAGGGAAAAGGAGGAATATTTTTTTCTGTCAATGCAAACCTTTTAGCCATGTTGAATTGCAAAGGACCACTTCAGATGTCCAGGGGGTCAGGGCTACCAAGTAAACCAGCAGCCTAAACGTTGCTTTTGGTCATGCAAGCAGCCACTGCCAGGCTCAATGGCCTTTAGTTTGTACCTTCTAATGGATCTTTCTCAGTTTCCCTCTCCTTACACTCCTTAAGCCACTACTATTTCAACTATGCAAATGATCTAGTGGAAACAAGATGGGACAGAAGAACATGACATAATGGGGAACAGTGAAATATATATATAAATAATCCAGAATAAAAAGGAAACGTTAAAAAGAGAGAAAACATGAACAAAAGAAGTGGGGTGGGAAAAGATGTGGGGGTAGAGGCGAGGGATCAATGGGGGGAAAAAGAAAAAAAAAAAAAAAGAAAAAAGACTGGGAAAGTGAGTCCTGTGGCACAGCAGAAGCTGTTTATCCCCTTCAAAAGGATCAATTGCAAAACAGTTAAGAGCCATCACATTTCTATCCATGCTGAAACAGCTGCTTATCATGCATACAGGTCTACAATAACTGCAAGTGCAGCACTTTCAGGATATTTCTCTTTGGGGTGGCAACTGATTATGATATTTAAACAGAGGAAGATCAAAGAAGATCCTATGCAAAATCTGCTACATTTACAAGTGCCTTGTGATAGATCTCAAAGCAATGAAAAGGATTCAACCTACTGTTCAGCGCCATTCTCTTGTCTCTCTGGAAGAAGAAAAAAAGTTAATATCATTTTGATTGCTAGAACTCAAACCCCAAACATTTAGACATGACTATTGCAGTTGCTAGCAGAAGGCTCAGTTGTAATTTTGCAGTATTGCATTAAGTTCATAAACACAATCAACCAGCTTGAATAGTAATTGTTATTTTTCTGGTCATCTGTGGAAGTGAACTGATGTTGCTTGTACCAACACTTCTGGAAACCAGGGAGAATGACATTTGACTTGTCCAAGAGCACAACGGGAGTACATTTTTCCCTGCAGCTCCCAAATCCCTGGGTAGCTGGCACAGAGGATATGAGCATGCCATGGCTGTCAAGTACACAACAACTGAGCTAAAAGATGCAGGGTAAGGGGACTGAGGGAACAAGGGTGTTCCTGAGGCTGTACCCCCTGGGGGCACAGTCTGGCATGATGTCTGGAACAGTTTGTCATCCCCATCAATGAGGAACAGGTTTGTCTCCAAAATGAATCATATGCTAAACGTATCTTATGCTTATGTGCAAGTGTGGGCAGATGGAAGGGGCCAGGGGGTTACATCAGAGACATGGAGCCAACTCCATGGCACCAAGCACAGGGGAAGTGCACTGGATAGACCTGGGCAAATCCTACAGGAAGCATTACAGATTCTATCTATCTATTCCATCATCCAGATGAGTTTGCTAATAGAGTGATGACATTTGTGCATAGGGGAGGCTGGTAAGGAAATGTTCTCCATCTCACATCTTTATCTCCTGACTCTGAATATTCCATCATTTCCTTAGTAAGGATCACACCTTCCTCTGTTTATCTGGGGTCTGTTTTTCCATGTCATTGGCTAAATTGGTTGTGACACACTGTTTGTCTTGGTTTACAGCTTCAACACCCTGTTGTGATTTTGTATTTCCAAGGCCTGGTGATTTCACAGTTCTGCACAGGTCTCCTAACTCATGCCAGCTCACAGGGACAGAAAAACCAGAGTCTGGTTCAGATCTGGGTTTTCACTTAATGGAAATTTACACTTACCTGTGGCCTACTTGGGTGACCCTGAAACATTTGGCAAATGGACTTTGATGGAATTATAACCCATTATCTTAAGTATTTAATGGACAGCAGAGAAACAGATGCTGACTTTAGCTGCTCTGTCAAAATGACTGTTTCTGAAAATACTGTTTTCTCAGGGATTTTGCTCCATGCACATTTTACTGTAACTGGAAAATGTTACTCATGCATCATGTGACTGTGTGTATGTATGTATAAGATATATCCTTTAAAAGCCCACTGATATTTCTTTGCCTGTATCTAGAAGAAAGATAAAATAAATAAAGTGATTTTGTTGGATATCTTCAAATTTAGTTTTCACTGTCCATTTCTATCTGTTTGATTGTGTTAGCAGAAGTGTTTGTTAGCTCTTTGTAGCTGCAAAAGCATGACCAAAAAGATTTACAGCGTGATTTATTCTCAAAAAATCATTTTGGCTCACTCTGGTCTTCCTACTGATTTTGAAAATGAAGTGTTAGTTTCCCACTTCAGGCAAAACAGAAAATACAAAAAGCATTCCCATCAGACTACCACAACAGTGATGGTTAAGATAATCCAAAAGAGACCTTTTATAATAAAAAGGACATTGATTTCCCCCCTCCCGCAGAGAAAGCAAACCAAATACCTGGAGTTTTCTTCTGGCACATTTTGTACAAAGCTACCAGTGAGAAGACAGAGAGGGTAATGACTATCAGGGTGATGACAATTGGCAAGATAACATCTGCAAAAGAGGGAGAACATAATTTTGGCTGCTGCCTCTGACTTACATTGCCTCTGTGTATAGGTACTTGCACACACTAAGGTGAGAGGCACCTCCAGCTCCACTTCACCAAACACTACCCATTTCTCCAGAGAGGATAACCTACTGCTCCTGTTATTCTTCCTGCCACCACTGAGCCTCAGGCTTGGATGCTTTGTGGAGGGAAGACAGGCTTGTTCCTTCTCCCACCCTTACTCCTTCCCTGACACTCATGCTGCCCTGTGGAACTAGTTTCACCCCTTTTTCAGTAAAAGAACAAGGTTTCAGCACCTGCTCCACTGGGCCCACCTTAATTTTGAAAACTCTCATCATTCAGCCCAGTGCTGATGGCCTCCAAAGGTTTTGTGAGAAAGTTGTGTTCTAGAAATAGTTTTCAAACATGCAATTTATTTTTTCCTCTTCTTTTTTTGAAAAAAAAAAAAAAAAAAAAAGAGCAGTCTAAAATTCAGCAACTGAAGCAATTATTTTGCTTTTAACATTGTGCACCCAGAAAGACACCGAGGAATTACACAATTCAGTAACATTCCCCACAGCACTTAAAACCAGGGATAGAAAATGCAAGATCTCCTTTTAAAATGAGGACATTTCTTTCCTTTTATTATTTCCCACCATCTGTCATTTCCTGACAGGTGTTTCCCAGCCAAGAAGCAAAAAAAGGAAAGAATTATGTAATGAAGAGAAGCTTTCCCTGGGAAATATATAAGCCGAGCTTCTCCCTTTTTATCATTTCTCTGGCAGCAACTGGCCACATTCAAATTCAGCAGGCACTCTCTGCCTGCTGGCCTAAGCCCTGTGTCAGGGGGAGGCTGCATTCAATGGCTCTTGATGCAATTAATATTTAATGTTCATATAGATGCATCCTTGCATCTGTGGAACTAGAGGGAGACAGTTTACAGTGGGAAAACATCAAACATACTTTGCTTAGTCAGTACTCTGGCTTGGAAACAGCAAAGCTGCAGCACCACTCTTGCCCCAGAGATGCATAATATTAAAATGAAAGATTAAGTAGCATGCATCATGCAAATATCAAGTCCTTAAAGAGTCTGCAGAAGACTGCCTCCTAGACCTTTTTTTCCTATGACAATATGAATAATACATTCATAACATACATTCATAACAATACATTCATATAATAAGTACAACATGTACATGAGCAATTTTTTGTATGTTCCCTTAGGTCGTCTCTCACAGGGGATAACTATTTTTGGGATTTTTTTTTCAATTTCACCACTTTGAATCAGTCCTTGGGAATAATTGTGCTGCTCCACAGTGAGAGCAGTGTCAGCTGATTGAGCTCTGTTTCTCTCTGAGAGGAGTTTTATAACCAGCATTTAAATTTGGTTTGTAATAGGGCCCAAGTCTGGTAAGGCTAGAAATAAAACTGCCAGTTTCATTTGTCTGCTACTCCAATCACTCATCAAAAGCAAAACTGATCAACTGAAAACTCAAAATCTGGACAATTAAGTAAGAATACTCACTAGAATAGCTGATATTACTCCCTGTATGAGTCTGGTTTCCAGAATTGCTTTTAGGACTTTCAGAAGTTGGCTCTGCAAAAGAAATAGCGCCTTTCAGGTAAAAATGTATTGCCAGAATTCCCCAAACAACTTCCTCTTAAAAATTACCCTCACAAAACAACTTCTGTGTCCCCAGTTCTGGAGCTTCACTCGCTGCTTCACATCTATATTTCTTTTCAATAACACATGGATAACTCAGCAAGAGTGGTGGAAAAGTTTGTCTAGGTGGCTAAAGAAACACACTTTGTATGGGTGCAGATTTCCCTAAGATCCCCTGCTTGTCCACTTACAGGTTATGAGCTACAAACTTCTTCCACTTTAGGAGGTTATGGTACTGTTCAACATTACAAGAGAATTTTTAACAAGTAAATAAACAAGAAAGCAAGTGAAAATTAGACCTGTCTCCAAGAGAAGAAAGACCAAAATATTTCACTGCTAATTTTAAAAAAAGTGCTAATAGTAGATGAAGAAGTCTGAGGTGCAATATTAGTAGATAGCAAGTTTTCTTGAGTGTTGATATAGAGGAGTGTGCCTGCTCTCTGCCCCATTTGGAGACAGTAATGTTGTGAGTCTCTGGGCCATCTTTTAGGGCTAGGTTTAAAGGAATGTATTTCTACCTTCAGGTGCTAATCTGAATTTGAGTCAGGTATCAACAACACAAATTATTTATCACCTTGCTGCATACAGCCTATGAAGAAACAATCACTGAACTTCCAGAGAGAAAATGCAACCATTGGCATTTCCCTAGGTACATTATATAGCACACGGGACTGCATTCCATATTGGATGGAGGCTTGAGTGAACAAGTGCTCACTGCCTCTGAAGGAGCCACTGGCTGGACAGAGGTGATGCAAGGTCAAGCATTTCCATTGCCTGGCCAAATATCAGAAGTGGCTCTCAAACAGAGGCATCTGGGGAAGGTGATCTGTTTAAAAAGGGCCCTAGCAGAGCTTATGGCTCCATATATATGTAGTGAGAACATGGTGGCAACCATGAGGTTTTGTTGGTCAGGTACCTACTCACAATCCACACCTGAAGGATTGCGTGGTTCCTCCTCCCAAGAATGGAAGAGGGCTCAAGTTGTAGGGTGGAAGCTATGAAATTAATTAAGTCATTAAAACCAATATCCTATGGCCATTTTGAGGTCTAGAATACAATTTTGTTCTGCTAAGTCTCTGAAAGACATGTCCCTGTGTTTACAGAAACTCTTAGGTAGGCAGTACTTGTAACTCTAATCCATGGAGTTACAGTAACAAGGTTTGTTTGTCCCAACCACGTAGGAATTCCTCTTCCTTGCAAAACTGATTTTAAACTCATGCCCACTATTAAAAATATTTTGGTGGTTGCTTTCTTTCCCCCTTCCCCACTCCTCCATTTTCATTTGTCTGAACACAGACAGAAGCCTCCTGGGGAAAAATGATCACTTACTAAGTGCTTGTGTGATGCCCAAACAATACAGTCATAGCTGAGACATTCTGATGCTATAGTGCAGGAAACAATCATTGTCCAAGACTTTATCTCTGAAAAATCACTGTTTCTTTAAAGCAGAAGTTCTCTTTCCCTTGGTGCTGTCTGCTGAGGGGTGATAATGTAAGGTTGGAAGCTGAGCCATCACCAAGTGACTAAAATAATTCCTATGCATTCTTAATTCCCTGTGATTGATTCAGATTTCCCAAGGAAATACTCCTGCCTTTTTGTTACCTTATCTGGTATACTACCAATTGCCAGGGCAAGCAGGCAATTATCACAGCAATGAGTTACCCTGGATACTGACTGGAAATGTCAACAGAAACAAACTGCACTGAAAAACAGGAATGTGTGTCCCCACATTTGTGCGGGAGATGTGTGCCTCTCCTCAGGAGAAAAACTGAGGACTGAAATCCACTGTTGCTTTTTATTTTTTTTTACTTGTTTATCTGTTAATTGACCAAGATGTGAGTAATAAAGGAAATAAAAATCCACAAATTAACATTTTAACTACTTGTGACCATCAATAAGAAATATGACAGCTGAAAAGAATCATTACTGAATAAAACCAAGTAAGGAACTAAAACCTTAAGCTCATTTCCCCACTTCTTTCATTAAAGTTTCCCACAAATCAGCCCCTCCTGTCTAGTTTGTCCGGATCTGGAAGGTATTTTCCAGTTATGGAATAATCTGGGATCAGAATAAAAATGAATTGGAAAAATACATCCATCATGGTAACAGAAGGGCCACGATTTTGCAGGCAGCAGCAAGAACTGCAGGGACCAGTACAGAAGAGACTATTTCCTGATAAGCCCAGAGAAAGGAAAATAGGACAATACAGGTTCATTAGCACAGGAAACTTGCCTTACTCTGGGATTTGCTGCTTCTCGCTACAGGACAAGGAATGACAGCCACTGACAAGAACAAGCTCCTTGGTAAACACTCTATTTATAACAGCTTCCCATTGCATCATGTAATATACCAGGCCTGATTTTTTCTGTGGTCCCACTCTGTTTTCTTTCCAGTATCTGCCAGTCCAACATGGCATTCAGTTGAAATCACAGCAAATTACTCAATGCTACAAGCTGAACATCACTCTTCCTCTGGTCTGTGTTTCAGGTACATTATTCCCCTAGATCCCTCTTGCTCCCTGAACATTTCCTTTCCTGAAGCTGTCCTTCTCCCATCCCACACCAGCCTTTTTCATCACTGTGCATAGAGCAACCTCTTCTATTGCTCTTACTTGTTGAATGTGTTGGAGCGCTCACGGGAAGGCCTGCAATAAAACAGAAAGAATAGGTTTGTTAGTGTCTGCTTTAGATGTCCAGAGTCTTCACATCATGCAAACTGGCAGACTCTAGCAACATCCTCAGTAACACCCACAACAAATGCTGCCCCAGGAGTGACAAGCTTACACTGTTCCCAAGCCCAGAAAGTCTGAGCTGCAAAAGTCTCCAGCCATCCCTTACAGATGGGAGCAGAATCCAAAGTCTATGCTAGGTTGTTATTCTGCTCAAGAGAGGAAAATACTGAATTAATTGATATATTCCTTAAAAACTCCTCCTTCCAAAATTGAAAAAGTTCCTGGGAGTGAATAGCTGACATTTAACTGACAAGTAAGTGTTTTAATAAAAGAAACTAATTGAGACACATTTTCAAGAGTCACAAAACCCTTTAAAAAGGAATCTTTGTTTATTATCTTGGTGCTTTTGGCTAGCAGACTGCCAAGCAGCAGAAGCAAGAGGCACTGTTAATGAGGAAAAAATTGACCTTACGGAGCACTGGGCACAATGCTTACTGGCTCTACTGTCAGCTTCCCCCAGCTACTTCAGAAGTTTTGGGTGCACAACATTTTTTGTTGTTGTTGTTGTTGTTAGCACGCTGCTGCTCCTGCATGTCTAGACTGTAGCAGGCTTGGAAATTAGAGTGGCTGTGTCCCCTGTGTCCCAGCTGTGCCCAGGGTGGGGGATCACAGAGGCAACATCATGAAGGCTGCTGTAACTCCAGGCAGGCATTAAGCCTGTCCCCTGCCTGCCCAGGTTCCTCCTCTAAACCAGTTTCCCCTGGAAGCACAAATCCATTCTCATGCCCTCACTACACCTTCTGTGCTGTGCACAAAGACAGCTCCTACCAGCAGAGCTATAACACACATTGTTCTATTGCTGTGAACACGCTCTTTGAAAACCAGAATGCTGCTCTTGTTTTTCCTTCTCTCTACCCACAATTAAAACCATGGATCACTTCAGCCACTGGGGTGCAAATAACCACTTTTGCTAATTGTACATGTGACAAAACTTAAACTGCATTTTAATCACCAATGTTCATGAAAAGTATGTTTAGGTTGAAAAGCTAAGTACTTAAAAGTCAACATTAAGAGCTCTTCTTGAACATACTAAATATTTGTAATGCTAAGTATCCCGAATGTATACAGTTACCTCACCCTGGCTTCCTAGAATGCAGATGAGACTGTTTTCCTAAGCTTGTTGTCGTCTCATCAATCCATCTGCAAACAGCAATATCACTGTGCTCTAAGAGGATCTCTGTGATGAATCATTAGGCAATGTTTATAGCATGTTTGGGCAACATTACCAAGCAAAAGCCTTCAGGAAGTTAATAAATCACTTGTCAAAGGAGCAACACACAGTAGACAATGCAGGAGGACACACACCTGGCATTAAGGAAACATCCAAATATGATACGATTGCTTATTACCAGAATACTGCCTTTCCTTCAGCCTGTAAGGTGTGGGATGCCATGATAAAAACACCATGTGATCACACAGCATCTGGGCAAACTAGCAAACTGTAAGGCCCTGTGCGTGCATATTCTCAAAGAAAGGCAGAAGATTTTGTCAAGTCTTACAAATAGGTCACTTCTCTATGAAGTCACTTTGAACCTTGTCTCTCAAGTCTGTGGAACTTTCCTTTGAAAGAGCTCCAACATTATAGCATAATTGCACATTTTCCCTCACATTCACTCTTACAAACAAGATGAAGCATCTTGGCTCAAATTGAAACAAATAAATAAATAGTAAAAGCATACTAAGCCCAAGACTGATATCCAAGTTCACTTCAAAGAGTTAACAGCTTTTCAAACCTGAATGCTGGTGACATAAGCACAGGTGACAAGTCTATGCAAACAGGAAGGGCTGGGGGACATGTGCTTCAGTACCCACTGGCACAACCAAAAGCCATGTAGCTGTCCTGGCCAAACCTTGCCTCTTTGATAAACCCAGAGAGCAGAAATTATTCCAGGGGGGAAACATTGCAGCAGCTGCCTGCCCTCTCTTTCTAGGCCTCTATTATTTTTTAACAACTGCACACACCTACACACAATAATACTAGTAGTATCTTTCCGGAAGGTATCTCACCCAGGTTGTGCTAGAGCATGAAAAATTAAATTGGAAAAATCTCACGCCTTCCTCTCTCTCCCTGTCTCCAGCATGCAAGCAAGGCACCAGTTCACCCTCTGTTCAGAGACAGCTCAGTCCTGCCATGCAAACAAAGCTGTGCTTATCCGAGTGATTCAGCAGGTGCTTTCAGTTTGCATTTTCCAAATAACCATCCAGTGCCCTTCTTGGTGTGGGCCTCACATACTGCTGTTTCCAGAAAGAGAAGGACAGAAGGAAAAGCAGCATTTTACTTGGTAACAGTTACTGTAGCTGCTCTAGCTGCCTGTACAGAGCTTGCTACCCCCTTTGGGGCTGCAAGCAAGATGCTCTGCATAAATAATCTGGGAAGATTTCCAGATTCATCATGAAAAGTGAGGTGTGCAACACTGGCTGTGCTGGGTTCCTCCTTGTGCAGTAAGGAGGACAAGGATAAAAAATTTGGCATATGACCATGGTTTGTTTTGAAATTACCTGCCTGAGTCAGTTCAGCACTGGTGAGGAGCTCGACAGATGGAGGAAGAGACCAATAACTAAACTCTCCCCACTCTGTTCTCCAACAGCCGCTACCTAAGCAGCCTGGATACCCTGCAGTTTGCTACTTCTGTGTTTTGGAGTGCAGCCACATCCAACTGTGCTCACTGGCAAAACAAACGAATACATTTGGCTGATTACTCAGAGGGGATATACCACAAAATAAATCAAAGCAAAATTAAAAACTTGAAAAAGCCTTTCTTGCCTTGACCACACCATAGATCTGTAATAGTGTTAACTGAGGCTTTGCTATGTTTTCCATCTCCCAGAAACTTCTCGTTTTGTGTCTCTCTCTTTGTGAAGGAGCTGAAGATACAGTGGGTAATTTTTATCTAATATCACTATCCAGAGTTCCTGCAGTTTGTGTACAGATAGAGTCAAACCCTACTAGTCTTACTCATAAAAATTTTTCTTAGGGAGATGCCTCCTGTGAATCAAGTGAGTAGGATTTATAATTGGAGGAGAGCAAAAAAGATATCAATAGATGAAGCAGGTTGATTCATCTGACAGTTTATTATAATAGATCATTTAATCTTACCACCCTGCTGGGTGAACTTAGGCTCATATTGCTTTATGGATTTTTTCGTTGTTTAGATCACAGAATAAAAAGCCACAATACTTGCAGTTTCTCAGATGTATTTAGATTCTAATAACCAATTTTTAATTAATTAAACAAAAGGAGAAAATGAAATATTAGCAAGCAATCCTCTGTGGAGGTGGAGGAGGAGTGGGAGGTATATTCTGCATGACAGCCAAAGTTAAAGAAGTGCAGCATGTGTCAATGGCACGCATTTAGGTGGCTCTCTTTGCTAAAAACAGCCCTTATTGCCTCCCCTAGCCTGGGTGAGCACTACGCAGCACCTCCTCTGTGGCTGGTGCTTTCAATCTCCTTTAATACAGCAATTCTGTTCTCTGATGTTCCTACACGTTCTTTCCCAGGCTCCCCCACTCTTCTCAGTCGCTCTCCAGCTCTCTGTAGCACTCCTCCCACACCCTGATCTTTTGATATGGCTGATTGGAAATTTCTCTGCAAAATGTGCTTTCTTCTTTTTCTGCATCAAGAAAGGAAACTTTCACCAAAATGGCATTTTTTTTAAAAATGGAAAATGGTCTCAAAACTAAACATATTTAGCCAGCTGGATAATTTTGGTTGGGCATACCAAATAGAAATGTCCTGGTTTGGATCCATTTCACATTAATTTGTCTTCTCCTGAGCTCCCACGCAGAAGATGTGGCTCAGACACCTCCAGCTTGCAAGCTATTCTATCCCCCAAGGGCTGCAGCCTTGGCACACACAGCCCCCTGCTTTGGTGAACAAAAGGCACCCAGCCCCTGAATGTGAAATTCTGGAGACCCAGAAATAAATAATCTAATGGCAGTGAGAGAGGTGGCATTTCCTGTAGTCTCAGCACAGGATGAAACAACTGGCTTCACACTTGCATTGCCTTAAAGTCATTAGGGTGCAGCATATGGCTTTCCCTGGGCCTGAGCAGAGAGGAGAAGAAATCTGTTTAGAAGGAACCAAGACATTTTTCTTTAAGCTTTTAACACATACAGAGAATAAGGGAATAAGGGAGCAAGGGTGGTCTAAGGCTTAACCATTTGGAATAAGCTACCTAACACATCAGGATGAGAAATGATGATTTCTTGCATATACAACCTTCAAGAAAGAAGCCAGAGGCTGGTGCTGTGAGGAGACAGGAAAGGTGATAGTGTGGAAATCCTGGTGTGGGCAGAAGTGATTTTGAAATGGCATTTTTATGGGAACTTGGAGCATTGGCTATGCCAATGATACCTAGACTGACTGACTGCCCCTGGATAGATGGGTTCTTTCTGTCTCAGCCAGGCAATTATAGTTCCGGCATCTTGGGTAGTCTCTGAGCTCAAGAAGATTTATTGGTTTTACAGCAGAGTAAGCTGAGTAAGATGATGACTTTTGCAAACAGACCCCAGGAAGGTTGTAAAACTTCCTTGACAAATTTTAAGTGTAAAATGTAATTATATACACAGCATAGTAGGTAATTCAATACACATGATGCACAGTCAGATATGCATTACAATTTAATATTAACCTGGGGAATTTACCTGAGTGAGAGACCTTTCAATTAAAAATGTTATAATTTAATGTTTTATGGCAGTATAGCAATGATGAGGTTTCTGTACTATGCCTACATTTGCCAAAAGACATGAAACCCAACAGGAAAGTCAAGTAACCACAGGTCGCAGTATATGCATTATGGGGAATGGGCTTATTGAAATAATTGCAAGGACTTCTCTCTGAATCAGTGGCCTTGGGTTTACTTTAACTTCCTTAAAATGCTTATAATCTTTTTGCATGCTTCCAGGCATTTCAGTGCATAGTGAGCATATTGCTCCACTTTTGTATCCAATCCTCTCCTTTATGAGGAAAAATCACAGTACACACACATGCTTATCTCCCACAGACACAATCCAGAGGTTGCAAAAAGAGTCTTGTATCCTTTGGGGGATGTTAAGCACTACCATTAATAATAGGGATATGTAAACAAAGAGACTGTCCTTGTTGGATTTACACACATGTAGTTAAGAGTAAGTACTAAAGGAAGGGAAGGCCCAAGAGACCTTAAGCAAACCTGAACAGGTGGTTCTTCAAAACCTAGGGAAGTTAAGCCAGCTAGAAGTATAATAAATGATCATTCATATGACCTGGCGTCTGCATTCACCACAGCATTTCTTAGTGAATACATACACCAAAAGACACTCAGAAAAACAGTAGGACCAGACTTGAGCTGAGAAGAATTGATACATTTTTGACCTTGCATGCAACCATGCTGTACTTTGAACATCATTTAATTGGTGATACTCATAGAATTTCTCTCCAGATTTTATAACAACTGCAAAAATTATAGCTGCTTTCTCCTTTGTCTCCTCTGCCTTGCAGCCAGAGAATTTATCTTGATGACCTCCTCTGACAGCCAATGCTACACAATGACCTCACACAGCATATATGAAGATTACTATTATCATTTGTAATTTATATCCTCCTGTAATAACACCATGTATCTCAACTGAGTGTTTGGAAGTTCACCCATCACTCAACACAACTTCAAGGCTAGGTGACATGGACACAGTGTACCCTGCATGAATAAGGAGATGTGGCCCTCATTCCATTACAAAGCACAGCAAATGAAGAAAACACTCAGAATTATTTGCATCTTTTAACTGCTTGTACAGAGAAAGAAAGTGCATGTTTTCAAGACTTACCTGAGGTTCCAGAAGCAGAAGCGTTTGTTATAGGAGAGACTGTAGAAATAAAAGACTGTCCCGTAGTAGGTGCAGCACCCAAACTCTCATTTTGTGGCAATTGTGTTCCACTTGCTTGTGTAGCTGAAAATGAGAGAGATGTTCAGGGAAGAGGCACCTACACAAGCATTGTCTTAGATCCTGGAACATCCCTCAGACAAAAGCTCTGGCCATCATAGAAAAGACTAAATGTAAGAAAGCACTGCATGTTCTGGTAACTGTCTCCCAAGGAACAAACCATTCCTATGGAATTGTTACTACTGGCATAGCTGAGGCACCTTCAAAGCACATTGTAGCAAGACAAACAGCCTCATATCTGTGCCAGAAAACAACCCTTGGGACCCTAGAATAGTTATACAGTGTTGTACCAAGAGCAACATGAGCAGGAGAAGCTCAATTTACTGCCCTCTATGATTTTCCTTCATTTTAAAATCAATCCATCAATCAATCTATCAAGCTTCAGTTACAACTGCCACATAATGTGATACAGTATAAATTTTAGGGATTGCAATTAAGCATAGAATTAATTATTTCATTCTGTGCCGTTAAGCCCTAGGAAATAACATATCCCTGAATATTAATGTATGAAAAAGAAATTGTCTTTTTTCTCCTCTCACTCAGCCAACAGGAGATCAAGGCTATTGTGCCACAAGATTTGCAGCCTAAGGTGAGGCCAAGACAATGGTGCTGGACATGACCTGAGCCTGTGGAACTGAAGGTCACAGAATGACCAGAAAAAAATTGAGATATTCCAGCACTGCCCATAATTCCTACGTCTGTACTCAAACCTCAGAATAACAATAGGCAAGAGAGTGCCTACTGAATAAAACATAGAGGTGTTCAAGAGTAACTTTCTAGTTCCTGTCTGATATAAATCAGAGAGGCTACTGAGTTGTAAACTGTTTTCAGTGCTTCTTCATATGAATTTTAAACACTGGAACTAAAACAACCAAGACATGTTTCAGTCAGTGAGCAACAACACACACTTGCAATATGAAAATCTTGAAGAATGCTTTATCACACACTTTATCTAGAAACTGATTACCTATTTGGTAATCAAAGAACCCAAAGCATCTTATTCTACAACTACACACCTTTAACTTGGCCTTTCCCTTCCCCTCTTGTTCAGTTAAGTGCAGTACCTTAGAAAGGCAAGCTTCAAAAATCAGTAAGATAAGAGAGAGTGAGCCAAAGCCATTGGAGTTGGGGGATTCATACAATGTTGGAAACTGAGAAAAGCTAGGCAGCCAGGCATGGTGTCTTTTGAGGTCGAGGCATGAAAATGATGAAAAACAACTTGATCCCCCCTTTCACTGGGATTCTAGTGAGGAGAAGCAGAATTTCATGTTGGCTTCCTTCAGGAACTTCAGCATTGTACCCCTGTTAATACACAGGTCTGCCTGCAGTAGAAAGGAGTGTAAAAAGCCCCTCTACCTCATTTTATACTATGGTAGAGTGCAAGGATCTGATAATGTTAACAATTCCTACATTCTCTTCATGGAAGATTTGAATCAATCTTTAGAAGCAAACTTTTTCCATATTTGATTTTTACTGTCATGGCCTCAGACTCAAATTTTATATGTTGAATTTTATTCTGAGATCGATTTTTCAAAAAGGAAAAAAACCTCAAACTGAGGTACCTCCCTCTCCCTATAAGATGCACAGGCTTGCAGCAGTAACGGCAACCATCTTGTGGCTCCCTTGTCATAGGTTAGAAAAGGATTGCATGGGAAAATGAAAAGTAACTCAGAATAACAGTGCAGAGATACTAAAACATAAATATACTTTGTGAACACTGCAAAACAATCAGGTGTGTGGGAGAGAGGAAGAGGGAGGCAGCCAGTTACCCTGTAACCCCACAGAGGGCTGTTTTCCCATGGGGATCACTCGTTCCACGCATCCTATCAGTCCTGGCAGCAACCCAGCCTCGGGTGCTCCTCTTGTGTTTGGGAGCTGTGAGAACAGATTGTTCTCAGGAACATGGGCTGTGCGCTGGATATGCCTTGGCAGGGGATCGGGAGAGGAGGGATGATGGCATTTCCATTTTATTTTATTTTTTTAATTTAGCCTGGATATGATTCTCCCAGTGACCCAAGTAGCACCAGGTATGACTTGCACCTTTACCTAGGGCTTGGCACAAAGGTTGTTGCATTTATTTTGCCAGATTGCAGAACAGCCCCAGTCAAGGGGTAAAGTAGAGGTGCTACAGGGCAAAAATCCGTGTGCCAGTTTTCACCACTTCCAAGAGGGAAAACACGACCTGGCGGGTAAGGCTCCCTTAATTCCACTGCAAGATTAAATCCTAGCAACCCAATTCTCTGCTGACTTGTGGCTTTGAAGCAGCATCCAAACCTCACGCCCAACGCACAGCACAGGCTCTACCACCAACACATTTAGCAGATGAGACAGCTTCTGCACCAAAGCCCGTGGGAACAGGAGCATCCATACCCAGCCGCTGCTCATGTACTCAACAAAGATGAGCCTTTTCGCTAAATCCCGTAACTCGCGTCGCTGCGAGCTTTAACTGGGTCCCGGCGGCAGGAGCCAGCGGCAGCCCAGGCTGCGGTGCCCGTGCTCGGGCGGGCACAGGCGGGGGCCGGGCGGGCGCGGTGACTCAGTGCCGCCATCGCCGCTGACACATCGCTGCAGTCATGCCGCACGCCTCGCCTCCGCCAGCTGCAGCACCGATCCCTGCTGCTCCAGGGGGAGGCCTGGCCTTGCAGGAAAGCGGCACAGCGCACAAGGGCGGCGGCTGCTGCTGCTGCACAGCTCGCATCATCGGCTCATGGGTCTGCTGTTAACAGCTGATTAGGAATAAAAATGGTAAAGCTGCACAGAGTGGAAAATAGCTGTCCAAATGGGGATGATGGCTGGGCGGCAGAACTCTGGTGGTGATGCAGCTCTCCCTGCTGATATTTTGATAAGATAAATGACAGTGTGTTAACACGTATTTGGCAAAGGGATAATCAACAACAGGGAACCTGAAGCTGCCTTGCAAAGCTGCTGTCTGAGCTTCAGGAATTTCCTTACTCTCTATGCTTTGAAAACCCTTAATTTTCTTTAACTAGCTGAAATTCGACACATATCCTCACTTGATCCTAGCACGGTTTTCTGCTTAACCTACGTATAATCCACATACATTTTGGCATTTCCAGACAGTACTTTGAATTTTCTTTACAGTAAGCTGCTACCTAATTAGTTTTGACATTTTAAGATGCTTCAAGTAACCCACAAACACCCTGCATATATTCTGTGCTCTGCAAAGAATATGGACATCCTTATGTGTGTTGAAACCTTCCTTGACCAATAAATCAATCAAGGAAACATTTGAAGGGGCAAAATGAACTCCACCTAAACCATGTTAAAATACCAGCACAAAAGCTCCTTTAAATGGAAGACTAAAGCTTTTCCTTTGAGCTTGCATTTTTAGCATTAACACACATGCAGGCCTTGCCCCCATAATCAGTAGCCTGAAAAGCCATTTGCATGAATGAGTGCACAAAAGCTTTGAAAAATCCATTGTAGCAAATCCAATGACGTTTTTGCCCATTCAGAGGAATGAAAACTGGCTAGGGAGGAAACCAAACAGATCTCAGTTTTAATGTTTACATCCATAGTTGATTGCAGGTGCTTCGTGTTTTCTGGTAAGCAAAATCCCAAAGTATTTCAAAATACATACTTTAAAACTTCTCTCTGCATGAAATGTCTCGGCAGCCAGTGTTTACCTATAGCATGTGCTAACAAACCGAGGAGAATTGAGCAATGCCTGTTACAAGAACGCTTTTCTGGTAGTGTTCCTGAGGTAAAACTTACTTTTTAATTACCAATAGTTTGATTTAAAAAAAAAAAATCCTCCACTGTTTCCCTTTGTCACTTTTTAATATTTAATATACCACTGCACCATAATGTATCGTCATCCAGGAGAGTGGTGTAACTCAGAAACACAACAGTCAAAAATCCAGTCTTATTTATCACATAACACCTTGAATACTGATCTTACATAAGATGCTTGCTCCATATCCAAGGGAGGAAGAACAGAAATTTTCATTGCATTTCATTTCTTATTCTATTTGATAACTTCAGGTGTCCCAGGATATGAAATCCTGATTGCAGATGGAATTTTCTGTGGTGTGACACACTACAAATTCTTGGTTTAAGGGCCTGAACCGCACAAGTGAAGTCACTGACTAAATGTGAACTCTTGGATTTGACAACTCATATTGAAAATAAGAAGGCTAAGGAGACCAGTCTGATGTTGGCTTCTAACACAATAAACAGGGTAGGAAAGCAAGCAGGAGAGATTGTACTTGTTGCCTGCAGAGGAAAAGAACACTGAAGTCTTATAAAAAAAATAAAGGACAAAGATGTTTGCATGATTTCAGTGTATGAAGCACTGGGGGCTTTTCCTGAATCTATAATAAAAGGTGACAGCAGCCACAGAAATTGCAGCAGTGACAGAAAGCCCTGTCAAATCTCAGTTGTGTGAATGCAATCGTTTGCTGGAGCTTTTAGCAGGGATTGAAGCAGAGAAAGGGATGGTTTCCATTACAAAACTACAAAGGTGCCTGCTTTTTATTAAAAATCAGGCGTAGCAAAAGTAAATTTTGACGTGTCATAAAGGCACCACCAATTTCTGCCTCACACAACCAGTGCAGAAACAGGGAGAAATGAGTGCTAGTGAAAAAGAAAGAGAGACAGCAGCCAGCTTTTCCCTCCTGTCCATTCTGAGAGCAGGAGTGTTGCTGTGCCTGCGCTGGCTCCAGGGAGCACAGCTCTCAGGGTGTGGCAGGGAAGATGCAGGGAATGGAGCCAGGGCCACCCCCACTGCTGTGCCCGTGCTGGGCTGGGAATGCAGGGTGGCTGCAGCCAGCAGCAGGATGGTGGCCAGGGGCTCTGAGGGTTTTCTGCAAGGCTGATCACAGACACAGAGCCCCGGGGCCATGCCCTGTCCCAGCACCAACACCTTGTGCCCCATCCCGCTCCTTTCTGCTGATGCCAAGGCTAGGATTTTCTTGACATGTAGAAATGTAGACCACAATTTTATCTTAAAAAAACCCACTAAAATTGGCTTTCACATACAGACATTCCCAAGTACTACTTTTACATTAAAAGATGATACAATTTTTTTTTTTTTTTTTTTTTTTTTTTTTTTTTTTTTTTTTTTTTTAATGCAGAGCATTTCTAATGCCCTGGACATGCTGTGCCAGTTTTCTTTCTTACAAAGGGGACTGAGAGGCAGGAAAGCCCTGTTTTTAGATTAATTTACCAAGCATTTTTTTACCACAAGTCTGGGGGGGGGGGCAGGAAGGCTTAGCTAAAATGAGAGGTTTTAAAACCAAACCACAACACAAGCAGCTAGGGACTGAACTCTACCTGGTGGGAAGAGAATTCAAGAGGAATGGAAAGGAAGCTAGAAAGCTCCCTGCCCAGGCCCATCACACCTGCAGCAGCAGTTTTTCAGCACAGAGCAGTGGCTGGAGCTAAGCTGCACTGGCAGGCATGCCTTTCCTCATTAGCTTTCCTTCCCCTGCCGGGAGCTCTACCTGTCACCAAGGTTTAGTTCCAGGTGGCTGTGCTGCTCTGGTAGCCACGAGCCAGGAACCTCTGCCAAATTGAAAGGAGCAGGAATTACATCCATAATGCAATGTGCCATCCCGTGGCTTCTGACAGGCCTGCAGTGCCACAATTGCAAGTTTTAAGAGATTTTTGGGGGCTTTGGTATCACTTTGAGCAGCTTGTGCATTGGCCAGGCTGTGTGTATTCTGTGACTCATTGACAGTGGCATTTAAATGCCAAGCCAAAACCCCAAAGATTTTGGGCTGACAATCAGGCCACTCCTTACACAACACACAGCGGGAAAGCTGCATCAGTAGAAAATGAAACCATGGAGTGAAAGGGGAATAGCTCTCCAGGAAGCTTGGCAGGCTTGGGCCCATGAGGGGTGGCTTTAAAGGAAAATTTGCACAAAAAAAAAAATGCAGACTGCTTCACAGGAGTACCTTTCCAGACAAATAAACCAAGGGAAGAGAAGTCATATTCTAATAATTTGTAACAGTTCAGTATGCTGTAAACATCAATTCTGAGTACATTGGTGTACCACTGACTGCTGAGGTAATTATCTGGTGTATTTCATTTTTTTTAGCCAATTAAAAATAAAAAAAATGGAGCATTCCAAAGCTCTGGTTCATCAGAAGACTGGAGCAAACACTTACAGTGCCTATCATAGACAAGGGAGATTGAATTTTATCTTAAGCTTACTCGATTCCTTTGGGATGTTATTATACTATTTAAAATTAACCCAACTACTTGCTGGATATGTGGGCTTAATTTTTTTGTTTGGGGTTTTGTTTGGGGGTTTTGTGGGTTTTTGTTTGTGTTTGTCTGTTTTGTTTTTTTTTTTTCCTAAAATCCAATCTGATATTCCAGGCCAACACACATGCTATTCCAAAGACTTATGGGAAATAAAAGTATCTCTCTAGATTGATGCAGAGTAATTAGTACCACCTCTCTTTCAGTACTATGGCTACCAATAATATGAAACATAATAAGCATAGTGTTCTAACACATACAAAAATAAGAAACAAAGGAGTATTGTTCTGCCAGCTTTCTGATCACATAAAATTATTTTTTATTTCATACTTATTGAAAAAAAAAAAACAGAGAAGAAAGTAAAAAATTAAAACCCTTCCAAATACATCTCTCTGTTACAGGGAGATGAACACCCTGTGTAATGGCTTCAGATCACCTCCATTAAAAACTACAGATATATTATTCTTTGTGGAGGATTCCAGGACAAGTTTCATTTAAGATATATAATATGCTAGGATGAATAGCTCTGATTCCCTAAACCATCAAACAACTCTTTTTGACCTCCTTTTATTGTTTTGCAGAGTTTTACAGAAATGTAGCATAGAATGACTCAGAAATGGCTCAGTGAAATCATCACTTACTGTTTGTTGTGCTGAGACTTGTACTTGCTGTTGAAGTCACAGTTGATGGTTTTTCTGTTGTGCCTTGTGCTGCTTGTGATGTAGCATTATTAGGTGAAGAAGACGTGGGGCCTTAACACAGGAAAGACATTCCATTTATTTCCTTGAATTGGTAAACACTCATAAAATACACCTACTGCCCTGCTTGCAGACTAACTTTAAATTATTAAAAGGATATTTAATTGAAATTCAAGGTCAACAGGGGCAGGGCCCCATTGACAGCAGGGAAAGCCACTCCCTGGCCCATAGCTGGGTCATCCCACTGCAGACAAGCCTGTGACAATGCAGCTGGAAGGTGCAGCTTGGAGCAGCTTTTAAGCCTGACCAGAAGGGAGCTCCTGCACACACCTGCAAGGTTTCACCAAAGAGTACACTCCCTGTAAAACAAATTCCCAAGCCAAGAAGTACTACCTAATTAATTTCCTCAGTGACCACTAGAGCAGCATCAATTAACTCAGAGATTTTCACTTACTGCTTGTGGTGATTTCATTTGTAGTGTTGACTGCAGTTGTTGTCAGCACTGGTGCTGCTGATGTTGTTGCTTGTGAAGTTCTTGTAGTCACAGATTCCCCTTCTGCAAGAAAGGCATTCACATCATTATGGATTTATTTAATCACGCCTAAATAAACATCACATTGTTTTATCTGTGTTCTCTTACCAAGACAGTGAATTTCTGTTTAAAGCTGGCCCTCACAGAGCTTTGTAACCCACACATTTTGAAAGAGGATTCAAAGTACATGCAGTTGGTTTCAGAGGGGAGGTTTGGCCTGTGAACAACCTGCAAGTGCCTACTGAAAGGGAGCAATTGTACCTTCCAGCCAGCCCCACAGGAGAGGCACGTGATCTTTGGGGGTTATACAGAGGTGCTTGGCTTCACTTCCAAGGGAAGAAGTGAGGGGAACAGAGCCTGGAGTGGATGGATGGGTTTAGTGTGCTGCTGGACTACCCCTCTGAGCAGCACTTTGCTGCATACCTGCTGAGCAGGAGGAGGGATGTAAAATCTCCATAAAGAAGTGTGAGTGGCACACAGGAGCACAGTTTATAGATCACGGGTAGATAGCTGAAGGGGAACAAACTCCCCTTGTCTTTTGGCAATTTTTCCCTGTGTTTGAGACATGTTTGAGTCTTCTTCATTGGCCAGCTTTCCCAGACCTTCTTGCTCTGCACCCAGATTTCTGGGGAAAAAGGAGCCCCCAGCAGGCCCTCCTCTTTGGAGTTAGGACATTGTGGATGATATGAATAGTATTCTCTAGTAAATTATATTTCTTGGGGTGAACTCAGTGCCCTTTGTAAGGTGACTCCTAGTTCTGTCCTCAAGAGGAGTGAGACTTGGAGGCTAAGGGGAGGGGAAAGGGCTCCTGCAGGCAGCAGGGATCCCTTCCCAGCCACTGCTGCTATGAAGAGATGGGAGCAGAGTTGCCCAAACATCACTAATAGCAAGTTTTAAATCACCTTGTCTTGCTGTGCATGGATGGCCTACTGCAGGTCCCATGAACCTCCAGCACTGGCTCAAAGGAATGGACTTACCAAATTACAGCCAGGGAATCTGGACTAAAAAACCCTATAACCAATCAATTTATGAGTTCAGCTTTAAATTCTGTCATCTAATGCAAACAGGAAGTGCTACTGCCAGCTAAATAGGCTCAACTAGACACCTGACTACTACCTCTACCTACATACTACCTCTTCTAGCATTTTCAATGGATGATATATGTGAAAGAATAGGAATAAATCATTGCACCCCATGTAATTTTCTCTCATAAGACTCTAAGTACTCATTAGTACTTCTAAATGCAATGTTCACACTGGAACTTCTGAAATATAACTTATACATCCTTTCTCTGCTCTCAGTTTTATGGCTGTTCACCTAGAATAGCAATGCCTCAAGGAATGGGCCTCCTTGTTCCACACTCACAAATTGTTTTAATCTCATACTTGCTTTTTAATGCTTTTCTCATAGTGGCATAAATACCAACACTGCTTTCCTTTCCATGAAAAAAAACTGCAAGAAAAATTTCAGTGAAGCATTCAAAGAGTTAATTCACAGTGAGGTACATTTATGAAGTGTCTTTTAAACTGACATAAACATCAGGATTTTTGAGAACTGCATGAAAGAGCTGCAACACAATTTGAACAGGTCAAAACCTTTGCTGTAACAAACATAATATACACATATTTCACCTGGTTGCAACTTATCCACCTCCATTACTAGCACTTCAAGTGTATACTTCATCATCTCAGTGCTTTCAGCTCCACAGCAGACTCATTAGTAACCCCAGTTATCAAAAAATAGAACAATCTCTCCATGTTTTCTTCTCTCATATGTATAACTTATTAAATGCAACAGTCTTCAATATTCAGACTAATAAGGTTCACATGATTGAAATATGGTAAGTATTGATTTTTCATACATTTTCATAACAAAGCTGCAAAATAAAGAGAACTGAATGTGACAGAATCACAGACTTTTAACATGTGAAGCATGTATTTTCTCTGTTAAGTCCTCTTGAACTGGGAGTCTTGGTAATTTATGAATCTCTGATCTCACTTGAATCACTCCTTGAGAGCACAGGAACTCGGAGAACCTTTTTCACCGCAAACAAAAAGTGCAGCCTGCTCAAATTAAGTGTCTCCATACTAAGATACTTCAATCCTTTCTTTGCAACAGTGTTTCATAAGAGATTTGGGGAAATACATTGCTCTATGATTACCCTTCATGAAATAATTCACCTGGTTTCTCCCAGAAGCTGGAAAAGCTGAAAGCTAGAAAGACAACAGGATCTTCAGAACACCAGATAACAGCAAATTGGAAGTCTTACCAGCTTTTGATGCTACTGAAGAAGCGGCTGTCTTGACAGTAGGGGTTTGAATGCCATCTTCTGAAAGAAACACAGAAAGAATCATATCACTTCTGTACCTCCCAGATCTATTCGGCACTACACAGTCATAATAACAGAGAGCAGCGTGGACCTTCCTGGAAAATCCAGTTCAGATGCTTATCAGCAGAAGCAACCAAATAATATAACTCTGCTACCAACATTTTCAAGCTATAGCCTAAATCTCTTCATTTTGCCCTGACTGCTGTAATGGGAAGCATCTGCTGCTGCCTCCCACCTTGGACTGCATGCTCTTTTCCCAGACCAGTTGGGAGGAGGAAAATGGAGACAATTAAAGTGGTTTTTGCTATCTCCTCCTCTCCTTGAATACAACCACAGCTGCTCTGAGTCTTCAGGGTGGAGGATTAACTAAAATAACTGGCCACAGGGGTAAGCAGCCCTTCTCCTGCCTTGCAGTAACAAAATTGTACCGGCTCCCTGGCTAGTACAAGCACTTCAGGAGGGCTTTTCAGCATCACCCTGATGCCTAAATGTGAGAGGAAGAGGAGAATTCCCAGAACATGGCTCAAGAAGCACCACATTGGAAGACTGACTTTCCCCATTGCCCTCAACACAATGATCCAGCTGTTGGGGTTTTACTGCCATAAACGATGCCAGTCTTAAAACATTGTTAGTAGGTGGCACTTCAATATAAACAAATAAATAATCCAAAAAAGAAACTTCAACAAGAAAAATAATTTCTGTCTCTTCTTACTGTGCTGCAAGGTTGTAACATCATAACTCAAAAAGTGTTTTGGCTTCAAGCAAGATTTTCATTCTTATTGCTGTGGTGTTCATATTTTTTTTACTAAAAGAAGTTAGGGGGTGTTGAAAGGGGTGAAAAAGCTGCACTGACTCAGAAACAGGCATTTCTCCACCATTTTAGACTGCTGTGAGACAAGTATGGGTACATTTGTGGAGGAATAGATCAAGTCTGTAACTGAATGGGAGAGGAAAATGGCACAGGCTAATCCCTATGTTCTGTCAGGTTTGAAGCATCCTGTCAGGCTGCATTAGCATGCTGTAATACAGACATGCTAAACTGAGTCAGGACAGCATGTCAGTGTTCTTGTGTGACTCCATTCATGGTAATATCTGCTGGCATTCTCTCTTTTTTTGGCTACAGGGCAGAACAGTCAGTTTTGTTCCCTTTTTTCAGTGTACTGAGCTCTGATTAAAATTTCACGAGCAGCACCGGAAGCCTGCAAGAGCCACAGACCTAACCTGGAAAAAACCCCCACACAACATAATACAACTGCAGGGGCTCTGCAGAAATGTATTAAGGTCTAACCAGATGAGCCCTTACAACTCCTCTCCAAGCAGAGTGTTATCAGTGCTCTTGGCACCTGCAGGTTTCTAACGGGTCTCAGCCCCTTCCCAGTGAGCCCCACTTTCTTGGGCACCTTTTCTAGCTGTGCTGCTGCCTCCATAATGCCTTTTCAGAGCACATGCTGGCCCAGTTTGATATGGGCATATCCTATATAAAATTAAATGAGTCCCCTGTGGGCCTGCTGCTGCCCCAGCTCTACTCCCCAGAACACGTGGACACAGTCACACCTTGCACAGACTCGTGCACACTGCATTTAAAACACAGGTTTTCTTGCCACGTGGTTACCCAGTCAGAGTGATGCTTCATAGCCCACACTTGAAAAACTTGGAAAACAAATTTTATCCAGAGAGACCTAAAGGCAATCTTGTTTCCCTAAACAGCAAGCATTTTCCCATCTCTTCAATCTCATTATGTGCTGCTGACAAAGCTCCTGTAATCCCCCACACCACAAGGCCACAGCACTAGAACAGAATGTTTTTTCAACAGTGCCTACATTTCAGCTGGTTTTGTTTTAACAGATCTCAGTAGCTACCATGTCTGTAATGCCAGCTAAATGTACTAGCTGTCCAATCAGCTCGTTCCCAAACTAACTCTTTCCAAAACTCTCTCTCTAATTCAGCATGACTTTGTAGGAGGCTCATTGCAATACTTAGATTATTCATCCTTTAAAGGTGTTCCATTTAATAACCGTGTTGATAGGCCAAGGTTTCCTCAAAACTAAAAAAAAAGTGAATATAAGTCACAGTTCTATTATGATTCAGTATTTGTTGATTTTATCACAGGTTAGAGATAAACTAAGATAAATTCAATTAACAGAGTACAATAGAGTTTTATGAATTAATTGTTTTCTTAAAATGTTGAATAATTAACTATACTTTAAAATTAAGTTGAACACATCATGCAGAAATGTTTAAACCTTGACAGGATTGTGGGGGGAACTGTTTGATTAAAAGATATGATAGAACTGGTGGTTTATCATGCTCTTATTTGCAATGTTAAATTGTAACTACTGAGAATCCTATGGGGGATAAAAGCAAGCGATCAAAAAAATTATAGAGAAAATAATTTTCACCATTAGAGATGGCTGATAGACAAAGAGAGGGACAGAAATCTTCATTCTTCTGCTCATGTCAGGTTGGCTGCAGGCTCAGATGATGGACAACTAAGTAAAGTTACAATTGCCTGTTTTTTTTAGCAGATTTGAATGCAGTGATCCCTCTGATATGAGATCACATGGATGTACTCTGACATAGGAGTAGCCAAATCTACTCAGCCACTGTTTCCACACAGAAACCACTGCCGTTTGCTGGCAATAAACCCAGCTAAAGGAGGATGGGCAACCCACGACACAGCACCCTTGTGTCCAGAGAACACACGTGGAGCTAAAAGGCTCTCAGACACAACACTGTGCTGAGTGAAGGGGGGATGCTGGGGGTGGTAAGATCCAAAAAGTAAAAAAACCAAAACCCACTATGTTTTAAAGCAGATAATAAGGCAAAAAGAAATCCAGACTGGGAGAAACATAGCAAGAGAGGAAGAAGAGAAGGGCAGAAAGGTCTAGAGACAGTAAGACAGGGTCACAGGGAAAAATATGAAGGAATTAAGATCCAAGAACATGTGACACATGGCCACAAGACCAAACTGAAAAGAGAGTAACTGTTGTGTCTTGTTTGGGTTTTTTTTTCAGGTTCATAGAATTTCCATTTATTGTCTTTCCTAGGTTGGATTTAAATGACATATTTGTTCTAAAATGAAAGCATTGGTCTTCAGATTTTGAAATGGATGAACCAGAACACTGAACTTACTTTCTCCTTTTAAATTCAGAAGGAGTCCTTGAATTTAGACAGGACTGACTGATGGCCACAGTTGTCCTCAGAATGCAGCTTTTGATGTAGGCTTCAGTCTCTAAAATCTGAGTGTGGAGTACTCATAACCTTTTCTCTCTCTCTTTTTCTTATTATTGTTACCTTTACACTGGAAAGACAGACAGGTTCTGACCTCTTATTAATTGGGTGCCTGTTAGTGCTATAATCAAAACATTTAAAAAAGGGAACAATTGCATGTTGTTATATCAGTACTTCTGTTTACACCCTACAGGATACCACAGGTTATGAACCACAAAGTTTGAAACATCACATGAACGAGATAATACAAAACCAAATGCCAAAGCAAAAACATTTTTAAAGATTAATAGATAGTTCAAAATATATATTGATTATATTCATAACATGAGTTACTGAATTTAAGTGCTGTCTGGTTTGGCGTCAGTACCTAACTTTGAAAAGAAATTATTTTTATGGAAAAGTCACTCTTGTTACAGATAACATGTGGAATGGCCTGTTTGATATTTCTCTCACTCGACAGTGCACTAGATAGCCAAAACCACCTGGCTAAATCCTTTCATTCAGATGAAGTACTTGTTCCAGCTTCAGAAGCATGTGAAAAAGGATGTGGATTTCTGGAGGTGGGGGGTTAGCAGAGAATCATAAAAAACATCAGGAGTCTAGAAAAAAAAGACATCTCAGGAAGGATTGCAAAAATTACATTTGCTCAGCCTAGAGAGGGAAGGGTTAGCAGAAGGCAAAACAACAGCAGTCAGTAGGTGCAGGAGGAGCTGCAACCAAGGCAAAGGAATAAACTTATGTCCACTGCAGTTTGAATGAGAGGTAATGGACAAGGGATTTGGACTATAAACCCTGCAGGTATTTCAGTGCCTGTGTCAAACTGTTGGCATAACAGCCAGCAGCTGGTGCTTTCACCACTTTGCTGATGAGGATGTGATCTATTCCCACTCAAAACCTGACCAATGCTCTACAGGCTCCACCTGGGAGCAATTACCAAAGAGGTGTCCTGGGGAAAGCTGCACATGATAATTCCTTGCTTTAAGGTTATAAAGCAGAACCTACAGGTGTTTATATTATGTTTGTGTATTATGTATTATCATAGAATCACAGAATGGTTTGGGTTGGAAGGGATCTTAAAGATGATCTAAGTCCAGTCTCCCTGCTGTTGGCAGGGACATTTTCCACTAGACCAGTTTGCTCAGAGCTTATCCAGTCTGGTCTTGAACACTTCCAGGGAAAAAGCATCCACAGCTTCCCCAGGCAACCTGTTCCAGTACCTCACCACCCTAACTAATTCTACTCTAATTCTAGTAAAAAATGTCTTCCTAATAGCTGATCTAAACCTACTCTCTTTCAGGATGTTATGTTATGAGGTTTGTTGTGTGACCTTGGGCCTTTGCAACTACACAAAAGTTATGGAGAAGTCAAAGTTGCTTTTTTCATTTCTGTTTTTCCACACCATCAGGAATAAACAGTGATCTCTTTCTAGTCCATGATAATTCTGCCAGCCCTCGTGACCATGAAAGAGCCTCCTGTAACCACAGTTCCAGTAAAAAGAAAAAAAAACATCCTTTTTCAAGAAAGTGATAGCTGTCCTTGTAGACACTCTGGGACTGATCTGGGAACTCAGAGGTCCCAAGAAATAGCTGCTGCCTGACACCAAGTAAACAACTTGTTTACTCTTACTTTGGAGCTCTGTTGTCTGTTACCTTTTCTCTTTCATTTAATGCTGCTTCATCTCTACATTCTCTTATCTCACCTTTCCCCAGGCCCAGTATAGTCCTTGCACTTCTCCTGTTTCTGTTTTCACTACTCATTTGTCTTTCTTTCCAGTGCATGACCATTTACCCTAACTCTTGAGATAAATTTATTTTTTCTTTTGTAGTGCATTTTGTATAAAGGTTCATACATTATCCAAAGAACAAAAATACAGATACACTAATAGAAGAGGTTTAAGTGCAATTTTAACAGTGCTGTTTGGAAACATCAACTCCTTTCTTGCTATTCAAAGATCACAAATAAAAAAAAACATTGAATACTCCAGAAATAAATTTTTAGGAAAAAGGGAATAATCCCCCCCTCCAGATATTTTTTTCTGAAAAATTAATCTTATAGAAGTAGTACTGATTTTAGTATTTAATAGTTTCTAGTGTTTCATCCTTAAGGACTTGTACTTTAGATTTTCCTTCTATAGTCACATAAACTAGATTTTAAAGGGGAACCAAGGTTCTGATGTAATCCTGTGAATGGCTGAATCTGATAACAGCTGACACAGCAGATAAGTGTCTGGAAGGATATTAAATTAAACAAAGCCATTTGCAAACTTCATGAATTTGAAGCAAACTCAAAAAACCCCACAAAGTTTGTGTTTCCACATGTCTTTAGTACACTAAGCAATACCCAAAGTGTGGCATGCCTCACACACACATTCAGCTGTGCCTGTAACAGGACCTGCACACAACCACTCAGGCTGTGACAGCCCCTGGTGAAAGGAAAGCTGTGTCCCCAGTAACAGCCCCATGCTGGTCACTGCCACTTCACTATCACCAAAAGCCAGAATTGCACAGTGTTTTTCCAGCCTGGTCTCACAATGGTTTTGCACTGCTGCAAAAGGTCTTAACACAGCCTCCTGCAACATAAGGCATTTTCCACCTCAGGATTTTCTCTGCTGTGAAATTCTCACATTGGCAGCTGGAAGGACAATGCAGATCCTGAGCAGAGTTACACTGGCCATGTTTGAGGTGAATCCCTGTGAGGTGTATTTAGATACTGCAGGCAATGCTAAAACCACGAGGCAGGGAGAAAGGCCACATCCTTTTGCTGCCTGATGCCAACCAGCTGGAAGCCTGAGATTCCCGCTGCCTAGGGAGGTGGGAAACCACCTCCGGTTTGCCAAGCTGTCACCTTCCTTCCAGTCACGTCTCTCTTCAGCAACAAACTAAAAACAAACTATACAAATCCTACATGGGGAGATTTTACACTCAAGGTCAACTTTCTACTTCTTCTCTGTAGCTGCTGGTCCTGGTTTGCAGGCTGGTGTCACACGACAGTCTGCTGCACAAGAGTGGGGAAAACATACAGGCGTGAGCATGGGGAGGACACAAGGGCAGGGAGAAATTCCTGGGCCAGAGACACATAACATTCTCCCCACAAAGGGCAAAAGCACCTGAAAACAGCCAAAAGGGATGGATATTAAGGAAGGGAGAGCATAAATGTGAAGCCCCATAGCCGGAAAAGGAGACAGGGCCAGGGCTCCTCCTGCATTGCATGGGAATGGGCAGCAGCAAATGGGGCAATGTGGGATTTGGTTTCTGCAGAGGAAACATAAACTGGGTGGGCTGGAGGCAGCCAGCAGTAAGAACTGAGGGGAGGAAGGAAAGGGAGGTAGCTGCCACAATTTTTCCAGCAGGGAACAGAGAGAAGGCAGGAAATTCAGCTTTTGTGCCAGCACTGCCCCAGAGCTCCTCCTGCTCAGCCAGGCATGGGGCTAGCATCCCAACACTAAGCACTGGCAGAGAGTTCCTGGGAATCACCAACCCCCAGGCAAAAGGCTCCCACAAAGCCTGCTGACAGACCCCAGCAAACAGCTCCTGCTTAGGGACCTGCTGCACAGAGAAATATTGACGAGGCAGATGCCAAGGACCAGCCTCAGCCAGCGTGGCTGTAGGTTGGTGAGGCTCCCCTCCTCAAAACATTAATGTGAAATGTTGGATGAATGCCCTGTGTTCCTGAGTATTTGAAACAACCCAAGCACAGCATGATTTGCCTCTCTGCATGTGTGGACATGGAAATCTGGGCACTTAAATAACCAGTTTTAAGGGGCCTTTTTATTGCCTTAGAAGAAAAGCAAACTCCCTATGAAAGGCTTTTAACCACAAGTTTTCTCAGTGTGCCTTCTGCTCATGTGAAGGTTGGTGGATATCTCTATTGCTGTGTACTACAGAGGGATGAGTACATTGTTTGCACTCCATAGAATGATAAATGTGCTCAGCATGCTCATCAGCACTCCAGCCCTCCTTGAATGAAGGCTCCAAGCTCTGCTCTTCTTTTTATTTAAACATGTTAAAAGTATTTAATAGGTTTTAATTAAACCCCTTAAAGCTATTTAAATCACCCGATTGTCACCCTTTGATTATGATATATTTGTTTGTCCACATGTAAGATAAAAACTAGGAGTTTCTAAGGACTATATTATAGTACAGAAAATGAACTGCCATCCCCTCCCCTTGTGTTAGTCAAGCTAAATAAATTTGAAAAATGTCCTTAGAGGGTGCAATTTTATATAGAAAGCTTTATACATATTGTGCATTGCTGAGCAGAAGGAGAAAAATAAATAAAGGAGAGCCCTTTTCCTTGCAACAGGAAGGGATAAGTGTTGATGCAATTCACCCCCACCCAGAAGGCAGAGAGAAAATTGTAATTCTTTCAATGCTTATGCCTTAACGTGCTATTGGCAAGCCTATTTTTGTTTCCCATGAAAGAGCACGTTTGGGTAGGGCAGATACAGAACAGCCAGAGCGGAAGCTGAGCCCCGGTCAATCAGCAGCTCTCCTTTTCCATGTGCTGCAGAAGTTAGGAAAGTCATATAGCTCTGTGCTATGTTTGTGACCCAAGTGCATCTCCAGCAGCATGACTAATTGTATAATTCAGGAAAGGGTCACTGCAGTGTCTGCTATGATGTATTTATTTTTAGAACATCCGGGATCGGCCCAGACACCCATTTTAGCCACACCCGCCCATGCCATTCTGTTCCTGACAAAGCTCTGAAAGCCTCTGGAACATCAAAAAGCAGTTCCTGTCAGAAAACTCTGTGGAAACACTGTAAATTTCTTCTATAATTAATGTAATTCCATGCTCACTGGTCCATTGAGACTCTCTTCATCTTTTCCACACTGCCTGGAACAAAGGTTAAATGGTACAGAATATCCCAAAGGGAAGGCCCCAAATGGGCTTTTGCAAGCCCTGCGTGCAGCACAGTCTCACTGGAGTTACTTCATATGCAAGGATGAAGGGAACACTTTGAAAATCTCATTTCTCTAATTGGCACATACAGCTGATGAAGACCTTCTCTTGCCTGTCTCTATCTTGCCAAGCTGATTATAACTCACGTTGTTCTGAATTTCCACCAATCTTATACAACTGCTAAGGTCAGATGCAAAACTGAAAATCTTCTCACATGCTTTATGTAACGAAGTATTCCCATTTAAAAACAAAGTTACTACAAGGAGCACTTGAAACAGAGTGTCAGCACTGAGGACTCATCCTACCAAAGAGCAGTGGGAACTGCTGCATTAGCCACGCTGGCTCCCACTCAGAAAAACAGCTTCCAGGGGGAACAGAGAGGCCCACATTCAGGATTCCCAGGCCTGTCAAAATCCCAGCTCCCAGTCGGTGCACTGGGAAGCCATGGTGAGCTGGGAGCTGATCCCACCACACTGGTGAACAGCCATAGACACCCCTTGTACTTTCATTGGCAATTAGAGCAATTGTATTCCCAGGACAATTATGACTATTACATTACAATTGTAAATAAGCTGTTCCCTTCCTACACAAACCTTTCTGCTCTTCTTCAACCTTTCCTCCCATGAATGATCAATCCCCACTTTCCATTTTGCATCTGGAAACAGCAGTTCCTGCCAGCTCTTGGAAATGCAAGGCGAAAGCAAATAGGGAGGAAGAAGCAGACTGTGCACTACAAGAAAGCATCTCTAAGTCAGTAAGATAAATTGTGCACTAGTTCACCTAAATTAAAGAGCATTAAGATATGCCAGCCACATGACTCCATTAGCACTGGGGATGGCTTGCAAAAGTAGTGGAATCCTCTGGAGCCATTTGAACTAGACAGGATAAAATGTGCAGAAAACCAAAAAACCACTGTGCACTGGAAGGATTTTTTTGCCTCTAGTACATGCGCTGTGTCCTTCCCTTGCACATCTCAAGGACTGGGTTATTTGGCATAGATCTTAAGTAATTTTTTTTGTTGTTGCTGGCATGTTAGAAACTAGTGAGTTGTTGCAAGCCCAACACTTTTTAAAATACATTTGCTATCTTCTGAATAACAGCAAATATATTTATAAACTACTCTTATAAGAAAAAAAACTTCCTAAAGAGAACCTAAAATTGCTCTGCTGGAAGAGCCTTTCTGGGCAGCCTGCCCTTGGTGTAGCTACAACTTCCATGGGTTATGTGATCTGAGTCAAAACAGAGGATGTCCAGACTCCATCTGGACTCTACAGGACGTCCAGAAAGCTCCATAACTCAAAGAATTCAGTAGTTTTCACAAAGAGGTTTTAACAGTCCTTTGCAAGAATGAGTAACAACAGTGGAATTGCACACTGGTCCCAAACATTTCCTTCAACACACCACACATTTCTGACTTTATGAGCATCTGTAGGAGTTAGGGGTAGATGAGGTTCGACAACTTGGCAGGAGTTTCAGAGTGTCTAGAATTCCTGGGTAAAGAAAACCCCCAAATTATTGCTTTTGTGGACTTTGAATGGCGATGGAAGCATCAGCCATGTATCATGTCAAAAGCTGCCCCTCTCTACTGGACATGAGACCTGGAATTTGGGTGGAAAGGATTTGAATTACACATTTCTTTGCAGAGTAATCATCACCTATTTTTGTCATTTTGTATAGAAATATTGGTGATATCTTTGCTTCTATAACCTTTGAATGCTTCTATAGTCCATGCTGACATGAAGAGGAGTAATTCATCTGTCTAGGAAAGATTATTCCAGGCTATCCTCCCAATGGGATAGATAGCACCCATATTGTAATGTTTAGAAAGTTATCAACACTGTATTTAAAACAAAACCTTAGACTCAATTTTGTGCATGAGAAAAAGTAGGAAAAGTAGCAAAAAATTAAGGAATATATGGGGTTCTGATCACTTCAGGTAATTAATATGAAGTGGAAAGATGCCTCAACAAATAAGTATTTTGTAGAGGAAAGTAATGCAAATTGGCCAAGAAGGTTAGAAAATCTCCTGGCACTGTTTTCCTCAAAACAACTAAAATCCAAAGGTTTTGCCATTCTTATCAGTTGTTGCTTCAATAGCTGAATTTCTCAAGCCCAAAACCAATATTAATCTCCTGCTAAAGATTATGAAAGAAGAAATCTGCAGGAAGAACAAACATCTCATTAATATCATAATGTTAATTGATTTAACCCTAAAGTTACACTGACACTCCTCACACCAAGTAAATCACACCATCAATCACACTGAGAAATCACACCATTAAGACAAATTGAATGTGCTTTTTAGAATGATTACTTATCTTGTAGAAATCTTCAGACAGAAAGGCTAGTGTAGTGCTCCCATCCCAGCAAAAGACATAATTTTGTCAGAGTGATAAGGCAGAATGATTACAGCAGAAAATTGTGATGCAAAATTATGTGCCACTTGCTCTGTGGTTTCAGAAACCTGAGATGCATTGCTATCTACAACATGCAGGTAACACCCAGAAGCACATTACTGCCATTGCAAAAAAAAAAAAAAAAAAAAAAAAAAAAAAAAAAAAAAAAAAAAAAAAAAAGAAAGGATTCAAAATTGTTGTAAAACTACTCTACCGATCTACTGATAAACAGTATGGAATTTGCACTTGCACCAAAGGCAAGTATCCATTTTCCACATGAAAGCAGCCAGAAAATCCTTGTCCTGTTCCTAGTTTGAAACATAACCTTTGGAGCACCAGCTAGTTAGTCTGGTCTGAAAGGGGTCGTTGGCCACTCTGACTGCTGAGAAAAACAGTATATTGAAATTAATTTGGATCCTTCCAGACCAGCCTCTAGTACATGTGTGGGTGGCAGCAGAGAGCTTTCTACCCCTTCCTACAACACCCCAGCAGATGACACTTGCTGAATTTTATTCCAAGTCATCATATCAGCAAGAGATCATCAGCTCAGTCTTCTCTCATGGGGAGGTAGGACCAGAAGGCACAGTGTGGAGAGAACATCATATTAAATTCTGTCAAGCCCCTTTTCCTGTGGCAGGTAGGTCTGGCTGATACCACATGCCACTGTTAGGGCATCCAAGGATCCACTTTCACAAGAGGAGTGCCAAGGTATTGCTACATGATATGTCAGCTGCTGGAACAATGACAGTGACTTGCAGGGCTGCAAATCAGAGTTTTGACCTTTCTGTTTTAAAGGGAGACCTATTTTAATAGACAAACCCATTTTTAGAGTGCTAGTTGAAACCAAAAGTAGTTGTTTGTCTTCCAAAGGAGCCAGGCATTTAATTCTTCACTTGTATTTGGAAATAACACCTGCTACACACAAATCAAACTTTGTCTCTCTGTTTATAGAATTGCACAATAAACCCATTAATGAGTCTTCCTTGAGCTGCTGCAGCAAAAATTACAAACAACATCACCTTCTCCCCCCACCCCCTTTCATAAGGGCCATAAATAAAAATTATGGTTTTCCATGAGATTTTACTAATTTTACATGTTGAAGTTAGTCTGGCTATCAAATAGTATCAGTTAAATGTACTCCCATCTCAAGGTTAAGAGATTCTTAAAGATTATTTTCAATTTTTACTTTTGCAGTACAAATTATAGTACCAAAAACCAAAAAAATGTTCAAGTACTTCAGCAGGTTTTTCCACACAGGACTCAGATGTATAAACAATTTGAGTCCAAATTTGAGGTACTTTCCTAATTAGGAAAAAAAACCCCACAAAACCAAACCAAACCAAACCTCAGCAGATCTTTTTTTCCTAATTTATAAACTAGTGAAGATTAATAAGAACTCTAGTTTTGAACACAGATAAAAAGAGTCAGCTCAAGAAAAGATAAAACATTCTGGTAAATTTTCAGAAAAGACAATAAATTTTTGGGCATGTTATACAGCATTATGTTTTCCCAGGTTTGGAACTGAATGCTGTAGGCAACTTGCCCTTCATACTCAATCTCCATTTATTTTGGCTGTAAATCATAACCAAGCAGGTATCAAGCCATCTGCTTCTATCCTCAGTAAATGCACTAAACTTGCTTTCAGGTTTGGGAATACAACATGCAGTTTCCTTCTGTCCAGGAAGGAAACTCCATTAGTCAAAAGCTGCCCCAAAATGCAAAGGATCTAATGAATGAAAGGAATGTGGCAGCAGGGGAAAAAAAAGAACAAAAAAATCTGCACAGGGATAAAAATTCAATATTCCATTAAAGGCTATCATAAGTTCCAGCGCTATAATTTGATTTTTCACAAAACTAATCTTGACAAACTGCTGGAAACAGTGAAAGCACCAAATACATTTTTTTTTCCCACAACAGGCAAATTCTCAAGACATCCAAACTTTTGGTTCCAGCAAGTTAAAGATGTAAGAAAGTAATATCTAAACCCCATTCACATTTCTCAAATTTTCAGAAATGAGAAAATGATCCAACTTTGGCTGTCTGTGCCTTGCTAGTTTTCCAGAGAACAAACATGAATAATAACCCAGAGTGAGGTGAGACCATTTTCAAAAGCTTTCACTGCTCAAAACAGTTTAGTTAGTATTAATTTTAAAAATTAATTTTTAAAATACTTGAGGGCTTGTGAGCAGAGAGCACAGAAGCTGGAAAAGGAAAAGGCTATCTATCTCCTCTAATTTACATCAACAAGAGCAACATTCAGACGGCTGCAAATGTGTGTAGTAACTACAGGAGCCCTGGCTCAGTGGAACTTTTCTCAAGCTATCAGCTTGGGAGTCAGGATTAATCACCTGTGCTATAGGTTTGGGATGCTACACAGCATCCCCATAGTGAGGAAAGGGGCTGGGAAACTCATATTTTAGGGCTGATCCACACTGAAACAGAGCAGCTCCAAATTACTTCAGGGGCATTTGGACCAAACTCTCAATGCCAAGATTTGCTCCTCCCTTTCAAAAAAAGAACTCCCTTGTTTCTTTGTGATGCCATCAACACTGACACAGCACTTGGATAATGCTACTTCTGGCTGTCAACAGGGGTCAACAATCTGGTGTTAACACCCCAGCCCTGGACATGTCCAACACAGGGTGATTCATTCCAGCCCCTCTGCTCGGATGCACTACCTGGACACGTCCAGCCCGATGCCAGGAGGAGCACAGCCCTCTGTCCTCTGCCACCACTTCTGCAGGACACCAGCCTGGGTGCCTGGGTGAGAGGGATGCAGTGCTGTGCTACCAGCACTGTGGGGAGGATGTTTGCTTTGCTGTGCTGTGCAGCCACGCCACGCTGTATTCCAAGACCAAGGCACAAGAAAATGCAACATCTAAACACTTACATTATAAGCACATGCTAAGGCTTCTCCTCTCATCTTTTAGAAGGAAACAAGTTCACCTTTACGCATTTTTAAAGTAATTACATCCTACAGCAGATTCAAGAGCATTCATATTTGATTACTATAATTTGACATTGTTTTTTTGACACATTCCAGTGCTGCCTGTTTAAAGCTGAAAATGCTATGAACCAACCTAGAAAAATGCTAGAAAGCATTTTTATTTGAGCTACATTTTGGAACAGGTAAGAATAAAGAGCAATATGCCAGGAGAACTGAACATCTTGAGATGAGCATGCTCCTATTTTAAGCATGCCATTTAACTCCCAGAGGGTTGAGAAAAGTCTAGGTAGGAAGAACAAGTTGTCAGGAGGCTATCAGCCTCCACATCTGTACTTAACTGAGCCTGTAGTAATGTGCTGACAGAAGGCAGACTCCGCTGAAACATTATGGGCATTTGAGGATGAAAGATCCCAGGACAAGTTAGAAAACTGCAAAGAAAAGCACTATGAGCATACAGCTGAAGAAAAAGCATGAAATTTGGAAGCCCCACAGAAGATCAGGTATATTCTTTACTAACCACAGTGGAAATGTCCTATGTATGATATACAAAAAGTACACAGACAAACACCTTGTGTGCAGCAAATGAAAAAGTTGGAAGCCCGCACATTTGTCTTGGTGAGCTTTGAAAGCAAACTACTCCAAAACCTGGGGAAGGGAGTATTAAAACACTGGGATGAGATTTGGCCTTCTCTAAAAATCATATTATATATAAAAACTATATTATTTTTTATCATTTAATAATACTAAACAGCTGGAGAAAAGTCTTGTTGCTGTCTCCAATGCTCAAAAAAGGGAGACTGGCATGAGTCTCCTCACCATCACTTCCCAGCTTCAGATTACAAGATTCTGCTGTTATAGCCCAGATGACCAGAGCACTTTGGAGATCACAAAAAGTGGAAATCCAAATAATCTGGTCCAGCTTTGCACAACAGACAATAAAACCACTTCTGTCTTAACAGGTTGGTGCATGTGGCTGCCAGAAGCAAGCTTGACCAGAGCGTCTAACTTTATTTCACAAGGTAGAAAAAAACATACTCCAAATTTCCCCATAAATTTTCTTAATTTTCTAGCATGAATTTACCAATAGAATTTCACTACCATATCTACCCTGCAATTAAGTGTTAAAAATACTTTTTTTCCTGTTTTACAGAACCAAAATTGTTCAGAACAAATGTATCATATATAAAATCTGCTTATTCATTGTCATAATTTTTGCCATGTTCATATCATGCAGAGGAGGAAAAATCCTTTTTTAAGAAAGGACTGTACAAAATTAGCAGGATTCCTCCCACCTTTGCATGTTGCTTTCTGGTAAGCTTTATGGACTGTTGTGTTAAACATGCTCTTTTTGATGCAACTCCACTTTACTTTTCAGAAATTGTGAAATTAAAGCTTTGACAATGACAGGAAGACTATTTTTACAAGGAGTAGCAGACAGAGAATAAATAGCACCTCAAGACAGACTTTTGGGGCTTGTACTTAACATAACTTTAAAAGCAGTTCTTTCTGTGGCACAGGTTTATTTTTAATCTCCTTTATTGATCTGTTTTCCTAACAGCAATGAGCCCAAGCAATAGAATAAGATACACCACAAAATACTAGATTTCAACATATAACCTGAACAAAAGTTGATTAACTTCATTTAGATCAGGTAATCTAGTGTTATCAAATTTTAATTCTGGTTAATAGATCCTTTTCAGGAAATGTATAGGCATTTGTGGAAGCTGTAGCCCAGAGAGATGGGAAATGAAAGTACAGATAAAAGGCAGATTTTACTTCAAATGTATCTATCTTTTGGCAAAGGTGATGATAGACTCTGGCCCTTGTTGCAGGTTCTTTCACCCTTTCAGGTTTTACTAGTTAATTCCATTTTAAAAGCAAGATCTTTTAAGCTGAAGAATAATGAAAACATCAGTTCAGTGACCACCTGAACACCAAAGTTGTATTAAATCTGTGCATTTAAGAATCATATCTAAAAGATACTGTGCCCTGTAACCAATGTGACCCCTAGGCTTGCACCCCTCATTATCCGACACTTGACAGATGTTTTAAGTCCCTATATCTTTGGGGCCAAAACTAAAATAATTTCTTAAAGACATTCTTGGCCAAACCTATGGCTGGTATAGTGCAAGGGAAATCTATCAGGATGGATCTAACTTGCAAGCGCAAAAATTGCAACATCTTTCAGGCATTTCAATTGTCCCCTTAAAGCCATCTTTGCAAAAAATGCTTTAACATGTAGAAGAAAAACAGAACTGCAAACTTTTGTAAATACACCTCTGCTTTTGACTCCTCTCAGATTTAGGAGCTCCATGACACCTAGAAAGAAAACTGTCACAAAAATACAATGGCAGGAAAGTTTTTCACAGAGCACATATAACTCAGCTGCCAGTTAGTACCTTCTCCTCCAACACACAGTCTTTCAATCACTGCAGTAGAAATGAAGAAAAAGCACACACCGACTGACAGCTCAGCTTTTGTTCACAAACCACTTGAGAGATGTGACAAGTCTATCCAAAAAAGCCAAAGAACTTACCTCCCACAGTGCAAACACAGAGTACAGCAAGGAAAAAGAAGGCAGTCCCCAGGAGCTTCATGCTTGCTGGTAGCGCTGTCAGCTCTCCCTTGTGCAGCTGGGCAGGGAGTGCTCTCACTCTGAGGCAGGCCTTAATTACTCCATGGAAAAAGGTGTGTGGTGACTGTGCCTGGTCACTGCCCATTCCTGCTTATTTTGGGGACTTTGATAAAGAACAGGAGGAAACACAACATACTCCCTCTGGGAGTTCAGTACAGAGGAGATTTATTGTTTCAGTCCTTACAGGAACTCCTTTTCTTTGGCAGTGAACCATGTTTTTGTTAATACATTATTTTGTTCTTCTTCAGTCATGAGGTCAGGAAGGTTTCTGAACAGAGGCAAATCTTTCCTTAGGATATATTATACATCACCAGCTTTCATACTGGAGCTTGGGACACTTTTAAAGCACATGTTTGCGAGCAGTGAGTGAGCCCAGGTAGAGGGGGATAACACAGCCAGGAACAGAGGAGCAAAACAAGCAACAAGAGCCACCCTCAGGTGTCTCTTTTCTGGGCTGTTAAAGTGGCCCTGCTGAAAATCACAGCTGCTTCATGTTAAAGGCAGAGAGTCTCCCTGAGAGAGCTGCCATCCTGCAACCAACAGGATGCAAGGGCCACCAGAATAGGGAGAGGAAGTGGCCCCAACAAGGTGCCCCAGCAGTGAGAGGCTTTGGGCTGTGCAGAGTTAGAGCTGGGGTGGGAGGTTTTCTTTACATGAAAATGGGTACTTTTTTTTTTTTTTTTTTTTTTTTTTTTTTTTTTTTTTTACTTTGAGAAGTTGCATCTAGCCTTGACTGTATCTGCTCCATTAGTAATGGAAAGGATTTTTTAATTCTTCTGTTTAGGTACTTGGTGTGCCATGGGATGGGAGTACAGACCCCCAAAGCAAGCCTCTTACCTGAGCTGTCTAATCAACCAGCACAGATTCTCTCTCTTCTCCTCCTCAGGACTGAGTGCAAAATTTTGGTATCCCCCCTTCTTACAGCAATTTCTTCAATGTCTGTGGAAGAAATCTTAGCAAAACTTTAGAGCTGAAGGCTATCAAAACATGATCTTGTAATAGTTCTGTGCTCTGCCCCTTAGAGATTCAATGCAGCTGAAGGCAATTAATCATAAACCTTCAACTACAATGAGAATAAAGTGCAGTATGTTTGCTCTTCTCCCTCTTTGTCAGCTCTCAGGAAAAACTGGAAAAATTGACCTCATAAACAGCCTGACTGATTAAATATCCAACTCTACTTATTTCAGTAATTAACAACTTTTTTCTTTGTGACAGGTTCTAGCTATAAGGGGAAATTTTGGAATGGCTTCACATGCAGGAACTTCCAATAGCTAACCCACAGTGCTTCCGGCCACAGTGCTGCTTTATCCATGGGATGAGGAAAATGGTAGCAGCTCGGCATTATGTGTGGAATCACAGAATTGTTTAGGCTGGAAAAGACCTTTGAGATCATTGCACTCAACCGCTGACCCAACACTGTCAAGGCCACCACTAAACCCTGTCCCAAGGTGCCACATCTACACATCTTTTAAATATCTCCAGGAATGATGAATCAACTGCTTTCCTGGGCACCCTTTTCCAATGGCTGACAACCCTTTCTGTGATGAAATCTTTCTTATATCCAGCCTGAACCTCCCCTGGTGCAACTTGAGGCCACTTCCTCTTGTCCTACTGCTTGTTAACTGGGAGAAGACTGACACAACTTTTGTTTAAATAAATTACATTGCTACATCTTAAGACTCTGACACATCCTCTGCAGGTGACAGAAGCTGGTGCTCAACAGAAATCTGATGGCAGGCAATGAATTTCTGGCACTTCATTTGGACAAACTTGGGTATTTGCACCCATGAGAGATGCAAACATGTAAGTTCTCCATAGCTGGACTGTGTTCTCAGCATTATTGAAAAGGATCCCACAGAAATAAAAACTTGACTCACAAAGTGGTGGGCCACACAATGACTTTTGCCAGGTTCATCAGAGCTTATGCAAGGGAGTTGCACCAGTGCTCTGTTTTTATGCTCATTTTCTGCTGACGTAGGACTAAAAGTTAGAATGGCCTAGGAAAGCAATAACTGCTGCAGCAGAGAGCCTTCAATAAAGATGACAAATCTGAACACAGAGAGTGAATTCACCCCAGGTTAGTACTGTTCCTAATGTAATAAGAGTGACTCGAACCTTTTATTGCTACCACCTGAAATGTTAATGCAGAAGAAGGATACAGAAAGGGATATTATTTTATTGACTGAAATGAAATCTCTGCAAGATCTAGGAGGCATGAAGGTATGAGGACAGAATCCTTTCCTTGGGTTTTGAGACCCAGAGAAACTGTCTGAATGCCTAAATGAGTAATGGTTTGCTGTTTATCTGAATAACAGCTCCCCAAGGAGTTGCTGCAGCTTAAGATGGGGATGGTGGTGGTTCCTTGCAACTCATTGAAGGCAGGCATATTGTAGGTACAAGTGTGGAAAAGCCTCCTCAGCCTCACACAGGGGATTGAGAGGGAAAGAAAGAGAAAGAGCCAAGTGTCTTTGCCTTACACCACACCATGCACCTCAGGTTCTATGTCAGAAAGCCCTAACACAAATTTCTGCTCCCCGGAACATCATGAGAACAATGTCCCTCTCAGATGCTCATGTCAATTTCAAAGGCAGCACCTTCTGCTAGATCAAACTTGGGCAGCAGCAGGAGCATGCATGTAAGAAATAATAGGAACAGAAGAGGGATGGCTCAAATAACTCACTGAAAGAAAAATTCTGGCTAAATCTGAGTTGCAGCTTCTGGCTTGGATTGTCTGAGCTGCAGAAGAGATTCTCACAACTCTTGTCAATGGAAACAGTTTTTTTTCTTTAAGAAGAAATAATTTAAGGTTTCAAAAGCTTCTAGAGATCTTTGCAGCAAAAGAGTATTCTTCTATGTGTTCACTGAAAAGAATTCTTTTTTCCCTTCCTATCAGCAAATAAGTTTTCTTCTATTGAATAAATGTTTTTCTTTCTTTCCTCAAACTGCGAAACTTAGCTTCAGCGCCAACGTGTTCTTTGTTTCACAGAGAAATTTGGTCATTGGTACTCCTGCCAACTGTGGTGTTCCTGCCAGTGCTGGGATATCTGGAGTTTCACTTCAGGCCCCAGAACAAGTGATTGTGTGACTCAGTTTCTACATCTTTTCATGTAAGATTTTAGCCCTCCTAGTTGCAGAAGAAAACTTGAAACATGACCAAAGAGCACTCTAGAGAATGAAAGGACTCTCTGTTTTAAAATACCATTATTTTGTAGTCCAATTAGGGTTGGGGTAGCATGAGTTATACATTCATTTTTGCCAGTGTGGTATTTCATTATTAAAGGGAAATCATTTACAGCCACAGTGGATTTGCAGTTACAGCTTTATTGGTCTCTGGCTGTATTTATATATCCTTTCTTAGTTCACATTGCTTGGAGCATAACACTGCCTTTTCATGCACAGTTTTCCTATGAGGTTCAAATAATCCCCTTCAGATTTAGAGAATGTAAAAATTTTACATATTGTTCAATATCCTTGAAGCACCACTGCATAAAACAGGTAATAACGTGGACAGCAAAGTGCTACCTTGCTGTGGGCTGCTGACAATTTCCAGTGTGGGTGTGAAGAGTCAATTTGTCAAAGTCTTTACAAAAGCAAAAGTAAAAAGGTACAAAAAATACAGCCTTTGGTGTTTTACTAAAGTGAAGAAACAACCACACTAAGTTTTTCAGCCTTTCCCACTGATGGTTGCTATCCTTTCCATTGATGGTTATTTTAACTCTTATAGCAGAATGATATAAAAACAGCAAACTAACCTCAAACTCTATTGTTTTGATCCATCTGTATTTTAGCAAACACACCCAAAGCAATATTGGGCGTGTTTGCTAAAATACAGATATTTGCTAAAACCAGAAATTACCTATGACTTACCTTATATATTTCATTATACTTACTTCTATAAACAGGGTAAATTTGCATTGAAAAATGCAGTTGTAACAGTGCAGGAATATTTTGTTTCATTATGCTTTCTCTTCTTTTAAAAATTGTTTTTAAAAGTACTTGGGTTTTGCCTATTACATATAGTAAAATTTTTACATGAAAGTAGAACTTCAAAGAAGTTGAATTTAGCAGTAGAAAACCAAGATATTTTAATGCTATGTATAGAAGTTTCTCTAAAAATTCATGCTATTGGGCCATATTAAAATGTAGATATTTTGTTCTGAACTTATTAATGGAAACACTGGAATATTTAATGTACTAGAAATGTCAGTATCCAAATCCTGCTGCATAAAATAATATTAAAAATATTAAATACTAGGCTCATAAATGTATTCAGGTGCTTTAAAACCCAAGCTAGCCACCTTTTCTTTGTAGGATGGAACTGCTTCAATCTCAGTGACTTGATTTAGAGACAGCTGCTAATGTAAAAATTCCGCTAAATCTCTAAGTGCCTTTATGTAGGCAACTAAAGACATAAACACATTTAGCCTGTTGGCTTTTTTTTTGTTTTTTACAGAACATGTTTTCAAGGCCAATAGAACTACTGCATCTCTGACTCTCAGAGGATTGTTTATTTGCTCTACCAACAGACTCCGTAACAATATCCATTACCAGAGAACGTGTTTTTCCTGCTCTTTCCTACTCCATGTCTTTCCCACTCTTACACACCTGGAACCCTACTGATTCACCATGGGGACTCAAGACATGCTTGAAGGATCTGGATGAATGGTTATTCACTTTCAGCAGGTATAACTCAGGCCCATATTTGTAGAAATGGAGTTGCAATGTGCAGCTTAACAGCCAAGGTCTTTCCAAGGGCACCATCCAAGGTCCATTCTTTCACTGTTGGTGAGCTACTGGTGGGTAGATATTTGATTTTGTTAGTCAGAGGGAAGCTTAAGCAGAACTACTGTGGCTGAGAGAAGGAAGTTATGAAGGGAAACGTTACTGCAGTCCTAAGTCATATTTCATGCTTAGATATGGGCAGTCAGAAGAGCTGGAAGAGAGAGACCATAAAAAGTTGTTCTAGGGATATGAAAAACAGTGGGTTTGCAAAATTAGAGCAAGGAACTCCATGCCATGTAAAGCCTCACACGGAATGTGTTTATAGGATCTGCATCCTGTCCTGAGCTAATGAAATGGGAAACAGTGAGTCAGTCTCAGTTTCTCATGTTATTCGAAGCACATGGAGTGATTATTATGGCTGGCTGTCTCAGAAGAAACAAAACACAAATCTGTGTTTGAACCATGCCTTAATTTTCCAAAAGGATGGACAAAACCAACTGCTATCTATCCAGAGAGATATCTCATCTTTATTGTGATAAACTGCAATGAGCTCATTCTTCTTGAGCCTGGTAAAAAAACAGGAGGTAGCATGAGACTGCAGTGGACCCCAGAAATGAAAAACAAGATGTGTTTTCTGTTCCAATAGTACTTGTCATTTTTACTGTGTAAGATGTTGTTAGACATTAAGCTGCTGAGCTGAGTTTCTGTGGTTTCTCCTTTCCATTTGGTTTCCTCTACACAAGCAATGGAAAAATGTATCAGATTTCTTGGCAGTCTTATGAGGGGATACTCTGTGCATTGGTCTCTCTAAGCTACAGTTTCTAACAGTGTCAGCTTTGTTTTTAGGCCACTAACATCAGAAACATCTTAGAACATTATAAAATATCTGATTATAAAGAGCCTATTGTACTTAAATACAAGCATTTATAGCTTTCCTAGCAGCCAACACTGTTATTGTGCTAGTATCCCAGCATGTATTATAAACCTAAATTTTCATCCACTCATTAAAGGAGTCACTGATAAAAATGTGTCCAGATTCCTCATTGCTCAGTTTTGTTCCTGTTCATAAACGTTGTGGGATATGGAGGGCTTGGGCTGCTTAGAAGACCCTGGGAGCTTCTGAGCTGCAGGTCATGGGGCTGTAAAAGGGAGAGTTACAGGAGATTTGGCAGCTGCACAGAATTTAATGTTGGGCAGATAGAGAGTATGCAGGAACAGCTGGGCCAGAACGCTCATTTCCTGCATCTCTTATTCCATCAAAAAAGTGAGGTAAAGGGATGTTTCATAATGAACAGCTTCTTCTGGAGCTTACAGCAAGAAGCCAGAATTCACATATCATGAATCTGAGACTAAGTTATACTCCAAAGCAATATCTATCAGACATTTTTTTGAACAGAGCCTCTCAAACTAAGACAGCTCTTCTCTGCTTGGCATTTTTCCTTGTGCAATTTTTTTGGTTTGTTTGCAGCTACCTACAATCTCCTGCAATCCAACTGACAGCATTGATGGGCTTGAACTCTTTGTGGCTTAACCTCCTTATCCAGAACAGCTATTACTGCTGCTCCTCTGTGTCTGGCTTCCCAAGCCTTCATTCCTTTGGTGTATTTCAGACTTCCTGTTGTCGCTATCAGAATGAGTCCTGCTGGCAAGCACTTTTTGACACATGCAAAATACAATGCGTGCCTGGTCTGATAAGGAAACAACGTTGCCAAGAAAAGTAGGTAAAATCCCTGTGCCAAAATATACCCCCAGCATTCCAGCTTCCTAGAAGACTGCCTATCTGCCCCTTCACAGATAGCAAACATTTTCCTGTTCTCTGCATTTCTAGTTTCCAATTTATTCAGCAATCCATTTGGGAATAAATGCTTTCCACAGCATTTAAGAGTTAGGCAGTAAGTAGCCAACTGAAAATAAAAGCATCTTGGGCACCTGCTAGAAGCAGGTCTTTTAAATCATCTACAAATAGCTGGAAAACACACAAAAATATTTCACACTTCCATGCTTTTGGAAATTTCTTATATTGCTGGGCGGTTTGTCATCAGGAATGCACTGACTGACATTCATCTGTGCTTACACTCATCTAAACTTTTGTTCCAGACAGCTGGGATAAAATTATTACTTTTTTAAGGGAAAAAACCCTACACCAAACAATAGAAAAAATGAACTACCAGCATTTTGTGCTTGCACATACTACACTTCAGGCTGACCAGTAGCAATGAAAACTGCCTGTAGTACTAAAAGCTGTTAATAAACCACTATATATTATGCCAATCACTTTTTAAAATTAACTTTATGGTATACACTGGCAGATATTTGGAGTTATAAAACTATGCTCAGCGACATTAACACCATGGAGTCTTTGCAGCAGCAGCACCCTCAATTTGACATTCAAAAGTGCTGATTTACAGTCAAGACCTATACAAATTAGTTTGGGGTACCACGAGAAGATGGCTAGGCAAAGAATAGTTTTTAGAAATTGCTTCTCTCCTGCATCTCTCCATGAAGAACAGGACCACATACAACCTACAAGTTACACTCCAGCAGATTAAGATAATTTATTTTTCTTCACAGCTGGATTAGATTAGGAGACTGTTAATTCCTATGGCCCATCTAGAATGCAAAACCCCAGTGACTTCTGGTAAAACAGGAGTTACATACACAAGTTCAGCACTTAGGACACTGAAGTTAATCCTTAACTTTCATTTTTGTTCAGTGCTGGGAGTAGCAAGTGGACAGTAATTACTTCTGCAGACAGTTATTTTTGTTCCTTGAGGGATGGGCAAAGAAAGGAGGAACAATGTCAAGGCTGTGACAGTGCTATTCACACAGCCATCATTCCAGGCTGAGTACCCTCATCACGTTAATGAAGGAAGTAAGCACTCAATAAAAGCACAGCATATTGTTTTTATCTGACTTTCTACTGTCTGAATAGTTTGGCTGAAGATGGAGAACTGCCATCACTGGGAGCATGTAAAAGCAGCTTAAGTGTCTATCTGAGATAAAGGACCATGGTTTCAAGCAGAAATCTGACCTGTATTTCTGTAGAGCCCTTGCTATTCTCAGAGTCTTGAGGTAGAATCTCAGTCTGGAAAATGTATCATTTATCAATTTAGTAATCCACTACTCATTTAACTTCTGTCATCACCCACAGATAGACAGAGCCATTTTCAACCTGCATGTGCAGACCATAGCTGGGGATCCTGGGGGTGAGTCCATCAGAGTAACAAGACGAAGTGCAAAGTCTACCTTTGGCCGCTCTAGGTGTCAATTCTTCAACACAGACTGTCAAACCCATGTGTTAGCAAAAGATGGGTAGAAATAGCCCAGACCTGTGACATGACATCCTGTATTGTCCCATTTACTGAAGTGGACATAATGACTGCACAAAACTCCTCCTCTGCAGAAGCATTACTGTACTGACAGAAAGTTCACTTTTGCAGAGTACCTTCATCTGCATTAGGAGAACTGTAAAGTATTGGCACTTGTTCAGTATTCCTTGAAGAAACCTATGATTTTTATTTCATTTAATTGGTATAACCATTTTCTGTCATCCTCACTGCACAACAGAGCTTTATGAGAAGCGACTGTTTCAACCTAGCTTAGAGCTGCTGGAAATCACTATATAATCACTATATAACCTGATACTTGGATCAGCTTGCAGCTAGGGCTGTATCAGCTCAGTACCTGAAAGCAAAAAAAGCATTGGAAAGTACATATGTTATAGAAGTAATATCTAGACATTAGAACTGCTCCAGCAGAACACCAATGAGCAAGGGGCAAGAGGAGCAACGCCTCAGTGCAGGCACAGCCATCCCCTGCTCTGTGGTTTCTCTACTTTGATTGAGTACATCTTTATAGCAATCATACCTTCCTTTTGTTTGTTGGGGGGTTTTTGGTTTGGTTTTTTTTTTTTTGGTTTTTTTTTTTTGGGGGGGGGGTGGGTGAGTTGGTTTTGTTTTTTTGTTTTTTTCTTTTGTTTGTTTTGTTTTGTTTTTTTTTTATGGGGAAGGGGAAAGGAGAGCTCCTGCACTTCAGTCTCTTGGTAGCAACTGGTGTTTTAGAGGTAGTTTCATTTCCCTGGGCTCCTGTTGTTTGGCTGGGAGGCCCTGGGCTGAGTCACTGAGCCATCCACCACAAAACAACAGAAGAGTGACAAAATTCTTCAAGAACAGCAGTGTCTGGGAGGTGTCTCCATCCAGGCTAGACTGCTGGTTGCTGACAACTCTTGCAACTGCATTAGAATTATGCTTCTTTCAGACCATATTTTTATTTTATTCCTTCTTGCAAAATTGAATGTTTTCACAAATCTTTCAAACAGTAGAGCTGACGGAATACTATTTATCAAGCTTAAAATTTAGTGAGTTTTTCTACATTTTGCTAAAAGATCTGTTTGATAAAGAATTGCTTAAATATTTGATCATCTTCACAGCTGGTGAAGATATGTGCTTTCAGTGCATGTTTTGGGGTGTAAATAGCAGTAGTTGCTGAGGAATTTAACTGAAAATAATGTTTCCTGGTGCCCAGCCATACCAGATCTGTGCTCAAGCCAGGCCAGATCTGCTCTCCAAATAAAGTTAATGGAAATTCAACAGATTCTTCCAGACCAGTCTAACTGTACTCCTAGTGAAGTCAATGAAAAAAATCCAGAACCATCCTTTCAACAATGTTGGTGAGCAGCAATAGGACTGATTACTTTGGAAAAATTTTCTCATACCTATTCAATATTTACTTCAATGACAGGTTAACAAATCCATATTCTGAGTGCCCTAATCATTACTCCTATTAAATTAATCTGGACATCTTAATACTGAAAGTTACACATTCAAGTGTTCATAGAAACAGGCCCTGGAAAAGGAACAGTGCCATGCAAACAGCAGTCCTGCATTTCTATTCTCTGCAAATCTCCAGAATCCTACTCCAGTCTCATATTGCTTTCCCATACATGTTACTAGGTTGGCCTCACTCAGGGTGGGGATTATATGGAATAGGGATAATCTTTATTTCCATTGGGCATTAGCCCAGTTTATGTGACAGAAGGGAACCTGCAAGTTAGAAACAATACCAACAACAAGGAATTTTCTATCACATCAGATCTAAGGCTGAGGTTTTTGTGAACTCCATGAACCACTAGCCTGTGACATTCACTGAGCATGAAAACAAGCAAGCATATGCAATTCTAAGTATTAGGGCATGGAACGAGAAGCATACATCCCATTCCCTTGGAAAGGTGAGGCAGATGTGATCTATACCTCAATAAAGCACCTGATAGTGCCCTTCTGCAGCTCAGCTGCTCCTTGTGCAGGAATCAGCTCTCTCTCATAACCACATGTGACCTTGCTAACGTGACCTGCAGATACCTGAGTGCCCAGCTGTAACCAAACATACCCCCTTGCACACAGACTTGCCATGGTAATAAAGAAAGCCCTCTAAGGTGGCCAGTTCTCCTGGTTTCTATACCTCCCATAACAACATGGAGCTAAAAGCTTGGCTGAACACCTCTTTTTCCTTGCTTTGACTTTTGCAGGACTTCTAACATTTTGTTTCACAGTTTTCAACAGTTTTGACATGCTTTCCATTTCCCTGTAACAAATGTTACTTCTGTTGGCCTTTACCCGCTGTTGCACCCCTATACATTCTTCTCCCCTTTGCACCTGCATTGAAAATAAGCAATATTTTTCCATGTTTATACAACAGGCAATACAGTTCATACTTAGCTGGAGTGGGTTCTGGCCATATGGCTGACCAACACAACTAAGGTCTCCCTAGCCAAATTATCCTCTTGGACATCATGAAAATATGATAAATAATTGGCAAGGATAGAAAAAATGAAGATAGAGCTCATACTTCTGCAGCTGGCTGATATTCCTGCTTAAGTTACTAAGGAGAATTATATCAGATGTGCAAAAGCTGGGGCTACTTTACTGCTAGCATCCTTCTTCAGTTAATGCAGTTTTCACTTTTTGCCAAATGCATTTCCTTGGTCTGTAAAGCAGGGAGAACTGCTGGCAGACTCCAGTCAGTAATTCTGAAATCCTGTAATAGTTAGTGATGGTCTTTGGGATAGCTTTGGACAAATGTATTGCCAACACTATCTATTAATACAAGACATTAAGAGAAGTTTCTTATATTTGGAAAAAAACTTCATAGAAATAAAAATGCATAAATCAGGAATGAGCTAAAACTCAGTGTCAGCATGCTCCAAAAATGAGGGTCTAATGTTAGGCTCCTAAATCCTTCTTAGCCACCAGGATTAGTAGCTTGATCTTTGCTACTGGTAATTGCCCAGCAGGTTCTGAGAAAGTTGCTCATTTAGGCACCTAAATGTCAGCTTTAGGAACCTAATTTCAGCTTCTAAAATAAGAGCATCAGGATTTTCAGTTACTATCAGAGTTTTGCTTTCAGGTCAAACACAAAATCAGAAGGGCTATAATCTTCTACTTCCACTTCAGACACAACTCCAAATGTCACCACTGCCATAATACCCTGTAGGTGCATGAGAGGAATGATGGCAGAGCCCATGGAGGATCACTGAGCTCCAGAATAACTCTGGTGGCCACAGCCTTGCTTCCCTTCCTCCTGGCTTCTTGTGAATGCTCTCTTGCTGCATTTGCCCCAGCTGCTTCCTTCCTTTCCTCTCGTTATCTGTGCAAAAGGCACTCATGGCTTATCTGTCTGCCAGGGCTCCAGCAGGGCTCCACAGGCTCTCACATCGCTTCCAGGCCAGGCAGGGGCACCATTCCCACCTTCTGCCAGACAAGGCACCCCTGAGGGCCCAGGGAACTCCTACACTCCATCAGCTGGAATGATATGCCTTTTTCTGCTGAAGAAGTGGATTTGCCTCTGCTATGCAGCTGGTAACAGGATGCTCTACAAGGAATTGGAAGGGAAAAAAACCCCAAAATAAGCTATTTTAATTGGCTACTTTTAAAGAGGTTCTGTATTCCTTCTCAAGACCCTCCAGAACACAAAAAGCTTAACTCCAGAGTATGCTTGAAATCAAAACCCAGGCTAAACTTAAGCAGAAGCTAAAGCCAAACCAGAAGCACAAATCAAAACCAAATGTGTTGCTCTATTCCTAGAAAGTTCTCTTTTCCAATAAAAATGTAGTTACGCTCTTATTTTGTCAGGTCTCGCCTATACACAAAGCTGTAACCATTTTACTAAGCTCTTTTAGAAACTGACTTTTATTTTAATTAGTACAGCCCTTTTTTGTTCTTTTGGTTATCCTCAGAACACCTTGCACTGATTTGTCTTAATTTATTCCTTACAGACCAGGGCAGCTTTTGTCTCTGACGTCCTCAGAGTGCACATAGTACACGTTTTCTGTCTGGAATTTTTTTAGTGAGTACATTTGAATAATTTTACATAGAGCAAAAATCTTTCTGAACTCCTTAATTGAATTTAGTGTAAGATGAATTAACAAAAGTCATCCTCTGCAGGGCTGCAACGCAGACTGTAAGATTATAGTGTTGACTGGTCATATACAAGTAGGGAATTAATCCAAAAAGGCACTAAAAATAGCATGAAGAAGAAGCTTTTTAAAAACTGTAGCCACCTTAATCAGTGTGTAGAGCAAGGTGGCAAGTGTTTTTTACTGACAGGACTGAGAAAACAAAAGTCAGAAAGGCAAGCCATGTGAATTTGATGAGTTTACACCTTTAAATATTCCCTGGATAAAAGAAGAAAACATTTTTGCAGGAGAACCTTTTACAGGATCACCAACCTTGTAAAATGACTTTGGGTTTATCTTCTAGAACTGCTTACCCTCTGAAAAAGGGCAGAAAGCAGGGTGAAAAGTTAAATAAGGATGGATAGGACAAGGTGGGATGGCTTAAAAATAAAAGAGGGTAGGTTTAGATTTTATATTAGAAAGAAATTCTTTACTGTGGGGGTGGTGAGACATTGGAACAGAGTTGCCCAAAAAAGTTGTGGAATCCCCATCCCTGGGAGGGGTTTAAGGCCAGGCTGGATGGAGATTTGAACAACCTGGTCTAGTGGAAGGTGTCCCTGCCCATGGGGATGGGGTGTTGGGGCTGGATGATCTTTGAGATGACTTCTAACCCAAACCATTCCATGACTGTGACAGTGGGAGATAACATTTAGTGAACAATTGCACTGCCCTGTTGAAGCTGCACTTTCAAGCGCTCACCCAGGCACAGCTGCTTCAAGGATTTAAGTGCACACTTGGGCTCAAGTACAATGTCAAGAAACTTTGCAGACCAATTTTCCAGGGCTTCCACTTTGGAGCATTGCCATGTGTGCAAGACTCAGATCATTAATTCAGGAATGCCTAAATCCTAGCTTTATTTTCATCATTGTTGATGGTAAAATAAAGTGAGTAAACTGATAAGAACTGTTCAGTGGTAGATATCTGCAGTAACAGAAATGCAGGATTGGATTTGCTCTTTCCTAATGTGTCTGATTTGGTTGTGATTGAAGAGTAATTCAGTATTGCAGCAAAGGAAGCTATGAGAGCAAACATTATTACAATTATGAAAATATCCCACCTATGATTTGCTTAAAGCATAGCCCCACAGTAATTAACAGGGCCCTATGCATTTTCAGCTCTATCATTAGTCAAAGGCTTAACAAAATCTCTCTAAGGAAAAGAAAGCAGGAAGGGCTGTGCACAGATTCCTGGTGATTCATTGACTTCCTTCCTTCCATTCCCAGCTACTGTTTTACTGGACAAGTCTGCACACTAACCAGTGTGGTGCTGCACTAAGTATTGCCCAGTGCAAGAGAGAGCCACCAGCTCCTCACTTGCCTTCCATGGGAGAGCAGTGGCAGCACCAGCACTGTCCCACAAACGCCCCCAGGGTCTCCAGGTGACCCACTGGGCTCTCTGAGGAACAATTCTGACTTCCAGGGGTACCCTGCAGTCCCCTTTAGTGAACCCTGCAGCAGGCAAGCACGCCTGTGCCCACCAGCATTGTCCTGCTTTTGTGGCCTGGCAGACATCTCCATCCCGTGTGCCTGAGAAACAAGGGGATTGATCACCAGCTCACACTATCTCCCACAAAAGCAAGTTGTAAAATAAGAAAAATATAAATTTTAAATAAATGTGAAGGTGTTTTCTTCCCTCAGCTGTCATGCAGGATTTCTGCAAGGCATCTCTTTGCTGCACTGATTCAGATAAATGTGCTATAACACTCCCACAGAGACCTGGCTATTTCAGTGAGATCAGAGATATCTGGTAGGGTGTTACTATGTACAAGTATTAGCTCTGAAGTCCTGGTTTTTTCTTCAAACTAAAAATAAAAATATAAGTAATTTAGTCCAGGGGATCTCAAATCTGTGGCATGGCTTAAATGAGCTTGTGATATCTGCAGGGGTGGAAAGGTCCTGCAATAAACTGATTTCTCCAACTGTACACCAACACTTCTTAAAAAACACCCCAAAAAACAGACAAGGTTTTATTTGCCTATTTCATGACCATGAAACACACCAGGATCCTCATGCCCCAGCTCAATGGCTGCTGGATAGTCCAGCTGTGTGCAGGGAATTAAATTTGAGTTTTGAACCTGTGTTTTTGGAATTCCTTGATTTTTATAGTATAACCTCAACAAAGAAGGTTAGGAGCCTTTCAAGGTGGCTGGAATAACTTTTATCAAGCTTTTCATACAGTAAGCTCTAACTAGCAGTATGTTTTTATTACTGGTCAGACTAATAGCAGTAATTACACATATCACTGCAGTCAACCATAGCGAATAGAAATGCTAACCTTCTTTAATTTTTTTTTTCCATTAGGAATTGACATTGGGGAAGGACTTCCACTGGACTAGGGATTGTAAGTGGGCCTTGATTTAGGTTATGTTCTCTCTATAAAGCATTTCCCTGACCCGCCAGTGTGAAAATCCAACTGACTTGAGAAGGAAATCCCTGTTGAAAAGGCCACCCTTAGTCTTCTTTTTATCTTCAAAGAACCCATGTAAGATCAGTGGGACTATTTCAACAGGAAGTTTTAACATAAAAATGCTAAAAGCAGCTCCTCGGTTTCACTGAATTGATGTTTCAACTTGTCATTCCTCATTTATCTTGACTCTTTTCTTGTAGCAATTTTTGCACAAAACAAATAGACTAAACATAATTTATGTGTTACAAACTGAGTGGCATAATTCCCCACTTTCTAAAGTCAATTGGAGTTTTCTCAGCAATCTGGAAAGAGGCAAAACCTGATCTCTCATGGCTGTAACTCCTGCCTTATTAAGAGCTATGGCAAAACAGCTACAGATTTTAATGGAAGCTAGAGCTGCTATTAGGTTCCTACATCCCCTATTTGCATTGCAAGAATGATTCAACTGCTCTATTTTCCCCTCCTCTCTTGAGCAGGATTTCATCACCTGTTCTTGTCCGGACTTTTCCCTCTATCAAAGTTCTGTATATTCAATTTCAGAGTCCTGTCGCCAAGTTTGCAGTGGCATAATGCCACCCTATCTTCGAAAGGACTTGGCTCAGCTCCCAGCAAAATCAGTAAAATCATTTCCATTTCATCCTGCAAGCTGAATCAGACACAAGTTTGTAACTCTGAGCTTTCCTCCACGGCCCCTCTGCTCTTTAGCCTTGAATTCCCACAGGCTCTCAGGAATTTGCTCTGCTTTTCCTTCCAAAGCTTTCAAAACAAAACTGATAAAGTGATTTTTCTCTCTGCACCTCTTCAAGGTTCTTTAGACAGAGCAACCAAAGGGTGAATGAGAAAAAAATATTTTGCATAACATTCTGCAAACAGAAGTCTCAGGAATGATGTTGTGAGTAAGACGGAACTGCTAAGCCAGGATACATGAGTGGTGCCCCTGGTCCTCTGTAATTCTGTGGATTTCAGATCACACAAAACTGACAAGCATTATTTCCTCATATTTTCCTCCAAATCAATATCCTGGATAATGAATTAGCTATGCATGAGAGGGTGTTTTCATGGCTGTGAAAGTTAAAGAGCAGCTATAGCCCCAGCCAGAACAGGAGGGTAGGACACAAGGAAGAGCCATTTACCCCTGTATTTTACACAACAGCTACAGGACAGTGGAGCCACTGCCAAGATTCACAACTTGGGAATGGCTTGCTGTGCATCAAAGATCCAGCAGAGCAGCAGGGTTTAAGACAACACTACTGGAGCTGTTGAAGGGGGCACGCAGACCCTACTGCGCTGCATAACTTCATGTGCTGAAATTCCTCACTTATGGGAAGGAATGCCTTGCTCTACTCTTCTGTCAGACTGACACAACCAGCCTCTGAAAACTTGTTCAACAAACCAGAAGCAGCACTGTCTATCCCTACAGGTGCAAGTTGTGAGTCACACCTTAGTTCTCACTCATGTTCAAATCCAGCTGTCTTTTCTCACTGCAAGTGGTTCAGGATATTATAACACATGTAGAGAGGATGTGCATCACTGTTGTAATAATGTTAATTTATTTTTAATTAAACTAATTTTAAATACAAAATATGGTAATTTTTTTCAGTTTCAAAGGCAATTTTTAAAATTTAGAATGCTGGTTAGGCATCATTCTTTTTCATTACTTGTGTTGTTGCAACCTTTCCAATTCCAAAGTCAGAGGTGCCGAGCTGTCCTGAAGGAATTTTCTTAACAGAGTTGTGTTCCAAATACTAATAGTATTAGTATTGTCTAAACTAGATAATTGGCAATCCCCAAAGAACACATAGGATCTGTTGCCTATATATTACTAGCTCAGGGCTATGTAATGGCCAGCACTAATTGATTTTCTTTCTTTCCAGTCATACAAGTATAAATCACAGTTAATAATTATCTCAAGTCATTTCTAAGATAGTGCCTATAGTAAGCATGCTGCCACCACGAGTAATATCTTTGATATGCTTTCCTCCTAGGAAAGACAGAAAAACACCATTCTTCATCCAGTCGTTAAGCACAGATTGGAGATTTAAACATGTTTGGCCAAAGCTGAGACTACAGTGGTACATGATGTATAGTAGAAGCGACTGCATATATCTGAGTTCCAAAAAAAAAAAAAAAAAAAAGCAGACACTATTAAATGTAATGATCAAAATGCAGCCTCCCTGGCTCCCACCACACTCAACTACACTTCACAAGTCACACAATGCAGCAATAGCTAGTCACAAACCTTAGCACAGAAAGTGTGGCATGACTGCATTGTGGAGCTCCAGGACTGTTAAAAAGCTGATTAATTGGACCTTTAAAACACATTAAACGTCTACTGAAAAGCTGACTGGAACAGCCCCTAAAGGAGAAGGACACTAATAGCTTTACATATTTATGTACATATGTGTTTAGGTGCAATAAATATATAATAGAAACATTGTTATTTAAGCACGTTAAAAGAGGCACAGGATGAAACACACTTTTTACAGGAACATATGGGTACGTGCATGCAAGAGCAGCATTGGTGAGAGCAAGGTTTAAACGTACAAGAGATTAATTCTTCAGGCAAATGATAAAACAAAGCATCAACATTTTTTGTTTAAAGACATTCTGCAACATCCCTGAATAGGATAAACACCATAGCAGCCACAATGCTCTATCTCCTCAAACAAACAAATGACGTTAGCTAGCAATTGTGAAGGACTGATAGAAACTGACATAACGTCCCAGACCTTTTAGAGCAGTTGAGCTGGGCTGGGTGCATATCACAATGGGAAAAGCAAGCAAATCTGGCAGTAACACAGTTTCCTTCATTTAGAGCTAGCTGGTAAGTAGCAGGAGTGATTCTGACATTGCCCTGCACCATGCCAAATGCCCACTGCCTTCCTGGACCAGAACAGCAAGGAGAAACCATCTGAACAGAAAAATCTTTTCACCAGATTTCAACACAGGACTCCTGGCAGGTATAACCAGGAACAGGTCCATCTGAATCAATAAACACATCCCACAGCACCCACACAGGTGTAATCATGACCCTGCATGTAATTAATAAGCTTCTTTATGCTAAGCTCCTTCCATATTTAAATGGAAGTTTTTATGACAATTGTGGCAAGTGGACCAATGCCTGAATAAATCTAGAATACATAGCCTCAGATTGGACATAGCTTCACAATCAGTGAAGCTATTTGTTTAACTAGAGGTGTGTTACCTTGCACAGCTTTTTTCCTTTTTTTCTCATTCTTTACTCAAGCAAAGCTCATGGGAGTCAGTTAAGCACTCCTTTGTTTCAGGTTCTATCAAATTAATGAACTTATATTAATAAGGCTTTCACACTGCATAGACACACTGATGTATGTAAAAATTGCAAGTCATTTTGTCATGGTTCACCTTTCATAAAAATTCAGACCAAAAAACTATGACCGTGAGAATTTCCAGGTGGCCGGCCTCAAATTGGTGGAATTAGTTAGGATAACGTGAAAATTGCATCTCATTCAGATCAGTCACCCTGAGACTGGTGCTAAATTGCATCCCACTTCCAAATTAGGAATGAAGCTTCTGGAAGGGGTTCCTGCCACAGAGGGGTAGCATCTCCACCCACTGATTTCACAAGAAGTCTGGTCAGGCCTAAGTCAAACGAGGAGAAAAGTGGTCTTGTGTACTTCTGAAACTCTCTTTTGCTTTCAGACATCAGGGTACAGAGGTTCAGATGGGTGAATAGGTGGACCACAAACAATGATCTGTGCTTCCATATTTACTTAGGAATGCTGTACTTGGCAGTGCACGTTTCCAGTGGCGGAAATCTCACTTCCTGATGTAAATACAATATTTGGCAGCAGTTAACACATATTCCCCGAAGAAAACCCTGCCACAGTTTGAACCCAATGTGCAAGGGACTTCAGCGTTCAGACAAACTGGTTAAGCTCTTATATTTTGACAAATCTTACACCAAAATGTTCAATACAGAAGGGAGAAGGCTTAGGCAGACTTCAGACTGTTGTTCCAAGAAACACTGAACAGCAACTATTGGAATATTTTCTTTGCATATGAATGAATTGCAATAATCCCTGAATAATAGCAGCTCTTTTATTATTTTGTGGAATAAATATTTTCCTTGTGTAATACTGCCCAGTGGATTAAAAATCAAGTACAAGCCTGTGCCTACATTATCTAAAGCTCCAGGATCCCAGGAACCACTGTCTTGCACACCATCGCATGCAAAGAGCACCATTAAGAAATGTCAAGGTCATATTTTACTCTCTTCATACATACAAGAGAAGAATTTTGGCCACAAACAAAGCCCCATCTCCGTATTATACCCCAAAAGTATGACATTTCCTTGGGAAAAATCATGAATTCCAATTTGGTTTTGAAGGAAGTAATCTTTTTTCTTGTAGGATCTGATAAAGCAGCAGCCCATGATTACCTAATCTGAAGGTCATGTCACATTCCAATAACTAACCTATCCACACAGTGGATGGAAGCACCACCCATCATGACAACTGTCAGCAAAATAAAAGCAATGCCGCTCCCTGCCTTCCTGGTACATCCCAAATTGTCTGGATGATAATTCCTAAGAACAAACAAACATAAATCTGTAATGTGTGGATATACTAGTAAACTTTCAGAGAAGAGATAAACAGAGGTCAAGAGGAAAAGGAGCTTAAGTAATAACCACATGTTTGCAGCTGCAGGAATTTAGCCATGCTCCATTTAGGCAAGCAAGAGGGGAGGATGGTGTAGGTCTGAGAAGCCAACACATCAAACTCTGAGATGTGCTAGCAAAGCCTGGTCTTCCAGAAGCTTGAGCAGCTCCTCTCTCCCCTTTTTCCCACTCTCAGAATGCTCTCATTTTCCCTATTCCGACCCCTCCCCACGTGTTCCCAGCACATATTCCTTCTACCAGCACCACCATCTGCCTGGGCTCCTCTCTTCAGCCTAACACACGCCCTGGCCTGGCAAAGCACAGGTCAGCAGTGTCAATTTCCCTTACCAGAGGCCCCACTCGGGGATCTCCCTCCTCTCTCCAGAAGCCAGTTTTCATTTCATTTCATTCTTCAGGAGCTCGTGTCTCTGAGGCCTCTGGTCTCTCTGCCACATGTGGGTGACTTCACCCCAGGCCCTGCTGGGTGAAGAGGGCTCTGTGGGAGCTGGCATTCCATCAGCCTTCAGCCAATCCTCGGGAAACAAAACCACAAAATTACTATATTGTCGAGAATGACCCTTGTTAATAAATACCAGTGGTGCTGAAGCGCTCCTTAACCATGATGGAAGCTGTGAATAAGAAGTGCCCAGGCCTCGCTGCATGTCCAGCCGTCCCAGGAGCCTGAGCCTGGGGTTGTTCCCCCATCCCTGTGCTGCCAGGGGAGGGAACAGGGGGCAGTGACCACCCTGGGGGGTGACACACGGTGGCTGCCAAAGTGCAGGTGATGCTCCTGGCTCCGCACGGCAGCTCGCAGGGGAAGAGTGCTGCCACTTCCCCGGCCCTCACCAGGTGGCACCAGCATTCAGCCAGGATTCCAGCCGGGATTCCAGCCGGGATTCAGCCAGGATTCCAGCCGGGATTCCAGCCGGGATTCCAGCCGGGATTCCAGCCGGGATTCAGCCAGGATTCCAGCCGGGATTCCAGCCGGGATTCCAGCCGGGCTGCTTCTGCTCGCCCGGCAGGCAGCCGGCGCTGGTCACTGAGCCCCACGATGAGGCCTTCTGAAGTGAATGGTGAATGTAACATAAAAAAACCCCAAAACAAAAGAAAACCCCCAAACATTCCTTGCCTATACCTGAAAAAAAAAAAAATCCTCTTTGTTTTTTAAACTACATGTTGCCTTCTCCCTTGCAATGTGAAGGGAGCCAAAGCCAGCAGCTCTGGTGACCAAACTCTGATTCCAGGCTTCATTTTCTGTGAACCTACTGCTCTTAGTTCCCTGCTCCTTAAGGACTTTTATATTGTTAGTTTGATGCAAAAGGAAGGGCAAGGCTTGATTCAGTCAAACTTTTTCAGAGCAAACTCAAGCAGTGTAATTGTTAATTAAATCACCTGAACTAATTAAACTATTTGGAAAAATTAAAGAAATTGAAAAGCAAGTGAGAAAGAAAACCCTTCTCCCTTAATGTTGCTCTACTGAAGTTTGCACCTGGAGTCATGGATATGTTTTCCTCCTCTGAGTTTTTGCAGGTTTAAAAACAGTGCAGTCCCCTAGATCCATTGTCTCTGCACTTGAAAATTGGCAAGGAAATAGCAAATGAGAAATAAAACTTCTCATGGTTAATACTTACATAAACAACAAGCGTTTGCCACACAGCTGCAGCAGCAGGGGCTTTGTGCAAGAGCCCATTAAGTGACATGTCCACGGCTGGAGTTGGAAGTGTGCTAGAAAGGCAGTTTTCTTTCTATCACAGCAAAGGCTGTGTGAGAAGTAAAGAGAGGAACATAGGCAGAAAATTAATTAAAAAAAATAAATCACTAGATCGTCCCTTAGGTCATTCTGCCAGGCTGTTCAGATCTGAGAAACCTGAGCCCAGCACCCTGAGCAAAGTCCTGGGAGGAAAGGAGAGGAGCTGCTTCCCCCACAGTGGGGATCCAAGCAGCTCCATCTCCACTGGGAGCTGCTGGTGCTCCCTAGCCCCTTTGTTGATCAAACCTTGTGTAGATGGTATCAAAGCACAGTGGTTTACATTTAAGTGGTATCTTTACACACAAAGGCCTCCACAGGTCTTTGCAGTCTTTGTATAAAAATTACACCAACTCCTGCTGAAATTCAAACAGATATTTTTGATATGCAAAATAGCTGTAGTCTAATTAACAGCACTGCAGCTAGATTGCTCTGTGTGCCACACTTGGATCCAAACAAGATTTTATCCTGTATATTTTATGAGTTAAATAGCAGTTGTACAGAAGGAAAACCACATCATCAGGACACAAATGAAAAGCAGAAAGGAAGATCATAATATAATAATAGTAATAATTTAAAAAGATGGTCTAATAATAATAAATGTTACAATCTTCATGACTTAGTAATTAATTATAAAGCCCCATTTGGAATGAGACCACAACAGTGCTATCACAGCTATGTCTCAATAAGAATTAAAGGTTCCACTTTAATTTTATATCTTTCAAGGTTTTGAATATCTTTTCTTGGTTGTCAAAGAAAGTCTGAAATTACAGTTGACATCCCATTCCATCTACATAGAATTTATATTCCCACAATCTGTTTAACTTTGTATTCTTCTCTTAGAACATCTTCATTAAGGTTCTACTATTAGAAATTAATTTTTACATTAAATACAGACTGTACATTTGCAGTTTCTAAGACATTCTGAATATAGAAGAGAAAGCAATAAAGAAACTTTTTTAGTGACTAAACACAACCACTATTTCTCCTAAAAGGAACTTTTAGACTTTTGTCTTTAGACTTTGTGCTTTGAAAAACAGGGCAGGTTTCACACATTATGAAGTTCATGCTAATGGGTTGACTGAGGTAACTGCAATGAAGAATTAAGAACTAATTACTGCCTCATAAATAAATTTTTCTTAGCAAAGAACCCATATCTTCACGTTATGACCTGCCTCTGAAGGAAAGGGTAACTCAGGTTCTCCTTAATAGGTCCATTGGGGTGAATTAGACTGAAACAACACTGAATGATCAGTGTTCATGAATATATATATATGTAGGGCTTATTTTTGAACAATTTGGTTGCAATAGAAAAAAGAAATGTAGCCTTTTTTGTTACTACCTGTAGGAATACAGCAATATAAAAGCATAGAAACAACAAGAAAATGTGTAAAAAAAGGAAAGAAAGAGCAATAAAAGATAAGAGTAGAAAGATGTCACCACACATGGATCCTGTGATGAGCTGTTGGTTAAGGTGATGGCTGCAGTCCTCATTCATCAGGGGTGGGGATGAAAGGCTCCAGAAAGGAGTCTGTGGGCACTTTGGGGGTCTTTGATGGTTTACAACCCCTTCTAAGACATGACAGCTCCTCTCAGGTCAGCATACATGAGCCAATTATTCCCCTCCACAAATGGTCGATTGTTTTGAGTCATTAACCATTATTAACACTTTAGTCTCTCACACAGAGTGAAGCAGGAACACAAGAAAAGATTTTCCTTTCAAAGCAATTAACTCATAATGTCTGTTAGGGAAAACAAAGTTACCTTAATATTTTTTTCCTCAAAAAAATCTCTGTGCGACATTGCAATGGTTTTTTAAGGGTTCAATATAATTTGTATGAAGATTATCATACCATGTGTGTATGCTCATACTTGAATCAGAAAATAATCTGGTATTTCACAGATTACAGATAACTATAAACTACTGTTTATGTTTCCGGAGTTTTCCTGTCTTATACTTTACATATTCCATAAAATTTCTGGAATCTTTTCTTATGTCTATACACCTGGACAGACTCCAGAAAGCTTAATATCAGCTCTCTGAGAGCAGAGTGCAAAAGTGAAGCCAGCTCCAGCCATTTCTGTAAAGAGTCCCATAATACATATATATGGTTTCAGTGAACAGAGGCATCTGAAATATATTTGAATTAATAACACTCTTCACAGGTGAGCAGAGGAGAGAGGGAAATAGAAGAGAAGAACACAAGACACACTTAATAAACTAAGATGTCAGAAGTGTTAGGAATGTAGGAGAAACTAAAGCAGTTAAAATCACTCTGGTAAGCTTTGAGACACTCAGTGCAGCAGCCCACAGCTATCACAGGCCATCTGCTCTTCACAAAGTCAGGAGCCACTCAAGGCAGATGAATATTATGTTCAAGTACTGAAAAATATCTAATTTGGATGGATAGGAAAAGAGTTGTGGCTGCTCCTTGTAAGGGCAGGACCACAGAAGAAATAGACTTTTGCATACAGCTAAGATTTTCTTCTATTTGCAGCTTCTGTGAAAAGGCTTTTTCCATTTTAATTTGCCAGTGCATGAGCTAAATAATAGGTGAGTAATGGCAGTCTGTGTAATACTGGGGACATGCCGGAAAATGCTTTTTTTTTCAAAAAACACTCAGTGGAACACAAAATACATTTAACATCTTACCTGTGGCCTCACAGTTAAGAGGCCACAGAGTTCAGTCACATTTGACCAACTTACTGAATGCTGATTCAAGCCTGCTGAAGACAATTTGTTGAAGTTCAGTAAATACCTGACAAATGACAGTGATGCAGAGTCAATACCATAAAAAAGCATTTTTCCGATGAATTCTTTGGTAAAAATTTTTTCCATTGTCAGCACACCCTGGTCACCAATATTTTCCCAAAACTTTGTGGCCATCACACCTGATGGTCTAAACTCTGTTTAAACTAATAGGGACTCGAGTACTTTGAATGTCCACGTTCAACCTTTGGCTGACACCCAAAAGTCACAAAGAGTGTTGCCTTTCACAGCACTTGGAGCTCTCTGAAGCTGAGCAGCGGTATAAGTATAAGCGGCTTTCAGAGCATCTGCAGATTGCTGTTCTACAACAGACAGTAGAAAATGGGAGCTTAACAACATCCTACCTATTGAACCTTTGGAAAAGAAGTCACCAGTGCCTCGAAGATTGCAGAAACCAATGTGTCTAGCAGAGAGAGTGGGTACTGTGCTCAGCCTAAAGCTGCAAAGGGCTGAAGAAAACTTTATTATGATTTTTAACCATCCCCATGAATGACCCTTGGATATGAACTACACTGGGCTGGATAAAGAAAATAAGAACTTGGCAGAAATGTAAAAGAAGAAGGAAAAGCTCTCTCTTCTCTGTTTTTCCTTTCCTGTTCTGTTAATTTCTTGATGTTGTTACTTTACTGTGTCCTGATAGTAATTTTCCCTGTGCCATGTCCCTATTCTCATATGCAACTTGTTGGCTCTCTTCAGAGCTCCTGATTTTCACAATCCGCCTTCAGATTTTACCCAGCAAATCTCCCTTCCTCACAAAATCTCCTTTGTCATCTTTGCTATCTTTTCTCCATCTCTCCCCATCAAACAGGTTGTTTCCCAAACCTCCCGCTCCAGATTGCGTAGTGTATTGCAAAGGCGCTGTGCTTTGTTTGCAGTCTGTCATCCCACTGCAGTCAGCCCCAGCCCAGAGGAGGCATTGCTACCTAGCAGAGAGCAGTCACATTTCAGCTCTGGTGGAGGTTGCCCAAGCTCCCAGTTCTGCTCTGTTTTCCGCTCTCTAGCTGTACCTCTGCACATTGCCAAGAGGTGCCTCCTACACTGCACAGGTTTGTGGGGAGAGGATCCACACCCTGCAGAGCTGTAACTTGGGGGAAACCAACAGGACACATCTATAAGAGCAAATCCTTAAGCAACACAGTCTTGAGAAATAAGTCTCTGCTGAATGCAAGTGTGCTCTGCTTGTGCTTTAAGGGCTTATTGTAACTATTTTTTTTTTACTTTGGCTAAATGTGCTTGGTTTGCCATATGTTCAGCAAAGAGCCTTTTCACCTAACGGCTACCACCATGCCAAATCTCAAAGCAAAGAAATTGCAGTGATCTTTTAATATAGAATAAAATATTGCCCCCCGCCCCCTCACTTGGCTTTGATCTGGAAAAAAATTACATCACTTTTTTTTAAACTTCTATTTCACAGGTGCAGGCCTGTGCCATCCCAGCATGGTCAGTCTCATTCTAAATGGTTAATGCTTGGCTGAAATGTAAGCATCTAAAAACAGGATATTACAGCAGAAAACCGGATAAGCGCAGTAACAGTAGGAGCTGCAAGGCCCTTCCCAGCTGTCTCCTCTCTCCATCAAAACAAATAGAGATAACATCTCAGTGCATTCCTGTCTAGTTAAAACCCTGTGCAAGCGAATTGACAAATTTAATGCACATTTCTGACTTGTGGCAACTCTTGGTTGTGATTACCAGTGCTACAAAAGTTGACACAGACGTTCAAAGCTGTGGCGGAAAGAGTGCTTCTCCAAGGCTTTCTCATCAATACCACAGAAACAGCATTTCCCTCCCTCCTCCCAAAACAGGGAAGGGCTGTGATGGTACCAAGTGACTCCAGGCAGGATGTGTCACCTCCTTTCCCACTTGCATTTTTCTGGTCAACTGGTGGGTTCACCTTCATGGTGCCCTACAAGGCAGAAGGAAAACAGGCATCCCAAGAGGGGACCAGCCAAGGAGTGAGATGATAAGAAGTGACAATTTCTGCCTTCATCCCCTTCCACACCATTCATTTGTGAACAGAGGAGGAGGGGACCACACCTGCCACTGGCCTGTGCAGATGGCCCTGCCTGTGTGAGCAGATTCACACCCAAGATGAAACCAGCCCAATATTTGCACCCAATAGTTGTGGAGTCAGGGACACAGTAGCTTTAACTCAAAAAAATTTAGATTCTCTGTTCCCTCTGCGCAATGATGCATATAGGAAAATGAAGGGGAATGTGTTTCTCCCTGACTCCTTTCCTACCCTGAAAAAGGCAATCTACTTTTCAGCCTTGGCCTCATCTTTCTAGACAGCAAGTTGTTTACTTACATGTCAGAGCCAGAGACTCCTGTGGTGGCATAGGAACTGCTGGGATGGCAGTGGATGGGAAAATATAAATGCCACACCAGAACAAAACTTTTTCCCCAGCAAAATTTATATTTTACATGGCTCAAGTAATGTTGGTTTTTGCTGTTCAAATCTATTTGTGCGTTCATTATGTCACCAGAAGAAAGGGAGAAAATTTGTCATTCTCTAGAAATTTAAACTTTCCATGAGAATTCCTGAAGTTCCTCTGTTTATCAGATTTCCATTTAACTTTGTGTTCTGTTTTGTTTTAATGCAGATGTGCCTAGAACTATAAAGCAAGAGGCTGATCTGCTTTTCCATTGCATTTAGCTGCTTCTTTGCCAAATATCAACATGTCCCAAGTCATGCACATTTTTCCCCTGCTTTAAACAAACGAATCCATGTTTCCCAGAAGAGTTATGAAAAGAGGGGAACCAGTCTGATAAGCCCTTTTTCTTCCTGAAAGGGAGAAGTAGCAGAGAAGGGAAGAAGGAAAATTGCTGGTGTAGGATGTGTCCATCCTATTAGCCTAGAAACAAAACACATTGGAAGGCAGCAGCACTTTCGGCATTAAACACACGCAGAGTCTTTATGTCAACAAAACAAAACTGCATTTGTGATGGGGAAATTTCACCTTCACTTGATGTATGCAATTTTGCCAGTGCCACCACTGAGGAAATAAATCCAGCAATATCCATTTTATGTCAGTCTCTACTTACCATAACAAGATAGATTTGTTCTGGAAAATTTCTTGTCAATATATCCTTTGTTAGGCATTACCTTCATCTCCTAGCAACAGTGTGGGGAAATCCATCAGAGACATGGAATTTGACTGCAAAATAGGATGGCTCACTGTAGCTTGTACGTTTTTGGAAACCTGCACTGGCATGCAGATACTGTCGCGCACTTACACTGTTTATGTCCACTGAAGGACTGATAAATCCAACTACAGCATGGAAACTGGGAAAAAAAAGAAAACAAAACAAAACAAAAACCCCATTCTTTCTCTCATTAAAAACAAATTCACCAAGGCACATGAAATACTGAAATAACTGCTCTGCTTCTTGCTCTTGGGAAAATTCTTTCACACCCATACACATTGCCCACACTTTGTGGGACATTGGATACACATACACACACACACACTACATTAAAATTCTTGTGATGACACCTAAAAAGTTTAAATGTCATCAAAACAGAGTTTTTCCAGCTTCAGAGATTTGTGGGCTAATTTTCCTAAAGGTACAATAGGAATAATAAACCTCTTGCAAACATCACAGTCACTGAACAAACAGGTGCCTGTGCATTTCAGGGCATGTACCAAACTCTGCTCTTCTTTTTCTTCTGGAGAGAACCTGTGCTCCATTTAAAGGAAGTTAAGGGTGGCTAAAATGCTTTAAAAACTCTCTAAGGGATCTCTTGCAGCTGAGCTCTGCAATACCCCTTTGATCTGCATGTCATCCTGCTGGCTGTTTTTCAAGGTTGGATTTGTCCCTCAGGCTGGTCCCAGGAGGTGGCTCCTTGCCTGCAGTGGAACTGACATTATTGCAGCTCAGCCTCTGCAAGCACAGAAAAGAAAGGGATGGTACTGCAGCCTTGTGGCTTGTCTGTAGCATAGGAAAATGGGAATTCCCTGTCTGCCCCAGCCTGGCCACATCTGGAGCCTTGCAGCTGACAAAGCTCAGCCATGTCTCAGGACACTCCTTGAGGGTGTGAACATCTTGGCTTCATTGGCTGCTGTGCTTCCAGAAACACACAAGCTGCAAGAGCAGGTCTAGGGTGTGGAAATACTTTGCAGAAGGGACATTGCCAGAGACTGGGGGGAAATGACTGAGAGGATTTCCTTTGCTCCCCAGTCCCCTGAGCACATTACCACATACAGAAGTCTCCACATAAGTAAGAATGACTCATCCTAGTGATCCCCATAAGATAGCACTCTCTGAACCCGGCTGTCACATACAACAAGATCTTATGGACACCATTCAAAGCCCAGTAAAGATTCCTGAAGTCTTTGTGGGTTTATACCCATACTCCATGAGAAACCTGATTTTATAAGTAAATTACACAGTTTAATCTCCTACACTAGCACAAAGGCAATTTGTTGTCTGCCAGCCAGATAAGTGGATTATTTCTGTGTCCTTTACCACATCTTCATAAAGGGGAGATTGCCCCTACAGTAGGAGATTGCCTTTGTATGTGTATAGTGTCCTGCAGATGGGAAATCTTCCAACATACACTGTAGAGGGTTTTTTTAATAAAAGAAGATGTGGCCCAGAGGTACAGTCAAGCATTCTGAGGGACTGAAGAAATGTGCTGTTCTCAGAGATGTGTTTTAGTTCAGCTGGGGAGAGAGGAGGCAGCTGAGGGGACATGTGACTGAGGCTGTTCCTAGGAGGACATTAACAGATCAAAAGGACTTTATTAACTACACCTTATAGATGTGCAAGGGCTTTAGGGGAGGGTTAATTGGCAACAAGGCAACTAAATAGCTCCAAATACAAAAGCAGTTATTCAGATATCTGCTGAACTGTGAAAAGGCAGCTGAGGAGACAGGTGGGGGAGGAAAACAGTTTTGGCAAAAGTTTGTGTTTCCAAGGGAAAAATACCATCCAATGATTGGGTATTGCTGCTGCATGGGGGAAATTCGAGCAGTGACCCAAACCCCCTTCTGCCCATCTTTGGAATGAAAAGACTTTTGCTGCAAGGAAATGCCAAGACCTCTTCACACTGCCTGACCCTCAAACAGTGGCAGAAGATGCAAGAATGATCCCAAGTAAAGCTTGTCCTTTAAAAAGACATTTATATTGCTGTTTCTGACTTGGGCATAATGATTTCAGTCAATTTGAATTTTTTTTCCATCTAAGCTGTGTTTGTCCTCAAACTTTTTCCTATTGACTTGCACACATGTTCAGTACACAGAGCAAACACTTTGGTGTGAAACAACATCATACACAATGAGTCATCTGTGCTCTGGTCCACAGCCATCCCACAGAGAGCTGGGGCTGTCAGTAACTCTGTCAATTGCAAACATAGCTAACAACACTCAAAACCAGACAGTTATCTTGTATAACACCTTATGGAGACTCTGTCTAAAGTAAATAGGAGCCATGTTAATGTATTTTTGGAAGAGCTAGAATAGAAAGATAAATTATTTGGTAAAGGAGAAGACAAGTCCTGTTGGACAAGTCCTGTCTACACTGATGCATCTGAGCAAGATGATTTTAAAAATAATTATAAATTAACCTTTGACTTACAGAAGAACCTGTCCTGGTTTCTATGGTGATGTGCAGCTATCATCAAGCGTTAGCTTCAAGTGTACAGAAAAAATACATTTATTCATCCGGGGGAATAGCACTAAATAAATTAACAGTGTTAACTCCAGGTACCCTGATGACACAGGCAGGTGAAAAGGGGAAGAAAGGGGAGAAGAGCGGCACAGGAAGGCAGGGAACAGCAGAGAAGATGGCAGAGAAGAAGGGAAAGGGAGTTGGGGGTATGGCCTGTAGCTGTGGTTTTATGGCATGTGGGAGAGCAGGCTAGAGGAGGTGAAGAAGGACAGAGAAAGGCAAAAGAGGGATGAGAGCAGTGTGCAGAGATGGACAGGCAGTGAGCAAAGGGCCGAAAGGTGTGTAAATGGGAGAAAGAAGGGCAATAAAATCAAAGAATGTCAAAAAAGGTCAGAGTGGGGCAGAGCTGGGGTGAGTGCTGCAGAGGAGAGCAGCAAAGAAGGGTGAAAAAAGAAGAGAAGAATGGCAGAAAAGCAGAAAGAGTGGAGATGGGCAGAGGTTAAAGAAGGGCAGAGAAAACAAGAGAAGTGAAGAGAAGGTCAGATAAGTTCAAAGAATGTCAGAGAAAGTCAGAGAGAGCTGGCAGATGGAACAGAACAGCAGAGAAGAGGGGTGGAGATGAAAGAGGAAGAAGGACAAAGGATCAGGAAAAAAGAGAAGGTCAGAGAAGGCTGAAGAAGGGCAGAGACAGGAGGGAGGCAGAGAAAGGAAGGAGAAGAAAAAAAAGGGCAGAGAAGAAGGGCAGAGGAGAATGAAGGCCAAAGAAAATGGGCAGAGACAGATGGGCAGAGTGGGGTGGAATGGGGACTGAGAAAGAGAAGGGCAAAGGAGAAAGGTGAAGAATGACCCAAAGTGAAGAACTCTCAAAGATTGTAAATTCACTATACCAATATGGGCACTAAGGGGGTACCAAGGAAATTCTTCCTGTGATTTATCAGAGGTGCTTAAGGATCCCCGATAAACAGAGTGAACCTCATTTCTCTCAATAATGCGCGCACACACATCCCCCCCTATATCTAAATCTACATCTATATGCATTTTTCCATCTGAATGAGAAATGTGGGAGTTTTGGTCCCCACTTTGCCAACCCCATTCCTTCTGATCTGGGAACAGAGAATTCCAATTATACTCGGCCCTATCACTGCAAACAATTTCCAAACCATCTGCTATCTAATAAAACAACTCGTCTAGACAAACCCCAAGCCAGGCAACAAATCTGATATTGTACTTGAAGTCATCTAAGTATTAACAACCTGCCATTGCTAGCCTGTCAAACTTCTTCACTGGGAAAAGGACTCACATTTACAATCTCAGGCAGAAAGACTGGAAATGGGAAAGATTTTTTTCCATCGTTAGATACAGGAGAGCTGCTTAGAAGATGGGACAGGATCCAGCCAGCCCAGCCTGAGCACTGTTTACACCCACTCAGTCCATGCCTATGAAAGCAGGGAGCAGTGGAGAGGGATGGGTGCTTTTGAAGGGGCCCATCTGCTCACACTGGAACTCCTGAAGCAGGTTTGGTGATAGTTACATAGCTGGGGCCCATCAGTCTTGCCTGCTCCAATAAGATGGAGAGCCCAGTGTATTTGGGATTTGCTATGAAACTGCTTTTGATTCACTATGCCTGAGAGAGTGGAAACAGATCCCAGGTTCACTAAACTCAGACTCGCTTATGACAATTAGATTAAAAATATTGTCCATCTCCAAGGACATCAAAATCAGCTTTGTGTTATGTGAGCTGAGAGATTATCTTTCCTGTTCCTCCTTTGTATTTTTTTTTTCTCTCTGAGTAGATTTGAAAAGAAAGTTCTTGTCTTGATGACAGAGCTCTTAAATACTCAGAAGCACTGACCAAACCTGGCTCCAGTTTCTGAGCATTTCACTGTGCAATTCAGAGCCAAAGTCAGAGGGCAGCAATCTTTCCAGGGTAGGGCCACAGGCACAAGAGAGAAGTTGAGTTCCAGCTGCTTCAGAGAAGAGGTTTTGAAGCTCCTTTTTTCCCTGAAACCAGGGAAATCAAGTTATGGAATCATGTAAGCTGTTAAAAAGCTTTGCTGAGTCTTGTTTTATTCTGTTCAGAAAGAGTCAGTCAGGAAATAAAAAAGGCAAGAAATAATAAGCATGGTGCTATAACACTTAGACACTTACTTGTTTGGAAGCTCTTATTCTCTAGTCTTTGTATCAGTTTGGTCCAGTAGAGCTACAGCCAGAAAGAAAATACCTCTGGTAGGGTTTGACACAACACCTTCTTTAAGGCTTCCATCACTCGATCTGAGCAGCAAGAGAAATTAAATTAATAGGAAATAGGCATCTATTTTCAGTAGAGCTCTTGCCTAGCCTACAGTGCTGGCCTCCCTCAGGATGCCATCTTACCTCTGATCAATGGAACAACAATCCAAGGTTGTGCTCAATCATGCAAGTCCAAAACTCCCTCTCATGTGATGGCTGTGAAGGCAACAAGGGAGGGTTTGTGAGAGGGAGAGAAGTTAGTCAAGCCTCTTTTGGGTGCGTTTGGGCTGAGTAGTGGCCAAGTCCCACAGTATGCTCAGAAATGCCTGGAAGTTTCATTGAGTGACCTATCCCAAAAACGTCCTGGTACCAGGTGGGTGGGTTTTCTTCCCACAAGAGAGCAAGGAGGATATACTGAATAAGGACTGGTGCTCTCTAATACGGGAGCAGCGTGTGCCTGAGGCATGTTCAGAAACACGCTTAGGTCCTCCCATGAAACACAGTCAAACACTGACAAAGAATGGTTAATTCAAGGGTAGACCATCAACTCCAATATTCTGAAAACTCTGAGAAATCTGTGATCTTAATGCAAAGTACTGAGCTGAGTTTGAGCTGCAGCTCTTCCCACTGAAATTGAGTCTGGTTTTGAGAAAAATCATGGTGAACTGGTAGACACAAATTGGGAACAGAGAAGCATATTTGGACAAGTGTAGTGAAGTGAGGAGTTATTACCCTGAGTTATCACTCTAATGGGATGATAAGAGAAAGTTTATGATCCTCAGGGGTTAAAGAGGGAATCAGACAGTTGTACCCACCAGCAGTATCTCCTCTGCAGTAGGCATGGATGTGTTATAATGATGATGGATTGAGTCATTAGACATTTTGAGATTGTTTCATGATATAACATTGCTGCTCATTAAACCAAGCCTAGGTGAAGGAAAGGCACTGGGAAATAGGAAAAAAAAAAGAGCTAGTAATTAAGTCTTGCTGGGTTTGGTAACTGGAATTGGAATGAAACAATCGACTGCTTGGAAATGGATTCTGCAGCAGCTGGGTGACAAATTGCAGGACATCCGTGTCACCTTTAGCAGCACGGGCAACACTTAAAAACCTATTTAAATTCTAAGAATTATGCCTATATTGATTAGGAATTACAGTCAATTTAGCAGTTTCCTTGTAGTAAAGTGGAAGTAAGCTGTTAATCTAAACTGTGGTAAGTGTTATAAACACATCCAATTTTGATCGAACTGTTACTGATGTAAACATATCATTATAATGAAATTTAAGGAGTAGCAAGAACTGTGATACAAAGTTCTGGCCAGATCTCAGTGATGCCAAGATAATTGATAGAAGAGCAAAAAGTATTGATCTTCCATGACTAATAGGCTGCTTAACACAGGGAGAAGGACTTACACAGCAAAGAACTGAAGATTTAAAAAAAGTTAATAGCAAACCTGAAGTGCTGCTTCAGTGCATGCTTGAAATATCACAAGATGTTGGAAAAACTCATTTACAAATTAACATTCCCTTCATATTTATGAAGTATGAGAATCTAGGGTACTATATCTGGTGTTGGTACATAGAACATTGTAATGATATAAATTAGACGTAACTATACTGTGAGGGTTCACTTATATCTGAACATAAAGTAAGAAAGCAATTCTGTTTAGAGAGAGCAAAAAATACGTTTTTTTCTTTTGTTTTTTACTTAACACCATAAATCATTGTTTATGTCCTTCTATTTTTCCATTTGTAAGTTGGAGCTAATATTGCCATGACATTTAAAAGGACTGTTCTGAGAAAAGACTCATAAAAATAACAGAGAATTCAGCTATTGGAGCACTGATTACCATCTTAATTATGTATTTTTTCTCATTACATCTTATAGGATGGAAACACTTGCTGTTTATTTTCCATCTGTGAAAGCTATGCCCAGTTCAAATTCAGATTTCTGCCCTGAGGGTAACTCTGGGAGAAATGCTTCCAGCCTCTACATCCAGCAAGTGAGAGGTGAGGGGACCCTTACCCACTTGTAAATACTGATTAATGCTCTCCAAGGTTTCACAGTGCCGGGCATGACCCAGCTGCAAGTCACTCAGCCACAGCAAGACAATAACTGTGCTCAGAGGAAGCCATCAAAGGCTTCCACAAGAAACCTGCTCTCAGATGAAAGAGAAAATTATTACGGTAATCAGCTCTGCTAAGAGAAAAGGAAAGCTGTTTCTCTTTGGGAAGATTTCCAGTGTTGAAGAAAAGTGGGGGGAGAAGGCGAGAAGGGAAGATGATAAGGTCTCACACATTTGATTGATTGTTCACTAACAAAAATAGCCCCGGCCTGTTCCCATTGTCCTGCAGCTGCTGGCTTCATCACACTCATTGTGCATTTCCTCATGGCTGAGCAGTGCAGTTGCCCAGTTTCCTCTCCTTCTTTTCCTAACAAGATCTGTGATGAACTGTAGGAAAAGCCAGCAGCCCTTCAAAACAATGCCTTTCAAGTTTCCCTGGGTCCATCCAGAAACACAGGCTACTGTCTTCGAGAAAAGTAAAGCAATTTCAGACAAGTCCCAGTGCAGGTCCCCAGATCCTATCCTGAATCAGATCCTATCACCTGCATATTTTTATTTTTTATTTCTTTCCTGCGGCATATCTGCACTTATGTGGACTTTAAGCTTGCTCCTAAAGTGACAGGAGAAACTTCCTGCACTCAAGGCCAAAACATCTTGAGAAAAGAATGTGCACAAAGAGATGAACATTGTGTTTAAAAGGTCTCTTTTCCCTCTATGTATTTAACAGCCAGTGTTAATTCTCCAAGGAGACATTCCTGTACATGGATATGGGTTTCAGATATAGAGCAAGATGTAAGAGGTGTTCTTTCTCATTCCTTCAGTGGTCTTGGAGCCATTTAAATTGAAACAAATTCACCTGGTATGGCCAGATTGGTCACAAACCTGCTCAGCCCTTGTGGGAATAAGCTACAGAAATCAAATTATCATTCCCAAGAAGGGTATTTTTGCATACAGAAATTAAACCTCAAAGCATCATAACTGAATAATCTAAGATTCAAAGGTTGGAATCATTCCTACAAATATTTTAGAGTCTATTAAACCCACTTTAGCTGAATTTCTCTCTGCCTTTCATTTTATTGCCAGGAAATGAAGGAATACTTTTCTATAAATAGTTTACAGTGACCAGTATTTTGTATCTATACCCCCCTTCCAACATGGATACCAAATGAAAGCTTCTTTTCATGCCATGTGATGCTTCTTTTTCTTTAAGAAGTGTTTTCTTCGTAGAGGAGCTACACTTCAGCAGAAATAACATCAGATGTTTCAGATGAAACCAGCTGAGAGGAAGATTTCCTCTTTCACAGAACCATAGAATGGTTTGGGTTGGAGGAGTTTTTAAAGACCATCCAGTTTCCACCCCCTGCCATGGACAGGGACACCTTCCACTAGAACAGGCTGCTCAAAGCCTCATCCAACGTGGCCATGAATGCTTCCAGGGATGGGGCACCTGCAACTGCTCTGGGCCACCTGTGCCAGCGCCTCACCCCTCTTGAAGTAAAGAATTTCTTCCTAATGTGTAATCTAAACATACTCTCTCAGTTTGAGTCCATTCCCTCTTGTTCTAACAATAAATGCCCTTGTCAGAAGTCCTCCTCAAGCTTTCCAGTTGGCCCCCCTGAAAGGACACCATAAGGTCACCCCAGACTCATCTTTTTTTCAGGCTTTCAGTCAGTGCTTTTTTGTTATTCTTTACTATTTGTCAGTATCTTAAATGTTCTGGATTAAATCAACATGAACTAAATTCTGTGGGGGAAGCAGAATTAACTTCTGGTGAGAAGCGCTGGATAAAAGGCCCAGACAGCTACAGACCAATCTCAAGGCTATTGTGGAGCTCCCTGCCCAGATATTTCATCAAGAAATGGCCCTTCAAGTGCAAATTTCTGACACCCAGGTGCAGGTGAGCCTTGCACACAGCTGAAGGAAAGAAGCTATTTGGGAATAATTGTCAAAAGGGAAGAACACCTGTGAAAGCACTCTCAGTAAAAAAAAAATATTTTTCCATCCCAGCTCCTCCCTTGGGAATCTGTACACTTCCTGGATGAGGGATGTGTTAGCCCTGGAAATCCAGCCAAACAGATAAGCTGCACTTCAGCTCACCTCATTTGCTGCAAGATCTTCAATCTCAAAAACACTCAGAGCTCAACAATTCTTAATCCAAATGTCAGCCTTCTCCTCTTTCCTCTGCTCAAATATTTTGCATAGCTTGGTGCAAGGAAAGCCTTTGTAGGCAATTTCAGAGCTGCTCACGGTCCTTGTTGCAGACATTTCCTGCTCACACTCAACCCTTGAAACATTTATTTGGACTCTTAAACAGGGACTTAATGACACATCAAGCCTTTAAGAAAAACGGAGGTGCTTTTCTGTATTTTAAATTTAAAAAGAAGAAGGGATAATATAATGACCAGTCTGTGAATTATCCATGACAGCAGGCAACACCTCACACAAAGCTCATTCAAGTACCTGAAACCCACAAACTAATCAGGGTCTTAAAAACACTCATAGGCTCTATTCAGAGCCTCTTTTTACTGTAGTTTGACCTAAATTCTCTAATAGCCACCAAAAAAAACCAAACATTTAACTGGAGAGAACATAAAATAAGCTGATTTCAAATGCTGCTACTAATGCTCTGGCATGGATTTTAGCAGCTTTCCTAGAACTTTAGTTCAACATAACAGCAGTGGAATCATTCTATCTCCATTAAGTCCCTTGAATTTGTATTCCAAAGGAAAGAAGAAATTATGGAAAAGAAGAAAAAGCATTAATTAGATAACAACAGGGGGAAAAAACCCAACAAAGCAGTTTTACTGTATCTACTTCATCAGCTCTATGGTTGTTTCAAACATGCCATACTTCATTAAGTTGAACTAAGACCACTAGAGATCAATTAATATTGATTAAATGTGAGAAAAAAAAGAGATATGACATTAAATAAATGTCAGGTTCATTCCTACAGCATAAGAAGGGAACTGTTTAGGCAAGGCATTTTCTTCTGAGTTTGTCTAAGTCTAGTTGAAGAAGGAAGCAAATTTGTTCAATAAACAATCCCTACTGATCTTGGGAGATGTAGATATAAGAGCAAAGAACAGGTGTGCAAATGGATATGTCTGTGGCTATGTCATGATGTGCACAGAGAAATACCATCCAGAGAAGTAATCCAGTATCATCTCCTCCTAATCACTTCTTTCTTGGATATTTCTTGGACTAAATTACGCATTTGTTGTCCCTAAAACCTCTAAATCCTTACAGATATTTTTCATTACTATGGTAACTGTTTAGAGAGGAGCTGGTGATACAATCAGAGGCAACCATCACTACACAAACTAAATCAATCATTGTTTCATTAGTTTTATTGGCTCCTTCATACTCACAGAGCTAAATTTGGAAAACAGAGTCTGCTTGCTCCCTGGCCTGAGGAAATTTGTACTTCAAGTTGGATAGGCTGTCTAATGAGAGGAACTGGGCTTCATATTCCCCCAAAGCCAGTCATATCAACTGCCTAAAAATATTGAATCCTCCAACAGAGCAGCACAATTTATTTACTTTTCTTGCTATATCTTACTCCTCAGGCATGCCAGGGTAAGCCTTCAGAGGGCTGTGCTTGAGATGTCCAGCCAAGAACTGGAAGCAAGCCTTGTGCAAGGAGAAGCTCACATCTGGGCATGTGCACAGCTGCTGAGTTTCAGCATCTTGTGCTTATGCCTCCATTAGGCTTAGGAAACTAAGTAGGAAGCTCCAGAATGAGTTTTGAGGAAGATATCCCTTTTCATGCTTACAGCTTTGCAATTACAGAACTCTTTGGAGATCACAAATGCAGCTTTAAAATTTCTTAGGCTTTGAATTACACACTTTAGTATCTCCAAAATGCCTTCAAGCAAGAGCTACTACAAGCCCCCCTCATATTTTCCAAGACAAGAAAAGCCCTTTCTGCTTTTTCATAGACCCAGGCTGGGGGAAAGCTGCATCCTCAGGAGAGGCAGGAGCTGCTGCTGTTCCTTACAGTCCTGAGAAGACACCATAGAAGCAAGAGTGATAATAGATATTAAAAACAAACATTCGTTTTTCCCAAGGAATACTCTGTGCAGTGTTACTGTAATATTTTCAATCAGAACCATGACTTGGGCATGCTGACATCTGATTGTTCACTTCTTACTATAATTCTCCAACTTTTCCCTTTCCTTGTTTGCATATATGAAAGTTTTAAAATAATTTTGCAATTTTTAAACAGGATACCTCCTGACATCTTACAGAATACCACCATCCATGGATCAAAGTCTGAGACACACCTTTAGTAGGATTCTCTCCAATATCTGTTTATTCATATCAAGATGAAAAACACTTACCCTGTCCCAGATATCTAGGAGTCATGCACTGCAGTGCCTGAAGGTATTTAGGCTGGATTTTGCTCTAGTTCTACAACCATCACAGAAGAGTTTTCAGCCCAAAAACCATACCAGTATGACTCCTGCCAATCCCAGGAACACCAGAACTTTGTCAGGTGTATTTTGGAAGGAATAGGTATGTCTGACTGGATAACAGTTTGATGAGGTTTTGAAATACTATAAATGCATTAGGGAGCCCTGCTACTGATACTCTCCTTGCCAGCAGCTACTCATTTTTGCACATCCTATGACAACTCATAAAACTCCTGCTCTGCCATTTTGAGAATGAATTGAGAATTTTGGCTAGATACAGGCTGTCTCCCATTATTCTGCAGGCAGCTAAATAAAGCTAAAACACACATATACATCCTTTTTGAAGATTTCCGTGACTGCAGTCATACTTTGTGTCAAGAGGTTTTAGCAGTTTTCTGTTTGGGTCTGCTGCAGATCCCTGCAATTGTCAGTGCCACCTCCTGGTGCAGAAACATACTGAGATCCAGCCACTCAGGAATGGTAGGATGAAGAAACACAAAATATCCCAACCCTCTCTTCCTGCTTAATATTTGTTGTTCTCTGCAGCCTTTTATAAACAGCTGTCTATCCTACAGGAAATCAAAAAGTGAAATACTTTTGTAGCTATATGTATTGAATGAAAGGGCAGGGAAGCTATCAAAGGCAAGAGGTTACCATGGATTTTCCTTTCCAGGATCTCCATAACAAAGCCAAAACCAAAAAAGAAATGTATATATATATGCTGATCAAACCAGCTGAAGCTGAACAAGAGAAAGCTTGTGAGTTTAAAGTTTTACTCAGAAATGTCTGCATTCATTTCAGGACTGAGGAAATAATTCTTGCAGCATTTATGAACCTTAGATACAAAATCTGAGATTTGACTGAAGATTTGAAACCTGAGGGAGAATCCATGTCCCCACATCTTAGGTATAGAATTTCCACTGATTTATCGAGGCAAACAAAAGTGAGAGGCAAGACTACAGGTTAGGACACAGCTGCTGGCAGGAGGCAGCAGAACAGGACTCTAGTCAGGGCTTTGCCAATTTACTTTCTAAAAATGACCAAGATGTGCCTTTTCTTACCACAGCAAGTCAAAAATTTTCCTAAGCTCCTCTCTACTTCAGTAACCTAATCCTCAAGCAGAACACCTTCAGCATTATTACTCAGTGCCCCCATGGGATGGGTCACACTTTCACCAGTCTATTTAAAAGAAAACCAACTCCCAAAAATGCAGGTGAAGGGGAAACATATAGCCAATGAAAGCAAGTATTCCCAAAAGCTGAAGCACAGGATCTATGTTTTCAGTGATACTTCCCATCCCTTTCCCATCTGTCTCACTCAGAGCCTCAGAGCAGGGGAAAATCACAGGCTCAGGTCTGAAAAAGCTGCAGTGCCCTCCCTGTGCCTCCAGTACTAAAACCATTTTAGCTGGTGCTGAGGTACCAAAAAGGCCTGGAAGGCAGCAGAGCAGGCAGCCTCTCACTCCAGGAGAGGGCAGTGAAATACGGTGTAACTTGTCCAGGAAAGGGCAGATGCACCATGAACTGCTCAGCAGTGCCGGCTCAGTCAACCCAAACGCTGACCTTGGCAGCACAAACACGGGCAAATGCAACAGTGGGGCTCAAGAGTGAGATTTCACATGTCACAAGCTCCCTAAATTCACTTGGGTCACGATTTCCTTGGAAAATAATTATGCAACCACTTGTTCGCTCCCTGTACAGGGAGAGGAAAAGGTGTCTTTAGGAGGCAGTGTTTTCTTGTGCTTAGGTTAATAGGTCTCATTTGTTCTGCCAGTGTGGAGGGAGGCAGAACAAATGGAAGAACTTGTAATTCTCTTTTCTAATTAAGATAATGTGCCACACCAGCCCTCAATCATATTTTTGGGATGCTGCAGTGTCCATGACACATCTTGGAGAGACCGCAGCTGTGATTAAACATTTTTGATAACCCATAAATATAACATTAGTTGCCTCAGTTAGGTTTCTGATAACATCATTCATTTCAGATCATTCAATTAGTGTAGACAAAAGGGCTCTTTCCAGGAGACATAATGTCATTGTCTCTGGAAAGGAACGTACTTCCCAATCACTGTTTATCACTGTGTAATTACAGTGCTGTAGCAGCCATGCTCTATATTACAAGGAGTCCTTTTTGTGCCCAAGGATCCAACAGTTCTTTGTTTTAATTTATTTTCCTCTTAAATACCTCCTGCTATTTAAGCAATAATTCCCTGTAAATCAATTGTTAGCAGCAGTTAATGACTGGTTGGTTAATTAATAGCTGAAAGCAAATCTGAGGGTGTTTGCCACTCTAACAAACCAGCAGACAGTAACTGTGGGGTTATCGCTCATGCACCCTATAATCAAGGACTTCTCTCAGCATATGTATAATTTAAAGAAGGGACTGTCTGGGTTGCAATAGGTGGTGGCATTAGGGGTGTCTGTGTTCTGCTGGAGAGCTGCATTAAGATGTTTTTAATACAACAGCCTGCTCTGCTGCTCTCTCCAAGGGACAAATTCCCAGATAATCTTTTTCACAACATTGTCAATTAATATTTATATAAGCCTGTTTTGTCTCTTATCTTCCACGAAATAAGGTTTGGAGTGATGCTGCCATGGAGAAGGAAGGAGAGTCTAAAGCAGGCAGTAATTGATGTTACAAAAAGGGTATGTGTAATGGACCAGCTGGCTTATTATGAACTAAAATTCTGCAGTATCTTCAATGCAGAGGATGGTAATGGGGAATAAATGTTGACATTTTCATGGTGAGCAATGCAAGACCATCAAATCAAACCATTTCTGGCACATAATGAAAGCAACATTTAAATGGAAACTTGAGAGATAAGAACATTTTTTCATACTTTTTCCTGAGTAGAAATGTGCAGCTGTAGGAGAAACTGCATGGCATGAGTTCCCCACACTGACACAAAGCCAGGAGTTCCCAAAAGGGACTGTCTGACTAGTCCTAAGGTAAAGGAAAAAAAAAAAAATCCTTGCGTGACTGCACCAGTCCTTCTCACCCTGACATTAACTGGTAAATCTACACAAAAATCTGTCCTCTCCACAACCAAGGAGAACAATTGCTCTCTGTTTTGTTCACAGCCCCCACCTCTGCACTGGACATCTGCTGCCATGTTACTGTCAGCCTTCCCTTGGCTAAAGTGAACAAACCCAATTCCCTTGGCATCTCTTCACAGTTTGTGCTTTTCCATGCCCTATGTTCTGTCTGATTTACCTGGGTTTTTGTCCTTCTCTTCACCTGCAGGGAAAGGGAGCATCTGGTTGCAGTACTTCAGTGAAGAGAGGAAAATAAATATTGGTTGTATCTCAAGGATGATGATTCTGAACCATAGCCCAGAACATTTAATTCATTATTCCCTTCAATACTCAAATATGCTGCTGCCTGGTTATTTCCCCACCTTTCACCCACCCCTATCTATCTACATCTCTCTTTCCCAACCACAGAACTTTGGACTGTTCCTGAATGAATTTAATTTAAATATTTGGGAGTAGTTTCTCCAAGTTGTGAAGATCATTTCAAATTCAGATCCTGACCTCCAAGGACTTCTATCATCTCCTAGTTTTGACACAGAGAGATTGACTTTGTTTGCTTGCTGTTTAGTTGTCAATAATAAAAACAAAACAAAACAAAACAAACTATTTAAAAGAACTGAGTATAAGGAAACTGCTGAATGACCTTCTTGAAATATCTTCCCTGAAAGTGATCCAGTGATAACTATTGCTGAGGAGCTATTTTTCAACAGGCTGTGCACCTACCCCATTGTAATTATATCTATACCATATTCTTTAGTCTGTCATGTATGTCAAATAGCGTTACTAAAAATCAAGCACCAGCTGCTCCCTCTTTATTCACAGACATGCTACTTTGACAAAGAAGGAAATTAGATTGATTTGACATCAAATGTTCTTGACAAGACTATGTTTTCCTGTATCAGCTGGCTACTTCAGATTGATTGCTTAATGATTTGTTCCTGAATCTTTCAAGGACTAAGTTAGATTGACAGGTCTGTAATTCCCTGGGTCCTCCTTTTCCCTCTCTTTAAAATATTACACACTGTGTTTGCCCTTCTCTTGTCTTCAGGGACCTCCTTTCTCCTCTGTGAGTTCTTAAAGATAATCGCTAATGGCTCAGCAATTGCTTCAGACAGCACCTTTAAGTACTCTGGGGTGAATTTCATCAGGCCCTGCTGACTGGAGTTCATTCATCTTACCTAAATATTCTTTAATCTATTCTCCTCCTCTTCCAGTCTGTATTTCTGCCCCCCCTAGTAAAAAGTAAGTTTAAACAACAGGCTGTATACCCTGCTAACTGATACACTTCATAATTCAAAGCAATTGAACATTTGTCAGTACATTTTAATTTTTTAATATTTACCAAGCTTTATATTTCCGTTCTCCACATTACAAATTCTAAAAACCCAAACTCATCAACCCCTATTCACTGGATGCTAAACAGACATACCACTCTCAAGGACAGATTCATTGCTGAAGATGGAGCAGAAAGAGAATATGTGACTAAAACATTGTGATTTGTCCTGCAGAATTTCAGCATTCACTGACAGGCCTTTGCTGATTGCAACAACAGGTTCCCACTTCTGCCCAAGCTGTTCCTAAAATATAACTGGCACCTTCATTTCTGAGAGCACACCCACAGCAGTGTCCATGAGCCAAGCACTGTCCTTTGGATTGGTGAAACTGCTAGGGCTGTTGTCTAGATTTGCTCTAAATTACAAATATTAAGGCTTTGTGTTGTTTGGGGTTTTTTAATATTAAATATGAAAGTCTGCCAAAAGTCATGGTGAGTTTTCCATGTAAGTACTACATGGAGGTCTACTCCCTGTGCTCTGTCAGACACCTGATGCTACAGGGGAAAATAATTCAGGTTTCTCCCTGTGATAGCCACACAGAACAATCTTTATTTCAGTCTTTAATAAAATCTTTTGTCCACCTTTCCTCTCAGTAGTTCACTATCATTACAGACCTGAGTGACAGTGTTTGCATACCAAGGCTCTCTCTAGAGCAGGGCATTTTACAGTCAAAACTCTCAGGTTTGCCTTTACTAGCAGTTCAAGGGCTTTCTGCCAGAATAAAGGATATTTCATAGGAGAAATTAACTTTTTAGAGGTCTGTAGGCTTAAGTCCCATCCCATTCCTTACAAGTCAAGATGACTGCAAAAAGTCAGCTTTTAAATGAAAAGCACCGGGCTCAAGTGAGTTTGCTGACAAGCCAGTCATCAAAGGAGGAGGAGGAGGAGAAAACTGGAGAACCACTGAAGGCATTCACTTGACCTCTCCGCATGGCTGAGTCTTGCAATGCACATTTTCTATTTGACCCAACAAAGCCTGGATGACCAGGCAGCTTTTTTTTTTTTTCTTTTTTTGTGTCTTGAAACCCTGACCAAATTCTCATTTGAGAGTTTGCCCGCAGTGACCCTGATCCATGTGACTCCTCTGCACACATCCTCTTTACCTGGTGCTGGTAGTGGAGATTATGTGAGGGCACCAGCTGGGGGAAGGTCCAGGGTTGCTCACTTCTTTGCCTTCTCTGTGTCTAGAGGAACACAAGAGGTTTGTTCTGAAGCACTTCTATTTCCTAGTTTTACCTTAGTGTGGTTCAGACTTTACACTTAGGGTTCAGCTGTGCCAAAGTCTAAATTTTAATGTATCACTACCAGCAGCTGCTGTGTGTTTCCAAAACAAGGCAGCCATAAAAATCTAGGATAAAGGTTGTGATGGCTCAGAATAAGCATTCTCATTTGAAGGAATCTGTCTCTGGGAATGCATATTTGGAGGAAATAGGTAAAACCAAAACTTAGTCCTGCTTCCACAAAGCTTTTCCTTTACAGAAAGAACAACACTGACATTTGAGATAAGAGGTGGTTTGAGAATTTTCTATCAAAAACTTTCCATAAAAAAAAAGTATTACAAGTCAAAACTGACCCTTTCTGCAGTAATATATTGGTTTTGATGAAACTCACTGGCAACACTGCTCAAGTCTAGAACAGAAATTATATGACATTCAAGAAGGGGAGAGGCAAACCACAATTGCCAGATGGAAGGGCATTCACCCAAGACACAGGATACTCTCCCATTTGTACTTCCAATTATCCACATCCTATATGAATACTATCCTGGTGTTCTGTCATCAGACCTACCTTCTGACAGACAGAAGATTTTACAAACCCCCACAAACAGACCAGGTCACTGCCTCTTGAATAAAAATAGATTTGCAATTCTCATGCCTGGGATAATGTCCTATAGAAAACAACTTTTGAGCCATATTTGAAGGAATTAACTGCAAGATACAACTTTCCCATAGTGCCTCAGACTTCCTTTCTCATTTCCTTTTTGGAAACAGCACTGTTGGGCTCCTCAGCTGGGACAGCTGGCTGGAGTCTGTTCTCTGCTACTTGTGTGGAACCAGCCTCATGTTCATCTCTATTTTCTAAATTTGGAAAAATGTTATAAAGGGAGAAATTTTCTTCTCATGAATCTTCTATACCTTATCTGATATTAAAAAAAAAAAAAAATGCTGCTTAAATTGTCCTTTTCTTTGAGCTTTACTGCCATCTTCCTTTCTTAACACACCCTCATTCCTTTCACTATTTTCCCAGATATTTTATTTTGAAGGACCCTTAGCAGTCTAAAACTGTTCAGTTTTTTTAGATTGAAGAATCTCTCCAACCTACACTCAGGTTATCATCTTGAATTTGGCATTTTTATAATATATTTGCATTTTCATGCCTAATTTTAAACTCCTACTTGTAATTTTGACTTTTGTTATAAAATCCCCTTCATAACTCCTTGAGTGAGACAACAATAAGCAATAGAGCCTCCACTGCCATCTTCCTCAAAGTTCAGTAACTCAGCAGGCCAGATTCAGCAGCCAGCTTTGAGTTCTGAATTTTCCAGTTCTTCAAGCACTGGAGGAGACAAGACTATAAATCAGTTTAAGAATCACTTGATAATGACCTATCAAAGATTGGCAGGTAATTGGTTGACAGGTTGGCCTTTACCAAATGTTGAGTCAGTTTAGAAGCATTCATGAACTTTTTCCCTTGTCTGGAATGGCGCTAAACCTTTGGATCAAGGTTTTCGCAGTAAGTATCAGGAACAAAATAAAATAAACCTTATCAGAATGAGGAACTTCTCCCTGTTTACTAATATCTTCAAAGAGAAACATAATTTTTGGGAAATTGGGTGCCCATGGGGCTTTGCTCCCCACTGAAGACTCCCTAGACAGGCCCCTTATCTTCTCTGCATGAATTTGCTCATCAGCAGGAGAAGGCAAAGCTTGACTACACTCATTGTCTTGAGTGAACAGCACTGCTTTAGTGATTTTTAATGCTGTGCTTCTGGTCCTTAGAAATGGTAAATTTTTCACTAGAATAAATTCCCTAATACTGCATGAAGGATTCAGAACTTCCCACTGAGCAGCTCAATAAAAGATTTTTTAAAAAGGAGGGGATTCATTCTTATCTTTATTGGGAAGAAAAAAATATAGTTCTTGGATCAAGCTGCTGTCCATAGCATCCAATTATTTGTTTCCACTGCACAAAAGGAAAGAAAAAATAAAGGAGAAAAAAACAGTAAAAAGAAAATTAGCTACATTGATTGCTGGCTGGGGTTTCATTTTGGGCTTCCCCTGTGACTGCAGCATCAGCAGGAATGGTTACTTAGTCATGAATGTGCTGCACAGCAAGAAATCAGATTGCTCCATGTGAGAAGCCTGGCTTTTTTTCTGGTCTCTCAGTTGTGTGAAGAGGAAATCCAGCTCCCCTTAATCACAGCCTGCCACCACAGAGGACACATAACTCACTGCTACAGCCTTTATTATATGGCTCCCCAAAATGAAAAGAGCCTGTAGATCTTGGCTGTGGGGTATTGGAAATTAGTATTATCCAAAATAAAATTCTAGCAGATCAACTTAATACTGCTTTTAAGCTTGTTTTGAAACCAGGACATTTTAAACTGTATCTTGATAAAACTCCACCTCTATCTATAATGGGTTCCTGATTATTAAACCCTTATTATAATATGATCACATATTTAAGCTGCAATTATGCTTAGCTTCCCCTTGTGCCAGAAGCCCTAAAAGAAAGGGATAGGTCTCTTTCTCAAGTAGTAATTACACAAAAACATAATTTAAAAAATACAATATAGTAAGTCATTGGGAGAAAAAGAACAATTCTGGGTCAAGCCAGAAGAAAAGACCAGAGCAGGTCAGAAAGTCAAAGTTACCTTGTACCCTGGTCCCTGTTTTCAGCTAGAAAATGGCACCAAAAAATCTCTACTCATTTAAAGCTTACCTCCCCAAAAGTGAGTTTGCTACAATGTGTAGCAAACATATTTCACTTAGCCACTGATACAGAAAAAGAGTGATTCTCAGAGCCTAGTGTCCCGAACTAATCATCAGTGATTACAGTGCACCTGGGCAAAAAAATCTGAAATCAGATTTTGTTTCTATGCCACAAACATGAAATTTCAGTCAGTGAAAAACTTCATTTGCATTTTCCTTTCTACAAAACCAAAACTCCTCCTTTGTAAAAGTTTGATTGTGGAAGAGCTATATTTCAATGTGAAATTCCTAATGGACAGGCTCTATAAGCATATGACTGGACTGCAATGAGCCTAACAGGGGCTACTCAGTTATTAAAATATCCAGAAACAGATTAACAATTTTTAATAATCAGAGCAGCAATATCAAGTGCAAGAGGGTTAAATAGATGGAAAACTGCAGAGTGAGGTGGCGCTGGCTCCTAGGCCCCTACACAGCCTCTTCAATAAAGATTTTTTTTTGTTTTTGGCCATTCCCTTGACATACTCATGCTCCTTAATACCTCCCTGACAGCCTCAGTGACATCCCACTCCCTGGTTCCTCTTACAAAAGACCTCACAGCCAGCATGCTGAGGCTAAATAACACCATCATCTTTTCCAAGGTAGCCTCTACCCTGCAGCATGAAGCAGTAATTTTCCACTTTACAAGCTGCACACAGTGCATTGCCTACAGCAGCTTGTTTAAGCACCCTGTCCCTGGGAAGAGAGCTGCTCAGAGGGCAACTCCTTGTGCTGCACCACCACTCCCTCCTCCTCCTCCTCCTCCTCACTCGGCTGAGAGGAGCCAAGGCACCCCCAGAGCAGAAGGGGGAGGCTGCAGTACAGGCACAGCACCCCTGTGCCTCAGCACCACATTATCCTCCAAACTGAAAGGAAAATAAACACAAGTAGCACAGCACATCTTAATTTTCACTGCTGGTAAGTGACAGTTTTACTCAATTTTAGTCAGCTATCAAGTAATCAGAATGAATTAAGCAGCAGAAGGAAAGGCTGTGCCAGGATCCAATAAAGCAGTGTGCACTGGAGTGCTTCAGGGAGTCACTGCACATCTTCCTCTTATCATCATCCCCCCAGGTTCCCCATCACTGCCATCAGACAGCATCTCTGAGCAGCTCCAGAACACCAGGAAACCAGCACCTCCTGCCACTCCTATCACCAGCTTACAGAGTCAGCTGTCAGTCCAGCTTGTCTCCGTGGGATGGTTCCACACACATGCCTGCCTGTCTTTATCTGCTTTGAAGAGCCTAATAAGGAGGCTTGAAATTGCCATTGACTCCCAGCAAGCCCCACTCACACCTTTAACTGAGAGCAGTGCTTGCACTTGGTCAGCACTGGTGCTCCCCCAGCTGAGATGGACATGGTGGGTTGAAAGGTTTCGTGGGAAAGCCAAAGGCAACTTCTCCTTTAGACCTCCCAAGGGAAGGAGTAGCCTTGGGGACACTTCATTCCATGTTTGCACTTCTCTAAATATTATACCTGCTTTGGTCTCAAAGGTTACCTCAGGTGCAACCTTCCCATCATAGGGATTGGATATTGTTGGCTGTAGTAAGGAGGGTTTTTTTTATTATCTCCCCCTGGTCAGAGATCAACTTTCAATCCCCAGTTCTGTGTTTTGCACACTGTGCAAGACATGAGGGTATTTACAAATGCAAACTTCCAAGGATGTCTTTAGGGCACAAATGAGAAGGACTCTGGTGAAATCTCTGACTCCAGCTGTGTTTTAGTACTGCCATTAAGCTGTCACACAGGGGCTGTAACCTGCAGTGATTCCATATATAACTGCACACACAAGGCTTACGGTTAATGGCTCCCTCCTAAATCCTGACTGCCCAGCAGTGAGGAGGCTGTGGGCACAGCCTCCGTGAATCTAGTCAAGCACACACCTTCTCTTTACAGCACTAATAAATAACTATTCCCTTTGGGACAGGACTGAAGGCACACAATGGAAAAATGTCCTGGCAGGCTAGAAAAGGACATCTAAAGAAAAGTGAGTTTTGGCTCAAGGTGGTTGTTCCTCACAGCTGTGGTACCTTCCCTGATGCTGGGTGATCCTAGCCCACATTAACTCTGGTTAGAAAATAGATTTTGCCAGATAGTGGTCAAATTTATACTGAAAGGGACCGAAAACACTTCTTCTGTTGCATGAAGAACATGCAAACAGTCTTTAATTATGGAACATTACAAAACTACACTGATCCAAGACCCTAATTATTTTTTTTCTCCAACAGTTATTTGCCTCCTCCTACGTGAAACACCCCCACCTCTCGGCAGCTCCTACTTCAAGCTCTTTGCAACATCTCAAGAAATTCAAATGCCTGCTCTTAGAGGAAAATAGTTTCTAATTAAACATAGAGTGTGGGTGTGAATGAAGCTGGGCCCACTCCTTGCCTCGCTGAAATCAACAGAAAAATGTTTTTCTTTTTTACCATGAGCATCAGCAAAGACAGGGGTGATGGGTCATTGCTCCCAGGCATAGTCTTGAGGAAACACAGGGTCACTGGTACCAACAACTAATGTGGATTTTCTTTAGGTTTGGGAAAAAAGTCTGAAGCTTCCTAATTTTCAGACTTAGGGTGCAGTCTTGGCTGGAAATGTGTACACTAGAGATTGGAGCATGCCCAGTGGGCAACAGCAAGCCAAGAAGATGGAGTGCTCATGTAAACATTAGCTACTTATAGGTGTGAACATCAGAGAAGATCATCTTACAAACCTTTCCCTGCACCATGTCAGAGCACAGTTTTGTGAGTTTTGAACCAAAATTAAGTATTTGGGAAATGTTACTCATCCTTTTCATGGCAAAATAAGGTACTTTGCAGACTCAAAAATCTACTTACATAATTTTCAAATATATTCTTTCTTATATTCTATTAATCTGAGGTCTAAGTTTAAAAGAAAATATTCTAGCTCATAATTTATCTCTTTCTACTATAATTCATCCGCAGAAACATCCAAAAAGTAGAAGAAAGTGTTGGAAGTGCAGACAAACACAAATCTTGTCAGCATCACAACACAAAGACAAAGACAGACCACGGTTTCTATTCATCTAGGTGGCAGTCCTGTCAGGCTAGAGTAGCTGTAGATGGTGTTCAAGCTCTGGATGATTTGGTCTCCACTTCCTCAGTTCCTCCTTAATCTTCCTCCACACACTCACACAGCTCTCTGCTCCTCGAGCCCCACAACAGCATTTTGACCAGTGTGGTTGTGGTTTCCATTTGGTAGCGACCCCACAGAAAATACCCACTTGAAAAACTGGAGAGGAAAAGATAAGAAGCTGAAAATTTTTCCTGACACCAGTGGGACCTCCGTTTGTCTGAGATAATTTAGTTTACAGCAGCACAATGGATCCCGGCAGTGTTAGAAGGGAGGTTCTGCCTCTACTCCAGAAAACGCTCCTGCACCGTGTGCAAGAAAAGCTGAGTGTGCTGACGGATTATAGCACCTCATATTCCATTTAAATTCTCAGTTATGAACACTCCAGTTATTTTTGCAACAGTAGCTGGTAAAGTTAGGGCCTGTGTGAAGTAGGAAGAAATGAGAAATTGATTTTATTTCAGTAACACAAAATTACGTTTTCCTTGTAGAGCTACTCAGACTCTCAGGAAAGAAAGAAAGACATCAGTAGCTGATCTCCAGAGGTCCATCCAGCCCTATATGCTCATCAAAGTTCATATTCCTGCAGCTAATGATATATTTTCCTTCAGACCTTAGTTTGTCTGGAGATGGGAAGAAGAGATCTGTTTTTTTCATTTTGATGAGGCTAGCACTTTTCAAAGTTCACCTATGCATAATCTTGGCAGGGAGACGTGCATCTAGCTGATTTAGAAGACACATTTGTGTCAAAATCCATCTCTCCTGATTTTCACTGAAGTGCTTCAATATGCTATGGTACTTCACAAGATTGAAATAAATGAATTTCATACCTCTCATCTCCCCCAACTCCCACCTTCCCTATAACTATGTTTCCATTCCTTTTTAGCAGAAATACCTGAGGCTGCTTTTGTTTTTCTTAACACCAGATTCAAACTCAGGGTGATTTGAAGACTTCTCTCTTGGACTTGTTTCCCCACAAGTCATAGCTCATCAGCATGGCAGCATCTCTTCTCCTGCATAAGAGTGCCTCCAGGGCTTTTCAGGTGCTGAGTTTGCCAGCAGAAGAGAGCAGTGCCAACACAATCTTCCCTTGATTATGCTTCCTCCACTACCGCCCCCCTCCCCACAAAATGTAAACATGTCACAATGCTTGCTCTCATTTAAGGCTCAGATGGGCTTTTGGGGGGAAAAAATGTGTTTTCTCTTGTCTGTAGCAGACGCCATGGCAAGATTTTGGAATTTGCACAGGATATATTTATACCCTTTAAAAAATCCTGCAAAAGACTAATCACCTTCAGGAATACCCTGAAATTGTGGCTCCAGATGTTTTAACTTCCTACTCAGCCTCTTGGAGGAGTGATTAAAGCCAAAGTTTGAAAGATTTTGATGCAAGGCTTAAAGGCATTCCCATCCTCAGCTGCATCCCAGCAAGCATTATTTTTCTTGCAGGGAAGGCAGGAGACCAAGCTGTGTGATCACCTTCTAGCCACCCTGGTTCACAGTCTTACTGGGATGCAGAGCAGTGATCAGTGGTTTCACACTGTGTTTTCAGGGTCTGAAACATCAGAACATTTTCTTTCCCCACCCCTGGGAGAGGGGCACAGTAGGGACAGAGAAACAGAAGGTGCTGAAGGGGAATCTGCTACAGGTTCTGGTAAAACATTGGGTGGAAAGCACAAGCCCTGAACTGCAGGTTCTTATTCTACTAAACATGGAAACCCTTCTCCTTTCTGACCCCTGTGCAGCACAAGGGGACCTCCAGAAGGACGCAGTGTTGGGGGCAAAGCATCTTCCAACCCCAGGTTCTCAGCAGCCACCCCTGTGGTTGTCAGTGAACTGGGCCCCATTACCTCTGCTCAGGTGGCATTTCACACTGACTGCCCAAACACCACAGGATGTAATGTTAAGGACTTTCATACTTCTTATTAGAATAAGCTGAAGGACACAAGTGGAATACAATAAATGCTTTGAGCTGAAGGATTTTTTAATGTGTGTAAGGGTGAGCCTTTACATACAGCACAGAAATGCTGTAATGGTATATGGAAAGGGACAAAGATACTGATAGCAAAGGACAAAAATTTTTCTATGTTAACTGAGCAGCATTATTCCTCAGACTTATTTAAAACTGAACCAGTTCCATCTGGCTTTAAGAATCCCCCAATACTATGTTTCTGTATCATGACAGGAAAGATTTGCTGTGCCTCTGGGATAGTAGCTGGACTCCTACAGATGTCATGCAGGAAAGCAGAATAATGAGTGCAATGGGAAGAGCAAGAGAGAGAAAAAGAACAGAGGATTCTCCAGTCCTTGCTATTTTTTTAAACCTAAATTCGAATTTTACTTACGTAAAGGCATGGAACAGATCTTGTTTCACCTTGGATTGCTGTGACCTTGTCACAGCAGAATGCCTGGCTTTGTCTATTTGCTGTGTTCCGTCAGTAAAGGACATAACGAGTATCAGAAATCCTAGGGGATTGAACTAGGGGGTCTAGAGGTTGAAATATCAGAATAATCTTGCCAGTTCAAGAGTTTCAAATAATGACTAGAGCTGCTGAATTCTTATTCAGCTTGAACTTCAAGGGGATGACTACTGGCTTGCCACGCCAGCACCAGCCTTGTAGGGTTACAGGCGCACTGCATGGAAACCAGCTCCCCATCCCAGTCCCCATATGTCTGAGCTGCTCCCAACCCAAGATACAATCTGTCATGCTGATCTGAGAGGAGAAATTTGCCCTCTCAAATTTGCACAGAAGATATGACTTTGTCCTTCAGTAGAAGAAAATTCTTTCCTTTCTGAAGACAATTTCATTTCCTCAAAAAATGCAGAGATCTGGGACTGAGATGTTTCAGACCCTGAGCAATACAGATCTCCCATGCAATCCATCCAGGCCCTCAGGAGGTTTTGAAGAGCACAGGCTTTCTGTCAATGCTACACCATAAAAAAACTACACAATGCATTGCATTTCTGAAGAACATGAGGTTTCTTTGGCCCTGCAGTGAATGTAATGTGGAAGGGCCTAGGGAAAGGAAAAAAAAAATCACTAAATGGGGGAAGCTTGTCAGCTGTGAGAGTTCTACCTGCAGATGCTTGAGTGACCCTCAGATGAGCTGGATTTCCTGAAAGAAAAGAAGGGCATGGAGGCAGAGAGGCTGTAAGGAACCATCAGTGGAACAGGGGCTAGTCCCTGCATGTGCTCCAGTATCCCAAGAAAACACAAGGACATCTTTCACCAGGATGCAGTGCTATATCTCATTTCTCATTCTAGTAAAAATTTTGATATGTGGGTAAAATGATTGATGGCCTACAGTGCTCAAAATTTTGGTCTGATAAAAAAGTCAAAATGATACAGTGGTGATTTGATGTGAAGTAGCAAAAAACAGAGGCAAACCACACTCATTGTCCTTTACACAAAACTCCTTTTTTCATTGTCCTGATTTTCCCAGAGGATGCAGCACACATGAATGCCTTGTCACACACATATGTCCTTGTCATTATACCCCCCCTGCCAAGGGCCAGCTTTGCAAGACAATTTTCACCCTTCCACATAGCTGTCCAGTGCAAAACTGCTCTATCACATATGGTCCTTCACTTAAGCCTTCTGGGACTAAAGCTATTCATAGGTTTTCCACTGAAATGATGGAGAGGAATGAAATCCAGTTCTGGCATAGGGTCTCTTTTGGCCTTAGTCCCTCCCAGGTGGTAACTTCCTGCTCTTGCTTTTCCCCTCTCTGTGGGGGAAAAATAGCCCAAATAATCTACACAGAAGTTTAGCTGTTGAGTGAAATTTCACAGCTTTTTATGGGTTTCACAGAATGACTCAAAGAGCCTATTAATTTGCTTTTCAGATTTTTTAGGTTTAAAAAAGAAATGTCTAGCAAGTCCTAAAATCCTTCTACAGAGCCTGGCTGGTTATGTTCCTCTTGGAGGCAAGTCTTTTTGTTCCTCTCCTCGGCTAGAAACCCACCACCTCCACCATCTTAATTTAGATTTTACTTTTAACAGAGCAATGTGAGCTGCACCACAGCTTCCTCAAGGGACTGCATGCTAGTCCCCATGAAAAGCAGCCCAGAGTGAAATCTCCAGGGCCCAGGGAGAGTGAGGGATGAGCTCTATGCTGCATCCAATGGAGATGTGCTCTCTCCCTTGCAAAGACCCCTTAGGCCTCTCAATTTCCTTGGTTCAAGCTCAGGACCAGCACAGCTTTATTTTAACTTAGACTTCCCTGTCCAAACTAGACCAAGCAAATGCAGAAGGTCCATCCAGTCCTGGAATTAACTTAATTTTACTTCAGAGAGAGAAGGATGGGGGAAAAAAAACAGTCTGTGAGTCTCTGAAAAATGCTGATTAAATACAACTTGGCAACAAACCATCATGGAGCATCTCTTGCCAAACATGATCTGGTACTTGCAACTTCCACTGAATTTCATTCCTATTGTAGGTGAACTTGGGGGAAATGACAGGGGAAGGATATTAATATATTAGGGGCTGAGAGAGAGCTGTTTTTCAAGTGAGACAGGAGCAATGAGTGTTTCCAGCCCCTCATACTTCAGTGAAATCCAATTTTCTGTCACAAATGTCGCACTAAAGAAAGAATGCACTTGGAAGTCAGAACCTGGGATGCTAAGCAGCATCTATAAAATGCCTGGAAGATGAATACTTTCTGTGCCCCTGTTGATTGCAAATGTAGCCTTCAGCCTGCAGCAGGAGCAAACATTAGCCATTGGTGCAAAGCTTTGTACTCAGAGGGCTTTGCAGAGAATCCAAATTGCAGCTTATAGTTCCCTGCAAAGGCTGAAGAAAATGGCTGTGAATTCCCATGCTCAGGAGCAATGTGTGCCTTTAAACATTTCATAAAAGTAGGGATCTCTGCTGAGACAACAGCTCACAAAGGCAGGCTCAGCCTTCAGCTGGTGTAAGCTCTGGCCAGCAAATTTCTGTGCTTAATCCTTGGAGAGTCCCCTGTGTCATGCCTGCTGGCAAGCTCCAGTTGGCTCTGAGTGAGACCCAAAGGGTACATGGAGGGAGTCCACGTGATGGGTTACAAGCCTGGATTGTTTGGGATGGGATGGCAATCTGTAATCTTCTGACCAAATTTGTCCTGCCAGAGAACATGATAATAATAACAGCCCTCTTTAAGGATAAAGGCAAATCCCAGCACTGAGATTGGTGGGATCTCTAAGTTCTTTGCAGCTTAATCACAGCAAAGCAGTCAACCATGAGGTTAGCTCTAAAGGGGTGTGTGACAAATGTGCTGGCCTTGAAATACAGCAAACCTACAGCTATTTATCTCCTGGCGGTTCTGCAGGAAAGAGACCATGGTGGTAGCAGAAAGATGCTGCTGCCCCTGCTTCTCAAATCCAACACCCTGAAAGCATTAATGGAAAGATTCCCATTGTCACCCCCACTGAGAACTGTTCCTTAAGTCAGAGCCTCCTTGGACTGAAATGTTTCATTAGCTTTGGCTGAATTGCATATAGCTAAGTCCTCAGACTGTGTCCAGAAGTAATATGCCTTTTACCTCCTGCCCAATTCACCACTGTAAACAAATCAGAGATACACTTTAAGCATGTCATAAACCATTCCTGGCTTAAATTTATGCAGTCTTAATAGCATTGCATTCAGAATAAACTTCCAAGAGAGATAAACACAGTTAGAAAATAAGGCTTTTGCTCTCCTGGAAACAAAATATATTCTTTTGTCACTACTAAATAATGAGAACATTAGTTCAAAACATCAGGAAACATTTCATACGAGTAGGAGAAGGATTTAGTAAAAAAGAGTATGTAATGGCAATTCTTTTCTATCCAGGGAAAAACCACCTGGGTGAAGTCATGCCACACCAGACACCAGCATGTGGCCCTAGCTGTCACTTCTGCCTTCCCATCCTAGGAATGGGAGCCATGGACAAGCACAAAAGCCTGTTTCTTAAAATAGGGTCGGTGACCTGAATGCAGGAGCGCTGGAGCTTGAAGCTTTGTTTTATTAATCAGTTTTCATGCATTTACTTGAGGATTAACATAGGCTGCCAGCTTTATCAGCATTAATTTAGAGTACCTTGAGCTATTGAGGACAGAGCTGTCTGCTGCTCACACAGTGTCAGCACACCACCCCTGCTCAAGATTAAGGCACCATTAGGACAAAGTGAACACTTCAGATCCACGCTGCTTGCTACAGCTCTGCGCTGTGGCACACCAGAGGGGAAAGGGAACATGCCAGAGGCAGCACTTGCAGGTTATTCTGCAGCCAGAGGGTGCCTGGGGCTGTGAGGCTGAACGAGCAGCAAGCCCTGTGTGCTGCTGTCCCCCCCAGAGCAAATCTGATGCCTCCACAAGAGAGCACAACTTCCCAACAGCACAGAGGCCCCCAGAGCTCAGTACCTGAAGCATGTCTAAAACACAGCACTAAAAAGAATAGGACATGAGCTATGTCCTCTAGACTGTGGTACAGAGGCTCAGCAGGCATCCTTGCAGCTCATTCCACTGCAGCTCAGCCCCCTCCTGGCTGCCTAAACACCTCTTGCCAAACTCAATCCAGCAAGCCTGGAGGGGCACTCTCTCTCCTTCTATCCCACCTGCACTTTCAGTGGAGCTTCTGCCATGGCAAAGGTTTCTGAGCTGCAGCAATCCACATGGACACCAGGAACCATCTTGGGGGTGGAAGGTTCTGTGGCACAGTTTGTTTACAGCCTCAGCCAACCAGCTGTAGCTGTAACAGAGCAGCAATTAACACCTCCCTAGCTGAGCAATTAATTGTTCTCTAGCTGTAGCTGTAACAGAGCAGCAATTAACACCTCCCTAGCGGAGCAATTAATTGTTCTCTGCTTCAGACGGACACCTGGACAAAGATGTGCTAGAAGAGCTGAACATCTCCAGACATTCTCTAAATCCAAGGGCCTTGAATCAAGGACCACCACCCACACTGGCAAACATCTTCTCCGGACTGAATCCAGACACCAAGTCAGGTGTTAGTAAAAAGCCTGCAACAAACCTCTGACACTATTCAAGCAGCTCATACACCTGTGGAGTGTAACTACCTAGTCTTAATCTAAAGCACCTGTCTGGCATGGGCCAGAAAAACAGTTTAAGGTCTTGAAGCAGAAGGACTGGGAACTGTGATCAGATGAGAGGGACAGTTTAGACTCTGGGAGTGACTGAGCATCCACAGAGGCTTCTTCTTGGCAGAACATATGGCAGACCTGGAAGAGCAACTGTACTCTTGTGTTTGTCTACAGTACACTCATCATTTCCGCTGGGATGCAATCGTGAGATGAGAACAAACTAAATTCAGAGGTACATACACCAACTGCACAGCAACATCGGCACCGTAGCATAAAACAAAAGGCACAAAGCTCTAAAAAGTCACTGCAAGAGGATGCAATGAAATAGCAGCTATGGTTTGTCCAAATCAAGTTTCTTTAGACCCAAGTCTTTCTTGATCCAAGAGGTTGTTTTGCCAACACTGAAGAAAAGAATGAAGGACTGCCTTGGGTGAGGCACATTTCTTGGCTGAAAACCACAGTCCCAAAACCACCAGAGTTTTACCTCAGGCATGCACATGGTTTGGGACCTCTCCTACAACAGCTCACTGATCTCTGCCAGATGCTGCAGCCCTCCCAGATCAGTAGCCTCTTACCATATCTCAGTTACAATCAACTGCATCTCTTTTCTCACTTCCTTTGGATGGACATGAGTCCGTGTGTGCCCAGGTGGCCAAGAAGGCCAATGGCATCCTGGCCAGTATCAGGAACGGTGTGGCCAGGAGGAGCAGGGAGGTCATTCTTCCCCTGTACTCAGCACTGGTGAGGCCTCACCTGGAGTATTGCATCCAGTTCTGGGCCCCTCACTTTAGGAGGGACGTTGAGATGCTTGAGAGTGTCCAAAGGAGAGCAACGAGGCTGGTGAGGGGCTTGGAACACAAGCCATATGAAGAACGACTGAGGGAGCTGGGGTTGTTCAGCCTGGAGAAAAGGAGACTCAGGGGTGACCTCATCACTCTCTTCAACTTCCTGAAGGGTGGCTGTGATGAGCTGGGGGTCGGCCTCTTTCTCTGGGCAACAACAGACAGAACAAGAGGACACAGTCTCAAGCTGCGCCAAGGGAGATACAGGCTAGAATTAAGGAGGAAGTATTTTACAGAAAGAGTGGTCAGATACTGGAATCATCTACACAGGGAGGTGGTAGAGTCACCATCCCTCGAAGAGTTTAAAAAAAGACTGGACGTGGCACTTGGTGCCATGATCTAGTTGAGGTGTTAGAACATGGGTTGGAGTTGATGATCTTAAAGGTCTCTTCCAACCTAGAATTTCTGTGATTCTGTGATTATGTGAAAGAGGTTTGAGAGGACCTACCTGATCCCCCACAGTCATATTGGAGGTGGCAGTCACAGCATGTGGGGGCCAGCAGCTTCAGCCAGAACCACAGCAGCTGGAAAAAAAAATATGAGGTAAACTTATAAACCAGGAAATATTTTCCCAAGGTGAGGTACCTTCTTGGCTGGCCACACCTAGGGCCAGCATATCTGGGCTGCCTACTTCTTAGGGACTTTGTGTGAGATGGTGTCATGCATTTGTTCCACTTAGATTTTGGCATGTATCAGTCAGAGAAATTACTTCTGGACTCATGATTGTGCTGCTCACACAGATGAGGGGAAATCTACTGATTTACTGTTTGTAAAGACAAAAGCTCCCTTGAGAAAACAGCTTGTGACCTATGGAAAGGGTAGGTTATGCAGTCAGTGCTGGCTAGCCTGCTCCCTTGCAGGAGGGGGCTGCCACCAAAGGGAATGAACCAGCAGGTACTTACCAGTGCTCTGTACAGGCAGGTGGGACTGCAGACCTCTGCCTTCATCAGTGCCTGAACAACAGAAATGAGGAGTCACACAAAGACACTGAAGTTCTCCAGGAGCAACTGTTGTGGAGATGTACAGAGCACTAAGGCACAAACCCTCTGAGCACCACCTAAGGAAGCTGGTGTGGTACTGAAAAACAGCTGGCCAGCAAACCAGGTACTGCATGGGGCTGGGACCCAAGTTCATGCAGTTTCTCAATTGCAGCTGGCTCCACTTTCATTGGCTCAGGACACAGGCAGTGGCCTGTGTGCCCACCCCCAGCCCCTTCACCATGCCCTGGGACAGTCACCATTGGCTAGAGCAGTGACAGTGGCTGATGCTCAGCAGCAAATAAAGCCTTCTCAGGGACAAACTCCCCATTCATCGTTGCTTTGAAACAATCAATCAATCAATCAATCAATCAATCAACCAACCAATCCCTCCTTCTGTCTAGGAGGGCTGCCAGAGAGTAAGATGATTGCTCTCATGCCACCTTGTGTGGCTCACCAGAGAGAAAAGAGCACAGCAGTACAGGGAGGATAATTACTCTTTTTTTGTGAGTTGGTGCCTGGTTTCAGTGTATTTAAGTGTTGTTTAAGTGTCTAGTTCTTGGCCATTGTATTCAATCTTATTTTTATTAGGGTCTTAAAATTTTTACAACATGGAGAAGTTTGTACCTCAATGGGAGCTTTCAGAATACAGTGAAAGTACAACCATAAAAGAGAGAAGTACAGGTTGCTCCCTGGCATTTACCTATAGTGCTCTTCTCTTGCCTCATTAACTTTATAAGCATCCAGGTTTTCTAGAAACCATGGTAATTTATACTAAATCAGTAAAGCAAGTGACCTAAAATGCAAACATGCCGAAGCCACTCTTCCACCATGCATGTTGCTGCAGAGAGAAAACTGGTTGCTTGAGGGAGGGACAGCTGTCAAGGCCACCACAGCTGTGCCATTTCCCCGACAAACATCTCACTGGACATGTCCCCAGGAGAGCTGTGGGTGGGGATATGAGCACAAAACTCCTGTGGGCACCTGGAGTCTGGGATGTCTGCAAATCTGTGGATCCAGGTGTGCAATATCCTGTCTTGGGTGCACTTTCTTCTTTCTGTAGTATACCCCCCTCAATTTGTTCAAGTGGTTCAAGTCTAAGGAAGGAAAAAGGCCAGCCTGCTTTGCTTTGTGGGCTATATTTCTATGGGATGCTGCTCCTTAGAGCACAGCTGCATTGCTGCCAGGCAAACACGCCCATCCGCAGGGCTCAAGTTTGTTCTCTATGGGTGGCCAGACCATATTCTCTAAAAACATCCAAAAAACACCCTAAACTCACAAAAAAAAAAAATTACCAACAGGCATGTAAGCACTTCCACATTCCCCCACTTGGTTGTTCTGCATAAACAGCAGAATTTTATTTTTCTTTCTACCACATGCGTTTTTACCAGCTGTATATCACTCCTGTTTTAGAAGACATTGCACAGAAAGAAAAAAAGAGGCTGCAAAGAGACTTTGCTTTTTATTGATGGAGAAATACATTATCAGGTGTGGTTCACAGGGCTAGCTAGTCCCTCTAGTCTACCAAGGAGGAGATTTCAAGACTTTGCAGATTTGTTTTCATATTTCCTTTGACCAAGTAGGTCACTAAAATTGATACATATTGATGAAGTCCAGCCCAATATCCACTCTTCCCTGGGAAGGACAGCAATGAATGCTAGGAAATAAGAAAGAGCATATCTATAAGAAATCCTACCTGCTCAACTTCCTCATATGTGGGCTGCTGCTCATGTTACTGTTTGCTTCCAATGGGCAGTCAAATCAATACCACTTCTAAGCAGGAAAAGTAGATTTCAGAAAGAATATTGTTCAGCATTATTGAACACAGACTTCCTCCCTCTCCCCCCTCAACCCTTTTTTACCAAAAAAGAGCTCATCTAGCAGGGACTTTACCTTTCTTAGCTAGAGGACACAGATGGGCTCCTCTGCACCACAGGTCAGGAGTGCTGGGTAGCAGTGAGAGGATCTGCAAAGAACTATCAGGACATCACAAGCCAGTTTTACTGAGTCTCACTCTGCATTACTCTCTGAGAATACATAATTTCTCTATTTTTAAAAGCACAAAGAGACAACAATACCATAATTATCTTGGAAAGGTATCAAAAAGCTTAATGAAGTAATATTTGTAAAGCACTAAATGATCTTTGAATACTGGGAGTGCTTTTGTAGCTTTACTTTGTCTGTGGTGGTTATTCAAAAAAATACTGAAATGAAGGACAGAATTTGAAAGTGACTATTTCCATAGACATCAGCATCCCCCAAACCTGCTTGTGTGAGCGTGCTCTGAGGTAGTTAATATTTGCCAGGTGTTGAAATGCTCAGACACATTTCTCCCCAAGGTATTTAGAACTGTGATCTGTGGAGGCAAATGAAAGGGATATACTAGGAAACACATTAGAGTTCTTCCTGTGATCTTGTGATTTTTTTTCCCTTAATGCTTTTGCACAGTTTCAAACCAATGATTAACTTTCCACTGGCAAAGTCAGGGCTGTAAATGGCTGGGGGAACTTGCTAGACGTGCTCTTGCACTCGTGTTTGGGCTGAGCTGGCTCACGCGCTGCCCCGGTGCTGACGCGGAGCGGGAGCGCGCAGGCCAGAAGCGTGCTGCTAGTGCAGGTAAAGGCCGGGAGAAACTTCCCTGCACAGACACTAAACTGGGCCTTTTTACCTCCACACTAACTGATCAACCAGATTAGGCAAGGCTGGAGTCAGCTGCCTGTGCTGCAGGCTGGCTGCGCGCAGGGCACGAGGCTCCCCGAGGCGCAGGATACTCAGGTGACATTCTGCTGGGTCCCCTCAAGACAAGCAAGAACAAGGATCCTCAGGGGGAAGATGAAGGAACTTCTGCAAAACAATCTCTCCAACACAACTAAGAAAACACACAATAAAACAACAACAACAACAACAACAACAACAACAAAAAAATCAGCCAGGAATTTAAGAGCTGTCGAGGATCTGGAAATGGTGGTGGCTGTGGCTGATCACCACGGATGGGAGGGGGGGAAAGCCTGCTGGGGCAGCAGGACATTGAGCCACTGCTCTGACATGGTGGGTAGGGGCTAACACAAGCCAGAAGAGCAGAAAGAAACTGCATGGTTTTCACCCTTATTGATGCTGACTGTGTTGGCCTTGCAGCCCCCAGGATGCTGGTTATGGAGGGGTGACACACACAGGTGCCACCAGTGCTCCATGGTTTGCTCACCAGCTGATCTCAGCTCTCAGCAGTTGAAAAAATATGGGGAGCAGAGGTGTGTATGGTAAAGCTCAGTGTTTTTCCACTTGTATTCAGCTATGCTGGAGCTCAGCTTCTGTGTTAGGCTCCTTCATACAATGGGTGGTATGCCAATAAAATTGCTCTCAGGAGAAAATTCTACTGGGTGAGGCTAAGAGTGGCAGAATGAGGTTCTTAACAATCTTGATAGAGGCTGTAAGCAGTCTAAAGAGAAGCCTAATTCAGATGCCTCAGTATGCAGCCTTTTTGATTACACCCACAAACCACCCACAACCTCCAAATTGCTATTCTTTAGAAACACCCTGCAGCACTTTCTGGTTTCCAATATACAGCAGTGCTCTAGGCTTAGCTGCTGGATTTGTGCATGCACATGCAAAAATAACTAATGGAGAGCTTGATCAGACAGCAGGATCTTTTCTCAAATGACACATTTTAGTAATAAAGGAAATGTATTCTGTTATCCTGCTAGCTTGGAATAATGAAACCATAGCTTTCCCTTCCCAGCTTTTTTCCCTTCCTCTCTCTTGAGTGTTGCAAAGCAGAAATGATCCTTGGCTTGTGGGCTGCAGCAGCCCACAGGAGCTTTAAGAATAGTGTCAAAAACCCACAAAGCCATGCTGTTAATTGGGGACTGGGTCATTGGTGACACTTTGGAGAGCTGTGCTCTCATTCCAAAGCAGCAAGGTTCCCTGCAGCTGCCAAAGCCTGACATTTCCATGCAGAGGGAGGAGGGTCCCGTGTTGCTGAGCATCGTTTATTTGGCAGCTCTGTCAAGCACACCATGGCCTGGGAGATCAGACCCTCCTTCCTGCAGGTCCATGCCCATAATCTCTGCCCCTCCACTCCTCTGGGACGTGCTGCTGTCACAAGGACCAGCGACCATGATGTTTCCATGTTTTCTTTGTAAGATGTGTGTGCTGCTACTCAAATCTCTGTCTTCACACTGCTGCCTGTATTGCCCAACTCTGTAACTCTCAAAGCAGAAGGCGAAAGGAAAACAAGATGAGGCTGATATTTAGGCCACCTTGCGAACTTCTGTTTTGTTTCTTGGGCAGCTGGGGTTTCCTTTTAATTGCAATCTCAATTTAAGGCGCAGGACAGAGGGAGATCAAAGGGGAAAAAGAAAACCTCAACTAATTTTCTTTCCTTCCTGGCTATTAAGTGTGGTTTAAGAACAAAGTCTTCCCACACAGCTTCTGTAATCACAAATAAGAGAGACAAGAAAATAAAAGTTATGCTCCTGCTAACACTCCTGGGTTTTAAAAATTTTAAAAATATTTCAGTGTTCTACTCATGTTTTTATGAATCTCAGACCTCCATATTACCTCTGGTAACCACCATCCACACACAGACCTAATAACGTGGAAAACACCGGAATCTACAAGAGCTCCAGAGATATCAGAGGTAGAGAAGCATTGCTGGTAGAGAGCTGGCTTCTGCTGTTGTGTCAGAAGCAACTGGGGAGGCATAACTACACATTTATCAGCCTTTTCATCAAAGGAAACTCATAGCATGAAATGCAACTTGTTCTCTGTGATGCAAACTCATCAAAACAAGAGCACAGGAAGCTCATCAGCTCAAGCTAACTCTCAAACAAGGCTCCCTCCAAGGCTGCCCCCCAGACTTCTGCCTCCTTGGCTCCCAGCTCTTCAAAAAGAGCCTCCCCTGCCAGCCCCATGGCAGGAGAAAATCCCATCCATCCTCTCTCAGAGTTTTCCCAGTGCAACTCACGCCTACACATATAGCTCAGTTTTTTGCCTCGCTAATGATTCTATAAGCCATCTCAGAGGCCAGCTGCCAGAAGCTGATGTCTCTGCAAAGTGAGAATTGTTTGGAGCATGCACGAAGGTACTGTGTTCTCCTAGCAACCAAAGTTGTAAAATAATGTAATCATATCCAAGATAATGTGATAAAAGATTATATGATGCTTGTATCAGGTTGTTATGGCAACTGAAATAAGTTTAAATGCGTGTATCCAGCATTTCAAACAAATAATGTAATTGTCTGCAAAATTACCTTCCTAATTAACCCCATTCAGTTTGCCATCCTCTCCATTCATATAAGCCTACTACAGGGCTGCTGTGAAACCTTATTTTCATAGAATCATAGAATGGTTTGGGTTGACAGGGACCTTAAAGATGATCCAGTTCCAACCTCTTTGCCATGGTCAGTGACACCTTCCACTAGAAAAGGTTGCTCAGAGCTCCATCCAGCCTGGCTTGAACAATGCCAGGGATGAGGCATCCACAGCTTCTCTGAGCAGTCTGTTCCAGTGCCCCACTACACTCACAGTAAAGAATTTTTTATTGCGCCTGACCTAAACTTACTCTTTTCTAGTTAGAGTCCATTCACCTTTGTCCTGTCAGTACAGGCTCCTGTAAAAGGCCCTCTCCACCTTTCTTGTGATCTGTGCATCCTCACCCACCAGCACTCCAAGTCCTTCTCAAGGGCTGCTCTCAGTCTGTTCATCCCCAGCCTGTGCTGGTACCAGGGGTTGCTCTGACCCACGTGCAGCATCTCGCACCTGGTCTTGTTAAACCTTATGAGATTTCCATGGGCTCACTTCTTCAGCTTATCCAGGTCCCTCTTCAGGTGTGTCAGCAGCCCCACTCAGCCTGGTGTCATCTGCAGCTATGCTGAGGGTGCACTCAATCTCCCTGATGATGCCATTAGTGAAGATATTTGATAACACTGGTGCCAGTACAGACACCTGATCTGACATCCACTGACCCCTCAGAGCCATTGACCACCACCCTCTGGATCTGCCCATCCAGCCACTTTTGTATCCAACAGTCCACACATCAAATCCCCCTCTCTCCAATTTAGAGAGAAGGAGGTTGTGGGAGACCCTGTCAAAGCTTTACAGAAGTAAATGAGACTAATGGCATCTGCAACCCTTCCCTTGTCCACTGATGCAGTCCCTCCATCATAGAAGGCCACTGGGCTGGTCAGGCAGACCTTTCCCTTGGTGAAGTTGTGCTGGCTGTCCCAAATCACTTCCCTGTTTTCCATGTGATTTAGCACACCTTCTAGAAGGATCTGTTCCATGATCTCTCCAAACACAGAGGTGAGGCTGACAGGCCAGTAGCTCCCAGGCTCCTCATTTCTACCCTTTTTAAAGATGGGTAAAATGTTCTCTTTTTCCTTTCACTTGGGACTTCACCTGACTGCCATGACTTGTCAAAAAGCAAGGAGATTGGCTTGGCAACTACATCAGCCAATTCCTTAGGGCTGTGGGATGCATCTCATTGGATCCCATAGACTTAAGCACACTCAGACTGACATGAACCAGGTCTTTACTCACCATGGGAGGGACTTTGCTCCCTGGTCCCCATCCTGCTGTCCTTCCACTCGAGAGGTGTGGGAAGAGAAGTTGCCATTGAACACTGAGGCAAAAAGTTCTTGAGTACCTTAGCCTTCTCCTCATCCATTGTTACCATTTTTCCAGCATAGCTTACTGTGGGATCTCAGCACCTCAGGACTGAGGTGCAGAGACCGAGACCACCCTTGGGGGGCTCGGGAGTCCTGGAATGTTGCCAGAAGTGTCTGGTGACTGGACTTTGATCCTACACAGGAGATGACACCTGTATGAGGACTGGGAGGATTTCACTGGGGTGAATGGTGAAGGGATAAGTTAATTAAGGTGTAGAACACAGGGTTTAGGATTTCTGTACAGGGGGGTCTAAAGAAGTAAGATGGAGGAATTGGGGTGTGTCCTGTCCTTCTTCTTCTTCTTCTTGGCCTCCATCTTCTGTGGTGATGGTGGCACTTTGGGATTGGTCTTTACTAGAAGTGCACCGGTTAATAAGAGTAGAAGGTATTGGAGAAAAATCATAAATATTGTACACGTAACTTCGGGTATAAAGATAAGTGACCGCCCCGGAGGCTGGGGAGTGTGCCCATGGCTGACTTGCTGTGCAGACCTCTGTCGGGCTGAAAGAAAATCTTTTAGATAAACAATTAATAAACACCAAGACCGAAACAAGATCAGAAGTCTCTCCTCGTCCTTTGAAGCGCGGGCTGCCCAAGGCCACTCTGGGCCTTTCCAGGCCACCTAAACAGCCGAGAAACCGAGCAAGTGGCATCCCTGAGCTATCTCCGGACATAAATCAACCAGCAAACATAAATCAGCCTAAGCAAGAAAAGAGAAACAGCATGAAAATCTACAGCTTACCTGTGGGGAAAGGGGAGCATTGCACCTTCTCTGACCACTTTTAAGGCCTTTATCCTGCCTCTGCCCAGCCCTGTTTTTATTTTGTTTGAAACCTTCTTTTTTTTGACCCTGCTGATGTAAAATTTGTTATTTCATCCCTGCACGTTTGAGTCAACACCTATTTGCATTTCAGTGCATCATCTAACACGGGCTTATTTTTTTCCCCTTTTCAAAACAATTTTGCTGATTAGGGAAACGTCCTAAGGTGGTGAGATATACTTAACTCCTCCCCTTCCTTGTATCTTGATGAATAACCAAAACAGAACTTCCAGGAAGTGAAAATACCCAGCCAAAGCCCAAGTGAAGATGACCCATCATCTCAGCCATGCTGACAGCAGCCAGGAAAAGAAAGACATCCAAGAGAGGGCACACACTGCAGCCTCACCCATGCTGTCAGAATCTGGCATCCTCTCCTCAATTTCAGTTCCCCCTACCAAAATAAGAACCAGTTTCTCAAGAAAAATCAATTGCCTTGCTCCAAAATTTCCAGTTCTTATCACAAGATACACTTTTAAAAAACATTTTCCACATCTTTTGATTCCTTCCCTTTGAGGCTTTATAAAAGTCTAATTTCCATGGAGTGTCGTTCTGAAATCAACCCATCTTCTGTAATAGTCCCAGTGGGCTGATGTGGGGAGATAATTGTTTTCTGGATTGGATCAGAGTTTTAGTCTATGCTTCATTTCTGAGCTGTGATTTTTAAAGTGATTCTAATAGATACAATATCTAAACTGATACCTCTGTCAAAATTTTGGGTTTTTTGGGTTTTCTCTCTTTCCCACTTCCCAATCTTTGCTGCACATGGGGACAGTGGTGGTGGGTGGGGCTGGGTCCTGTGCCACAGCTGTGGGCAGGAGGGCACAAACCACCCTGCAAACCCCCTGGGGCTGTGCCCTCCACAGGCCACTCCTGCTGAAGATGCCAAGGCAGCTCAGCTGAGGCGGCTGCACAGGTGAGGCAGGAACAGCCCTTTCCCTCCAGGGAAGGTGGTTAATGCTCTTTTCCCTCTGTTCTTCCATTACCTGCCTGGTGCTCGCAGCACAAGCTGCACTCCAGGTGCTTCCCCTGCTCTTCCTTCTTTCTGACCTGCTAACCACTCACCCGAAGCAGCACTAATGTACCAGCAAAAGCTTTGCTGCTTTCAACACCTCAAAGGAAAGAAAAGTCCCCATAAACAACACAAAGCAGCAGTAAAGAAGCTGGAAAGAAGGAAATGGGGTTGATGAATAACCTCAGCTGCCCTGCAGAGTGTACCAGAGGGCACCACCTGCCCTGCTGTGCCTGCCTCCCAGCTGCACACCCAGACACAACCCGCTCTCTGTGCCTGCCTTCCCGTCTGCTGGAATACTGGGGGGTTTACCCTGCACTTCTGGGCTGGCTCCAGGCTCTTCCCCATGTGATTGCACTATCAATCAGCCAAAGGCAAAGATAACCAAGCCCAGCAGGCGCTGTGTGGAAACCAGTGCTGGCAATGGGCTAAGCCTGAAAGCATCCAGGGCCATTTGCCACGTAGGCCTGACTTGCTGTTTGGTTTTTAGCCCTGCCAGCAGGTTCATTTCTAGGCTGCAGAAAATCCCCCAGGGGGCATAAGCAAAAGGAGAGAAACAAACCCTTTGAAAATATAATTTATCTAGGTCTTATTTCTTTTTTGCACAACAACGAAAACAAGACAGGTAATGTCCTTTCTGTAAAGGTACAAGTAGCTCTTTGGATGCACTAAAAATGCTTTTGTGAAATAGAAACATAAGGGCCTTTAAAACAGTATGCTCTGTAACCAAATTACAGTAGCATCATGCATAACATTCCTTAAATTTACTGATAACTTCCCAGCTTCCAGTTCTTCTTGGGAACAGGAACAAGATTAATTTAACTTTAGTACTGCACTAAGACCCAGGGAAATGCCTGAGTGACATTGTGTACATCATATGTTTCACACCAACTGCACCATCCTTCTGCACTTGCGAATGCTACCAATTAACCCTGGGCTGCAATACCTTTCCTCCATCTGAGCATGATCCAAAAAGCCACCCTGGCAGATTCAACAGGAGCAGCCAACACACGATGGGAACTCTGAAAGCCATAAAGGATATTGCAAGGCCAGCATTGCACCACACAGGTGCCTGTTTTGAAGCCACAAACCAGGAGCTCTAATTCCCTGGGCACATGCTGAAGGACACCTACAATATGTGCAGCAGGATAACGTTTTCTTATTTTATAACTTGTCTAAGTGCCTGCAGACAGTTAGGGTTAGGATTCATATTTATTAGGAATTTACCTGAAAGAGGATACCTGGACACGAATTTCATCTTTTCATTGGTCTGTTTTGCAGACAAGAAAATATCAAAAATCAGCCTATAGTTCTGTTTGCTCACATATGAACACCAAAGTGAAAAGAAAGGAAAAATATCTGTAATTTTTGCCTCCTTAGAGCTCACAAACTTTATTTGAAACTCCTACTTGATAATAATCCTAGTGGTGATATGCAAAGGGTTGGAGGAGTTTCATACAAAATGATCTAGCTTTTATTTCTGTGAGGCTCTTTGCATGGCTTCATCAGAATGAGTTATGCTGGCTTTATGAGAGGAGATAATTTATAAAGCTCATATAAATGATATATTCAGAGAGTGTTTTGTGTTCCACTTGATAAGCATTAATTGTACGCAAAATGGCATACAGCAACTAATCACACCTCTTACTTGCAAGGTAGTTGTGGCCACTCAGGTAGAAGCCCATATTTTTGGATATTTCTAAGCTGGCCTTACAAACATTTTTAGCTCTTTCTTTAAGAAATGAGCAAGGTAAAATTTGTCCAATTGTTATAAATTAATAAAAGATGCAAATCTAGTCATCTGCATGAAGAAAATGGGAAGGTAGGAGAGGCTGTTTCTAATCCAAATCCCCACGCTGACTCCCTCTGCAGCAGCAAGGAAATTATTTTCTCTGCTCTGAGCCCCAGTTTTCCCCCTCAAGCGCTAGTGCTAATTATACCTGCCTCACTGAGGTTTTGTAACAAACAGCCTGCGTGTGAAAACTACTTTGATGCAAGCAAGAGCCAAGTTTCAGTAATAAACATATGGTGAATGACATTTTGCCTGGATTTATGCACTGGAAGAGTTTATTTAAATCAGATTTGGAAACCGATAGCGAGCTGGAGGAACGCTGCACCGTTTCTCAATCAATAAATAAATACTTGCTTGTGGCCTCTGCTCTAAATGCACGGAAGCCTGGCTCTGTGCCAGGCATTAGACAGACGGTGGGCTTGGAGTCTGTGCCCTTATCTTGATTTATTTGGAGCTCCTCTCTTCCAATGCTTAGTTTGAGGGCAGGGGGGAAGGTGGGAAGGTGCTGGGACCATCCAGGGCAGTGTTCCAGCACCAGTGAGCCAGGGCAACACCCTTGCGCAGGGAGCATTCTATAGCCAAAGAGCATGTGGAGAGGAACATGGACTGAATCTAGATACAGCCATTCCTAAAACTAGGCAGAGATGGAAATATGCTTTTAAAAAAATTTCTCCAATAACCAGGCTGGTCTATCCAGAAACACCCTAAAATAAAACCTTACCTGGTGTTTGTAATCCTGAACTTCAAACTACTGTACAAATTACATCAGTGCACTTAAAAACCTTATCTTAAAAGGATAGCCACTGACTTGGGCAATTTACAGACTTCAATTATTTACAATTGCCTCTTTGTCAAAGCAGGAGAAGGAGGAGGAAGGGAGAAGACTGAATCCTGGCAGTGCTGCAGTGACCCTGTTCAAAACCATGGGCACACAGAGGTTTTCAGCAAAGAGCTCAGCCCCAAAATGCTTTTTTTAAACTGCAAGCCTCCTAAGAGCGGAACTGCTTTTCTTTCATTCTGTGCTCTGGAAACTCATTTTTCATTTTCAAATTATTTAAGCCAGGCTGACTTTGTGGCTGCAATCTCAGCCCTGCCATGAGTCTGGGAGTGCCCTGCCCAGGCCACGCAGCCCCCACAACTGCAACCCCCTGTGAACACTTTCCTGATGGCTTCCCAGGCACACCAGGAATCCTCAGCAGAAACTGCTTTCCTTCTTTTGTTAATATTTCATGCAAAAGTTTCATCTTGAAGGAGAAAGACATTTTGGTTCAGAGGTAAATCTGAAATGATTTTCATATTAAGGCTCTCAATTACTCCTTCTCAAATAAGTGTTTCCATATGGACAATTGTATGACAAGTGGGATAGAGTGGTTTCTGCTTTCTTCAGCTGCAGTTACTGATAATTTCTGCAGCACAGGATGGATTCCTTCACTTCAGACCCAAATTCACTTTCCAAGATACATGCATCTTCTCCTCCCCTTCCCCCCCAATCTTAAATTACCAGTACCACAATCCCACTGGGGAACTGGGAAAATGAGGGTATAAAAATGTTTAATTTTTCTAATAGTTTTAATTACCATGTATTTTTAAAGCCCTGTGATTTCTCACGTCGCTGTGGGATAGCTGCTCTAATTTGAGTGGTGACAATGTACGTGGGTATGGAATTAAATTTAAACCTTCCATGGTTACTAACAGCTATCGTCACCACCCTGCTCAGGATAACCCTGATGCTTTGCTCTGGGGCCTCCCTTGCCATGGCCGTTTTCCCATCTCAAGATTTCAAAGGGATCTCAGAGCCTGAACCTCACCAGTTCTTCTAGCCAGGCTCTGGAAGCAGAGTCACTTACATTCCACCCATGAAATTCTTCATCTGGCCATGGGACTGCTCTCGATGAGAAATGAGACATCAGCGTGCCCGACCGAGCCACACTGTGGGCCTCTTGGACAATTTTCCTCTGGGCCTACTTCTTCAGTCCTCTTATCTGAGGTTTGAGATGCACAGACATGAGAGATGGGTTTTCAGAGTTGGTCAGGATGGGCATGTCCTGGAGAACAGTCCTACCAGACAGAGAAGGGGAAATAAACCACCTGCAGCGCTCATCACAGAGGCCTTTCTCTGGGTTTGTAAGTCTCACCAAGGAAGGGGTTTAGGGCAGTTTGTCACTGCCCAGTGTGGCAAAATTTGAAAGCTCCAGTGACTGCAGAAGGGATCTGAGGGTACCAAGGGTCTGGGTGGTAGAAGCAGAAAGATCTCCGTTAAGAAAGGTCATGCTGGCAAAACAGCCTCACTCCTCACAGCCTGAAAACGCTTGGAAGAACCAAGACAACCAAGCAGCTTTCCTTCAGTAAAGACAATGATCACACTGCCTTGCCTCCTTTTTTGGTCTAACCTTGACATTTATGAGTGTACCCAAGTCTGCAGGAGCAATTGGGATCATCCCAAAGCACAGACCAGGGAGTCCCACCCACGCCATGCACGAGTGTTCCAGCTTTTGGGCAGGCAGCTGAGTAGCCTGTCTGAGCTAACAGAAGATTAAGATGTCTAGCTTAACAGAAGATTAACATGTAAAAATAAAAGCCAAATGAAAACAAGAAAAGTGACAAAATAACAGCATAAATTACTGTGTAATATGAACATATTAATAAATTACAGGGATAATGATTTTTAAATTATCGCTTCATCGCTGATGTATTTCTGCATTAGAGGCAGTATTTCACAAGCTATATGAACTGTGCTGCTTTACAGATGTTACCTTTTATAATTCCCATTGAAAAACTGAAATGCTGATCCAGATGACACAGCTGGTTAACATAAGTATTGTATTTTCAGATTTCCAAGAAAGCTGTCAGGATGACTTGAAAAAAAACATTTGGTTTATTATTTATAAGAAACGCTAGCTTTCCAATGCCAGCTAATTCACTTAAAATGCTGTACCAATGTGCTAGGTTCAGCTGAGCAAGGGATTTCCAGCTTTGCACAATTATGGCTTTGGCAGCTAATACTGCTTGCAGCAGGGTTTTTTCCCTTTGGTTTTTGGTTTTTTTTTTTTTCTTTTTCCATGCAAGTTAACTGAATCCCTGAATTTCTTCATATGGCCTAGAATATAAATTTGCTGGTTTCAAGGCAAATTTGTTTCATTTTAAATCACGTTAATTTTCTTCTGAAGGTAAACCAATGATTATTTAGCTGCTTGGAAATTCTCAGATCACACTTCTGGACATGTGTGCGGTGTCTGTCCCACACGTTGAAACCTGTGGGAACAGAAGATCATCAATAGGAGGATGAGGAAAAGAGGGGAGAGGAGATGTTGGGGTTTGCAGTGCATGTGACTGTATGGAAACTCTTCAAACCAGGTCCTGTAGTGGCACAGTTGAGGTGAAGGCAACTCCAGTGGGAAAAAAGCAGGGTCTGGAAAGCAAAAAGTGGCATTTTTTTGTGTCAGACACTGCAGAAGGGTGGTGAGCCTTGAGTGCATATTTAATACCTAATGGAAGACAAGTAATTAGCAACAACATTAATGATCATAAGCGTTAGTAGTTCCGGCCCTCCAAGATTTTATGATGTGGAAAGAATTACTGTACATGTCAAAATGGGAGGGATTTGGACTCTTTGCTCTTCCATCGAAAAATACAAATACTGACTTCCATTTCTCTCCCTCAACACCTTTGTTCTCTGAGAAGACAAAGGCTGGTGGAGGAGCAACAATCTCATATTTCCCAGTGCTCTGTCTTCTGAAGATGGGGAAAAAAAGGAGAAATACCTCAATTTTCAATAGCAGGATGAGGGGTTTATTTCTCTCTTCATTCATTAGGAGCTGTCAGGTCTCAGGGCACATCAGAGGCACTGGGAGCAGTCAGGTACCAGCTCCCAGGCTGTCTCTGGGGCTGGCACAGAGGCAGAAATGGAAATGGGCATCACAAGCACATCCCCAAGGAGAGAGCTTTTGCACAGGTCCTTGCCAGACAAATGGACTGTTCCTACAAGAACTCCCAGGCATGGGGGAAGGTGTGGAAGAAGCTCCATTAGCCCCAGAACTCTTGGGAGTGCTGTGCTCCCTGCTAGAGGGAAGAGAGCAGATGCTGTCCCACAGAAAGTGCCTCAGGGATGAGGGTTCTCCCCTCATCCACCAGCCCCTTGTGCCAGTGGGATCCTGTGCAAATCAACCAAAAGCCCCTGAACCCCCCCCAAAACCTGAAACAAAGCAAAAGAACTCCACCCAAGGAGGAAGAACCGTGCTGGCAGCTGGTCACTGCAGTACTGCTCTGAACCATGCCAAGGTGATGGGCTCAAGCACATGATGCAGAGCCAAACTTGCAAGGCAGAGCACTGACCACAGGAAACACTCATCACCCCCATTTTGAGAACAGCTTGCCTGATTTTTCACTGGCCTGAGGCAGCCTGCTGAGGGACCTGCAGCCAGAAAGAAAAGTGAATAAAAACAGTCAGGGATGACTTGCCGCAGGGAGCCCAAACTGACTGAATTGTGGATCTGATAAGGTGCCAGAAAAATTTATTAATTAATTGACTGGCAGTGGGAACCATGCAGGCAGCAGCAGCCCCTACCTGCATCCACTGACAGCATCCTCTTGCCAGCCCCACCAGCCAAGACACCAGGAGTCTGTGGGGAGGAAGCAAAAGGAGCATCCCGGGGATGCACATGCCCTCCACTGCTCCCTCCCTGCCTCCCCATGCTCCTGTTATCAAGGCTTGAGTCCCTGCCCAGAGGCAGCACAGGTGCCTTCACATTTGTTTTTAATGAAGGATACAACTGTGCAGTCCAACAGCACATGGATGCAAGGACAGCCTGGGACTTCAAACATAAGCCCTTGAGATATGCTTGCCATAAAAGCAAACATCCCTGCCAGCACACACAGTGTGCAGCACATGGTGCTTCCCTGGGCATCCCCCAGCAGCCACCTGTCCCACCCTGCAACTAGCAACAGCCCCAAAACCTGCAGGGCCGGGCAGATGCACCACCCTGGCCATGCAGATGTCCCCAGACAAGACCCTGACACCAACACATTTTATTTTGTCTCAGCAGTGCAAGCAATGGAGATCAAATGTTGCCACCAGTCCAACCCAGAGCCAGCCAGACCCTGACAAACTGCTGCCAGTAACTTGCAATCTCTCTGGAATACAGCTGTGGGCTTTGCAAAGAGTGGCACCTATATTCATGGATTATGGTGATGGGACTTCTCATTTATTTATTTATTTCCCTTTGCCTCTCTCCTCTGTGTCCAAGCAGCCCTGGGCTGTAATTAGCAGCGTGCTGCTTTCCCACTGCTTTCCCAAAAGTGCAGAGAAAAACCAGAACGTGGTGGGTAGGGAAACACAAGCAGGATTAAATACCAACATAAATCATTCTGAGGGTGTAGGACCAGGAACAATTTTTTCACATTTCACTCACTATTTAAAAAGTACAACCACCTCCAACCTCCAAAAGACACCTCCTCGCCTCCATTGTGAAATGGAAATGAGGGTGATGTGTGATTTCCATCCTCCAGGCTCCCCCTCTGATTCCCACCAAATTCTTCTCTGTCCCCTTGGATGCCACCAGGCCCAGCTCAGCTGCAGCCCCATGTGCCCCACACTTGGCCAAGTGCCTTGGAGCAGCCTGGAGACCAGACCCAGCACAGAAGCCACTGGTCATGTGCTGGGGCACCTGCTGAGGGTGGATGTCCCCAGTGGCCTTCACAGCACCTCAGTAATTCCTGTTGCTGACCTCTCTGCATGTACACCTGTTTTTCACCGGCAAAACTGGTGTGTCTGGCCCCCCTTTCCTTTCTCTGCTTTTCCTGCAAGAAGCTGTTTATTGCAGGCTGCCTCACAGTCTTCTTCCCTCCCTCTCTGCCTCTGCTTCTAGGTTTGTTATGTATCAGCTGCAATGGCTTCTGGAAGTTTTGCAGCATCGTATTTCTCACTCCTTGCCCTTTTTCTCCTAATGCCTCATACCTCAAGAATGAGCTATTTGTCATTTTTCAGGAAATCTGCCTTACAAAGGTCTTGGCTGCTCCAAGAATCTGGGAAGCTCCAGGAGACAGCTCAAGCAGGAGCTGTAACCTCTGATTCCTTCTCCTCCTTCGCATGCTGCGAGGCACAGGGGGATCCTCACCTTGCACCACTTCCCTATATCCCTCCAGCTCCATCTCATCCCATGTGCATCTCCCACAGCGTGCAGAGATGACTGTGTGGCTCCTGCTGGGCTGCCTTGCTGGCTCCAAAACCTGAGCAGAGCTTTTCATCAGTGGGGGCTGGACCCCCATGTCCTGCCCCACACTGTGGGGAGCCTTGCACTGAAATCTGTTGGGAGTGGGGCCCAGAAGCTGCTCAGGCTGTCACAGGGAGCTGGGAGCGCTGGGGACTCACGTCCTGCTGCTCCAACAACCCCCAGCTCAGCGTGAGAGCTGTGCAGATGGGCAGACAGCACGGAAAAGCTCCCACCTCCTGCGAGCAAACGCCACCCCCGTGCCTGGGAGGGACGAGCACCATGGGGACTGCCAGCGTGTGAGCCTCCTGCCTCTCCTCAGTGGCACACTGCTGAGCAGAGCTGGATGGATACACACACAACCAGCCCTCCAGCCTCACACGCATTGCTGCATCTCTCCATGCACCACAGCTCTCAATGAAAGCTGCAGGAAAGGGCCTGGCAAACACAGTTTCCCTCAGCCTGTAATACTCCCATGCCTGAGCCTTACTAGATTCCTACAGTAAACCCAAGAGGGTGTCTGGGGCTGCTGCAGGTAATTGAAAGAGTGATAATTGTATCAGGTGTAATCTCACCCTCCCTCCATGCAGCCAAGCATGGGAATGGCTATGTCACTCTGAGCAAGGGACCCTGCCATGTCAAAGAGTGAAAAGGCTGCAAGTCCCCCCTGCACCTGTCAGATAAATCTACTGCAGCCTCTTATCAGCAGCAGTGCAGGATCCCTGAGCCAGCCTGCCTGATCTGGGGAGCACCGAGGTGCTGTGGAAGATAAAAAACAGCAACCCACAATTCACACCAGCAGCAGCAGAGCCGGGGCTTCCTTCACTCACCAGTGCAAACACCTTCCCCTGGGTGAGCCGCACCAGCAGGTCTCTGCTGTCAGCAGGGACCCTGTGTGCACCTCAGCTGTCACCACCCACAGGATTTTGGGCATCAGAGGCCGCATTTAGTAAGCCCCACTGTCACCATGGCAACCAGATTCGCTTAAACGTAGGGCTGCAGAGGCCTGGATGCTCCGGCCCTGGCAGGGCAGGGGGTGCCGTGTGCCGTGGATGCTCCGGCCCTGGCAGGGCAGGGGGTGCCGTGGATCCTCCGGCCCTGGCAGGGCAGGGGGTGATGGCACTGCCCTCACCGGGGCTGTGCTGCTGCCCCCCGAGCAAGGTGGTGCCCATAAAGAGTCTGGTCTTTCTGAGTGTTTTTGCTGCATGTTCAAATGAATTGCCTGTCATGAAAAAAAAGAGAAAGGAATTACAGTTATTTTCTTCCCAGGAGGTGCAATTCAGTTCAGGGAAGGATCCCCTTAAAGGATGTACCTTGCAAACCTTTGTTGTTCTGAGCTACACTCTGTGAGACTGCAGCTCCAGGAGAAGGCTGTGGAAGACAACAGGCAGCCACCACCAGGGATGGTGGCAGCTTTTGAGGACAAGGTCCTCACCAAAGGCCTGGAAGTCTGGGTAATCAGCAGGAATTATTAACTTGGAAAAGAGCTCTAAGATCATTGAGTCCAACCACTAATCCTGCACCACCGTGTTCACCTCTATTCACATCCCTAAGTGCCACATCCACACAGCTTTTGAACCCCTCCAGGGATGCTGATTTCCAAGGCATTGCATCCCTCAGTTCTCAGTAGCCACTATGGATGTGATCCACTGATGGAGCAGCAGCCTGCCTGTAACCAGGCAAGCCCGTCCTACAACAGACATCACAAAGATTTTAGTATCCAAGCCAATCACAAGACTCCAGGGTTTTATTCCTGTGATGTACAAATGCTCACACAAGCATGACTTAATTTAATTTTCAGTGCTCAGCAGAATGCATTTTTTGTTGCATCTCAGCTGTGTTGCAGAGATAAATGATGCGTTTAGTCTTTTGACAATTTTGCTAAAGCTTAATTCTCAGCTGATCTCTTTCAAATTATGTATATTTCAGGGATTTTTATCCTTAATTAATCTTTGTTATAAAAAGAAAAATAGGAGTTTTGGAAGAAATGCATTTTCTGCTATTGAAATAATATTTTCTCTCATTCCTCTCTTATTTCCTTCCATTCCCTGAGCCTTGGCCTTTCACTGCCCTTGCAAACAGGCAATCCCTGAGACCTCTCCAGTACATTTGATACTGCAGGAGACTGGAAATATTTCAGAGCCAGGAAATAATGACAGTTATTCCATTAGATAAAGATATTCCTCCACAAGCCTCACTAAAAAAGCATTACACAGTTAATATTATTACCCAAAACTCCCTTCCAGCTCTAAGTAGCCCAGATATCCCTTTGTCCTGCTGCTCTGCACTGTATCCCTCTCTTCTCCTGAGAACACCTTGGCAGAGTTTGCGGAACAGCACAGAACACTTTTGCCATAACACATGTGCTCTCTTTGTCCTGATGCGAGTCCCAGGCACTGACCGGGCAGCCCCCCAGCTCCCACAGGCTCAGGTTTTCTGCAAACACCTGCAGTGTGCTCTGAGCAGGTGAGCTCCTGACCTGGCTGCTGGCTTTGGCTGCCCTGCAGCACATCCTCACCCTATGGGCTCATCTCTGGCCTCCTGCTTCACCTGAAGGAAGTGCAGCCAAGGCTGCCGGGCCAGCAACAGCAGGAGAAGCAACAATAATGCTCCCCACACATACACTTCTCAGCTCCAAAGCACTGTTTCCTGGGCTGTGCTCTGATTCCTGAGAAATTCTGCCTCAGTGAGCTGCAGTTACCCCTCCCCAGCCCCAGTCCCCTTGGAGCTGGAGCTGTGGGGATGGGCTGCAGGTGCTCTTGGTGCTGGTGCAATTGCCACACAGGCTGAGAGGCTTTAAGCCACCACTGGGTCATCTCTGTGCTTCAGCTTTCCCAGAGAGGGACTAGAAAGTCCCTCAGACTTCCTAGGAGAGAGCAGCCAAGAAACCCAGAGGAAGGGCCAGATTACACATGGGGACACAGCAAGGGGGGGAAGAGGCAGACAGGGCAATATCCCACTTTTACATCTTGTCTCTTGATAACTGTGTGATACTGAGACAATCTAAATGCTGGGAAAAAGATCATATTCTCTCTCCAAAACACCTGTGCTGGCTAACATACATCTATATACATACATATATATATATATACACACACACATCTACGTATGTAACTTCGTGGAGGCAGAGCCTGTGCTGACACTACCTTCACACTCCTGATGAAGCTGTGAGGAGCCAGGAGTAATTCTGATGCACTACACACAAAGGTGAACTTGGGTTAACTGTGTTAAAAAACAATAATAAAAGCACAGTCCACAGGAAGTGGAGAAAGTAAAGTATTTCTATAAATAATTTTACTTAAAGCTTCATACTCTGGGACTGGCATGGGAGCAAAGATGCCAAAGAGGAGCCCAGCAAGAAATTCCAGGCAGTGCAGAGCAACTGTCCATTCTCTAACTAGTGCATGAATATTTTTATTTTACTGGCTAGCTATACCTTAATAGAATAATCACTATAGATTGTAGAATGTAGAGTGGCCTGGGTTGGAAGAAAACTCAGTAGTTCCAACCCCCCCTCTGCCGTGGTTGGAATTAGATTCCAGTAGATGTCACAGCACATATTCTCAGTCATTATGGAAGACCACCCCAGAGGTGCTCGTTCACAAGGATGAGTTTCAGACAAGCCACATGATGGCTCTGGTGGTTTTAACAGAAAACATCATTTAGGAGCTGCCAGCCGAGAAGCTGGGTGAATCAGGACCACAAGTCCTGACACATTGATCCCCCCATTCCCCACTGGGAAGCTGCAGACAACACATCCCCAGGGAGCCTGGGCTGGGGCATGCCAGCTTTTATACCCCTTTGGGTCCCCACAGAAGCAAGATTTGGTGGGCTGGATGGCATCTCCTGGTGCAGGCTGTGCCAGGAGCTGCTTCCCTGGCAGTGAGCTCTCCCTGAGCCCCTGGCAGCAGCAGCAGTGGGGCTTTCTGGGGATGGGAATCCCTGCACCCCCCAAAGCCTGTGTGAGTCATGGAGCTGTGAGAGATGGAAGGTTATTTCTGGATGTAACTTTCTGGACTGAGGGAAACACTGCGGTGTCAGCACCCAGCTGTGCTTTTAGGAGGTGAGTTGTTTGGCAAGTCTTGCAAATCTATTTCCATATGCAGGCACACGCATGAATCACTCCTTACAAGAAAAAGCTGCAGGGGTGAAAGGGCCAAGACAAACTTTGCTGGGAGTGAAGGCAAAACCATTATTTTCTTTCTCCACTATAAATAAAATAGCCACACAGAGGCAGGAGAGGCCAGAAGCCCCCTTTCTCTGCTTGTTTTCCCCAGCAGCTTGTTTCCTCTGCTTGTTTTCCCCAGCAGCTCCTCAGCAAGGATCAGTACTATCACCTATTGATGCCAATCTACTTTGGCAGCAACGTCAGCACTTTTAACAATGTGTCTATAGCTTATTGCCAATATTATTTCCCCATCTGCTAAGAGAAAATTTATCTTCTTCCCCTGTCCAGTCACTCTTTCCCCATAAATATCAGTGTTTTCCTAACACCACCTATTCCCAAGGAACAAAAACAGGAACAGTTTATAGGAACAAAAAGCTTGAGCCCAGCACGCAGGCAGGATCAGTGTCCCAGAGGATCTGGGAAAAGGAACCAGGGGCAAAATGGTGGCTGTGATAAACAAAAGAACAAGGCAGAGAAAAGAAAAAGGGACAAGAGGGGAAGAAAATAAGGAACAGGAAGAGAAACATGTGGAAGAACTTCCTTCCAGCAGCAATCCCTGCTAGGAAATCCTGATGCCCCTCAGTAACCCTAGTCTCCCTAAGAAAGTACAAACCTAGGAACAGTCTCACCTAGTCTCACCAAGGAAAGTGGACAGAGGCAGATGCAAAAAAGGAAGCATGAAACAACTTACAATGCCACAAGCATTTCTTGCTTGGCTAAATTTCTACTTGCTACATCTGAGGATCAGCATCTCTAACTTCCTCTCCAACATCAACAGTTGTGATCTTCCCTCCATCTGGCTCCTTTCTGCTTCAGCTTTCATGTGTGCGTTCGTCACATTGATCCTTTGGGCCTGTTAGCCCCACAGTACTGCAGCAGACAGCCTCTCACACACATTGTGGTCAGTAGCTCCTTCAAGATTTAAATCCTTGCATATGATTATACTTAGACCAATCACCCTGTGGTTGCTCCTGATTTATACAAATTTCTGTACTTATATACTCTCCAAGTATATTTTCAAAACATACCACCCATTCAGAGAGCTGTTAAAGAGCACTGCTAATTTGACAAGCAAGCAAATGTGGTATTTTTTATTGTGGCTAGGAAAGAAACTTTTGCAATTTCCTGGAATAAGTGCCATCAACTCTTAACTTGCTTCTGTCTCGACTCCTGTAGTCCTTGTTTCCATACCCTAAATCTCATTCTTGGCTTTCCTTCCACAGTCCTTTAGCCAATACTTTAGACCTCTCCCTTACCATCATTGCATCATTTCCCACTTATTTAACCTTGCTTTTTCTATTCAAGTGTCTGGAAAAGTTTTCTGCTGCTTTTCAACCATGATCAGCAAAGATAACTCAGCTGGACTCATGCTGGTTTTCACTGTATTCCTAGACTGTACTGGTCATATACAAATTACTTGGCTAACAGGTCATTCTTCCATTCCTTGCTAGCTTTTTATTTTTCTCTGACATGGACAGTTGCAATCCCTACCTTACAAGGCTAATTGAGATTTAAGGTCCTCATAATTCCTGCCCTCTTATCCTGCAGAGAACACAGGCTTTAGCCAGTCATCCCAGCTGACTGCAAGGCAACTCCCTTGTACAAGGTCCAAACTCCTTCGTAATACCATCCTTGCACTAAGGCTGAGCTGATTCAACTCTTCAGCATGTAATAAATTTATCACTCTATTCCACAATCTGTGCTTCCTCCTCTGCCAGGGCTCTGGATCCCAGCTCGTTCCTTATCACAAGTCTGCCCTCCAAAACTTTACTTTCCATGCCATTGCCTGCTTTCCTTTTCTACACGACTGCCTTCAGGTCAGCACCTGAACTCCACTATAAATTTTAAGTGCACATCTAGTCTCAGGTGAATTTTATCAGCCTAGTTTCTGTCATGGCCTACTCAGAGCCCTGGGAGCTTGGTACGGCTTCCTTGCCTCATCATCTCAGACTTGCGGTGTAGCACTGCTACCACCATCTCATCTCCTGGCTACCTTGAAAAGAGAATGAAATAAATAACCCAATCTCTGCTCCCAGATCCACTACTCATTCCTTCCCTTTCTCTGGCACTCTGGTCCATGGCTGCAGGGCCTTCTCAGCCCATCAGCTCTGCAGCTTTATTTAAGCTCAGCCAGAATGTCAGACCCATATTCCCTTCAGAGTGCTCTTGCTCCTCAGAGAAATGCAGTCTGACTACAAAGCTTATTAAATATGTACTGAAAACAATAAACAACCAAGTGACAGATAAACAAATCACCTCCTCCTCAGGCAACCTTGTCAGAAGGTTACTTCTCCCTCCCCAGGGAGGCACAAGATCTCTCATTTATGTGATAACGTGCAGATCTGCACCACGGTAATGACTTTATACACATCACATGCTTCAGGGCTTCAGCCACTTGCTTGCTGAATACAGGAAGGAAATACTTCCCTCTGTAAAAATTTGGTGAGATTTTTTTCATGACTATTTCACCTTCTGAAGGATCAGCAGTAGGTGTGGACAAAGCACAGGAATGGACAAAGAATGAAGAAGGTCCTCCCTCTTGCAATTGATACTTACCTGGATAATCTGGCAATCAAATTTATTACCAGACCTGGCAAACAACTATTAATCCAGTCTTTCACTGTTCTCTCAGTCTGGCAAGGCATTCATTTTCTCTTACCTTCTTGGATCTGTACCTTAGTATATCTCAGCTCTGCACTTGCAATGTCCCTCTGCTCCTTCTGCTTTCTGAGGTATGGCTCTCATCTCTTCAACTCACAATGCCAGAAACGTCTTCACTTGTCTTAAATTACAGGCATATATTGTGGAAATTTAATGGCACATACAGGCAACCAGATGGAGTCTTTACCCCCTCACTCTCCACTGGTGAGACACACCTGGAGAGCCATACCCAGGTCTGGGCTCTCCAGCACAAGACAGACATGGACTTAATGGAGTGAGTTCAACAAAGGAACACAAAGGTGATTAAGGGACTGGAAGACCTGAAGAAATGGAGAGAGCTGGGACTGCTCTGGAGAAAAGGTGATAAGTACTTGATGGGGGGAGTAAAAGGAAAGAGCCAAGCTCTTCTTGGTGAGGCCTGGCAACAGGACAAAAGCCATTGGACACAAACTGAAATACAACAAAATTTTAAATTTAAGAAAAAACCTTCTGTACTCTAAGAGCTCTCAAGCACTGGCACAGCTTGCCCAGAGAGGTTGCAGAGTCTTCATCCTTGCAGATACTCAAGACCTGACAGTACATGGCCCCAGTCAACCTGCTCCAGCTGATCCTGTGTGAGCCCATCTCAGCAGTGCCTGCTGGCCTCAGTGACTCTCATGCTGTAACACAACAGCAGTTATGATCCATGCCAGTCTCCTCTGGCATAGAACACTGGGAAATTAGCCCAGGTCTCAGTGTTCAACTGCTCATTTAAAGCAAAGGAGATTATTAAATAGCCAAATGCTGAGAGCAATGGGCTTGCTCAATCACAGCATGGTCAGCAGCATCAGCTGCCTCAGGAATGCAAAAGCTAAAATATGAAACAACCACCTCTTGCTCAAGTCCTGCTGCTGTAAGAATTGCCAAACTGGGTGTCCAGACCCAAACTTTCAGCAGACAACCATGCCAGGCTCTGCCCAAAAGTGAAGGGGGGGCCATGGGGACTCCCAGAGCAACTAGTGATGGCCACAAGTGGGGCTGCACAAGGAGCAGACACTGTCATGTCTGTCACCATGCCTGCAGGCTTCCCACTGGTGGCTAAATCAGTCCTGCAGCACAATCTTTGCCAAGTTACTTTACCTAAAACAAGCTTCTGACAGGGATGACAGAGCCAAGGCAGCCCTTGCCTTTGCAATCATTGGCAGAATACTGCCCAGAGCACACAGCTATCTGTCAGCCTGATGAAACCTGGTGTCACATGTCAAACTGAAACTGCTCGAGTTATTTTAAAAATATTTAAAAAAATCAGGGCCTCACAAAACTTGTTATTTTATAAAGTTCAGCAGGCCTGGTACTGCAACATCAGCTCAGCAAGACACAAAACCCCAAGCCTTATCTCTAGCTCCATCAGCTCATCTTTTTTTACTGCCAGGAAAGTGCCTACAAGCCTGAACATTTACATATAAAAATGTGCATGTAGACATATTTTCCCAAAATCATTGAAGACCAAGAAGTCTCATCCTTTTGCATGCTCAAAATGGCCACTTTTAAGGGGATTAAACATAATTCCAAAAGCAACTAAGAAAGCAAACTGAAAACTATTTTTCAAATGGTTGTTTTGGTGCTTGTGGTTTTTTAGCATTTGGAATAGCTGATTCTCACGTCCTTCTCTTAGTCAAAGAAGTGGGAAGACTCATCAATCTGACTAATCTGAGCAGCAGTATCTTGAAAAAAGAAGGGAAACTGATTTCGAAGTACTAAAATTGTAAATTCAGCTTGCACCCAGAAAATGCCCCCAAATTTTCATTATTTTACACTCTGAATGCCACTTCACTAAAAACTTAAGCTAGGGAGGAGAGAGGTCAGGACTCCTCTAGAGGCTTCAGAAGAGGAAAATGCTGAAAAATTCCTACCTGTACCCAACAGTAGGCAACACTAGCACAAGCTTAAGTAGGGTTAAATCTACTGCAGTTTTGGAGGAAAATCCAGAAAAAATTGAATGCTGTCTTCTGCAAAAAAGATACACTAAGAGCTAATGCACTTTGTGCTTAATAGCTGGTGAAAAGCAGAATTATGATAGTGCAGAAAATATAAGACACTATATAAAATACTATCTCACACAGCAAGATTCAGGTGGCTAAAAAATACAGGAAATCTCTCGAGTGGGCACCAATGATGGTTTTGGCATTAAGGTGGGGTATTCACTAAGAATAAGGAAGAAATCTGTACAGGAAGACAGTCCCGTGCATGACGTCACTGATGAGGCCACAGAATCCAAAACTCAGCCTTCAGTGGCAGCAGGGTTTTCCTTCAAATTGATCCACAGTTTCTTCTGCATTAGGAAAAAAAGAAGGAAAGCTGGAAGAGATTGGATGCCCTGAAACGAGAGAAGCTTTGGAAATTGTTTTTGGTCCTTCCAGGAACATTTGAGTATAGCTTAGACTATCCCTTGGAGACATGCAGAAACTGCCCCTCAGTAGGATGGCAGGGCTTGCTTCAGGAAGGAGCCTGGCCATCCTACCTGGATGCACAGGACACAGCTCTTTTGCATGCTCTGGACACTTTTCATTCTTCTGAGATGCAAAAAGTTCCAAAACCTCTTTTGTGACCAGATACTTTGTACATTCCCTAGTGGATCACTCATCCTGGGCTGATTTGCTTATCTAACAAATTCTTCAGCAACTACAGCAGACATTTCCAGCCCAAGTGATTGGTAGCATGGACCTTTTGGGTTAAATCTACCAACTGAGAGCCTAAGCAGAGTCACTGCTGAGCAGAACCCCCCCTTCTGTACTGTCAGACTGGCTGGTGGAACTGCCAGGGCCCAAGTGAAATGCAGGCAGACAGCATTTCAGACTGTGCTGCCCAGCAGCGCTGCCACGCAGCACGGGGCCTCTCCAGAGCAGGACTTACCTCAGGTAACCTGCAGTGCTCAGGGAGCACACAGGGCTCAGCAGGAAAGCCAAGTGGTCACGCAAAGTGTCACTGTCCCCTTCTGCACACAGCGTGCCCCTGAACCAGAGGGACAAACAGCTCCACCTGGCAGACGAGCACACAGACTCTGTGCGTCTGTGCTGCACCTCTACACAATCTGAAATGAAAAGTTACATCTGAAATAGTCCCAGATATTATGAAACCTCTTTATTTTTGCCACCTGTCGTATTTTGTCAAAATTAGCAAGAGCTAAAGTGGGAAAAACATATAAGAAAGCAGGCACTGAGCCTATATTTAATAATGGTACCTGCAAGGAGGGCTAAGGCAATACCCACATCATTGCACCATTTGGCATCATCTGTCAGCTCTTCGCAGCATGATGGACTTGGGAAGGATGCTGAGCACAGTTAGGGAGAAAATGAGAAGGCAGAGCTTTGACAGTTCTTCTCTGACTAAAAGAGAGAGCATTTGAAATAAAATTGTAATCATTATAAATGATACTTGTTGACCTTTTTAAACACTCCAGATAAGGGGAAAACACACAGAGGGCTTTTTTTTCTTGGGCACTCTACTTGTGGGTTACATTCCACTCATTTTAGTGAAAACCCAACATTCTAACCAGACCTTGGGGGAAGTCTGCAGAACTGAAGAACTGACAGAAGTCAGTAGCTGGGTAACACATGGGTTTATTTTTCGATAAAGAACTGACCTTGAATCTTGAAACAAGTCACTCATCTCTTACACCAGCGGTGCTCTCCTGTCCACAGCAAAAGAGAGCAAGAAGCACACGCGTGTGGTGCCTGCGCGCTTCTGCCACTGAGACAGCAAGAAAGGGCAGGATGCTTAAGTTCATGCACATTTTTATTGAGTAGTAATATAAAATGCTTCTTTCATTGTTACAAGTGCATGCTTTGATTGCCAACATTTCGAAGTCAAATTACAAAGGCAAGGCTGTAGGCTGTAGTGAATTACTTGGGCACTTATACAATTGTTAAAAAATATCAATGGACTGTTTGTTTTGTTTCCTTTTCTTTTTTAGAATGAACCAGTTGAAACCCGTAACTGATATACAAAGGGAAAAAAGTGAAAAAATTACACATTTTGTGGCACATGACAAAACAGAACAAAATGACTAAACCATTATGACATTAACAGTTATCATGCATTTAGAATTTCACATGTAACTACAAACTTATTTAAATTTCACAAGGTTTGCTAAACATGCTACCCATCTATATGTGCACTGACAAGCTTATGTTAAAAACTTTAAGAATACTCTCCCCCCTTAGATTTTTCAAAGCTTTTTTGATTACAAAATTTCAAAGGCATTAAGCATTTTCTTTTTAGAGAATATAAAGTACGCCAGTATACATACATTTCCAGTATAAGTCAGACCACTAAGCGCATTACAGTCCCATACAGGCCTATACAGCCATTTTTTCTTAAAAAACATGCATAGGCAGATTTTTACAGAATATAGATGCTTTTCACTGCACTTAATATGGTGTCTTGTTCACTATACTTAAAAATGCACCACTCATAAATATTTAAATTTAGCAAGCCACAACCAAGACTTGTTTTACCAAAAAAACCCCAGAAAACCTCCCAAACCAAACCCCCCTAAATATAAACAGCAAAAAAAGATAAATGTTATTATTCCAGTTTTTTTTTAACAAAGAAAAAGATAATTGCTGCCAAATTAGTAAGGTAAGTGTTATATTTAAAGAAGGGCATTGAAGCACACTAAAGAAACCTGAGGTAAGCATAATCTGTACAAAATTAAACTGTCGCTCTCGCTCGCTCTCTCACTCTCTCTCTCTCTCTCTTTTTTTTGGCATTTTAAACAAATTTCCAACTTTTTTTTTTCTTTTTTTTCTCTATATTTTTAAAGAGTGCCTAATTTATTTCATAGCCATTGTCTGACAAGAGTAGCAAAACATTATCAATAAATAGTCCTTATTTAGTTTGTACATTTTGTTAAAAATGTTTCGATGTTGTAGATGTTGAGTGCTGCAACTGTAAACGTACAATAGTTAGTAAGAAATTAAACAAAGTTTTCATGTCCAGTAACATAATAAAAGGCCTTTCAGTAACATAGCTAGACGTTCCCAATGCAGTAGGAAAACATGTTCATTCCCCTAACTTTGCAATATATACCAGCATGAGCTTTCATTTTTCTACAAGCATTTAAAGGCATATCCAAAGGAGGTGTGTCTCCCCCACCCGCCCTCCCACCAAAATAAAGTTGACGATCTCTTTGTTGATGATTTTTGTAAACTGAATCCAACACCTGGCCCCCAGAGCAAACAAGCTATTATCAGAGGCAAGAACACCCCAGTGCTGACGTGCAGCAACCCCATCGCGCCCTGCAGCTCACCCCCCCTCCCGGACAGTGGTCACTGGATATTGCTGCTATTACTGCCGTTGCTGTCCGTGCCATTAGTCTCTGTGGAGATTGCCTTGTTGATGGAGTTAAGGTTGGCATCGGATGGCACGTCTCTGCGCGGAGGCATTCGCTCATTAATTCGATCTAAGCCTTTGGCCTCTTCGAAGCTAGTGATCTTATGCTGGGGTGAAAATCCTTTGATAGCTAAATAAAGGATTATTGAAAAATAAAATTAGCAAGTTAAAACTCTCAGCAGCTTTTCCCCCAATTTAGCAACAAGTGCAGGAGTCCTTCTTTGGGAAGGCAGCAAAGAGAAGATCTGACACCACCACCAACTCCTTACCACGCTCAGAAAGAGCTGGGGCTCACCACCACCATCCCTTCCAACACAACCATTGTTTTCAACACGATCAACTTCCAGTATTTTGTTGTCCACTGGGGCTCTGCTCAGAACACCAAGACGCTGACATGAAACTATGGTTTGCACTTGGAACCATGCTGAGGGCACAGCTGTGAGCTGGTGAATTGGCATTTGCTGTCACCACTTACAGCCTGTGGACACTGTGCCTTGTCCTAGTGCTCTTCCATCAGGCAAAACTCTCACCTGACTGCCAAAGATCATGCAAAAAGTGCTGGCTACTTCCAGATGGTGATGACATGGTGAGGCCACTTTGTGGGATATACATGAAAGCTAGGGAAGATCTGCAGTGACCCTACAACAAGCTGCCTTCTGTTCTCAACACAGGTGAGCTGCTTGTTGATTGCCTGGGGCAATTATTCTCCCTGATACAACCCTGGACTCATAGAAAGCAGCTTGACTCAAATGGCAGCAGCACTGTGCAACACAGATCAGGGATATTGTCATTTTGGAACAGCTATACAGTTTAGCTCAGGAAATGCACTGACAAAAGACCAAAGTTCCAACTGAGGATTTATGATCTGCCCTTTAGCAGCGACATTGGTGAGGCCATACCAACCTCAGAAGGAAGCCACAGGCCAAGGAATGTAGTCACAGACTGCGATTTTTATTTTATTCTCTCTCTAATTGAAGTGTTGCAGATCTTTAGATTTAAAGCAAAAGAGAAAAAAAGCACTGGAGGCAAACAGCAGGTCACAGCCCCACAGATCAGCCTTCTGTGTCTTTTTTCTCTTATCTGTACCAAATCAGTGCACTGCACTTCCAGAACTGGAATTTCTGCTAGGCCTCTATCATAACATGCCACAGAGCAGAAATGGTGCTTTAGTACCAGGAAACTGCAAACTCCCTGGGGAGAAAATGGTAGGGGAGTTTCAGGGATCCAATTCAGTATTCCTTCTCCCCTTTTCTCTTCTCCTTACCCCCAGATACTCTCCTTCCTATGTGCAGTCCCAGTTCTGGACAAGCTGGTAACTTTGTTAAAAAAAAAAAAAGCCTAACACAGCCAAAACCCCAGAACATCCCTGGTACCAAGCTACCACTCCTTGTATTTAGTGGGGAGCAAGAAAAGGCAATTTTCATGCTGGTCGCACCAGCCTTTCCTGTGAAAAATGATAGATCCTGCTTGCCTCAGGATTTAGTTCTTTAGCCAGTTTCACAAATGTTTCATTGGAACTTTGTGAAGTGCATGGTTTTTAACATGTATTATACTTCAACTCAGAAAAATAACAACATAACGGTGACTAGTCAAGTGAGCAGGGACGGAGCAGTGAAAATAGAACAGGTTGTACAGTGAGTTTTCTTAGGGTTTGCCTTTTGGGTTGGCTTTTTTTTTTTATTTACCTTCTACCACAAAATGAAGAAGTCTAACAAGCACCCATGCTAACCCCTTAAAGCAATAGTTTAATGGATGGCTGCATTGAAGCTGAAGCAGTTGCCATGTCCTGGAGCTTGCCAGCAGCACAGCCCAGTTGGTGTCACTGGGCCCTGAAGGAGAACTGGTGAAACTTCTCCTCCATCAGAAGCTTCACCTGTGTGGAGCAGTAGTTGTGACTATGGTGACAGTGTCTAACTAGCAAGGATGGCAAATCAAGAATGAACTTGAGGGGTGCATGTTGCTGGCATGGGGGCACATTAAGGGATTGTATTTCCAGTAGACACATTATTGTCTGTAACACTAAGGAAGGTGCTCTGCTGTAGTTGCTGGTCAGACAACGAATATTAGCAGGTTACATTGAGAGTCTACTAAAACACAACACATAGTCACAGAAAATCACAGAAAACAGCCAAACTGTCAACAAGAATGCACACTGCAGATTAGAGATTGCTGATAGGAATAGATAATTCCAACATAAATAGCAGCTTACTCACTGCTATTTAGAAAGCAGTTGTATTTTCTCTTACTTGTTTATTCTGTAATTTTAATCACTGCTTTAAAAAATTCAAAAACAAATTCAACTGGCCAAAAAGGCACATCTTACCAAAGGACAACAATCACTAGACTTTTTTTTTAAAATTAGTTAAAAAAAATACCCACAGAAAATTTGAGAGGGGCAAGAACAAAATACAACTGAAGAATTTTGTTTTAAAGGGGAATTCTGAAAATTCTTCTTCCAAAACTTTATAATACTGAAAAAATATTGTACATCTACATTGCAATACATGGTTTCTTAGATTTTACCTGAAGTGTTCAAAATTGTTAAGGGTTAAATTAGAGGTCTGTCAACAAAACACCAGTTTTCAATACTGAGCATTCAGAAATCTTCTAAGGCAGCCAGTCACTTTATATGCAGCTAAAATGGTGCCTGTGTTAATGGTTGCTCTAATGTAAATATCCAGTGTGTAAACTGCCACTACCAAAAGAAGCAGACATCTTGCTGACAAATGTCTTGTGTTGTTTTACTTTTAAAGGGAAACAGAAACATGCTGTACTATAACAAAAGACCAATCAAATTTTTTCATTAGTGACCTAAAGGAAAGGAAACAAACTGAAGCATAAATAAAAAAAAAGCGGAAAAGAAACAACAACAAAAAGAGAGAATATATAAAAAGCTATGTGTTTTCTTTGACTAGAAATTGCTGAGGATAGTTTGAGCCAGCCTCCAGCACACAGCTTTTGAGCTATGTGTCACAAAGCATTTATGAGTGCTGCCAAGTTATGTCCCGTGAAATCTGAGTTCCCTGATCTCCTCCTGTGGCATTACTCAGTGCTTAATTCCACATAAAGCAATTCCAACGTGTTTGTAACTTACAGAAAGAGAAAAACCTCAACAGCAGCAACAGAAAGAAAAACCAAAAAAACACTTTCCCCTTTAAAGCAATTACATTTTGGTTAATACCGAGCCACAACTGTTAGCCCAACACCCACACAATCTGTACAAGCTACAGCAAAATGAATACACCCAGCAGAGCCCTTATCTGTTGTGGCACCAACAGAAAGGGGACTGGCCAATTTACCTTCATCAGCCTCAATAGCCTCAACAGTAGCTGAAGAGAAGAAAGGGGTAGCAAAACGAATGAGAAAAAATGAGCAGAGGATTTCAACTCTAAGAACAAGTCAGTGAATAGCAAAGGAGCTACAACACTAATGTTACCGTAAGTGCTGGATTTTGGCAAAACAGACACACAGAGAAATGTTTAGACAAAAACAGTAATTTGCAGATTGAATTAAGCTAGAGTTTGTTTTAAAGCAAAAGTTTCACAAACGAAAAGTTTTTAAAGACACATTTAAGAAGTTTTCTCAAAAGAACTATAAAATGTAAATGTCTTCCATATTGCACATCTGACCTAAAAAGGTCATTATATAATTGTCCCAGCTCTCATCTCAGTAAGAGCAGTTTGACTTGCCCTGTCAAAAGAGAACAAAAAATGGCATAAAGCCATCGCACAAAATTCATACAACTTACAACATCAGCCTGAAAAGTACTGATGCCGGTACAAGGCAAAGGAATTCCATATGCAACTAAACAGAATTATTTTTTTCTTTCTCCTGACTAAAAGAAACATCCCCACAGCATGGGATCCTCAGAAATCTTTGCCTTTGCTTGCAACCTTGCCCAGTCTGCTCCATCTGTAAACTTTATTTGTCAACCCAGTCTCTGAAAAAGCACATTTTGCTAATATTTTATTTAAATCAATGGATGCACATGTAAGATTGACTGTTGGACCTCCAAAGTTGCAAAGCCTGGTCAGAGAGAGCAGAACTTGTAACCGGGAGATTGCTGCAATGTTATGAATACCATGTTACCACTGTTATGAAACCATTAGTGGTTCTTAAACATATACTTTCATTTGAGTTTTACCCATCAGCTTTGGTATGCATTTTTTTTTACAGTCAGAGATTTAGAAGCTGATGCAAATCATTAAATGCAATCCAATATAGCAAATATTTTAAAAGAAATTTTGATTTTCAAGAATTTCTGTGGTTTAGAGAATAGTTCAAGAAATCAAGTTCTTAGGAAGTGATCTCTTCTTTTTTGTCTTGTTTTCCCCTATATAAAACCCAAACTTTTTTTTTTTTTTTAAGTTAGGATATCAAATATGGATTAATATATGTTCTAAAATACCTATACTATTATCTTGCTGCATGGGGAAGTGAGAGGATTGAATCCTCATGCACCAAGGCAAACGTATGCCTCTCAAGCAGCAGAGCAAGAGAGAAGGCCAAAAAACAAGGAACAAAACCAACGCAAACTTGAAAGAAAAGTAAACATGAGAACTAGGATGAAAAATTAAAATGAATAAACAGATCCAAACCAGCACTGACACATTAGAAAAAATGAGGACTAAAATGTATACTTCCACAACAGAACATACTACTCATATTTTCTGTTAATACATATGGCAACATGTGTGCTTAACAGAAACTATATAAACTTCAGAGTATTTGGTGAATGGGGTACTGTGTGTTAACTAATGCAGAAGCTTGTGTATAGTAATGTTTTACTGAGCCAGAATACTGCAGTATGAGGAGATTTTTCCTTTTAGCCATTGTAACAAGAACATTTGGCAATTTTCTCAAATTTATTTCTATTCCTAATATTTTGCCAGGGCAACAATAGCAGTTTCCTTGGACCAAATTTTCTGACAAATGTAAAGCAACTATGTGGAGAAAAGCCTAGGTGAAGACCACAAACCCATTAAGAAAGGCCTCCTGTGAAATCATATTGCAGCATTTCCAAAGCAGAACGTTACTATGTCCATCACACACAAGTCATCAACAAGAAACAAGAGAAGGGAAAGAAGTGGAAAAGGAGGTTTACCACCATATACCTGAATCTTCTGGATAAAAGAGACAGTAAAGGGAAAAATACAGAGAAAGAATGCTCCAGGAAGGAAACAGGAAAACAAGAGGCTGAGACTGTGTCAAGGTTATAAAGCATTTCTATTTCTTACATCTACTGCCAATAGAATCTCTATAATGAGAGACCTTTATGCATGCCTGCAATATACTCTACAGCAGTACACACAGGAAAAAAAGGGAGAGCTTCCAGTAATTAAACACTTTGCACTCCTTATTCCATAAGGAAACAAAGGCAGTCCTACCATAGACTTACCAATTTCCTGCAACAAGAAGCACTTGGTATAAAACTGACAATCTGTATTGTGTTTGTGTATAAGGCAAACACTGTGTTTGTAAGAGCCTCCCTTCACTTGGGCTTAAAATCAGAGTGGAATTGTTCTCATGTTGTCGCCTAGAATTTCTAGGAGAGAAAATCTAATTCTAGACCTATTTTCCACTGATGGCTCTCTATAAGGAAGAACAAATTAGATAAAACAAGAGTTTGAGTGTCATTAGCTAAGCCAAACCTTCAGTACTCCATGTATCAAAGGCCTCTCTTTAAAAAAAAAACCACAAAAGATGCTCTGAACTGTGGAAAGAGTGCACGTCACATACAATCCTGAGCTACCATTCTGAACTGTTGATTTTCAGGGGCTCCCCCCTCCCTTTTTTCTCTAAAAATTGATGGCATGTATTAAGTCTTGAGATTTGGCCTTACATGAACTGCTCACAAATGCTCCAACACAACAAACTGCCTGGTTTTTTTCTGTCCTTTGTTTTTTTTTTTTTTTTTGTTTTTTTTTTTTTTTTTTTTTTTTTTTGAGACAGCTGTGGTTACTTTTCTTAGGTTCTGCGGTTCTGCAGTTGAAAACCAATTGTTTTTGTACACAGGACAAGACACACAGGCAAGCAGGCTTACCGCTTTGCAGTGTTTGTTTTCCTCCAGAGAGCACACCACTGGGCAGCATTCCTGTCGGGGTCAAACCTTTCAGCGTCAGCACACTCTCACTCTCTTCTCTGCAAAGGTTAAAGAAAAAAAGAAAAATAAAACCACCAAAAGTAAGTAAATGTCTTTGGTAAAAACACAAGATATGTTTTAGACATCTTAAACTATTAAGACATGCCCTGCAATGATTTTGTCATCTCCAATCTCCGTGCCAAGATAGACTGAATTTGGTGATGACATCAGCACCAGTGAAATCCCATTCACTGCTGTGTACATTTGTTAAACCTTTGCATCACACCATATGCAACTCCTACTGCAGTTAACACTATAACCTGTGCCTTTGGAACAACACATCTCTCAACTCAAATCTGACAGGAGAAGGACCAGAAATTGCCAACAATGCATCTAGGCATTTTACACTGTGTGGTCCAAAATCAACTTAAACTGTTAGTTTGCTCTTGTCTGCACTAGCAGGCAGGTGCATTATTTATTGATGACCACCATCCACTTAAGGAAAGGCAGCTAAAAGGTCATTAAAATTAATAAGCACTTCCATCCTTGCTAGTACTGTCCTTAATAATTTTGTATGCTAAAAATAATATGGATTAAACAAAATGAAACTGAAATATGCTTTGCTAGTCTCCACTCCAAATACATAGAGTTTTTAAATATATGGCTAGAGGAATACACCAGCTCTATCCAGAGAAGCCTTTAATAAAGATTTCTACAAGGACTGTGATGCTGCCTATGATGACATACTTTCTCAGCAGCAAAACTGACCCCAATTCCTTAAGAGAAACCTATTTCAAAGTGCTTTACTTTGAAGTACATAATGACATTAAGCTGGAGGAAGCAAATACAAAGACAGAATTTAGTTCCATATCAACTTGAGGATAATGTGGTTTTGTCTATAAAAACTGTCTCTCAGCAATTCTACTACTTACAATTTCCTTTGGACCTACATGCCCTGAATGACTCACATATATGAGACAACTCTTGTTTACCTACTACATATACTCTTCCAGTTCTATTTTTAGTTTGAAAATAATTCTGCTTGCACTCACTTTTCATTATGTAACAGTCAAAATCAAATTGTTACCATTTTGTTTGCAAGTTTCCCAAGCAATTAAAACTAACGCAAGAGCCAAATATTTTCAGAATTAACACAGTATTTTTATCATCAACAGTTACACAGCAAAGCTTTTGCTTTCTCTCAATTATTCAGTACATTACATATATATTTTTTTTTTAATTAAACTGCAACGGCACTTGTAGCTTTACCCACATGGGTTAAGTTTACTGACTGTATTTTTATTATCTTTAAACTGAATGTGTACAAGAAAGATGTGTGTCACAAATATCATGATGTTTTAGCCTTCAGTGTTCCTTCATTTCTATTTGATATAATTTGTTTTTTTTTTTAATTTATTCTATTTATTTAAAAAAAAAGGATAATAGACTGATTAAGTATTTTATTTAACTCTCTCCAGTCTAAATACACTGAAAGAAAAGTGAGACTTGAGAAACAAAGCTGGAGAGAGTAAATGAAAGGAATCACGAAGTCTTCCATTTAGCTAAAGCCAATCCTTCTACAATATCAATTTTCATCAAAGTTCATCTATAACATTTGAAACTCAATACAACACTATTTTGATACCTAATTTTTTACACTAAAATGGCTGAAATTATTTCAGATTTACATTTAAGTTATATCCTTGAGGAAAGGGACCACTCCAGCCCAAAGAAGAGATGACTAAATTCTTTGCAGATGGTCAGATTGGGTGCTAATCTTTTAGAAAGATTTCAAGAATTAGTGAAATAAACTTCATAAAACACAATGACTTGAATGGGAACTTCAAAGATTTCCAGAGCAGGCTGGTATATAGACAGATGATAGATGGTGGCGCTGCTGATTTCTTTCTAGGGTTACACACAACTACCTGACACTTGTGTCTTATGTGGATTACGCTGACAAGACAGAAAGAATATCCCAGGCTTTTCTAAAGGAATAGTATTTGCAAGATTACCTTCTGAAATTTTTACTGCCTAGCAGCCTGCCACCTAGCTGAGGAGAATCAGCCTTTCTCAGAAAAAAAGATAACAGGTATCCCAGTGGTGGCTGGGATGAAATGTCACTCATCCCCCTGGAAGACTTGTCACCAAAACCATGCATTGTAGGTACCTGTTTATTTGCTGACTATACCTTGGATCACAGTGAGGATGTGCTGTATTTGCTGGTTAAAGCTAAGGGAGAACAAATTACTCTTCATCTTCAGTCTTTCCTGCAAAGCTTTCAAGGCTGTCAAGAATCAAGAGCTGTAAAAGGCTGTGGTGGTTTTGCCTGGGGTAGACTTAAGATTTGAGACTTCTGTGCGTCATTGTAGAGAGAGCACATGTAGGAATTATTCTGTGTCCCTCTTCCATCCTTGAAACCATTGAAAAGCTTCTGCTCTACAGATCCCTTTGAAGAAGTCTGACACATGGCTGATGTCAATAATCTGTAAGTTGTACAACCCCAAATATATCAGCTGATCATGCAACTTCAGATTCTTCTGCTTATTAAAGCTCACAACTCTTGTGAACTAATCCTATATTTTAAAAGGTGGTTCACAATGGAATACAGTCAATCCAGAAGCTGTGGTTCAAGGTTATGGGAGAAAGCCAAGTTTCCCAAACTTTGTTTGCTCAACTATCATTAGAGGAAAATAGTTGTGCTGTTTTATGAAGGTGGTAGCAGCCACCTCCAGGCTCTCTGCCAGACTTGGTACAGAGAAGCAGGTGGAAACATTTGATTGCTCCCCCATCTTGTTTAAGGAAAAGGCATGATGCTAATCTGTTTTTTTATGGGCACCACTTTGAAGTAGCTCATGCATCACCAGTAAGTCTGTTGTAATACTTTGGGATCCCCAGGTACAAGGCCTTCCATCTCAGTTTGCTATTTAAAGCTATGCTGCTGCAATCTGCAAGGCGTGGGTGAGCTGCTGTGGCCATGCAAAGCCCTGCAGAGAACCTGCCCACTGCTGGCATGCTGCATTCAAAGCAAGCAAGTTGGACATTTCCACTGAAATTAAATAGTGGATTCTGCAAGTAACTATTTTATTTATTCTTCTTACATCAATCATGAAATCATAACAGTAAATGTTTTAGAACTCCCATGATTTTTCACTAAGCATAATCCCATCAACTGACTCCAGCAGACCAACACACAGCTTCCTGAGGAAAAAATCGCTCGCTGAAAGGGAGGGAGAACTGTATTTTCTATATTTAGACTTCAGCACAGTACAGCATGTTTTCTCTTTTGCTCAGAGACATCAAATGGAGAGTGCTAAACATTGGGTAGCAATTAATTACTCATGTTCATGTGTTTGGGGGAGTGCAGCCCAAAGGAGCAAGTTGCTGTTGCCTGCACAACCATTTCCTGGATTTCTAGGTAAATGACCCTAATGCTTTCATCTTTAGGTCATCATTACTCGTGGCTGTAGCAACATCTGCGGGTGACGAAGTGTGACAGCTGACTTCTTTTTTAATAAGAGGTGATGGTTAGCATACCCTTTCCCCACATTTAACACTTGCCTCACAGGGGCTAGAAGTTAATTAGTAGACCTGGTCAGTAAAAGTTTTTAAAAATGGTAATTGGAATTTTTTTTTGCTGATGTCTTTTGTTTGTTTCATATTCAGCAGAAGCCCTGAGGAAGACTATTCAGAGCCAAAATAAATAGCACCATTGTATAAATAAAACAATCTCTAAAAGGCTGCAGTAGAACTCAGTTGGGTGGTATACTAAAATAAACTAAAATAGCAGATTTGCTGTTTGATTAACAGTTGAGTGCTCTAAGTAACCATTCAAAGATATCATTCAACACTAAAAAAAACTAACCCAGCATAAAGCCTTACCTTAACACTGAGAAAACTCTAGCCATTTTTCCTATTGCTCGTATCTTGTTCCTTATAACCTCCTTTCGAGCAGCAGCTGTTGCACCTATGGAAAAGATATTAAAAACTGTTATAGGGATTTATAAACAATTTATCACTAAATACTTTCAACACTAAATACAAGAAATGTCATATAATTGCTACAGTTTGCCAAAATAAGCCACATTTGCAATTAAAACGGAAAACAATTTTTCTCATTCTTAGTTAGAAATTATTTAAAGATAATAAAACCTAAGGGCAGAGTCCTGGAAATGAGCATGAGATTATAGGAATTGTGTTGGCTGGCAGTGGCAAAGAGAGTTCTACAGAGCAACTTCCTTCTTATCACTGCTATGGACTGCTTAAAATTACAATTGCTTTGCAATTTGTGAACTCATGCAATACTCTGCCTTTTAAAAAAGCTGTAGTGCAACACAGACTACAGTTTGGCTGAGTTTCAGGTGTACTTGTTACTTGGGTATCATCAAAATCTGTACATGCAAGAGAGAACCACCTGAATGGAAAAAAGCAAACGGGACTTATTACAAAGGATCCTCCACATCCCCAAGAAAATGTTCTGTTACACTCAGAAAGCCAGTTTCATTATTTATCACAATCAGAACCACATACATCATGAAGACTGCTCCTAAAGGTTTCTGAAGGACAGCTAACCTTGACTTGTGTGCATGCTGCCTGACAACTCCTGCCTGTTCAGACACCACTATATATCACTGCAACGCTTCCTTCTCTGTTACTCCAGAATTGAAGGGCAAAAATGAAAATTTCAGTTTTCAAATCCTAACAAATTGATCCCTTTTGTAGAGCCCATCAGGGAAGCTAAATCAGCAGAAAGGGGTAAAAATGAGGAGGACAACATTAGTGAAGAAGATGCTTGGATGAAACCAGACAAGTGGCGATGGAATCAGAACTGGCTTCAGCGTGCAACAATCCAACACCTCCCAACACCTCACACCAGCTTTCCTGCCCTGAAAAACTGTTATGACAGGAGCTCAAGGTCATGGAATTCATTAACTCAATGGACTTTTTTTAGAGATAGCCCATAGACTAAGGGGGATGATATCTCTGTTTTTATCTACCAAAACCAGGAATGGTGATGGTGTACTGGAAAATGGGGGACCTGCCATGATACACCAGGATACTGTCCTGGTTTTAGGTGGAATAAAGTTAGCTTTCTCCTTAAAAGATACTCAGAATGATGGCTTTCAAATCTCCCACACATAAAGATAAATATATAGAGCAAATATTAAAACATATAAAGATAAAAAGAGATATGAACACTTGGGCATAAATGTCTAATTCTATTCAATAAAGAGTGGGAGAAACAGCTATAATTCAGCTGTAACTGAATTAATGTAATATATTTTAAACAGCTTAATGAAAAGTTTTAATTAAACAGCACTGATTCAGCTGGGTTCTCCTGGAACAGAAAGTGGTACCTTCCTACCTCAGTACTATGACCTCACAGAACAACTGTACTCTCAAGACAGACAAGACATGGTTTTCAGCCTTTCCTATTCCGAAAACACTTGAGCGTGATTGTTCTTCCTTTCTTGCCCCTACGCATCCCAATCCCTACTTGCTTATTACAAGTCCACACTGTTCTGGTGTATCTTATAAGGATATTCAAAAAATTGAACAGCAACTAAGACTGTAGGATATTTGAGAACTGAAAACTGGAGCTGTAATTTATGACTGAAGTAAAATATAATGTCCTACACTTAAATACAAAATAAGAATTGGAAAAAATCCCTTCCTTAATCATAAAACACAACAGGCTCAAAGGGAGTATTTTGTATCTCACTGATACACATAAAGGTTACTAAAAAAATATATTTAAAAAAGAGTTTGGTCTCCACTGAATTTCCTAATGTGTCACAAATATGTGAAAATGACATATGTTTAGTAAAAATTACGAATAATGTTATTTATCCTCTCTGGCTTTATTAACAAATGCACCTGATATAATTCACAATGTTTTATTGCTCTGTTAGTTTTGACTGAATATCACTAACCTCACAGTATGTGGATTTCTTGACTATTTATACATAAATCTTAGACTCACATTCCAACTGTGTCTAGTTTAATATTTTGAAATTAACTATTACTGCAAATCCTGATGAATTACTTGAGCTATACCTAAGCACACACCTATGTGAAAGTAAATGGGTCAAAACCTGAGAACTGGCTATAGGTAAAAGGGTTAATTTTAGCCCTTGCAAACATTGCCTGATATCCTCTTAAGATTCTACCTTCTTTTCTTAGAACCATACACTCATTTAGGCTCGAAAATATCTTGAAAAGATATTCCAATATCTAAACAAATCTTTTCTGAATGAAGGAACTTAAAAAAATTAAAGTTGAAGTGTAAAAATTATTTACGGGGTAATGTAAAAGCTTTGAATCTTACTTCAGTGATTTAACAAGTTCTATTGGATTTTGGATTGGTATCAAAACCCAGAATCTGCAAGCTGGATATGAAGGATTAATATAAAAGGTAATTTAAATGTCCAAGTTAAGAAGCACAACAAGGAAAAAAAAGACTATAAATGCTGACAATACTCTGAGATGTAGGATTGAACAGATTTAAAACAGTGCTGAGTAAAAAAGTGAACCCAAAATCTCTCACTGGTATCCTCATATATATTATATAGTTAAGTATTAGGAAAATTAATAAAACTTGAGCCTTCCAACTTATTGAATACCTTTCTTCTGTGCATAAATGGGATCTTCTTATGAATTCCAAAGAGGGGAAAAGAAAAAGATCAGTGATGTTTGTAGAATGAAAATAAAAAATAATACAGAACATTTGACAACATCAATGGAAGTGCAATGTTTAAGTAAAGTCTGAAAAACAGAAAAGAAACAAATTAAGCAGAGAACATCCAAAAGGAAAGAAATAGATTGAAAACGAGAGGGGAAAAAAAAAAAAAAAAAAGAAACCTTTTCAGCTTAAAGCCTTGTTAGTAGGTTTTGCAGGGAATCAACATGCAGGCAGGAGACCAGCAGCGGTGTCACCACCTCTCCAACACTTTCTCCCTCCAAGACTTTCTCCTGCTTTGATAAAGCTAATCACTTCTCAAAACCAGCCCCACCCTGGCCATTTGGGCTGTGCCTGTGTGATGATGCCTCTTCTGTTAACAGGGTCAAACTGACTGCTCCGGGTCTCTCACAGAGCAGCTCACTGTCCCAGCCACGTCTGCCTCTCCTAGAGCATCTGTGCCACGCGCTGCTCGCCTGCCCCTGTCCAACTGCTCCAGCAGCTCTCGGGCAGCAAATGCAAATGCCACCACCGTGCAAGGTGCTGCATTTTAAAATCAGCTCTTTGAGGGCAAGACAAGTGCAGCTCTTGGTGCCCAGGCACAACTGCACCATGCTCTGAGGACACTGGGCACCTAGTGCAAGCTGCTAGGTTGGTCCAGAGGCAGAGCACACCGATGTGCCATGACGCACCTCACAGGAAAATGCTTTGGGCATGGAAGCAACCACGTCTGACCAAATCACAGAGTGAATAATAAATACAAGGATTACATTAAAATGCCACTCTGCCACTAACTCACAGAAATTAAGTATGCACTGCAGCCCAGCCTTACTGGTTTGGAGGAGAACAAACGCAAACCACTGGGAAAACCCCTCAGTTTCTCTCCCAGCTACAAATCAACTCATTGGCAAGCTAAGACACTCTCATCAGGCAGTACCATGAAGGTCTGCATCAAGATATTGGTAAATAACAGATCTAAGGACAAGACTCTTGCTTTTGCTCTCTGTCTCTGTTAGCTGCTGCTGAGCTGGCTCCAGGCAGAGTTTACTGCAGTGAGATGTGGCAAATGTCACATACTACTGTTCACAGCAGAACCAGGTTATGATTGGCAGTAGATCTTTGACTTGGAAATTCTCTTTAGGTTGGAACTACAGCACTGTATTGGGAAGCTGTTTTCCAACAAAGGAATAAATGCAGTAGCTAATGGCTCTGACAGTGGCTTTTCTGTGAGAAGGCTGAGAGCTACATTGTTGAAGGCAATACAAAAAAAAATTGTAGATAATTTAGGAGTGTCTTCACGCCAAATCATGGTAAGGATGCATACAAAGCAAGCAGTGCATTTGTGTCAAATTGTTTATTGCATTATTGTACCCTTTTAATTAGCAGTTTAATTTATTCAATCAAATGCATGAGACCAGAAATGTTGCTAATTAAAACAAAACAACTCTGACTGTATGCTTGCTAGGTAGAGGTATCTGCAGCTCCTGTTGCTAAGTGATATGTTTGATGCACAAACATACAGCACATGAGCTAACATTTGCCCAAGAGATTTTTTTTCTGGATCAGATTATACTGCAACCACCACAGCAAACCGGAAAGAGAAAGTACAGCAAGAGGAAACTATCAGAGATAAGGAAACTTGACCTATAATGTTCTCTCATTTTTAAAGTGAGTAAAACCAAACGGCCAATGCAGGCCAGCAGGGACATAGGGGATAAAGGGCATTACGATATTTAGGCTTTTTTCACAGTAAGCTTACACAGAAACTGCCTACAACAAATTGATCAGATCCCCATTATGTGTTTCCTTAAGGGGGAAAAAAACCAGTGAGGGGGCAGGGGAAAAAAAAAAAAGGAACACATGCTGTTGAGCATCCTGCTCATGGCTAGATGCAACATACATGACTCAGAACTAAAAATAATAATAAATAAAAAAGGGCTCACAAGAACACCATGCAGTGAAGTCAGGCAATACTGATGGGGCTTTGTTTTGAAGGAAGGAATGAGAGGGGAAGACAGAAGGCAAGAAAATGTACAAGAAGGTAACGAATGATCAGTGCAAACCATAGTGATGGACCATTCTCACTACATGTGGGAACCCAGGTCAGGGCATGTTCAAACTGCAAGGAGAGAAAGGAAATCAGCAGCGAGCCCTGAAAACTATTGATGATCTAAAAATAGCAATGGCTTTTAAGAATAATTCCATAAAACAAAATGCATCTGCTGTTGCAGATATCAGACGTTTCCTACTATGGGAAATATTGCTAAAAAAAAAATAAATCAGCCATTAAACAGGACTAGTCCTCCAAGGAAGCTGGACAGAAATTACTGAGGAAGAACAGTGGAAATACTGAGCCACTACAAGACTGTCAGCAGACAGTCCTTACAGAAACAGCTTTGATTAAGCTGGTAATCATTCTGGTCTGTTTCACTGAGAACACAAATGAAACACATCTTGTACTTCTCTTCCCCAAAAGGCAAGGCTTAAAAAAATAAAAAATCAAAATCATAAAAAAAGAGGGAACTCAACTTGAGAGAAAGAGAATTTTTGTTTGCTGTACAGATAAGAAATCAGAACCCACTAAGAAATCATTACAGATATCAGCTTCCATTTAAACTTAAATCAACCTCAAATTTACTTCTATGTCAGAATCCTTCAGTCTCTTCCATGTGCACGATCCCCATGAGCCTAACATGTCCATTGGGCTGTAGGTAAAAGTGAGAGCCCACAGCAAGCTGCAGCACCAGTGCCACAGAGCCCATTTTACAGCCCCAAGGGGACTGATTACCTGGGAAAGCAGACACAAACATATGCCAGCTCTGGTTTTTAGCTACACATGCTAAAGACAACTACATTTCTAGTATCTTCCTTACCATAATGTTTTACACAGAGAAATCACTCATACAAAAAAAACCTGAGAGCAGATTTAGGTAACTGTATTAGTAGTACAGCAGTAGGAATGGTTTAGTTATTCCTCAGCTGGAAGGAAACTTTACTGCTGTTAGATATTGTTCCACAGCACACACACATGCCAGCCCAGAGCATTCCAGCCTGTCTCCCTGCTCAGACACGTGCAATGCTGCAAACTCCAGGTGCGGAGCAGTGCCATCGCAAAACTCCCAGGGAGGTGTTTTGGGGGCTCACTTGCCTCTCAGAAAAAACACAGTAAATACAGAGACCTCCTTCAGCTGGAGAGGGCTGCTGCTCAAGACCCCCAACACCTCCCTATTTCTGATTCTGCTTTTGAAAACATGCTCCTGTGAACTGTAACTTGGGGATGGGAATGGTGACACTCCAAAGTTTTAGAAAAAGAGCACATAGGCATTGGCCTGTCCATGCCCAATGGAAGCTTACAGTACAACTTTAAAAGGAAGTATTAAGCCAAGGCTGAATTAATTTAGAAATCTGTCCCATAAAGTCTTTGCTTTGGCATTGCAATCAGAGGGATTTCAGCCTGTGCTTAAGAGCTTTCTTGAGCCAAGGATTTTAAGCACATGGTTTGTTGCTACTGTATTTAACTTGACACAGTTTTTACTCATCGTATGCCTCCACACAATTTCACATACTACTTTAATTACACAGTAGTGACTTATTTAAATTTCATGAGGAAAAAAAAATTGGGCACAATATTCAAACAGGTGTTTTCTTCTCTTCACTGATTACCAGTTTCAATAATTCAGTCTTTGTCCCAAGTCCTGCAAGATAATTGCTCATGTCCACACTCTGTGGCTGATGCAGAACAGGGAATTCCATCTGTTTTTTCAGAATAAAATCAAAGTACTATGATCTATACCAGTCTTTTCCATCACAAAGGAAACATTTTGCAAAACATGTGACCTAGCTTCCTAGATTAAAAACAAATACTTGAAAGAGAAACTTAATTATTAATTACAACTTCATTAAACATTTGTCTTACTTGAAAGTTCTCCATTTGCCTAGTTCATTCATTCTGCCTAAAAACATCCTGACAATATTCAGTAGTGTTAGATTTTTCCAGGTTCTTATTTTTAAAATTTCTTAGTATTTCTGTCCTTTTCATATATTATTTTTGTTAGACAGATTATCTATGATTACTTCTCACAGATTTTTTTTAAAACACTGAGAGCATTCAGAGTAAGAATGTCAGGGATACATGGGATTTTTTTCAGCTTTTCTCAATTGAGAAGGCACATTTTAGACAGCTGCTATTCTTGCAGAGCATAACAGAAAATTATGTCTAAGAAAATAAACTGACTTTTAAGAATCTCCAAGTTTTAGGATACAAAATACCATTCACAGTCAAACCAACAGGTACAGGGCAACCAATCATCATATAAACTTCAACCCAAAGGGTAACAGAAGTGGCCATTTCTCTCTTGGCAGAAATGCCAGGTTAAAACCTTTTCCATCTGTGTTTACATGCTTATTTTTAATGATTCTATTGCTCTTGAAAGCCTTTTAGACACTCAAGTGCATCAAAAGAAGTGACTAAAGAAATACCTCAAGTAAAAGTCCTCCAAAGTCACACTACCAACATTTTGGGAAGGAGCTCTGCAGGAAGCATATTTCACTGACATAATGAAACTCACTATGAGAATACCTGTCATCTTTTGCATGAAATCATCTGCCTCCTCCATGACAACATAACCCAGATTTCATGGAGGGAAATGCAAGTTTTTTAACCAGAAGAATGGGATAAAGAAATGGTTTAGGTCAGGGCATGGCCATTAATTCTTTGTGAAGCATAATGGAAGCAAATCCATTGGAGTCCAGCACAACAGTTGCTTTCAGTGGCACAGAATTCAACTGGGACTCAGAAAATTATTTCATGGTTAGTAAATAAACTTTTAAAGCAATTCCAAGGCAAACAATCTCAACCAAGGGTAGAGGCTCTTACCATCAAATCCATCTTCCTCTGTCCCCAGTTCATCATCTGAGCAGATGTTCAGCACGTTTACCAGCATCTCTGTCACTAAAATGGAAAACAAATGCAAAACGTTGATATTAAGCTCCCCTGGTCTGTCAGAGAGCCAACTCCAGCTGAAGTAGTGTGAACAAAAATTCAGCATAATAACAGCACCCACTTTTTAAACAACAGGACCCGTAATATTAGAAGCTGAAAGTGCCCTGTGTAGCTAACAAAAAGCACGAGTTTCCACAAATATTTCTCCAAATACAATGAACACAACAAATAGACTTTAAAATCTGCTAATGATCTCTCTTTTTGCAACTGTCAGTGATGTAGGTAAGATTTATTTTCTCCTCCTCAACACATTTTTTGCTTTTCACTCAACTTGGATAACAAAATGACCCCTCTCCTGTTGCTCCTAAACTGCAATAGGATTTTATTTCCCTGCCCAGCAAATGGGAACAACATTCCAGTGGAAAAAGGTACAACAAGAGGGATCATAGAATATTTCTTTATTTATCCGGGTTTTGGACATGACTTCAAGCTCAACAAAACATTAACCTTTGTAAGATGTTCTCAGTGTCCCTTGAATTCAAGGAACAAATACAAATAGACCAGACAGTGTACATTCCTTAGAGGTGGAACTATTCTATATTCAACAGATACATCACTGTTGGAGAACTTAGGTCATATTTAGCTTGTTTACTTTGAAACTTGGGCATACAAGGGTCAGCCACAGACTGTCCCTACCCTGGTCTCATTTCTTTCCAGAGAGACAACTGTGAGACACTAACCAGAGAGCATACAGACTAAGAACAGTGAAAAAAAACAACCCCAGCTAAAACCAAAACCAAGAAAATGCAACTTGGAGAACAAAAAGGCCAAAGTTATGACATAAAATGTGAAGCAATTAGCAGATTAAGAAAAATGTCACTACAGCTACATGTAGTAAGCAACATTAAAAGTGTTACCCAGGCTTGTCGACCCTTGTACTGGCTACACAGGTAGAAACTTTAATTTTTTTAGTCAAGTAGTTAATAAAATCCTCTTCTGTAACTACTATGAAGGCTTGGAAAATTAGAAGGGTGGGAAAAAGCTAGATTTTTTCCGACTTTAGTGAAGGATTTAATATTTTCCTCTGACAGTATTAGTGGAAAGACTTTCCACATTAACAACAACCAGTGAAGCTAACAGCTTCCTACCTTGGTTGGCCTTTGAGGGAAAAAAATCTATATTAAAAAAAAGGAAATAAATAACAAGTTGTGTGGAACACCCTCTTACATACTTGAATATTGCTTTGCATAGAAAGGAAAATACTGATTTCATTTCTTTGCGCTCTAAAATTTCCAAGAAATTGGTAAGTGTGACCACTGGAAGAAATGAAGGAGGAAAAATCACCCCCAAGACGTAAGAAGAACGAGGAACATCATAGTGCCAGAACCTCAACAATTCTGGCCATGCATCCTGCAGCCCCCCATGAGCAGGCTGCTGATGGGAAGCCTCTGAAAAGTGACTTTACAGAACATCTTACAGGACTAAAATGTGTGTGGAGAACATGCCCAACCTAAAAACAGCCTGGCTGAGTTTACAGCCAAGGAGAATGAACACGTTTTATCTGCTTCACAAGAGTCTGCACACGTGTCAGTGAGGATTATATCATGTCTCCATTAGTGCAAGCAGCTGCCTATTCTTTGGTAATCCCTGTTTCATGGTCTATCTGCTTTGTCCACAGAGACCTCAGGTGTCTCACCAGCAGTTTTCCTAAAACAAAAGAGTAGCTCAAAACAAAGCTGGTCATGACTGCAGGTATGAGACACAGCTGGCTGTATTTCCAGTTGCCTATTAAGAGAGAACTGTTATTCCAAGCAGCTTTTAAGAGTTTATTAGAGTTTTCTGGCAGTAATTGCTGTTGCAGCAATACTCCATAATGGATGGATCAAAGCAAGCTTCATCTCAAGCACCAAATAAATGACTTGGGGTTTAGGCAGTTTATATTTTGTATTAATTTAATATGCTAGACCAAAGCATTTTCATGCCTTTTGTGTGCTTGCCATTCACAGCATGAAGCTGCATTTAGGCAACATCAAGAGCATCAGGTTTCAATAAAATCTCATTTGTGGTCTTTAGACTCTTCTTGCCAGCGATGAGGCACCACATGTCCTGTGCAGAGAAGGGGCTGAGTAGCAAGTTTTCCTTCCTACTGGCATCCCTCTGCTCTCTCCAGGAACAGCTAGTCAGACTGGCTCTTAATATCACCAGCTCTGTGTTTGCTGATGAAAAAGCAACCAACCCATAAAGGTAATGTGAGTAAAGATGTAATCCCATGTAGAGAGGTCTGTTGAGACACCCATTCAGCAGTAAGTGATATCCAAGGGGATGTTCAAAAGCTTATAACACAAAAACAAATCAGAATTTTGTTTAGTGAATGCACCTATGGCCTGCACTCCCATAAAATCTATTTTTGCAGCAGAAAGATAACGGCATCATCACCTGGAAAAAGTAGAAATTACAAAAAAATATGACAAATGTGATTAACCACTGTTAATTGCTTGCCTCTCTCAGCGCCATTTCTACAACTTTGTCCTAAAAGGCAAGACACCTGTCTTCAAATCATTCTTGTCCTTTAAAATAAATGACTAAGTGGCTAAGAAACCATTTTGCAGTCTTTATGAACAGAACTGATTTACATACATACCCTTCTCACCAACAAATGGCAGGGACCAGGTAAACACATCCATGAAGTTTGGAAGCCAGTACGGATGAGGGGAGCAGTTGAACTGCCTGATATTCATAACATTGTTCTCATATTTCAATACTGCAGCTAGAAGGAAGAAAGAAAAGAAACAGAAGAGACATCAGACATGTGTGCAACTGGCTAACCAGACCAGAAATGGGGACAGCATGCTCAGCCCACAGAGCTGCTCAGCAGCTTCCACACACTCGATCCAGTGGCACCACCTGAATGCTAGTTATGGTAGGATAAAGCCTCACTGAAGTGGAAAGCTGTTTTCAGTCTGAAAGCAGTGTCAACAGCCTTGTCTGCCACTCAGAAGGGCTGGTAAGTGAATTAATATCTCTGAGCAGTCAACAACGTGAGCTCTGGGATCTGCCACCAGTGAGGAATGAAACAGAGTATTCAGAGCCCCTCATTTCACAGAGTTATCTGAGCTCCTCACAACCATGCTTTGGAGATAACAGAATAAAGCATTTATGACTCAGAGTCTGAACACTGCTCTTCTGATGGACATTTTCAACATATTTCATTCACAGTATTGTAACTGAGATGACACTTGCTTCTCACATTATGCAAACTCTAGGCAGGCAAAAATGTGCTCCCTATAATACAAACCAATACTAATACAATTTGTCTTGCACCATTTAACATTCTCATCATTCTTATCAACCCACAAACACAAAGACTATGTCTGTTCACAGGCAGAAATATAGATATTTATGCCACACCCACTTTTCAAAGCACTGCACCAAGTTCAGTGTCAACTATTGTTAATGGACTTCAGGCTCACGTCTGAAATGGTAATCCAAAAAGGTAGTTTTGAGATTATCACCAAAGTGACTTAAAGACATGAAATTCTCTAAACAATGCAGTTACAGGAGACTGCATGCAGGATATTTAATCAACACAAGCAACAGAAACAGTCAACATAAGGTGTGTCATTCTATGCTTTCCCCTTTCCTCCAGCCTTCCCACTTCCATCTCCCCAGGGAGGAATGTAGTTCCGGGGACTGGTTATCACTTAATAGCCAGCAATAAAGCAGCACAACTGCAATGTGAGACAGCATCGTGGGAAATGCAGTGTTGGCTGAAGGGGCTGAACAATTCCTTCTGATTATTTCTCTCTTTTCTGATTATTTCTCTAATTGTGTATCAATCAATCAAAGAAGAAACCTTTTTTTTATGCACTAGGCTGTTGCTTCACAAATATTTAATAGGATGTTAAATGTCTTCCATTTTGTGGTCAATGACAGAGTCCAGAGCGACATGGGAGTTTCTGGAACATACTCCCTGACAGACACAGAAAACAGCAATAATGTGAACCTTTGCCAGGCAGACACCCTCCATTTAAATAAACCACATTTGACTCTTGCCCATCCCAGTCTGACAACTGGCAGTCAATCTGCTGCTCAGCAGAAGAAAAAAATGGCTTAATACTAGTAATAGCAAAAATAAGAAAACCAGTGTCAATGCTCTGAATATTTCCAACAGATTTTGGCTGAAATCACATACAGCAGATTGAAATTCATTCTTTTTCTATTACTGTGACACAATTGCATAATAAAAATAAATAGTTTGTGGCTTTACTGAAAAAATGAGTCAAACCCACACAAAAAGGACCACTTAGTGGTTGTAAAGATTCATTTAGAAGGGCTAAAACTTCAAATTCATCATCTAGTGAGCTGAGGTAGTTCCCCTTCCCACTACTTCTTCAATTTATCAATTAAGTCTACTTCTAAATTCTGTGAAATTTGAATAAAGAAATAATTTTTACAGGGAACTTTTAAAACTGGCCTCTGAAAAACCTGAACCCTATGCAAAACAGTTGCAAAACATAAAATTAAATAAAAATGGCTTTAGTTAGGTTGTTTCCTTTGAAAGGAAGATAATTTAAGATTACCGTAACAAAAATATCCTCACAACACCTTGTTAATTTATATACCTGAATAGCTTACAAAATAAAGTTCTGATAATAGTATTTCAAAAAATTCTCCCCTGTAAATGACCTGTTCATCTCCTCAAAAAATTACTTCAAAATAACATTACACAATAAAGCAGGGTAATAACAGAGAAGCCTTCTAAAATAACTATTTTCTTAAAAGAATAAAATAAAATAGGGTATCATAAAATCAGTATCACAAATAGTTTTTGGCATTTTAAATTAAAAATCTGTAACTTACAAGCACAATGCACACAAAATATTTTTATTAGGTAAGTAATGAAGATGATATTTAAAATGCAAATCAGCTCTTGTTATGAATGTACAGTCCTGATTACTACTTAGTAGTCAGAAGAGGAAAACTTTGCCAGGATCAAGTAGAAAATGCTCCTCAGATAACAGCAGGAGTTTCCCTGAGCTTATCTGCCTCTGTGGTTTCTTTTGATAATAGCTTTCTTTTCCCTCTCTGTAGGCTCAGAAAAGATTGGGGGTTTCAACTCTGCTTCATTCCTTAGTCCTTAGTTAACTCAATTCCCTAGAAGCTGCAGGAGAAGCAGCAGCCCTGAAAGTGGACACAGCTTTTGAAGGTTACAAGAGTGGAGGTCACACAGTCCCTGATGGAGGAGACAGAAGTGGAATGGGCTCCTTTGGTTATAAAACTTGTAAGAGAGGAAAACCTGACTCTACTCAACATTTGCTTATTATTCCAGGCTGAAACCTCAATACTTTTCTTTCCAAACACATACTCAGATAGATGATAAATACCAAACCAAGATTAGACATTATTATGTATAATCACCAACCAGAACAAGAATCTTATTTTATTATTCTTAACAGACATGCACATTTTTACCTAATTTTGATACTTGCTGCTGTAAATAAGTTTTAAAAGCTAATGTTTTGTAAGATGAAGATGTACAGATAGCCCAAATGACATTATGCTTGTTTCCAATGGTAGTAAACTGAGGTATTGGATGCTGAAATCACATCAGAGTGAAATGAAACACTAATGCAGCAGGCAAAGGGCATTTGTACTGTTTAGCTTGAAGCATTTAACACAGCTACCCTAAGGTTGGGAATATGGGTGTTGAAAACAGTGCAGGTAAGACACCTCCTTCCTTGGCTACAAATGGAGACAGCCCTTCTAACCTTCTCAGGGTTAGACACAGCAGCTAGTGCTGCACCTCCTTGGTCTCCCTCAGTTAAAGATGAGCTGGAACAACTGTGTCACACCTGCCAGATCTGAATGGATGTCTCAGACCCTCTGGCATCTCAAATGGGGCTTTTAAAGATTATATATTTGGAGGTAGGTTAAGGCCTGAAACCATGTGAACAACATTAAACTGTGTAACAGCTCAGAATTTCTCAAAGACATGACATATCCTGCTTCATGATCTGACAAACCATTTTTCAGGGTAAATTAATTAATAACATTTCCATCAGAAAAAAAAAACAATCAGAGGAAAAAATAACGAGCTTGGTAGAAATACTAGCCCAGAATATTTTTAGATGAACAACATAAATATATTTTCAGCAAACAATTTAACTAATTTTCTTGTAATTTTCTTTCAGAAAACTCATCCCACATTTAGAAAATGAATCAGTGAAAAGTCCCTCAAATTCTTCACACCTAAGAAAGAATTTCAATTTCTGATTTAATGCCAAATTAACTTCAGCATTAACTGTGCAACTGGGAACAATGCCTTCTCACGAAGAGTTGCTAAGTAACCACAGCATTTTCTGCCCAAGTCAGGTCAGGGATAAGGGTTAGTAAAACGAGTTTAAATATTATCAGATGGCAAAAATTATTTACTATACAAGGTAATGGTCTAAATAATCAGTAGAGAAGTGAAGATAACTGTAGGTGGAAATATCTTTCCTTATACAATTTTAAAGATTTTTATTTTACATGTCCAAATGCATCTTGCAAAGAAACAGCCAAGTAACATTCAAGATTTAATCAATAGACTGCAAAAATCACTTTTGGCAAACTTCTCTGCATCAGCAATGAGATGGCCTAGATACCCTGACAACTCTTCTTTAAAAGCTTTTGTTTCCGTGACAAGAACTCATCACAGCAGCAGAGATAAGGCATTAAAGAAAACTGATAGGGCAAACAGAGGTTACACCTCTATTCTCCCTCTCAAAGTGCTAATATTTCTCACAGACCATCCTTGTCTTCCAGGCATACTACTCTGTCTTTTTCTAGGTGAAAATAATTTTCCTGTTAGATCCATCTGGATCAGGCACACTTCTTCATGGTATACTTCATGCTGATACTTTATGTACTTCACTGACATATAACTTATGATACAGGCATACAGATTTACAGATGGTTTTTCATTTTTCTACTACCCCAAACTCCCCTGCATCCTGACTTTCTTTTCCTGCTTTTCCTTTAGGAAACAACACACGTATGTTGCAGCACGTCGGAAGAAACTTCATGCTGGGGATTTTTTCAATAACTGTGGATTCTCTGGTGGTTCTCTCTCCACTACAAAACCTAATCTTTTAAAAGTGTTCAAAAGATTATAGTCTGTATTTAAACAGCAAGTTAAAATTGCCCACTCAGCCAAAAAGCACCCACTTACTGAAGTTACAGCCAGACACAAAAATGCCAGTATTATCAGTGTTTTACAAGTAACTTTTCTGCCTCTATAGAACTTATGTAGAATCTTTCACTTTATTTTTTTGTTAGTTTATTTTTTGGGGGGGTGTGCATAAACAGCATTACAGCAAATCCTAATTAAGGCATTAAGAAATATTGAATGAAGGAATGAAAGTTTAGACACAATACAAGGCCAGATCATATCACAAGGTAATGTTTGGCACCCTCTTATTCAGTTGCTATAGAGAATTTCTCCTAGTTTTAGGCACCCTGGAGCCCAGGGGCAAATCTGTACTTACATGACTTTCTCAAAGTTTCTTGATCAGCACAGATGATCTCTAAGGCCCTGAAGTCACTGGTAACTACCACAATCCAATTAACATTTATCTTCTTGCATAAGCTTTCTCTCCAGAAGCAGTAGTCTTAAAAGAATCACCAATGCACTGGTACTTCTTGTAACGAGTACTAATAACAATCTTTGAGTATCTTTATCTTTATGCCTTTTAATAAAACAAATGAAAGCAGAAATGTTTGAGAAAGCTATGACGATATGGAACAGTAGCTCAGAAGTTGCCAAAAAATTCCTTCCCTTGGCCAATGCTTTCCATTATACTGAATATGGAAGGAATTAATAATAGTAATGGAGTAGGTAATAATGGAAAATGGAGGACACAAGGCCCCCAATATTGAGGCAGTTTCTGAGTCTTTGAATCACCCCCTGAAAGGCTCTCTCTGTGTCTCCCTTTTAAGTACAGAGGGAAGCCCTGACAGGAGCCTCCTAATGCAAAACCTCCCTCTGGCACCCGAAGCTGTGTGTGTGTGGCCTGGGGCTGTGACAGGAGCCACAAGTGACACACACAGCCTGCACGAGGCCACAGCCAGCAACCAAGGGGATACAGAAACCTCCCTTTGGTGCCAGAACCTTGCACAGCCAGGAGAGCTTCCATGGTGGGTCAGCACTGTGAGACAGCCCATGCAGAGGCTCCATGGCAGCATTATTAACAGCAGATTTGCTGAACACAGGCTTGTTTGGGTAGCTTATCTACAGCCACTCCTGTCAAACCTTCTTTTGCACTGATATCCTTGCCTCCCTACTGCTCTTTGTGGCATATCTGATCCCAGATCTGATCCCACAGTTGCTCTCCAGTGGGGACTGAAGCAGCCCCTGGAAAAAGCTGGCAAACAGGTCTACTCTTGAACTGCTCTGAAGAAACTCAAGAAACTACGTATGCTTTAATGGGTGTGAGAACTATCAACCTGGGGGAGAAAATAAACATTCTTAACCTCTTGCAGCTTTTAAAAAAATGTATTTATCCTAAACAATACTACATTTAAAAATGACTCATTTAATGTCAGAGGGAGCTGAAGCCTCTCAGGAATTTATTCAGGGTGACTGTTGGCTGACAACCAGAGGAACACTGAGAATGCATACTGGACAGAAAGGTGCTTACTAGTAGGAGAATAACTCCTTTTCCAGGGACTGACAGTAACCAAACCTCCAGATGACCTGTAAAAATCAATCAGGTTCTGCACCAGTGCATGATGAGTCAGCTACAGCAACTGCCCTGACAACACCTCTGGATGGAAATATCTTCCTTTTTCTCCTGATACCAGTCAGAAACTGTGCTCTAAGTAAATTCATTTGCTGCAAACCAAGGAAGCCAACAAGTAGCCATGTTTTGGACTCATTCTATACCATAGTGGGTTTTTTTTCCTTGAACAGGGAAGCAAGCACCCAGAAACTACCCAGATAAAGATGTATGAGCAATGCAGCATGATAAACTAGGCATGATGTACTTTAAATGCCAAGAGCCAGTGCAATCAGTCACATGAAATAATGCCTCAAAACTTCTAATGAGAGAAAAGGAGGCAGATAATCTCAATGGAGATCTATTACAAAGTTGCTAAAGGTCAGCCTCTGAATTCACAAGAAGTTGTATATTAAGGAGTGGCACACAGGTGCTGTTGTGGCATCAGTGCTGATTTGCCTGAGCTCACTCTGAGCGGGTATTGCTGGTAGTGCACACCAGCTCCAGCTGTGGCCACAGATAACCCCTCAGCAAATGGTGTAGAGCTTTCCATCAAAATAGGCTTTCCACCACATGTAAGACCTGCCTGTCACAGTGGAGCATCCTGGAACAAGGGAAATGACCCTCTCTTTGGAAATGGAGATAATAGGCAATTCTCTTTACCACCCAAACTGTGTGGTAAATTCAAGGTTTTGAACCTTGTGAATCATTGCTTTCCTTTCAACATTTGCCTTCAAGAGAAAGTTTCACATAATTCACCCATTACCTTCACTGCACAGAACTGCTTCCATGCCCAAGAAACAAAAGGTGAACACTTTCTACCACCTTCCTTGTACAGACTTGTGATCGCTCAGCCTTCGACCCAAAGCAGCCAACCAGGAGAGTAAACACATTTCTCCACCAATAGCAACGATCCCACCAAGAAAATGAACACATTCCTTACTTCATCCGGAACTTCTTAGGTTGCTAGCAGAGCCCCTACATCATTAACTTTTACAAAAGTAGCTACTGACAGTTCTGCTTGCATGGTTTTGCAGAATAACATATTAATTTTTCCACAAATTAGCAGGCATATTGAGAAATCTGAGGTGTACAAACCCCATTATCTAGCAGTGAAGTGCTTCCTTCCCTTGCATACAGTTCACGGCACAAAAGCATTTAGATTATAAATTTTATAACGTAAAACAATGCCTGAAGAAAGCTTTCTATTCAAGTTTAAAAAATATTGCTTGCTTCCTCTGCAAACAAGCATCCAGATTAAAAACAGCCCTTCGCAAGAGAAACTGATCTCTTTGCAAGGGAGCAACTTTCAAGAATATAATTGAGAAAGAATTATTTTACGTTGTTCACAGACAAACAGAAATAATTTTATCATTATGGGGACTAGGAGAAAGTAAACAATATGGCTCATTTCATGATATAGAAGGACAAGTATATTAGAAAACTTTATTTTTAGAAACATGATTCTTTTTTCCAGTTCATTAGAGATTTCCAGGAATACGATAAATGAATAAATTCAGAGAAGCTGCAAAGACTTGTATTCAGTGGAGCCTTTATACAGTGACCATGACCCTTATTTCTGTAGTAACCTTTTTATTTTTTTGGCTGTTTATATTTAATTTTCTACATTTCAGTCGTCAAGGATTAAAACCCCCAAAATGTAAAGGAACTCAGACATCCATCCCGTGCTTTATCCGCTCATGACCTGTCAAAGCTTAACTGGCTAGACAGTTTGCACATACAAACTCCAACAATTTTATTGGAAAGAAGCAAGGAACAGATAATTAATTACAAGGAACACTAGGCTCTAAACATCTCACCCAGAGCACTTCTTAATATACTTCTTCATTAATAGAGCTGTTTTAAGTTTTGCTTCCCGTGTAACATTTACTTAATAACTTGCAGTCAAAATACAGAAATATCCTAAGGCAAATTAAAATACACAGTTATGTTCAGAGGCATACATCTGCCTGTAACAAATTTAATTAGGTTTGTATTATATAATAAGAGGAATGGGCACAAACTAACAAAAGAGGAAGAAAATGGGCATGAACTGATAAATACAGGAATGAAAAGACACCAACATATTTGAGTGCATAGAAGTACAGTCTACTGTACATGACCAGGAATTAAATTCTTACCTTTGTTATTGTATACATCTAGATAGTTTGGTGCTGAAAAAATTGTGATTAGCGAAGGGAAGCCTGTTGTTTGGCTTTTCCTGTACATACGATACCTAAGAAGAAAGAGAAGATAGTAATTACTACCCAGTGTTGAATGCATATTTGCCACTGACCACATTCAGTGCAAAAAATGCCCAGTGCATTAGGGCTCTGGCTTTTAACACATGCCAAGACTGAAAAACACACACGAGCTATTTAAAAGCCACAGGAAAGAAGTACTTCCTGCAGATTTTCTCATTATAACCATTTGACATGACCAGGAATCCATGCTTGAAAGTGGTGTGTCTCTGAAATTCAGTGAGCCAGAGGTGGATTTGTTGTGCATTTGCTCAGTGCCCAGGCCATTGCCAGAGTTTCCCTCTAGGGGACTGGGTGAAGCAAGCACCAGCAGGTGCCTTGGAAGGGTCCTGGGTGTCCCCCATGACCCTCCTGCTGCCTGCCTTCTCCAGGCATGGCAGCCATGGCAAGGCCAGGGAACACGGAAGGGGTGAGAAGGGAAGGGGAAATGGGGCATCTGACACTTTCAGTGCTGTGTCTAATCTTATCCACTCTATCAGCCAGCTTATTAATGTCTGTGTGTTTTCATTACTTAGCCTTACTGCCTCATGAAAAATACAAGACTTATTGGGCCAACAAATAATCAAGCACTAAACCTGCAAGTAATTGGAAAAAAAGCAACCAAACAGTCCTTAGACACAAGTACACCAAGCACTGCTCTTTAGTCCTCAGCTACAAGAAACCTAAGAATTTAGCAAACATCCACAAAAGTTGGATAGTTGTATAGTTTAAATGCAATCTTTTCCACAAAATTTTAAATTTTCACCCTTTACTGGAAAGCAATACAAGAAAAAAGAAATCTTATTACCCTTGAGTATTCCATGCTAGGTATTTCTGGCATAGTAATAGCTTGCTTTTAATTGCATTACCATATGTAAGTCACAACAATTCAAACATTCAGAATAGTTTTTAATATGCATAGTGAATACTGACCTTATTCCTACAATGCCACTAATTTATCTTTTATTGCTGTTCAAGTCGGCTAAAGTTTCTACCTCCAAACAAATTCAATAATAATAATAATTTAGGCATGATATGCAAAGCTATTTATTCAGATTCCAATCCTTCATTAATATCTCACAAGTATGGTACACTTCAAATAAGAGGAATTTTTAAAGTAATTTCTTAAAGCAGCAAAAAAAATCTACCTTTATAATGACAATAGTTTCATGGGGAACCATCAACACTACCTAATGCTTGACCTGGACTGTTTTTGCATTCAATGGCTTAGACTTCTTGAATTCATTAATGATATTCCTGCAGAAAAATTTATGTGCCTATACAGTTCCACAATTTTTTATTTTTATTTTTATGAAATATAAAACCAGTGGGCCCAAAAGTTTTAGGTAGCTGAGAAAGTCCTAAAAGATGGCAGTTCTGGCCTTTGTGAGCCAAATCACTTCTCTGGCATCACGGCAATCAGTGTGTCAGAATACTCTGGCACATTTGCAAATCTTTTTCCAAAATGAATTTGTTTTTCTTTACATGTCTGGCATTGTTTGGCATCAAAAAATTTTGGTCATTTTAAATTAGTTAAATACACTAAGGCTAAGTAAGTTGCTTTTATAAGAATTCATTAAATTTTGTAACTCACTAAGAATTATGTAAAAGACATTGTAATGCCAGTGTGTATTTTTGTAGCATTAGTAAAAAGTGAGAGCTGTTGCAACTTATACATTCCAGTTCATTCTCACTCATGTGCTCATGTGCTCTTCCTTTTTGTGCTCTGTTTGGGAATGGTAAGCCATTACATATAATTATTATTATTATTATTATTTCCCCCTCTCCACACATACTTACCCAGCATCCTGGGCTTCATGAGCTCGAAGTATGGATAACAAGTTATTGTGCTGTAGGAATTCACATACAGCAGGGTAGCTGTTAGAAAAAAAGTAATAGCACCTGTTATGGCATTATCAGAAGCAGCACAAAGAACTCTAGCTTTCAAAAAATGTATCATAAAGCGTGCATCATTCATGAAATTAGCGCCTGCTCTGCAGGCAGATTTCAGTAGCAACATCACCAGCAGTGTCTTTTTAAATCCCACCCCATAACTGCTTGGAAATGAATGCAAGAAACTCATCCATTACATAACTACAATCACCCAATGGCTTGTCAGAAAAAAGGTACTTTCTTTTATTCATCTAAGATTTAATGTATTCTAAAAAACCAAAATGTAACACAGCAGTTGCTTGAAACAGAAAACTTCACCCACTGACTACTGTATGCAGCGGCTGCTTGTGGACACCAGAAAATAAGGTGGTTAAGTGGAAAGAAAAGGAAAGAGAGAGAAAGAAGAAAGGAAAATCAATCTTCAAACTGGGGATGTTTATCTTCCTGAACTTTATCTCCTTGAGAAATAAATTATCTTTCCCCTTGGCAACTTAAAATCCTGTGACTTCTGAAACCCCAAAAATGTGTTCACTGAATACATCCGTGCTAAACATACTGAGCAAGATTTGAAAAAAAAATAAATAAATCTCAACTATACATTACACAAAAAACTGCTGTCCCAGGCATGGTTTCATGGTTTCACCTTAAGTGGCCACTTGCAATCAATCAGTTAACAGCCCCCTCAGTATCTAATTTCATGCATGAAAAAGATGAACACTTACACACCCGCCTCCCCCAATCTAATACATCATCTTCCTTTAGTTTATCCAAGAGAAATGATACTACTTGTTTCCAAACTTTCCTGAGTATTTTGAAGCTGAAATGTCATTGCAGTTAGAAGCTACAAAACCAGTGGAATGCTGTATTGCTGTTTCTGGATTTAAGCCACCTAGCATGTATTCTCAGATGCAGGTCTGGTATTTGGAATTGTCTAAAAAGACTGCCATTATAAAACAACTTCAATTCCCAAATTACGTGGGGTAACATTTTGGCAACTGCAGTGATCTCAAATGCTGACAGGCTGCCATTCAAACCACTGGCAAATGAGAACTGATTTGCATACATTTCTTTTCATAATTAATTGTGACTAAATGCAGACTTATGGTACATTTTGTTTAGAAATTTTTACATTAACTTCTGAAAACTGGGGTCTATCACGAAAATCTGATAGACAGTTGATTATGTTCATTATCAGTGCAGCTGCTCAAAATGGCTAGGCTATTACATTTTTTTCCTCCATAGTATTCTTTTCATCCAGTGTTAAGTACTGCTTTTAAAGAAGACATAATGAAGTGGTAAAAAATGCTCCTAAATAGATATGATAGGTTCTTCTTTCCATTTCAAGTACAAAAATAGTGGAGATTTTTATTGCTTAATTATCTTGTTCTTCATAAATTTGTGGAAAATAAGAATTCTGCTAGCAGAACTTGGCAGATTCTACAGGGCCCACACCTACAAAGGCAGAGGTGTCACACAGTGCTGCATGCAAATTTACAAAAAAATTATTTGCCTGCCTTCCTTTTTTACAAGTGAATAGCATGGGACCTTCAATGTGCCAGCTGCCCTATTACCCAGACCACCACAACCCATAAGCAGTCTATCAGGATATTTTATTTTGAAAAAGGCAAAGCAACTTGCAGGCATTTTTCTTGAGCTTCTTGTTGAAGCAGAGGCTGGGGAATAGCAAACTTTGCATCATGTGCAGCTATTACATATGCTATCCTGCATTTCCTTAGTATGCTAGCTTTAGATTAAACAATGTTCCTTAACACAAAAATATATGTCCTAAAAAGCAGGTAAAAATAAAAAGTCACACAAAGAGCCAATAAAACAGACATTATGGCAGAAATAATCAGGAACAAAATTTTACAGAAATGACTTCTGCTCAGAAATCTTTTTTCAAATATTTTTTATTAAAATGACTGACTTGCAGTCAAATTCCCTACTAGTTTTTCAGAGTGCTACCCTTCCAGAAACCCTCTCCTCCTTGCCCTGCTTTGCAGAGCCCAGACTGTAACTCAGATGAGCCAGAAATAAAGCAGTTGGCCAAGAGGGAAAACAAACAAACAGAAATCCCCCACGCAACAGGCTTTTCCACAGCACCCCAGCCTCCTGCCTTCATGTGTCATGCTGAATCACGGAGGAGCAGTGACTCACAGAGAAAACAAAACACCCCTCTGCTAAGCTAGAGAGATGCTATTCCCCATGGAGTACATGACTGTGATATTCCCTACTTGGGCATCTTCTTTCATTAACATGCCTCATGCATAGTTTACTAGTTCTGAGGTCTCTTTTGCATGATATCTGATTACTGCTGGCAGTTTTAAAAGAGAAGCAATACTTTGCTAACATGAACCAAAATGGCAAATGTTTTCATATTGTTTTTCCACCAATAACTGGAAAACTGGAAAAAATAGATGGAATCAACATAGTTTTTTTCATGTCCCTCATCATACCATTAAAAGAGAGGCATAAGCACTTCTTTCAAAAGAGAACATTCAAATTTAGTCCAAAAAGCTTCTGTAACATTACATGCACATATAAAATAGGTTCCCTGCATAATCCATTGGCCTTGCACTTGATTCTCCAAAGGCAAATGCTTTGTTGCTGTGCTGTCCCCTAAGCAACTCTCAGAACATCCCTTTCCACCAGCTTTTCCATGCTCTTAGCTGTGCTGTCTGCAGAGCTGCACTGGGAAGTGGAACGGGGAACTGCATTAGAACAAATAAACACATCTTTTTTTGCAGAGTCGTTCTTCCAAAACTGGATGCTTTCCCAGGCCTGATGGAGCACACAAGCAATTCTACCAGTACATCTGGGAAGACAATGTGAGGGCAGCAAGAGCCCTAAAAGCTTCTGGTCTGGGAGAAAGAAGAGTAGAAAAGTGAGCAAAAAAATCTGTTAAAAATGCTATTACTAAAAAAAATTTAAAAATTAAAAAAAAAAAAAAAAAGGCAACTGTGCTTCCTACCCTGAGCTGAAACACACTACAGTCTTCAAAAGCTTTCAGCAGATATTTCTTTAATCTTTGCATACTGACAAACTTAACTTGCACGTCAAGTGCACCACTGAAATCTTTTGCTTGTAGGGCCAAAATTATAACTCTACCCCAGAGTATCTGCAAGGTTGAACCATTTCACTGCTATCCAAGGCTGGAAAGTGTTTCTTGAACACCTTCAGGCAAAGTGACACCAGCATCTCCCTGGGCAGTCATTCCAATGCCCGACCACCCCTTCCTCCTGGTGTCCAACCTGTTTCTTAGAAAATTGCTTGAGAGTTACTGTACCACTAGCTTATGAAATAAGTGCAAAGGGTCATTGGCAAGATCAGTACAAATTGCAAAGTCTAAATAAATATTTGCTAGAAAAATTCAAGGCAGGAACTAGATAATTTGGTAAACAGGAAAACGTCTTTACTGGCTGGATCAGCTGAAAAACTATGTGCCTGTGGGTCTAATATCACTCGGTGACAAATTAATTCTCTCTTGTTTATAACATACTCTGAACACAACATTATTTTGGGTATAGATGAAAGAAAAGCTTAACTCGTAATAAAAGAGCAATTTAAACAACCAGCATTCCATTAATGATTTCTACTTTTGCACAAAATTGCATCAAACATGACCATGACTACAAAGGAGGTACAATTTTAAACTTCATATAGGGAAAATGAAATCCCATTCCTATCACTTTTTGTTCTCTTTAAGGTACAGAAACTTCAATATATTTTGATTAATTCCTTATATGCCACAGTTAACATTTCACTCTGGTATTGTGCTATTTTGACAATCCACAGTACAAAATACTGCTAGGTGCTAAAGATGTGAACTAAATGTTGACTCTGAGCACTTCTGAAAAATGAGACTATTCTTTCCATCTCTAAATTACAGGTTATGCCTATGGTTTCAAGATCTGACATTTTATACCTAGCCACAGCAGTTTCATGAACTCTTACATAAAGGGACATTTCTTGAAAAAATACTGGATCAGTTTGAAATTCAATAGGCTGTATGAGAGTGATCATGTAAGAAATTCACTGAGAAGCTTGTCAGACTACTGTAAGCTGCAGTAGTTACACTTTCTCTAGATGGCCCAACATTTCACAAATGGGTTTTGGCTAAATGCAGAGGATTTTGTGCACTTCTGAGATGGAAGGTCCAGTTAAGATGGTGCATGCACAGTTAGAAAGCCACATTACTGTTATTTTCCTCACAGCATCTTTGTATTAGGAAATAACTTTAAGTCAGAGCAAAGTAACTTGCAACTTGTCATTATAAAGAACATCTCTGATAAATAAAAATTATTTATTACAGATATTTCCTGAAATTGATTAGGAGACCTTAATCAGCTAGAAATTCTTTCACTTATTTGCAGGCATGACTGAAATCTTCCTGACTTTCATTCAAAATTCTCATTGCTATCTTTTAACTTCCCATTCTAGAAATGACTGAAGAAACTTAAGAAATGTTATTCAGTGAAGAATAAACACAGTCATTCTACTAACAGGCATTCTTGAAGGAGGACTGAGTAATTCAGTCCTTCCTTTACAAGCCTGTTCAGGGAAACTTGTTCCTTTAACTAGAAAGGGCAAGGAAAATTAGACATTCTACACTGATGGATACCTTTTATACCAGGTATTATCATTAGGCAAGGCAATTAGTCATCTTCCAGGGCAACTAGGTACTTCTTTGAAAAGGAATGCTTGCCTTTATATAAACTCAGATAACGTGATTCTAAGCTAGCCTTCTGACTCAATCATCAAGCAGTTATATGTCCCTCACGTGACCTGATAATTATCTGTCTTCTGAATAGTTCCTCTTCTGAAAATGCACTTTTCTGAATACACGTCAGGACACAGACTAGGTCTGCTACATTTTCTGAAGGAAACTGAGATATGTATTAAAGAAATTTTATGGCAACTGTATGGAGCAGACCTCTGAAAAAAACCCCAACCTAAAATCTAGAACTTTTTCCAGTAAATAAACAGCCCCGTATTTAAGCACATGCCACATGGGCCAGGCTATTCATGAGTGGAAATCACCATCACTCCCTGTGTGTGCAGTGCCTGGGAGTCACAGGTACACTCCAGCATTTGCTGCTGCTCCTGAGACGATAAGCAATGATTTTACTGCTCAGTCATAGCCCATTTCTGCACTGACCAGTTGTTTGCAGCAGTGTGCCATCCCTTCCACGATGATCCCAAACACAGCCATGGAGCACCTCCCAGATGTCACAGACCCGAGTGTGGCTGCGGGAGCTGCCCACCGGAGGCAGGAGCCAGCAGCCCAGGCTGCAGAGCCAACTGCTCTGCTCTTCGCTGGCCCCACGCTGCAGCAACGGGGCTCTGAGAAGGGAGCCAGAAATCTCACTGCTGAACATCAAACCATCTGCCACCTTCCTGATAATGTCACCAACAAGGAGGTTGATTCCAGCAGCTCTGTCACCTGGTTGTTGGTGGAAGCCCTTGAATTACTTTTGATGTGTTACTAAACAGCTACAGTCAGTGTTCAAGGTGAGATTTTCCAATGCAAAGGAAAGAGTTGGATTCCTCCCTTCCTCTGAGTTTGCTGAGGAAACGTAGATTTGTGTGTAACTAGCATGGGCTGAAGCAGAAATGCTTCACTTCAAAAAGTTCAACAACCTCTTAACATTTCAATAACATCTTCACATTTCTCCTGAACAACACCTTTTTTAAATTAATATTTCACTGAATACATTGCTCATTTTGCCATTTAACCTCCTCCCCTGCTAGTTTTGCTACTCTGGTGTCCTTGTATGTTGTTCTTAACTACCACAATAAAAAAAAGGCACAAATTCCTTAAAATCCCCAGACTGTCAGGGGACAGTACATACATGTTTCTGCAGGAATGTTACAGGCACTTTTCTGCATTTCAGGTATTACTAAGTCCCATTTAACAAATGCTCTTTAAATACTCAATTTCTTAAGAAGAATTGCTTCTAAACAAACAAACAAAAACATTTGATCAAACTGAGAGGAAAAAAAGTTCCTCTGTGGGGGAAGTCACAATTTTTATTTACCTTACAGAACAATAAGTAATCCATTTTTCACTGCTGGCATCTTTCATTAGAAATTACATTTTAATTTTCAAACTAGAAATGCAGTTGCGTACCCCTTTTTAAAAGTGACACATTCATTCTCTACTTACAAAACCAGAGGCAAAATACACAGGCTTTGGTGAATAAAATTAAGTGATTTGGAGTTTTCCCACTGTGGCATAACAGAAGAGATTAAAATAAAGCAAGCATGAATTTTTCTGAAAACAAGGCTAGCCTGCAGATAAAAACGCCTAATTACCTAAGTGGTGCCACAAAGTTCAAGCAAACATTTATACTGCAAAAGCAGAACCAGTCCATCAACAGAAATCTATTCAAAGTAGTAACAATCACCTGTAGAAGTACGAGCACCCCCTGACTGTGTTGTGAGTGAAGTGTTCCTGAGTCTTCTCATTTCCAAAGTCCTCCAATGGGTCTGACCACAGGATGTCACACATAGGTCCATATGCAGGTGGTTCCTTGAATCGATCTAACTAAGAAAAATAGGAGACAAAGAAATACTAACTTCTTTCAACTATGTATCACAGAAACAATGAAGCAAAATCACTATTTTTCATTCCATGAGCAAGTGAACAAGAGACTCATAGCAATCTGTTCTTCAGCTTTCAAGCAGAGGAGTTTGAGCACCAAAACACTCCTTGCAAACACTGATGGGGACAGAAGGAACAGATAGAACTGAAAATAAAGAGATTCAGTGGATTCACATTCTACATGAATTTTTGTTTGTTTTTGGCTTTCTACTGGTTTTTGCAAGCATTCCAGTGGACAAGGGAGAATATAATATTTCTGCATTTCACGATTTTTCAAACAGTAAAACATTAAATTTATGTAAGTGGGGCGCCTCAAGAAAATATAGTAGTTATTTCAAAGCCAGTTTCCATTTAGATTTATGTACATTTTCACAAAAAAAAATGTATCTAAATATCAAGAAAATATCTCTGAATTACAGCATGTAGGCATGACATTGCTATTGCTCCTGTAACCTTAACCCCAATTAAGAAGCTAAAAACTTCTCCTTTTGGTCCTCCTATGGGTATTTAATACTTCAAATTACATGGAATCATACTGCAAATAAGATGAAGTATAGCAAAATAATAAAAATCAGTATTCTCCTGGAAGAACTCTTTAATATAATAACATTATGTGCTATCTCAAGAATTCTTTCATATAAGAGCAGCCCTGTTAAGATGGTGTATGAATAAGGCTTGCAGTCTGAAATATTCTCTATTTTGACCAGAAAGATCAAGTAAAAGATACAGTAGCTAGTGGATTCCTTCTCCGCTCAAAAAAAAAAAAAAATCAAAGAGAACAAATCGGTGTTGTAAGTTTTCAACACTCAAAGTTTTAGTAAGAGACTTCTATAATTTTACCTTTGCATTCTTGTTTTGACATATTCACAGAATATCTACACTTCTTATTTCAGCCCTCTCCGCTTAATGCTTATGTAATTACAATGCATTTAAACAAAAATTCATAAATATGCAAACCCAATTTCTGGTGATTGCCAAAGATAAATAAACCAGCAGGGCTGGGCAGGGAGAAGGGAAGGTGTTAATGAACCTAATCTAGAATCTGAGAGCTAAACAACTTGACTCTGCCATTATGCTGTTGCAGAGCCAGCTAATTTTTATGCAGAGTATTTTTGTTTACTGAGATAGTAAATCTTTACCTCAGAAACAAAACTTTGCATTCAGTAATTTTTTAAAGTGCAGTTAATATCTTAAGCTAATTGCTTTTAAACCAAAACATGTAATTACTGGCTCTATTTGTTGGTTTTTTTAAAAACTATATTTATAAATAATTTCTTAGTAGACTACAAATTAACCTTAGAATATAAATTACCTTTCACTAACCTGAAAGCTCAGAAATAGATATCCATGTTTGCAAGTCTCAAACAAGGAGGATTTTTTTTCTGGGAACACTAAGAATGAATGGTTTAAATAGTTCTTTCTAGAAATATCGACTTCCTAGAGATCTCTTCTACAAAACACGTGAATAAAAAATTAATCCTTGATAAAATGCAATAACACTGGATTATGTGAAGAAGTTGTTTGATACTGTTCTCTGAACTTGCATGAGATTTCTGAGAAACTTTTCAGAACATAAGGGTACAACAAGTGTGAACTTATTAAGCCTCAATTAGACCATTTGCTGGGCACTCAAACGCAGAACTATTAAAAATATGGTGGGTCCTCTTGAGAATGAAGCTCTTGACAATTTAAAAAATGCCAACTATAGTCATTACAATCATATGAGCCTTTTTTATTACATCTTTATATATTGTGAGGTTCTTCTAGAGCTCTTTTGCATCTGCTCCAAGAAAACACAGAACACTTAACAAGGCACAAGGAGTTGTCAGATGGGGCTTACATTGTGATTACAGGTAATAACCTCCAAGACTTACTTTTCTGATGTCATCTAAGGTGTTGATCTCGGGAGACAAGCCACCATGTACACACAGGAATTGTTGGTTCATCAGAGCAGCCAAGGGAAGGCAGTCGAAGGCATCCATGCAGGCATCATATACACGTTCTGAATATTTGATTTTACCTTTTAAAAATTAAGATAGTAACAGAAACTGCCATCAATACTTAAGAGGAAAAAGAATTGTGCTTAGTATCTCAAACTTTTTCCTCTCACTATTCTATCTAGTATTGAGGACTTTACCCAAACTTTTGCTTAATACAAAAATATCTTCAGGAATTCACTGCTGGAAAAATTCTTCCTGTTCTGAGGTGAAGCTAATAAAATTTTTTCATATTTTTTCTAAAAAATTGTAAATGAACACCTGAATATACCATTACAGTCTACCATTTCTACTCAGTATGAAATCTGTAGAGCAAGCCTTAAAACATCTGCTGAACGGTTATGATCATTATCACTCAATATACTCTCTATGAAACAGTCAGAACTTTAGCCCAGTCCCTTATAATTAATTATCTACGGAAATGCCATTATGAAATGAACGAGGTGGAATAATGAAGCTGAAATGTTAATTTACCAATATGCATATTAAACTCAGTAAACCATGAAGCCTTCGAGCCAATTAACATTTCCTTTATCCCCAGTGTAAAAAGAAAACACAGACTTATGGCAATAGTTTCATCTCACTGTGTCACAGGGGAAAAAAAGCTTCATTGTGCAGGTAAAGGTCTACACCTAATAAGCTTTTATGTGTCACTGCATCATTTCTTGCAACACAGAAAGGAATTTATATCAAAAGAGCATATTGAAAAGTTTAAGCCTACACAGAGGACAAATGTGAAAATGCTATACCTAAAGGAAAAACAAAATAAAAATTCCTTGCATTTTTCTCCTGCTGCATGAGACGAGACCCAGTGTGATGAGGTCCTCCGTAACTAGCAGTCAGGAACCTGTCACAGGTGCCAGGGCTGTTGTGCCAGCAGGTTTTGCCTGCCAGGCTGCTGTGTGGGGCAGCAAACCCTTGGCTGCTGCCAGGAGCATCAGCAGCAGAACACTCTCACCGAGAGCATCCCAGCCAGATGGACCCACAGCAGCCCCACGAGCTCCCATACTCAAATCTGGGGGGGTCTAAGCCCTTCCATTCCACACCACTGAGAGGTAACTTCCCCCTCAGGGAACAGGGACTACCATTTAAAATTAATGGCATTTAACATGAAAATTTACTAATAGTGAACCAGTATCAAATATCCGCAAAATAAATTAAGTTGCTGAAAAAGGAGTTAAGAGGAGAAGGGTAAGATAGACTTACATTCTTGCTTAAATGTGAAATACTCTGTTAAATGTCTACATTCATGGTTCCCACGAAGTAAAAACAGTGTTTTGGGGTAAAGGATTTTCAAGGCCCACAAGTACAGCACACACTGTGAAGCAGAAGAAGAAAGAAAATTAGAATTCATAATTAATGACAGAACAATTTACATTCCCTTCCATCAGAAAAAACTTGCTCAGAAAGTAAAAATAATCTGTGCAAAGCATTTATTTTCAACTGATTAACTCCATTCTTCATATGCTACACTCAAACACTTCTCTGCACTTCAGCCCATACTGTCTGAAACTCGAGTGGGTATATTCTGCCAGTTTTACACCTCTTGCTGAGTGGCCCCTCCCTGGCCAGCCGTGCCAGGCTGCCTCCAGCAGCCCCAGCTCTTGCTGTGCATCCCTAGAAGGAAGTGCACACTCTCCACCTGCAAGGTTAGGCAGAAACCTCCCGTGGAAACAATCCCACCGGAAGAGCTGCATTTCCTGGCTTAAGGAAAATTTGCCTCAGAACAATTTAACTCACACTTCAGGAAATACCTCAGCTTCCAGAATTACAGTTTTTACATGAGAGCTTGTTTCTTTTTCATTTAGCATTGTTCCCTACATGTAACTGCGATAAAAAGATCCACAAAGCTCTTGCATTAAATGAAGTTACTACTAAGCTTCTACAAGCCTTTTGTCTTTCCTAAAGATTCCTATTTGAAATGACATTTCTTCTAGACGTGTTTTTAAAGATAGAAAAAAAAGACTTGGAGAGGCTAAGCTCTACTCAGACCTCTCTAAATCACTCAATTAAAAATATTTGTTTTGAAAATGAACTCAGAGCTCCAAGAAAGTTGATGGAAATAACAACCACTCATCCCATGAGATGAGCCCACTGCCTGCAGGGACATTTTACAGACCACAATGTACTCTCAAAAACTAGAAAAACTGTCTGAATTATATTTCCTCCAGCCTTTCCTTTCTTATATAACCATGAACTGCTGAAATGCTGCACAAGAAAAAAAAGGTGTCAAAAAACCCCACTTTTATTTACAACTACTTCCCAACACTCCCCCTTGTTCCACTGGGGGAAAAAAAATTCCTTTCATTTAGTTTAATAATCAATAAATTGGAAATTCAGAATGTACTCTCTTGTTTCAGATTAGAACAACAGCATTGCTGTCAATGCAATGCCTCTACATTATAGTGTGAACTCCCTTTACAATTCAGAGTGTCTTGAAAAACAGCTGTATAATAAATTTAATAATCTCAACATGTAGATTTCAGATCCCTTGTTTGCTACTTAGTCAACTTAGAAGAAAAACAGGAAAAGATGAAGGGATTCAACATTTTAATGTTTGTGCTCACACTATCCATAGGTAATCACACAGCAGCAGGAGTTCTATCCTACTATTCATTGCCTTGAATTTATTACATGTAAACATCTGAATGCTCTGCCTGTCCTTTGTCTGTAATTTCTGTTCTTCTACTCAGAGGGTGTACAGACAGAGAAAACCAGCAAAAATACAGTCAGAATACTCAAAGAATTGTAAAACTAATCCCCCCTCTTGGAAACACGCGGGAGGCCACCCAGCTCATGCCAATTCTTCCACCTCCCTGGCGCTACTGCCACTGCAGGAAGCGAGAAGAGATGCCAGAATGCCAGGGAAATCATGCTAATGTAATCCAGCATGGAATTATGGTGTCAGGTCACAGGAGTCATCTGTTGTGGCCCAAAACAACCAAAGGGTGTGGGTGGAGAAAGTCTTCTGTGTCTGTGTAAACTCCAGCAGACTTGGGTTTGATGGTTTCATTTCAGGGGGCAAGAAACCTGAACTTGTCCACACCACCAGAGCAAGTTTCTCTTTCTTTGATGATGACTTCATCATTCCTCCAAAAATTTCCAGAACATTCCTCTTCAAACTTACTGACACATGCAAAAATTTGATGTAAATGTTGTGAGACAAGAAGGCTAAACTGACACCCCCATCCACACAAGGAAAGCTCCAGCCAAGTTACCTTAGAGCTTCTTATCCTGCCAAAACATTGCCCTCGTAACTAAGTTTTTCATTTTCCTAAAGCTCTGGCAAGATTAAAGCAAGCACTTGATATTTAAAATATTGTCCAGATCTGGAAAGCAGGGAAAATAAGGAGAGATGGCATTTTTGACTTTTTGGGATTAGGTACTTGTTTACAAGTTGATGGCTCTGTATTTGCTTATCATAGATTTATTTTTTCTTTTTTTTTCTATGCTTCCTTTGAAGTACTCATAAGAAGCAGACAGAAGATAACAGAGAATCAATACAGTCTAGAAAGTTCTATTTCTCTGCCACTATTCAAGCAACATAAGCCCACTATTCACATTTTGTGTTGTTTTCAGTAGTATTATATCAAAGGTTTATTTTGTTTAGATGATTTCTTTAATTTACTCCCCTTTCTTTTCAGTAGTTCAGTGAAGTAATGTTGTAATAGGAAATAAGAACTAATTAGATGATTTTTTTTTCCCATGCAAACTACAGAGCAAATATGAGGGCAATGATTTTCATGGCTTTTCAACTTAGTGTCATTTATATACAAAAAACATTATGCGTAAACAACAAATCACGAGCAAACATTCTGGCTTTGATTTTTTCCTGCCTGTGATTCACATATCATAATTCTTACTGAAAACAAAATATTTATGATAAATTGTCCTTGTTGAAAATCGGAGCTTAAAGCCTTTAAGTATTTCATAATACTGCTTCCCTGTTGTAAAATTTTTAAATACCTTGCTTCCTTCAACATTTTCATTAAGAACATACTAAACATCAGCTCTGCTGTAACTCTATGCAAAATGTACAGCGGGGACCTTGCAATCTACCAATCTACACATCTGTAAGGTATTTTTGCTTATTTCATTTCAAACTATCCAAAGACCCATATTATATATTTATTTATATTTATATTTTATATACATACATATATATATATATATATATATGTATGTATGTGTATCTAAAACTTAGGACCCTCAAACCCCTCTTGTTTAGTGTCTTTCAGCTGTTGAAATAGCAGATATGTTAAGTTTGTAACAAAGGTAATCTGTTTACCTCCCAGCTCCCATAGTCAAGCTGTTTTCCTGCTGAGGTTCTGGCAGCCTCAGCTTCAGGAAAGTAAAGGTCTGCGCAATTAAGCACGGCGTAAACCAAAGACCCACATTTTCAAAACAGACTTGGGATTTAACTCCACTGTTGCATGCTGAATTGGAGCATTTGCACAGTTCCACATCTCAGCCCATCCTTGGAGAGGAAAACCAAAGGTCCCAAAGCTCTTCTGTGCATCTCAAGTCATGTGATTAAAACAAGGTACCTTGGAAAATTATCATCATGGCCACTTGAGTACAACCACAGCATCACAATGCTCACTTCTTGGTGCTGTGGCACTGGCAGTGCCAGGAAGAGAGAGATGCAGCTCACTGTCAGTTGTGTGGCTTTGCAGGGGCCACAAAAGTTGAAGTCCCCCTCCAAATGACTGACAGCACTGGGCACTCCTCAGTAGATGAAATAAAGTGTGAGGTAATTCATACTTGAAAGGATAATTTAAGCCACACATTGCTAAGGCATCTACTGATGCTCTGTGACCTGTGTAACTAGCATAGCTCCCACACTCTCTAACACACACCTCACTGAAATATAAAAATTGCATTACTGTAGGTGCAGTGAAATAATGGTACCATCACAACATCCAGTACAAATACAGCTTCCTAGAATGGAGTAACCATCCCAATGGAAACCATGTACCTTTATACACACATAGCTGCATTCACACTACTGGAATGAATCTTTATTACAGCATGATTTCAGAGACAAACAAAGATACATTGCAGCTGTAACCAGAATACTCACATGAGATGCAACTTACTGCCATTTCTGAACTACTATCCCTTGAGCACAAAGAAAACTATGAACACTACTGCAAATAAAGAAAAAGCCATTTTGTCTTCACTCCAAGTACATTTCAGCACAATCGCAATATACTGTTTGCTAATGTTTAGACCACATTACTCCCATTTCAGCCTTTAAAAAGAGTATCTGAAAAGTTCAAAAATATCCAAAAAGAAGTACCTCTTTTTCAACCAAAAAGTGACTAGGAAATTCTTTTTTGTAAATGTTCCTATAATCCTTATACCTAGTACCTTCTAGACAGAGATGGCTCCTAACTCTCCTTTTTGGTATCCTGTGTCTATGCCCCAGCTGTTCTCTGAGAAGATGGGTCCCACAGAGAGATGGCATCAGTGCAGCAGAAATGGTGCCATCACATGTTCTCCCCCTGCAGCCAAAAGGGGCTCTTGGCATGCTGGGGACTCACACTGGGAACAGCTGGCACAGGACCAGTCAAGCTGCAAGGACGGCCCTGACACAAACAGATGTTACAGTCTGGGAGTCTAATACATATAAAAATAATCTGAATTTGCTGAATTTTCACAGCTCTGAGGAGCAATGCCATACAAAAATAAGATCTCACAAGATGCAAATTGTTGCTATGAAGAAAGATATTTGCTACTGGTCTACAGAAGAAAAGGGCAAGGAAATTCAGGATAATTAAAGTCCTAGGATTTTCTTTGCTTTAAGAGAACTGAAAAAAACTATTGACTTCACTGGTGAAGTATTCCTGATCAGCCCAAATTATTTTAAATCAAGCTCTTTACTGGAAAACATTAATACACTACAGTAACAGACGATGTTGAAAGGTGTTTATTCTTCCAATGAAAAACTGGAAAGTTCAGAGACCTGACAGATAAACACAACTTTCACCAGCACTAACTTCACCCACTGTTTACTAACATAAAGTTATTTACGTGTAATTATTTTCTTGGGAGAGACCATTTAATTTCCAACAGTTCACCAAGTTCAGAAGCATCTCAAGTGCCAGATGCTTTTTTAAAATTGGCATAAGGTCCAGCGGTCAAATTCTAGACTCACTCCAAACACCTCACTTTGTTCTTGCTGGAAATACCACAACACCAGTTTCACCTTCTGCAATGTCAGTCTGTGCACTCAGGAAGGGAAATGTATGCATGTTCTGAACCTTAAAACCTAACTCCACTTTTGTTAGTTTTGAACACTGGTTCAATTCTCCATATTTTAACTCTTTCCTCTGCCAAAAATGATCACTACATACCTTATGATGGTCAAGTGACATATAAGACTGTATGCTGTTACATGGAATTGAGCAAGAAAATAATTCCAATGGTTGGTTTACGTATTATTATTAATAATGCACTGTAGTTGGTTTTTACTCTGTAATTTTCCCAAGACCGTGATGAAAAATAGTCTATATGTGCCCTCCTCCCTATACTGCACAGCCCTTGTCTGCTTTTCAAAAAAGAGTTTTCAGACTCAGTTAGAGATTAGTCATTCTTCCTTACAACCTATTCCTGCAGAACCACTTAGGCTTTAACTATTCTTTACATTTAAAAATAGCCCTCTGTTTTGATCATTTGGGTTTCTACTCTCCATGACCATAAATCTTACTTGACAGTGAAGACTAAGGGGTTTCTTCTACTCTGGAGTCAAATGCCCTGGAACAGTGCACAAGCACAAGAGGGAAATGTTATCAGTTATACAGCCAAGGAAACAAATGCACAGTATTAAATTGCAGAAATTTGGTTTTTTAAGTGAAGAAATGCCCAGGTTCTGTCAAAAGGTCAAAAAGAAAAGAGAACGCAGGTACGGAATAAAGATTCCATCTGTGCTAAGAAACCTTGTCTCATTCTACTCACAACTTGACATTTTTTAACTTTACCTGTTGGAACTTCTTTATCAGTCTCTCATCCTTTGACTCATTGCTTAGAGCTAATATAAAAAACACAAAACACACCCCCTCCTTCAAGCAGTGAAGCTAACACCAGTAAAAATGGAGCATGCACATGAAGAACTGAGCCTTGGATCAAAAGCTCCATAGAGCAAGGACCGACATTTCTGCTGAGTGCCTTATACAAATACTTTTCTCTTTTTCCCTCTGAATTATCAAATGCCTTCCACCTACCTTATGCAATTTCTTTCTCTGTTCTTAATGATAATAGCTTGCATTATGTAGTACCTTTCATCCAGAAGAATTCCAAATGCTTTGCAGCCCACAGAGAAGGATTATTTCGCCCACTATCAGAACTCAGCTCGGTCTAAGCTCAATGGTGTCACTTTTACACTAGAGATCACACAGCAATCAAGGGGAATGTTTTTAAAGCTTGTATTACTCATGATTAGTACCTTGGACCAGCCACTTACTTCTTTTGGAAGACCCCAGAACTGCAATACTCTCCTGTCTCCATAGCAGAAAGGGAAGCCAGCAGATGGATGGAAGAAAGATCACTATGTGATTAGCATGGCAGAAATATGAACTGAGGCTGGGGCTGTTTACATGGCAGAAATATGAACTGAGGCTGGGGCTGTTTACCAGCATGACTTCCCCAGCACAAAGTACTGACAAGAATCGGTGCCTGATCTATGTACTTAGGTCCCCTTCTCCACCAGAAATATCTTCCCCCTCTAAATGCCAAGTTGCATTCTTCACAATTTTCTTTTCCTTGTCACTACTTATTGTGCTGAGTTCATGCCTGAATGCACAGCTCTACATCTAAATACACTTATGAAACAGAAACTTGCCCTTCCTTTCAAAGATAATCTTTAATCAAGGTGACAGGTGGGGAAAATCAGTTATGTGACCAAAAAAAAAGTAGTGATTTGAGAACCTAACATACAAAAGAAATAATATAAATGACAGCTGAGATATTTTCTTGGTGCTGGCAGAAGCCAATACTGCTTCCAGTGAAAAAGCAATGTTCCTGAATGGAAAAACTGCATTCAGAATACAATTTGCTAAGTATGTATGCACAGGTTGCTAAATGAGAGATTTTAAGGGGATTATTGCCTAAACATAGGCTGTTGTCTTTTTTTCATATGGTTTGCTATTTCTTTAATTGGCAATAGCCCTGGAACAGATTTTGGTAAACTGTCAGAGAAGCACTTGAAAGCTGTTCTATTTCTTTTATTAAAAGCCTACGTATATAGAAGTGAAGACAAAACTTTCCTCTTCCAGACACATCTTGTCTCAATCAAAGACTGCAGGAGATATGAATGAGGTTATCACAACTCAAAAATGGTAGTTCAAGACAGAGCTGCACAATGGTTTAAGTGTGTGCAGCTCTTCCTGCTCCTCCTTCCCAACCCTCCCAAGCAATCCAGCATGGAAACCCACAGCAGTGATTACCAGCTCACTTGAAATGAAGTTTTAAAATGAACTAATAAAGGAAAAGTAGTTTTATTGAATCTATTTTTTCAGAAACTTCTTACTTTAAACATAACACTGGCAAGATAATACACTGATCTGTTTTCCAAGCACAAACTCAGGTGCTTGGCCTTATACACTTGTATACCAATATGGCAACAGTGTCCTTCAATGTGGAATGTAGAATGAAACAGCAGTGGCTGTGTTCTCACATGATGCCATCTCATCTAGTCACAGACACACAGACATGTATCATAGGATCTATATTGCTTCCAACGGGTAATGGGCATTCTGCTCTGACTCAGAGGGAATTCAAGTCTGAACTTTTCACAGAAAAGATCAAGAGTTCAGCAAGGATTTCTGATTGACTGGTTAATGACTAGATCAGCTATAACCTAGACAAAAAAAATACACATTGGGTTTTATTCAGTAGTCGTGCACTTCATCCTGTCAGTTTGTAAAATCAAGCAATAACAGGATAGAAGAAAACATCTAGTTTGCTTTACAAGCACTGGAACAGAGAATTTGGGTTTGGTATTTGACTCACTTCTAGTCAAAGCTGGCAGGTTGGATAGGACACTGTTTTTTTCACAAGCCAGCTAAAGAGACCATTTGACCTCCACATTCTCTATGGCCTCACCTGGAGACTACACCAGGTCTCAGACCACCAGCAGGGCACTTGTGCATCACCTCTCTGTGGATTCAAGTGCTGCATAAAATCCAGAGATCACACACTCCTGCATGCCACACCTAAACAGAACTTACTCATTCTCTCCAGCACAGCATGCTGCGTGCTGGCTTCTTGTCCCATCTACCTCTCATCTAGTCCTTCCATTCTCATAAAATTTCACGTCCAGGAAACTCAGATCAAATAAGCCTAAAAGTCAAACTAAACTATGGGTCACAGGTTAAGTTTTTCTGTTATATCTCTTTTCTAATAGCTCTCATCTACTCAGGCTATTTAGCTTTTGCAAGCTGCAGAGCACGCTGCTTTCTGTGTAATATTTAAATGGCCACTAGTTAGCACCATTCTGTGTCAGCTTCCCAGCACAGATATAGTGGGATTTGGCTGGATTCCAAGCAACTTTTATAAAAACACCACCAGCAACATTAACATGGTATTTGTGAAGAGCCTCAGTATTACTGAGCTAGTTAAGATATGATGGTAAATATACAAAACAGGCTGCAAGCAATTTTGCACTCAAATCCAGAAATTGGAAACTTACTTCAATGCTGAAGTACCCTCTGTCCACGTAGTCCCCCAGGAAGAGGTACCGCGTGTTGGCAGGAGAACCTCCCACTTCAAACAGTTTCATCAAGTCAAAGAACTGACCGTGGATGTCTCCACAAACTAGAACAGAAGAGGAGCAATATTTAGATTCATCATGCAAAAATCATCTTAGGTACACACAATCCAAAGACGTGTTATGACAATTTTGTGCATCATTCACTAGTTAAGCAATGTAACAGTCTGTGCCTTTAGGGTAAGAGTTTGGTTCTGCTCTCTTGTGAAACTTCAAATTCCCTGGTGGGTGATTTCAAGCATCTGCAGGAAGGCAGGCAATGCTTTTGGAGAACTCATGGATGTCTAAGCACGCAGTGTCAAAACCAGCTCTATTTCTTCTATTCAAAAGATAACTTCCCCTCACACATCCCATTTAGGGTCAAGCCTGGAGCTTTTATGGCAATGATCCTTAACCAAGGTGATGTTAATAGCCCTGACTGGTACTGTTTAAACTGGTCCTTCAGGGACCTAAAAAAAAAAAAAAAAAAAAATACAAAAAAACACCCCCCAAAACAAAAAACAAAACAAAACAACAAAAAAAATTCCTCTGATTTTCACACTCTAAGGGTGATTTTTGAAGTAACTGAAGAAAACCAAGGGTCCAGGATAGGCCTTATCATGCAGCAGCAGTCCACCTTAAGTAAAATTCAGATGCTCTCTTTCAGGTAATGCTGTTGGATCCACTGCAGATAAGAAAACCTCACATTTGTCAGCATGCCTTGGAGAAGCTGTATCCATATAGATACAAAAGGACTACATACCACAGCTGCAGCACCAAATCCAACAAACTCCCAGAGCAAAGCATTCATAGGCTACTGTCTTTCATCTCAGTCAAGTTCACAGTATAGTTTTATACTTGTATCACTTTTCCCTGAATGCTTACACTAAGATCCATATAGTGTCATTCCATCAAAAAAAACTAAATACAAAAGCCAGAAAGAACCCCCATCCAAACCAAACCAACCACCCACTCCCCTTGGGGTACAGAAAAAACCCACTGATATCTCAGTCACTGCTTTCATGAATATTTATGTGAAATTGGAGACAATTCATGATTCCTGACTAGCTGACCATTCTTCTGTGATAGTTACATGATATTTTTCCCATAAAATAGCATATTTCGTCTTATCACCACTGTGATACACTGTATCATCTTTTTGCCAGTTGATTCCCCACTGTGAGTTTTAGATGGAAACTTTCATACTAAAAGCCATCAACAATAACAATTTCAACCTAAGAATAATATCTGCCATTAATTATGCAAAATAAATACTATTTAAATCTGCAAGTGGTGTGGCACCACCACTGTTTCTCTAAAAAAAAATGCCTGTACTCCAAAGGAAAGTTTTTGGTAACATCTTTATTTGAAGACATTAACCTACCAAACCAATACACACTTCTTGACTGCACTCCTCTGCACGGACACTGTGGGAAGATTAAAAACACGTGTCGCAATCTGATGGCCAGGCAATCTGCTCTCCTAACTTGCAGCAGAAAAGCTTTTAGTTACATAACTGTACAGTTCTACCAATTATCGCCCGCCCCCATTTGCTCCAACTGCAAAAACCTGAAGTTGAACAAGACTTACAGATTTTTAAATGGATTCAACTTTTTTAGTTTTACTTAAAGCACAAAGAAACCGGACATTTTTTTTTCTTTTGGTATGCAGACGTGTGAACAGGTAAATACACTGGGCCCATTAGAGAGAAACCAGAAAGGTTAGAAAGCTTTCTGCACGTCCCTGAATTTGTCACAAGTCAGAAAAGCAGTGTGCAAATCAGTAAAAAGGGCAGAAATAAAAAGTGCAAAGCTCTGCAATCCCGCAACTTGCAAAAGTCTGAATTGGTCTTGAAAATGGGTACTTGATAGATATTCTAGGCACTTTGCACAGAGCAGCCTACTTCTTTTATACTTAGCAACAGATGCTGAAATGTATTCAGGAAAAACAAAACAACCCCCCCCCCCCCCCCCCCAAAGATGGAAAGCTGAAAAGCCCAGCACTCAAAACTAACCTTGCCAATTAAAGTAGTTCCAAAAGAGAAACTTAAAATCAGCAGGTGAAAGCAGAGAGAGGAAGATGCTCAAAATTAAGTTAGCATTGAAGTTTAATTTATTATGGTCAAATCCCAGAGTTCCTCCTGGGAAACAACAATGTTACATACAGTTAATCCAATTGGTGTTTTGCCTGGATAGGATGGAATAGCTTACACATTTTACACTTTCCAGGTTTGTGTTTATAGGCCTGAAATGTCCTTGTAACGTAAAACCCATATACTCATATTCTGATGAACAGCCTGATTTACAAATGAATTAAAGGGCAATTTTGCATGCATACACAACTATGCTCAATTTATCATTTGAAAAGAACTGCAACTGCTTCTAAAGCTATAGTTCTGTCACCTTTTTTTTTTCCAACTCTAAATTCCTATGAACCTCTCAAATCTGGAAGATTTCCCAGGCAGTTGAATCAATGCTTTATCTTTCAATAGGTGGGGGCAAAAGAGACCCAGCATGATATTTCCATTCATAAAGGTAGAAATATCCACCAGCCAATAACTCTAGCATAGTCTCCATGTCATGTTACAGCTTCATATCACTAAGAAAGAACTTGCAGCACAGTCCCACCAAGAGCCCACAGGAGAGGTTTCATATCCACGCCACACTGCTGAGTCCAGTACCTTCATCCTTTATGTTACAAGAAAAATATAATTAAAAGCACACTAGGTTTAGTCTCTTACAAGTATTAGCATTGAATCTGTTGTTCCTGTTAATTTTGCCAGACACATTCTGTTTTGTTACACCTGTATAGGCCCTCTCTTGGTACTGGAGCTCTTACTATTAAACAACAAATGCAAAGATGAAAAGATTCTTTCATCACTAATAACCAAAAAATCCCCAGCACAGTAAAGCAGGAAATGCAATTTTTAATGAAGACCTCCAGGATCAATGTACTTATGGATTTAAACTATGAACACAGGCAATGTAAAGCATGGTTTCTATGTGTGCAGAATTAACATTAAAAGCAGCTATGTTCATATTAAAAAAAACCAAAAAAACAACAAAAAACCAGAGGAGGAATTCACATACTATCCAATATCAATGATTTCGCAGAAGTGCCATCAAGTCATGGCCTTTGTACATTCATTCATTTATAATAACAAACTAATGTGACAGCAAATTTTTCTCCCTAAAGAAGACAGCACTGCTTAATTTACCCAGTACTCTTCAACTTCCTTTGTATTCTAAAATTGCCAGCTGGAGAACAACAAAACTTCTTCTACTCACTTACTATTTCCAGAGCCAGTTCAGTCATCAAATTTGTTGCTTAAGAATTTGTGTATTTGAGCCTGTCAACATCCTAAACTCTCAGGGCAGCAAGCTCCAGAAATGCACAACACACTAGAAATGTTTTAAATGTAAACAAATTTTTAAGTTATTTGAAACTAATGTCCTGACCTCCAAAAAAGTAATTCCTGGTACAATCAGAAAATTTGAGAAACACTAGTTGTTTGTGGACTCCTTAGAAATGTATCTCTGTTGAGGAAGTTTTCAAGGAAGACAAGGGCCCCCTTCACAAGATTCAAATTCACAGGACTGCCCTTGCAATTCCTGAGAAATCATGTTTCTCAGCAGCTTTTTGTACTTGTTATGATGGGTATTTTGATCCACTACACAACCTTTAGGTAAGCAGCAGATTTTTTCCAATTTAACTGTCTATAAAATATCATTCTATTACAAAAATAGAAATTGGATGTGGCGAGACACAGGAGAAATGTTTTTGTCATCCTAATACAAATTAAATTATGTTTCTGATGGCTTCACTGTGAGGATTTTTCTTAGATTTATGTCAAAGAACACGCAATACTGAAACAGGAACCACTGATTTCAAGTGGTACTAGCAGTGAAGGAAACTTGAAGCTAAGCAGTGCATTTGTCAGTTTATTTATAGATGACAAATCACTGTTATAACAGTGATTTAGAATGCAATGTCTACTGGCACAAATAAAAAGTCTGTGAATGTTCTTCACATACCTTCCTTCAGATATCTAAATGCTCTTCACTATGTACAAACTCAGTCCAAAGATTATTCTATATGATTTCCCGCTCCAAATGGACATTAATAACAAAATTTATATTCACACTACATTAAACATTGTCAATTTAAAATTTTTCCATCTGCAACAGTTTGGATATGCCGCACTTATTTTCTCATTTACCAGGTACATACTTAATTGGTGTAACATAATGGGCTGATAGTAAAATACAGTAACTGTTTCAAGTGAATTTTCATTCCATGTATCAAGATTATATTCTCATCTTCAAATGCCATCAGGTATTAGGAGCAGGCATGTAACACTCTATCACCAGCTCCAGAAGCAACATGTGCAAATTCATACATATATGACAATTAACAACAATCTAGCAAAGATATCTTTTAAACCACTGTGTAGGGAATAATATCCACCACTTGATCACTTGTTCTTTACATTCACTGAGCTGGAGATGTTTTTGCACCGAGTTCCAAGAGATTGTGCTTGAGCAAAGCAGCACACAATACTAAAATACCTAAGGGAGGAAAACACCCTATTGAGTTACATTGTAGAATGCAGACTGCAAATCCCAAAGGAGGTTGCTTTGTACAATGTTTTGGAAGCATTTAGCTGCTTACCATTCCATTAGTGAGCACATGCTTCCAAAAGCTTACTGCTTTGCAAAGACAACTGACACTTACAAAGCCTTACTGACAAAGAAACAATTGCAGCATGTAAACCTGCCCGTGTCTGAGCAGAATTGTGGCTGGTCACTTGTACACATCTACAATGAGATGGCAAAGAGGCTGCATGTCCAATAAGAAGTATGCCCTAAACATTTCTCTTGGCAAGGAGTTTGAAGGAATTAAAAGTTAAAAAAGGCTAAGTGAAGAAGCCAAGTGGGAAGGAGTACTTACAGTGGCCACACAAAGGCAAAGCAAAATCAACTAAACCAACTTCTGCAGCTCAGTTATCAAAGACTGGCCTTCCTCAGAAAACTCATAAAATGAGGGAAAACAACTGCAACAGCTATATGCATAAAATTCTCATGTGCTTCAAGAACAACCACTGCATTGTTTTTGAAGGGTTCAACTATTAATCAGAAGGCTCTGATTTTCCTCAAAATTTAATAACAAAGTCATATATAAGGGTCACATGTCTTTCATTACATAACCTTACAGCTTGAATGAAGTTTGTCAGCAAATGTGTATCTGAGGAATATTATATATTGCCATAGCAATGAAATGTTCAGAACGCCACAGTTTCATTCCTTTTTTTTTTTTTTTTTTTTAATCACTAAGGAAAGAGCAATTTTCTTCCTTATTTTCTGGAGAATGACAAGGAAGAAGTACAAAATAAAAGAAGAAACTCCAGAGATTTTTATTTGCATCTGCTCACTACAGGGCAACTCAAGACACAAAGTTTGTGGTTAAGTTACATACATTGTTTCATTGCCATGCAATTCTGTTCCTGTTTATGAGCCGTTTAAAGAACTTGCAGATTTCATTACTTACTGAGATTAAGGTCAGAATCATGTAGACAGCTCACTAAGTAACTCTTCCAAAGAAAACAAGTACAAGACTCAACATAATGGGCTTTAATATAAATGTTTGTTATACTAAGTCTATTGAACAACACAGCTCTATTTTCAAAAGAAGCGTGATCTCATTCATATTCATATCTGGTTATCTAACGTGATTATAATAGGCTTTCATCTATCTTTTCCCTTCAATCACTGCATGCAAATTGATGAGTTTATACTACCAGAGTGAACTGGCATTAACAAAAAACTTCAATCATCTATTTTCATGAACAGGCCTGGTTAACCAGAGATAAATCCAGAAACCACTGACCGTACAGGTACAGCAAAGGAAACCACAAAGGAAGCATCAAGGCCACATTTGCCAATGTTATTTGACTGATAACATTCCTTCCTTGCAAAGAGGTAAAAAATGGCAAGGAGCATTTTGGGAAAATCTGTTTTCTGTGCAACACATGAGGACACTACACTGTGCTCTGCTCTGCCAACACTTGCAACTCCAGTGTCTGTAAAGATCACCCACGCTCACTCCTTCTAATGGGAGTTCGTTTTCTCCCACCATCCCCTGAAGGCTAGAACAAATTAATGACACTTGATTTGAAGAGGCAGAGTGAAAAATAATAGAGAAGGGAAAACATCACATCAGAAAAGACCTTCAGGACAACAGTCATTAATATTCTCTGATGGAGGAAGGAAAAAAACCCCCAAACCCTAACCCATGCAGCAGAAGCCCTTCAAAACGCTAAGTCTAGAAAAATGCCTTTAGCACAAAGATTTTAAAAATGGCTCTACGTATTAATTTTCATGTCACAATATTATTTGCAGCATCTCAAAACAAAATAAAAACCAGGTACATAAGCTTAGCAGGCAGAGGAGTGCCTTTGTGTATACAGGAAATACCAGAAACAAGTCTTAGGAAACAGGCTCCACCAACTGCTGTAAAACCTACACTGGCAGAGAAAAAGCCCTTCTCTCCATGCCCCTACCCCAGCTGAATTTTTCAGAAGAGTAAGTTGGTAGCACTTGTTGGTAATGAAGTACCAAATGAAAATTTTCAATTCCAGATCAAAGCCACTTAATGGAGCGGTAGTAGAAAGGGGATGGTGATCTAGTGACTATTTTACAGATTTTTTTTTTCCAAGATCAACAAAGGTAGTGCTTTCATCACATATACAAGATGCTGAATGAGGTCACGGAGGGAGAAACAAAATGTGACAGGACTAAATCAGCATTCATTCCCACATTCACCAAAAAAAAACAACCAGCTCTTCCCCTGCCACCCTCCCAAGGTCAGCACTGCCCCTGAAATTCTCCTTAGCAAACACAAAAGCAAGTTTACTGTCATTGCCTCCTGTTAATGCACCCTTAAAATCAGGGAGCAGTGAATATTCCACAAATAACCCCATCAGAAGGATTATTTGTGAGGAAATATTCATTGGTGCTTGGGTCAGGATTTCCAGCTCGTATCCTGAAATCAAGGTTATTTTTAGCAATAGGAAAATTCTCTTATCCTCAGTTTTACAGATGTGAAAAACAAAGGCCCAAGGAATTTTAACAGTGTATAAGGTCACAGGTTCAGTCAGCAGGGATAGCCTGAGAGGCAGCAATGCACATTTATATTGCTGCATCCAATTCAATGCACCAGAAGCAGACAGCCCTTTCAAGGAGGAAGGAAGATTGTGCAGAAGAAGCAGGCACAGCCTGGCTTTAAACACAATGTTCCAAATGAAATTTAGGGAAGGTGAAACAAGGCAAAATGAGAAAAGGACTTTTGAAGAGGAGACTCTGAAATAACAGGATAATTTTTTTTTTCTGATGATTTAATTCAACTCATAGGAACAAGTTTCTCTACAACCAGTATTTCTCTCAGCAGCACTAATCCCAACCCCAGTAAAGCTAAAACACAGGCACTAGTATTACATGGATCCAGTAAGAGTTACATAAAGCCCAAAGAAAGCCTCAGTTATTTACAGGGCCATGATGAATGGTATAGTTTGCTTACTACAGAATTTTAGAGCAGTATTACCATCACAGACTGCAATCCAATCACCTTCCAAGCACCCAACAATGTACAAGATTTTACAGGTAGTATTAGTATGTCAAGCTTCAGTATATGAACGCCTACTATCTAAAAACCCAACCACAAAGCCTTCATGTTGGCTGGTAATACAGGTTATCCATTTTTACCTAGGGATAACATTTGCTGTCACAGTTTCCTCATTCTGTGCCATCACAGCCCTACCTGATGCTTTACCCCACCCCTACTAAGTGCTCTATTAGGAATCAGAAGCAACACTATTACAAAGAGCATCCTCCTTCCTTAAGTGCAACAATTTATCTTATCAGTGGAAAACAAACATTTGCCCACAACGAAAAACTGCATTTGTTTGTTACCTTTGTATATGTAGCACTCTGTACATCCCAGAAACAGAAAGGAAAACGAAAATAAAATTTCTCAAGTTCCTGTGCTCTTAATTAGCAACCATCAGTATCAACATGGATACTCGTATGCCTCCTGAGTTGGAAGAGCCAGCACAATTAGCTTAAAGAAATTCAGTGAAGTATAGCACTGGGCTACATTCAGAGCCATGAATGAAAAGAACCAGCAGCAAAGACCTACTGAGCTTTAAATGTCAGTTTTTGCACCCATCTTGGAAGGCTTGAGTCATCACTGTATCCAGCCTTTCTGTACTAGGGGTGTTCATGTGATAGAATATGAGTATAACGTAAAGGAAAGCAAGCAACGTACAAGATTCCCCAATTCTAGTTTAAGACACAGAAAATTACTTTTTGAAATTATATAATCTAAATTATATAACCAAAGTCTTATGCAAATCTAATTCTGGTGGAAAATGCTTAAGCTCCTGAGAAAAGTGCTTTCAAGAGAAAGCTCTCCAAAGTAATTTTTTGTCCTGGTAAAAGCTCACAGAATAATTAGTTAGGAGAGCCAGTGCAAGGAGGAGTTGACTACAATGATTTCCCCTTGATGAAAACATAAACATGATCTTGAGTAGATGGCTAAATCCATATGCAGATCTTAAATCAACATGAATTATAGGATGGTTGGGGTTTAAAGGCACCTTTATGAATACCTAGCTGTAGAAACAAACTGCTATCACTTAATGATCATTATGAAAATAAACACAAAGAAGTCATGTTGACGAACTGAATAGCCTTAATTATGTTTCTTTGCATAACCTTGTTATAGGCAGAGTGCAAGCAAGTTAAAAAGGACTGAGGGCAGCACTAAGGGGTGTCAGTCAGGCAGATTTGGGCTAGCTCTTGCTCTGTGCTCCTCAAGCAAACTAACCAGCCCCTCACACTATATTCAGAATTGTTTTCCTAATGTCTGGCTAGAGAGGGGAAAAAACCCCAAAAAGTCAGAAGAGGGGGGTGACAGGAAAGAAGTACTATTATTTTAGCAGACAGCTACCAGCCACATCACATGCCTTAAGCTGTTCTGAGAGGTAAGAGAGTACTGCTGTTCAGAAACAGAGGTGAGAAGGCCAGCATCTTGAAGAGAGAGTATCAGGTGAAAAAAAAAAAGAAGAAAAACTCTGTTACACTGAACTGGCATTTAGGGCATGCTTCTGCTCTGTAGTCTACCAGTAACCTCAAATATAACATCACTTCAGGCTCCTAATGTAGTGTTAGTAAATATATTTTAATGATTACAGACCAGACATTCCAAGGGGAGATAAGTAAGTGTTTAATATGCTGCCTATCAGTCAAAAGATTTCACTGACATTTGATAAGAGAATTAAGCGTACATGAATTCAGTATCACCAACCAAGGATCTCCACACCTTACACTTTGCACTTGCAGGATAAAGGATTCTTCTGCTTGAACCCCAGACAAAAAGATAATACAATTATATGTAACACAATCCCACCAGAGCACACAGCAAAGTAACGCTTGAATGGGGCAGTACGAGATCAGTATTTCCTTGTTCCCATTCCATGCAAGTTGGATACTTGTGATTTTTTAACACAACACTATGCTCACACAGATTGAAGATGTTAAACCCTTATTTCAGAAGAACATTCCTCTTTAACTCTCTTGCTGCCTAGAATGACTCACTTTTCAGAAAGAACATTGTCTGCTTTTGGCTGAGATCCAATACATTATCAGTTTAAATCATAACACAAAATGTTCTTTCCAACTATAATATACCACAATACTAACCCCCAAACCAGCCATAGATTAGTTTACTTGTGTCCTGAAAAAAGAAAAATCCTTTCCATGATATTAAAAGAACTGCATTTCTCTTCCTCATCTCTCTTTAGCATGCATTTCCTGCAGCTTTAAATTCGGCTCCCAGCTGTAAGAAACAAGGACCATGAAAACATTCCTGGTGAAAGGTGATTTGACAAAAGCCATCAGTTGAAAATGCTCACAGTAAGAGTATCATTTTTACTTGAAATTTTAATATAACACGTTATTAAACCATTTGTGATTTCTCATAACCACTACATTTCAGAGAGAAATGCCACTTTGCACCACCTCTTACAGGCTGCGAGGTTCCATCTTGTGAGGGCTGGTGACAAGCTGACCTCTGCAGTATGTGCTTCTGTTCAACAAAGCAGAGTCAAGCAAAAACCCAAGGAAGTGCTCAAAACCACTGACCCTTATCAAAGCAACTCCAGGAGTCTCTCTGACCAGAGTCCTTCACTAGAACAATGAAATCATCAACCAAAATGGTGAAACATCATAGGAAGCTCAACTTTGACTAAAACAAAAGTTACTATTACAAAAAAAAAAAAACAAAAAAAACCCAAAAACCAAAAAGCCAAACCAAACCTCAAAGCCCAAATGACAAATGAAAAGAGTGAACTTCTCCACACAGTCAAGGCAAATGCAGTAAACCCAGCAGTGTTACTAATTTTCTTCCAACAAAATTGCTGTCATTGGTTAGGAAAACAGCCAACACACAAGATGCCATTGTGTTTTTAAGCAATCATGTCTGCATCTAGCCTGGATTTATATGGCTGTATAGGTCCCTTGATACTTACAGATGCCTAAATTTTACACTGTTGCTTACTACCATCCACATATTGTCAGACAAAAAGTCTGGACAACAGCACCTTGAAAGAAATCATAACTTGTAATTCAATAGTCCATTGCTACAAGGAGTGGGTCCACTCCAATTTCTTGTTCATTCATTTCTTTATTGATGTCTAATTCCCTTTGTTTTCTATAATGAGTAGCTTAACAAACTGTCTTTTTAACAGGAGAAAAATAGTGAACCTGGTATCTTCTACATTGATGGCATTTTATATTAATTTTCATGCATATTTCTAGCTATTCTATTCCTTGCTTGCAAACAGGCAGGAGGCTTTATTCCCAAGAACATGCTGCCTTGATTTAATGAAACAAAATCCTTTGCCCTCATTACACATTCCTTTATAAAACATCAATTGCTGCTGCTCCCTTGTAATGGTTTTGCACAACTGATCAGTCAAATTTGGCCTTCAACAGTCCAACAATTTTAGGGAAACAATTCTTTTGTGGATTTGATACTGTCAAGTGAAAAATGTGTACTAAGAAAAAAAATTCGCTATTTGCACTTCACAGACTTCCCAGGCTGCTTGCTTCACTTTTGGACTGCAATAACCTGGTTATTTGAAGTGACCTAGAGGCAGAAACCTTTCAGACACATAAAAACAATAAAATTCTAATGTATTCATATGTTTGGTAGAGCTTGCCTGTGCTTCACTGCAACTGTAGATATTGCTTGGCAGTCTCTCTTTAGCCTTTTGTATCTGCCCAAGTAATAAAATATAAAAAAAAATAACCCTCTTGGATCATAAACCTGTATTTATTGTATCTGAATGTTTTCATGTACTCCAGAAGTTTTATAACTATATATTCATTGAAAAGTTCATACAATACTTTTGTGTATCTATATTTCCAATTGAAATATTTACTACTGAACTTGGTAAAGAAAATTCAATAAGGACCTTCAACAGTCTGTCTACTATAAATAGACTGCTAGAAAGCTGAAAAGCATGTGACCAAAAGAAAAAAGAAGCAGTAAAATCAACAGAAGCCTCTTATAAAAAAAGGAAGACACATCATTGTGACAAAAAAGATATGAGTCAGTGCAGACAGGACCTTATCTTCAGAAAACACAAAAGTAAGGTAATCAGGTTTTAGAAGATCATCACCCACAAAAGAAGATAATTGTGTGTGTGTGTGTCTTTTTGGTGACCAAGCAAAGCAGGTATATCTATGCATCACAGGAAGTAGAGCTGATGAAGGTGCTATGAAATAACACAAGTAGAAAAGAACAGGCTTTCAACCTATTTTTCTCCTTTTTCATGCTGTCTCTGAGAACAGACAATTCTAAAATTAAAAAAAAAAAAATTAAGAATCCAACAACTAATTCCCTTACTTTATAAGAATGCACACACAGCTAGGAAATACTAAAGGTTTTCCACCAAAGAACAGACATATATATGTTAGTCCCTTGTTTAAGAATTATAAAAGTCTAAAAGACTATTTTAAGAATTTAAAAAATAAAAACCGTCATACTTGTTACTTTTGAATACTTTTCCAGCTTTGATCAAAGGCTCAGTGAAACTGGACCACATAGAAAAGACCTAAAACTCTGGAAATGTTTTGACAGGTTTTTCTTAGAGGATGGAGGATTAGAAACTTGCCATGGACAACATTACTTCCATCAGCAGTGGACAACAGTTCATCTCTTCCATTGAGGCCTGACCAAGTACGTGGCTACAAGGGATCCCCAGAAGATCGTCCTTCAATTCTGGAAGCTTCTGAGTTGTCCCTTCCAAGCTGAGCAAGGAACAATTTCCAGTCCTAAGCTTAAGCAGGAACAGACTCAGGACTTTTCTTGAGCCCCTCTCCTTGATCTACTTTTAGAAACAAACAGCAGCAATAAGGGAACTGAAAGAACAAAGCCACAGACTTCTGCAGCCTAGCAAGGCTTCTGCAGGCACAAGTCTTGCAAGTCCAGAAAGAAGTTTTCCCCTTTTTTCCCTTTTAAAATGGTTGTAACAAAGTTCTACTCCAGGTATTCATATCTCTGATAAAAAATCCCAAACCAACAAAACAAACAAATAAAAACTCCAACAAAAACCAACAACAACAAAGCTACACACGAAAACATCTATTTAATGCTATTTAAACTGGAGCAAGTTATCAGAAGTAGCATGGATAACAGTAAGGATCAGATGTGCTTTGCATTGGAGCAATGATTCTTAATATTCCCTGTACTCCCTGTCACATAGATCTCATTTGCATACTAGCGTCAGAAAAAACCAGCTCCAGAAACACTTGCAAAAGAGAACAAAATACTTAAATAAGAAAGGCTTGTTTCCTTTGTGGGTTTGGTACTCAAAGTTAGTAAATATCATTGTTTCATTTTGCTTTAATTATACTGTCCTTTCAGGCACAGAGGATGATGTTGTGAAGAGTCTCACACCCTTGCAAAGGCATTACAACACAGTGTCACTAAGAACTGGACTAATGCCATCACCTTTCTGTAGATCATTCATAATCGTGATTTGTGGGATTATTTCACACCTGACTAGCCAAAATGCTTTTCTGCATTGAGGTTCCATCTTCAACACAGGTTTTTATTTGCCACCTATAAGAACAGTATTCTGTGAAGTTCTCTTTTAAGTAAAAGGGTAAAGAACCATCATTTAAGGTGATTTTTCAGTCGACTGCAGCACTGCTGTGGTTTTCAAGGCAGCCCTTGAACATGGATGCTTTAATTATCTAAGCTCATTAACTAGAAAGATATAAATCATCATTACAGCAGGAAACAGAGTGCAACATTTAAAACTCAATTAGCAACAACGCAAGAGAGTGGTAGGCTGCAAAACCTGGCTTTTCTGTCAAATTAAAGATTTAATAGAAGTATCAGCACCTGCCTCTCTTGCTGCTTTAGTCCTGGATTATCAGGAGATGTTTCTCTGTTGTAAATGGCAACAGTAAAAGAGTTTTTTGGTAACTTAAAAGGCCATTTCTATTCCTTGTACCTTCACTTGAGTTTTTATAATTCTTATCTACGGTTCTCTAATATTCATTATTGGCTGATGCAGTTTTTGAGCTGCTAACCAGCATGAAGTCATTTTGCTAGCATTTGTAAAAACAGAAAGCTATTTAATATTAAGAGTGTATGTTGGTTTTAAAATACATTAATTCACTAAACTTCTAGCAATGGAAAATTCACATTTTGAAATTGCTGATGGATACATTCCTCAAACCAGAGAAACAGAGTGTCAAGAGAAGAGGAAAGCACAAGGTGTAAAATGAATAATTTCTAAACTGCAAGAAGTCACTTTACCTGTTCTTCAAACTCCCTTCACAAACAAAGTGATCATTCTACAAAAAAGAATGGTAATTTTCTGCATTCAGGAAGAAACAAAAAAAGGCTGTATTTTTCTTCAAAGAGCATGTGTATCCTGAGCAAAATACATATTAAATAACACAAAAACATTAGTTTCTGCTACCTGGTTAGGTAATCATTATAGAATAAAAAGGGTGCCTAAATACAAAAAGAGGGAAAATATATTGATTTAATCACGGTTTAGCTGTCTTTTCCTGCCTGACTGTTGAGGAATGGAGACAGTGAGGAGTTCAGTGTGACAAATTAAGACTTTGCAAGAAATTACCTAAAGAGCAACACTAAGGAAAAAAATATGATCATGCAAATACATCTATAAACTTTTGAAATAAAATATAGGTACAGTGTTAAAATTGTTCTGAATACATCCTTTACAACTGTGATTTCCTACTTTAGCTTTTCTCTTCCCCTTGTTCTTAATTTCACCTTCTTTTTCAATATGTCAGGACAAAGACAGGAGAGCTACAGCAGGAGAGAAGGAAAGGAACCTTCTAGGCCCCTGGCTTGTCTTGACACTGGGACTGCATCAAAACCTGTGACACACAGAATTGATTTCCAGTCTCAGGGTTGGAACAAGTTCACACTTAACTGAAAGGCCAAGAATAAATGAAGTACAGATGTGGAAAAAAAAATTCCTGAATACAATTTTGAGACAACAGATGTCATCTAATAATCTACCTGTTTTTACAGGTAAATTATAGAAAAATAAATTGGAGTGTATTTTATTTTTTGAACTATGTAAGCCAGAAAAAAATCTGCCATTCTGAAAGGAATGAGTAAACAAAACCAGTGCATATTCCAAGTCAGAATCAAGTTTCATGCTTAGTTCAAGGCATTTTTTACAGAAAATGAGTCCTCTGTAATCGTCAGTCTAATGCTACCCATGTACGTGAGTCCATAGAGACTTTGCATCCCAGACAAAAACTCTCCCTCATGGCTGCAGTATTATTAGACAGATAGTTATTTCAACAGAAAACACAAACAAAAAGAGAAGTATGTTGCGGTTTTCAGTGAAAACCATCAGGAAAAAAAAGGTGAAAAACAGCACAGGAGGCTGCAAAACAGCATTGAAGTTTAATACCCTCTCCAAGCCTTTAAACTCTGCTAAGTCCTGTAATTCTTATACCTTATCTATCAAGAAAAGGTGCATCAGCTCAGACTATGATTTGGTATGAACTAAGCATCTGTGTAAGGGTCAGCATCAAGGGCACCTCATCATGAAGGCAGCATCCCCTCTTGCACTGGACTTACACCGCAGGTGACACGCTCATGGTGGCACTGCAATGGCCGGTGTGCAGCCAGGTCACCCTGCCTTGTGCTGCTGGGCTGAGCAAGGACCCCACTGCACAGCCAGTAGACTCAGGAACTGCTGGAAAACATCTGATGGCCTACAGCAGATGCTATTCCTTTCCACAACTATCTACATCTCCTTTTTTCTTGTCAAGAAAATAAAAATGCTTCTTCAGAAAGACTTTGTGCTGGTAGTTAATCAATGCATAGTCCTCACAATTCAAAAAGGCTGTCAAACATTAGGTGGCTATTTTGCAATAAAGTAAGGCAATATCTGCTGGCTGCACTTCGAATTTATTTTTAAGGATTGTGAAGGGCAGTGTCCATATAATGCACATCCATATAATGTCCATATAATGCAGGGGAAGGTATCATGTTACACTGAGGAGCCCCATTTACACTAGCCACTAAACTGAGCAGGTGTACAGCCCACAATACAATACACTCAGCCCTCACTTCAGAAACCCATGCAAACTCTTTTTCCTCTCAAGTCAGCTTGATTTGATTTTCCCATTCAAACCTAATTCTGCTTCTCTGCACCTCCAGGGGAAGCAGTTCCTGCTGCATTAGGTCTAGAGAGGGCATGCCTGATGTTGATACTGCATGGGAATGCATCAGACAGACACATTATTAGAAAAGGATTTACAGCATTTCCAGTTGAAAATAAACAATGCAAACCAGAAATTACTAAATCTAAACAAATCTGTTTGCAAGATGCCTTGGCATGAACAAGATTTAACTAAAGCATCTTGAGTACTACCTGTTTTTACAACTAATTATCAACAAGTGTCATTAGATCATTTCCTTCACCTCAGCTGTTCATCTCAAGGGTTTACCTTTGGCAGGGTGACAGCAAAAGGAAGCTTAAAAAATCCATTTACTCCAAGCTTAGAGTCAACTCTTGCTCAGAAAGCTGAAGTCCACAGCTCAAAATGTAATCTACTGTGTAGCACAATAACTTTAGAACAGCATTATTATTTAACTTAGACTAGTAACAATTACAGTGAGTATGACTAAAATCCCCAGAAGGACCTGAGATACTGGAAAAAACACCACCTTATTGATTTGAAATAAAGGAAATTAAAGACCCATACGGTAAAACTTTACTATCATAAAGTAAATATTTAATATAATCAGCGGCAGAATCAATACAGAATTTAGTACTAAGCAAGGTGAGCTGTCACAGAATGAAGACAGATCAAGAGACTGTACAACTAAATGGAGAGTTCACAGGAGGTAACATGCTTCTCCTGCTCCAATCTCCTTTGTCCTGTCAGTGCCTCTCAAGTGCTCTAATCCATGAATGGATCAAAGCTGTATTAGAGATTAACAGCAGCTGACCAGAAGGAATAGGGAATCTCCCCAAGAAACAATGTAGATTAGCCCACCTGAAGCTCCAGCCTCTGCAATCAAACCAGTGCAGGCGTCCATGCTAACTTGTCTGGCCAATGACTCCTGGTTTCCCTGCAGCAGATCACTGCAGCTGCAGGTAGGAAGAAAAAGGTTTCCAGGTGGGAGCTTTGACTCACAGGTGAGAAGTGCACACTGAGGGAGGCACCTAACTCCAGTGGGTGGGGATGGCTTGGTTTTGCCTACCCATACACTCACTAGTAGAGAACATACACAAGTTAAAGCAAGCGGACTGCCAGCAAACTGACAAGCCCCAAAACAAGCATATAAGCAACGACTAGAGAGGAATCACTCCCCCCAGTCTTATGAAATTCTATCCCAGTTACACCAGCTCTGTAGAATCTGGACAGTGTTACTGAATGGTATGTTGCTCTATGCAGCTCATGTTGCTATCCCTCAAAAAATCTCTTATCACACACTCTAAGATGGAGAAGAATCCCATTAGCATTTCTATTAAAAGGGCTTTGAAACCAAACTCTGGAGTTAACAAGCATGAAACATCAACCACAAAACACATCTAAAAAGCTCTTGGTTTCCCAGGAGGGTTTTGGCTTTTTTTCCTCACTACTTTCCTTAACAGCAAATCAAATAATAATAACAAATGGTTCTGATAATTAAACGCCTCCACATGTTACTGGAGGCGTTCATTTCATTGCACTTACACAGAAGTACAATAACTGTATGGTATGCTGCAGCAGAGTTTATTCAAGTGTACTTCCTCAGGAAAGAAAATTATTAACTCACCAGATGCAACAGATACTGACATTTCTCCATTATCAGGATCGAGCCAAAACACAACATAACACAAATTATTATATACTAACCTAAACTCCAACATTAAAGAAAAAAAACAAAAACCAAGAGCTATAAATAAAAAGACCTATATTCTCACCTGATGGTATTTTTTAACTATATATACCTAGAACTGTAAAGGAATTTCAGCAATATCTTTTTCACTTCCAAGACTTAACTCACATCTTCACGTAATAACTTCTGCTTGGACTCATAAAAAGGACTTGGTAGGCTATGCTGGCATTCCAAAACGAAAGCTAGAGATTCAAAAAAAAAAAAAAAAATCACAAACGACAACATGTTGCCTAATGACTCCTAAAAGAGAACTAGGCAGAACATTAAAGGACCAAAAAAACCAAAACAAACAAAACCCAACAAATCTAAGTACCACAGAAAACATTTCTCTGTCCATATTATTAATGTAAAGAAAGTCTCCATGACTTTACAACACTGACAGTCATAAAAGAAGAAAATAACTTTCAAGACAGAGCCTAGAAAAGTGCAATGCCTTTGAAAACCTCATAAAACTAATTAAAATGCTTCAAAAATACCAGTATCTATCTTCTTACTACTCTTAATTACTCATAATCACTGTTACTTAATAGTAAGCAATCTTATACTGGAATTTGTCCTCTATATTTCCCTAACTGAACTGACTTAACAAATTATATACCAGAACTGTAATTTACTTCATGGGTTGTAAAAAGCTGACTACCTTTCCACCTTTGACAACTTTGCATCTTTCTGACTCATGGTGACACAAGAGCACAATTCACTTGCAGAAATAAATCTGTATCTCCTTCAAATAAGCTCCTTGCAATTCATTCCCCCAACACATAATAGCAAGGTTTATAACCCCAGCGGGAGGCTGGGTTAATAGCACTGCTTTTCCCACATGTGAACAGCAGCTGTGAGAACATGTGTACTAGCATACTCAAAACATGCAGTTATTAGTTTGAAAAAGATACCAAAGTGTTAAAATACCTTAATGGGGAAAAAATAATTTCACTTGGATGCTGAATGATCCACAGTGAAGACATATAATTTTCCTTTTTTTAACTCCCAAATTGATAGCATCCTCTTCTGGCACAAATTGTTGTTATTAGTCACAGAAGCTTTTTTAAGATTTATTTATTAAGTCAAATTTCTCCAGCCAAGAAATCACAGGGATGTAACTTCATCAGCATGAAGAGCAGATGGACATTCCCAATAGGGTCTCTTATTCCTCCCCAAGCCCAGCCTCCTCTTCCCAGCATGGTCAATATTCTTAAGTGATGGGATAGAGGTTTGGCTGCCAGCACTACTATCCATGTGCTCAATTTGCAGAGTGCCCACTTCAGTTACCTGGCCCACTGAGTCATGCTGCAGGAGCCAAATATCAGTGACTTACACGATGTTCAGGCTCGTCTCATTTTCCGCTGACAAAGTGCTACTGTTCCTTTACTGGATATGTACAGCCAACAGAGACAAGAGTAAATAAAAATAAAGCAAATTACCTAGTCTTTTAATATACCTCCAATGGCTTAAACTACAGTTTTCCATACAATAGAAGTTCAACCCCCTAAGTATACCACCAGTTTTGAAAAGGAAATCCTACTAAATTAAATCAATAGCTCTTGGACCCTTCTGTTTTTCTTCTTAATTCTGCTCCATCTCCAGTGAAACCCTGTAAATCAGGCAGAAGTACCAATTCCCACCAGCACCTACAACGGGAAGACTTCACAAGGACAGACTTGGGCTTCTCAATTTTCAATATACTGAAGCAAATTTACTTTCAAGATTTGTTGTTCTTCAACAGGCTCTTTTCTCACTATACTCTAAAGCTATATCAGAGATACTTTAAGGAGGCTTCTGAATTTTTTTTTTCAGAATCTGCATACAGTTCCATCTTGGAACTGCAACAAGAAATCGCAAAAGAAATCACCAAGAGTTCTGGCTCCTGTGTTAATTAAAACAAAACAAAAAAAAATATCACATGGATACTTCTACCCTAATGCTGCTTTCTGAAGCCCTCAGATGGCTAACTAAAGACTAAAGACTTTCCAGTGATATCACACTATGGGAAGATATGCATGCACTGAGAACAGTTCAGTCAACTGTGCCTCTCATCACAGACAGGGAACTTTTCTTTCAATTCCACGCTGACCTTTTATCGTTATTAACAGGCAACCACCTTTTTGTACCACCACTGTTTTTTAAAGAAAATAAGCCATTGTTCCTCTGGCTTTTTCTTCTCGACCTTTTCCATATGCACAGTTCCACTGCTTCTGCATCCTTCATCCTTCGGGCACTTTGTCTATACTTGTTTTTGTTGAATTTTAACTTGAATACAATCAGAATCAGGTTCGTTATTCCAGAAAACTTTAACCAGGACTTCTAACCACACATGGATGAAAATCAGAGCAACACTTGCCTGGGTTTATTAGAAATGTCTTCTCAGACAAGACAAAATTTATCTTTTTCCCACTTAGCCATTCTGCCATTAACTGCAAAAGCCAGGACTTTCTCTTCCACAGACAAGATGATGAGCAGGATGCTAACAACAGAAACAGTCAACTTCGTGAGTAAAACTAAGGACTTCATCCCATTTTTACTACTGCAACCTTTAATACATTCCAGTTCTTCCCTCATTTCCAGTCCTGTGTTTGACAGTACCTCCCACAGAGTGTCCTCAGTAGAATTTATTAGCACCTGCCCACTCTCTTATGCCAAGATAATTAATGAAAATATTATATACAATTTGCCTCCTGATGAAGCTCTAAGCCTTCTGGCAAGTGGCACTTCCTTCAACAGGGCCCAGGGCACCTCCTTTTAGCATTGCAGGGTTCGCAGAGTTTTGGTGAGAGCCACAAGCCTGGTGACCTCAGTCATGACTTGACTTCCTAGATGCTCAGTCTACACCAAAGTTCTCATGCAGGCCTAGAAAAATCTGGCTGCAGTATTACAATGGGAGTACCTTCACCCTAAGTTGTGGTACCCTGTGATGTGATACTTGGCTGAAATGAATTGTTATGTCCAGTACTAAGCTCCAGCTTGGAAGGATGTGACCTAGCAGCTTTTTCTGTTGCTGTTGTGCTTCTTCAGAGCTGTCTCCCATCTCCAACACCTGTACAGAGACCAGCAGCTGCACTTGCATATGGAGAGTATGAACAAGATAATTTTGCAAAATGTAATGTATCAGCCACTATGCCTGCTTACTTTTCTTGCCTGGCTTACCTCTTCATTCTGATCATCTTTGTTACCTCCCTGTTACACGTGGCAAGGGCAATCATTTAGTAATTGGCAAGAATGCTGCAGCCAGCCTTGTAACAGATCACCCTGATGTCCAAACTTCCAACACCTTTTCTCCTTAACTCTGCAATCTGTGATCAACGTTGTCCTCAGTATCCTGTCCTTAATTAAGATACCACCTGTGTCCAAACAACAACAGAAAAACGAGATGACACAACTGCACTGACTGAAAGCAGACAATACAATCGTCAGTGCAGAATTGCTGGGTTACCCTCTGCTAAACACACACCTAAAGAAGGTCATAACATAAGAAAAGGTCTGTAAAGACATACCATCATATCAGTTCTGAAACTGGAGGGAAGAAACCATTGTTCACACAGCTATTCACAAGACACAAAAGTGATTCATCTCCTAAAGTTACCATTAAAAAGCATCTACACACAGCAAGCCTAAATCACTCAGAGGGATGGCCCAAGTAATCTTCAGAGGTCCTTTCCAACCTCAGCCATTCTGTAGCAACATGAGGCAGGATGCCCTAAATATCTTAGAAATGCCTAAAATTTTGCCTCTCCATCTCCCCTCCTCCCATTTGCTCTAGAAACATAGTACAGCTGTGACATCTCAGATGCATAATGACTGGCAGCCACAGGCCTTCTAACTACTGACCATCAGTCCCTTTGTCTTTGGAAACAGCATGGTACTGCCAACACTTGAGCTTTGGCTCAATAAAAAGCTTTACTAGCTGTGGTACTACACAGTACCATACAGACAGGAAAAAGTAATAAAAATAAAAATCAAACCAAGTCTCAGAAAAACTTTTGCAGCATCTATTAATTCCAGTGAACCACAGCAGCTACAATGAAGGAGAATAAAGGAGCTCCTCTTTTTTCTTATCTGCCTGCCAGATACCTGTTCCCAGAAAATATTAACAACTTGCTTTACCTCAAGCACACACAGAATTATAAATTGTACCTTGAAGACCAGCAAGGTTTCAAAGATGCACTGACAGCACCCTCTTAACAGCAGGGCAAAGCTCCTACACAAAGGCCTGCATCATGGTTCGTTAGGATGACCAAAGTTCAGCTGGCCAAAGTCCAGATGGACAGCAAAAGCCACAACCTTCTTCTAAACACCCTGCAAAGTGACTTCCTAACTGCACACTTCTGCAATGTCCTGGAGCTTCTTTTAATATCTGCAGAGAAAAGTACCTGGTCCTCCCAAACGTTTGTAACCCATATGTTCTAGATCATCCCAGGTTTGACACATACTCTGCTCCTGCCAATCAGCACTTATCACAGGCAAGAGGCTTTGCCCAGGAAGATGACTACAACTCTCAGCAGCTGGTTGACCCTTTTGACCTTATTTCTGTTTGGTGCAACTTCAGACAAGAGACATTGCTGCTTGCACTACTGCCAAAGCTGCTGGTCAAGCTCCTATGAAGTTCAGCCAGGGAAAGTGCTGGACTCTGCACCGGGATGGGGCAACCCTGGATGTACAGACTGGGGAATGAGATGCTGGAAAGCAGCGCTGTGGAAAGGGACTTGAGGGTCCTGCCTAACTGAAATTTGACTATGAATCAGCAGTGCCTTGGCAGCCAAGAAGGCCAACCATGTCCTAGGGTGCAGCAGGCACAGCATCGCCAGCCAGGCCTGAAGTTGTGTCAGGGGAGGTTTAGGCTGGATATTAGAAAAAGGTTTTTCACCCAGAAGGCATTTAGGCACTGGAACAGGCTCCCCAGGCAGTGGGCACAGCACCAACCTGACAAAGTTCAGTAAGTGTTTGGACAATGCTCTCAGGCACATGGTGTGACTCTTGGGAATGGTCCTGTCCAGGGCAAGAAGCTGGACTTGATGATCCTAGAAGGTCCCTTCCAACTCAGCATATTCTATGACTCTGTGATTTCCTAGCAGCATATCAGCTGTCTGGCATGACACAGCCACCACACAGAAACAGGGCAAACTTGGCACAGCATCCAAGTATTTCCCCTGGCAAGGAAGAATACTGTTCACCAACAGTGATCTGTTACCTATTTGACAAAAGCAGCAGCTACATATCCTGAATCAGGCACCTCCATAGTGACTCCAGAGAGGAATTACAGGTTGGTTTGTTTTTCTTAATATTAACACCCAGGCACAGAATTTCAAACTCTATCTTCCTCCCCACTCTGTGTGAAAAGCACCCCACAGCACAGACAACCTCTCTGCAGCAATAAGCAGCACAGGCCACCCATTCACACCGCTGAGCTCACAGCTTAGAAGCAGTTTAACCCCTCTAGAAAGAAGCTTGCACTGAAATACAAAAACTTCCAAGAGTCATTGGCTACATACTATTTAGTACAAAGACATTGCCATATTCTTGCCAAAACCCCAAACATTTCCCATACCTAACAGTAGAGCACTAAAATGCTATATTAGTGCATTTAATGCATTGCTTGGCTAGACCTGGCTGGTCAAAGTGCAGACAGGCATACTGGCTCTTCCACACAGGTGAAATCATGGACAAGAGATTCTTCTGCTGCTGTTTGAGTAACACAGTCTAGTGGAATGTGCCCCTGCTCATGATCTTTAAGGTCCTTTCTGACCCAAAGCATTTTCTGACTCTATGATTTCAGTTGCTGTTCTCAGTAGGTGCCATGCCTGTCTGTCAAAAATCCCTCACCTATATCTGTGCCAGGTAATGGCAACCTGCCCTAGCAAAGCACTATTGACATTTTAGGGCAACCCCTGCAACCTCAACTACACATCTAGGATCCAAGTTGTGCTCCTCAAAGAACGTGCTAGCAAAGACCAATCAACTGTTTGTATGGTTCTTAGATATTTTTTCAAGAACAGCATGTTTAATTGTTTCAGTTTCAAGAGACTAGTCATAAATATTTGGTGTACATATCCAAATGCAATAACACAGTGTGCAATAGCAATTAGGATGAGAGTGATGTAAAACAATATTCTGAGAAGAGCAAATTAATCTTTTTCCATCGCATTTAGAAATCCCTCAGGTCACTTTCATACACATGCATTTTGTTGAGACAGATCATTGTTAGTTTCCACAATAGTCCCTTTCTTTAAAACTCCTTGATTCCTCTCAATTTTGTTTGCAGATGCTCAATTACATTACATTTCTGCAGGGTATCTGGATGCAAGTAAAAATCATCATCTTCAGTAATGGCCTCTTGAAAAAAAAGAGGTTTGCTTGAAGATGCACATTAAAACTGTGAGACCCAATTATGCACTGTCATTCATTCCAGTAGCTTCCTACTGTGGTAGGTGTCTGGGGATAAAAAGCTGGAACTAATTTCTCCTTTTAATTCCATTTTAAAAATCTCTATAATCTCCACATACAGTTCTTCGACCTTCAGTGGCACTACCAGCTATACCAGTCAAGCTTGCAAAAGTTGCCTTACACCTCTGCAGAACCAAAATGGTCATAAGGTCCATATACTATAATCTTGACATCATTTTCATAATACTGCCTATATTGAAACTCTAGATCTAAAATCTGATTGAGACAGTGGAAATATTTTAAAACCAAAAATTTGCAAGCATCATGGCAAAGGTGCTTAAAACAGATTTTCTAGAAAACATGAAATTGAACTGTTACATATACGCTAGATATGTCTTTTTGCTGGCTTTATACTACAGCAGATTTATCCTTCTCTTTCACATAATCATCCCAAAGCAGGGTCTCCTCTCCTGTGACATGGGCAGCATCACAGATTACTACAGCGTCATAGCTGAAGCTGAAAAAATTGCATAACTATTTGTCCTGGTTTCAGCTGGGACAGACAATTATGCTCTTAGTAGCTGGTATAGCGCTGTATTTTAATGTGAGCTGATACAGTGCTGTATTTTAGTGTGAGAATAATGCTGGTAACTGCATCAAAATTTGGCAAATAATGTAGTATAAAAAGTGTTTTCCTCCAAATGCTGTTTAGCTCAAACTCTTATCCCAATTACCTAGCACCAAAAAGGACCACCTCACCCCCAATCTACAACAGAGGGGGACAGGACTTAGTGGAAGAGATTGATTTGTGAAGCAGAAATTGTCTTTTACCAGATGACTGCAGAGAGCTTGGCATAATGCTACTGCAATCTGATTAGCATGGCTCACTACTTCTTTTATTAAATAATAATTTACAAAAACAAACCCTCTGATGACAGATAAAAATAATTCAATATTATAGCAAATTCAGGTGGTACTAAATACATGACCAAATTTGATTCTTAGAAGAGATTTTGTGATACATTATGCGACCATGAGGAATCTCCTTCTCTGAATTCACTGCTCCGTGTCAGCGGTGCGCACTCCTCACATCAGGGTCAGTAACCCCTGTTGCCTCAGCCCCATTTCAGCTATCTTGCTGACACAGTGACACACAGACACCCAGCAACAACCTTCCTCTGCAGTGGATACACAGCTAAAATGAAGCCCTCTCATCACCCCAAGCACTCCCCCTTCAGAGGCAGCCAGATGCTCAGCACTGTGGAGACCCAGTGCAGAAGTTAAAGGTCTGTTCAAAAGGAGAAACCAATCACCCCACCCCAGTGCACACATCAGAACCCCCCAAGAGAAATGCTTGTGTTTCAACACAGCATTTAGCCCCACAATCACCTGCAGAGTCACCTAAAGTCACCTAAAGATAAATAGGCCACCACCAGCAAGGCTTTGAAAAGAACCACGTATTCTACCAGTGGATAGCACAGAGGTCCCAAGTTCAATCTTGGAAGAAAATAAATATTGGTACCTGCTCTCTCAAGTGTTTCAATATAGGAAAATGAAAAAGTCTTATTCTAAACAAGACAATAAAACCTTAGATTTCTTTCTGACAGTTCACATACACATAAGCAAAAGTACACACAAAAGCAAAATATTAAAAAATGCCTCAAGTAGAAGGTAACACAAGCTTATAGATTAAATATATTTCTTTCCACCATCAGCTGCTTGAAAAGGAGAGCTGCATAGATCAAAGCTCTGTGTTATACACCAGAATTTTATTGCTGCCAAGAGAATTAATTCAAGATGAAAATCACCCCACTCATCTTAAATTTTAGGCTAGAATAACCATTAATCTCAATTTTGATCAAGAAATTCTCTCCAGCCAGGGATGGTGTAAGACATATTTCTTCTTGCTTTCACTCCTAGTTGAGTGTCCATCTGCTACCAGACTTCCACCAAACCTACTACTTGCCATGGAAATATGAAATTAAAGCTTGCCTGCATTTGTAGGCTATTCTCAGAGATGCAAACCCATCCCTACTCTCAGAGAGGACAAGGAAGCCCCCGGAGGGAAAGCATGATGCAGATGTGCCAAAGGAGATGAAAGCAGCAGCTTATGCAAGCAAGCCCAGATTTCTTATGCAGAGGCTTTCAAGTTATACTGGCACGTCTGCCAAAGAGAAAGGAAATTTCCTCAAAGGCTTAAGAAAAAACGCTCCCACATTGAGAAAGAAACAACCACCATTTTGATACAAGGCACAGTTATGTCATTTTCAGGAAATTCTGCAGTTTAGATTACGACAGAAAAGGCAGGAAAAAAATCCCTCACATAAATGAACATGTGACTTCAGAAAATGATTGGATTCTGCCTTCAGGGAAGAGAAGAAAGCAAAAAACACAAGATTTACAGGGACTGCTCTAAGACCAGGAACGGAGGTACTCCTTCTACATCTATTTGCTGATGCTATGCAAACCACATATTTATGGGCTTATCACAGAATAGGGGGCATGGATTTTAAAAGCAGTTGTCCTACCCCACTGTAATGTTTAGCAACTCAATAGGTAAAAGCAGCAAATTAGCCTCAAGCACAATTTTAGATTTAAAATTAATTCTCACCTGCTGCTATTCAAGTATTGCTTTGTGTTCCCCAATAAATAATCCAATAAATTATGTTTTGCCACAGTTTGGCCTGTGACCATTTTTCATCTGTTAATTCTGGGTTATTCCTGTTATGCTTTTAAAGCAAGCTCAGGCAGCAGATTGTCCTGCATGGTCTGGCACCATTAGATTGCACTCTGCAATTCTGCATTTCACTCTCCTGGGGAGAACCATCTGGTCTACAGGTTTTAGATGCTGACCACCTGAGTGGAAGCAACTTCATTAAAAACTTATGTCAAAAAAAAAAAGAAAAAAGTACCGCACAGTACTCCTATTCATTTGGGATTCACCTGTAGAATAAATACATACTCCGTTTTTAATACATGACATATACACTTTGTTGTTACTACAGTCTTTAGTAATGAAGGAGTTCTTGGTTATTTTATTTTGGTTCAATTTACTATATTTTGCTACAGTGCTCTAAACTTACGCACAAAATTGATGGATCTTTTCACATCAGCACCATTAACTTCTCATTGGAACAAACAGAAAATATACATATGAACACAATAAATTAATTTAAAATTCCTAAGGTATAGTCAATAGCGAAGTCTGAACAAGTAAACAAAATATTTATATTAGAGAAGGAATTAAAAAGGGATTTTTTTTCAGTTGAGAAGCATAAACTGCATATAAAAATTATGCTTTAAGCTGAGAAGTGCCTCATTAATTTTGTCAGCATGTATGAATGGGGAGCTTTTCAAAACCTTTTAACATCTGTCTGATTGTGTCCCTTGTAAATCCTTATCCATTTCAGTAGGATGAGAAAAAGACCTAGGCAGACTACTTTCTAAATGCCTTTGGCTACAGACAGCCCACTGCACACATCATTATACACAAATCCTCAGGGTGGAATAAAAAAATAGAGTACAAGGAAATTAACTCAGTCTTCATATCCTACAATTTGCTGGGATAATCCATTTCAATTTACCTTTTTAACCCTCAAAATCTTCTGTTTTCTGCAATGCTACCATTGTAATTTGTATTGTTTGTTTGACATTGTGTTCCTTTGACTAGTAAATAAGCAAACTCCATATTTCATCCATATCCCACTGCCTTAATAGAGTACCTCATGTGGGCCAACTCCTCACACAACCTTTCTGACAAGCACCAAATTAACACACCTTCTCAAAGAATAAAGCCTTAAACCTCCATATGCTTCAAGAGAATACAAATAACCACGTAATTTTCCAAGTTTTTTAGCCTATGAGGGTTTGTAAATCTTCAGCACAAATTGGAGCAACAAATCTAGCCATGCTAAAGCAAAAACATGTCCTGCTGTTTCCAGAGGTACGTGTTCCTTTTCAATTCCATCACAGTGTCTGAACTGGGTCACTCTTTAGCTCTTACTCATCTCTGCTGGTAAGAAAAAGCAGCCTACATGAACAGAACTAGTGGGAGGGGGGAGAGATACACACACACACTAGAGGGAACTTAATAAAAACTAGAGGTTAAATACTATTGAGGGTTCATCTGCTCTGAACAGTATAAAACAGCATTTGCAGCCTCTGACTGTGCTTGGCCTCAACGTTAAAGAAGGGGAATAGCAACGTCAAAGAGCAGGATCACCAGATATCTTTAGGCTAAGGAATTAACAGGTTGACATGTTCTTCTTAGGTCAACTCACAAAATAATGTTTTTCTTTTTTTTAGCTTTCCTTAGAGAACTTCCAGTTAGTTTATTAACCAAATGTTAATTTTCCCAGTGATTACTATGCACCCATATTTCTGCCCTTCCCCAGAAATGGCTGCATTAATATGCAGTGTCACTGACACAACCACAACAGTGTTCAGCCACCGTTCCCCCTGCAACCTCTGGAACTCACAGCTACCACAGGCTTAACTCAGCCTATGAGAAATAACTATTTTCTTCTCCTTTGAGAGACAATCCAGTGACAAAAACATCATTACAGGAAAGGTGTTCAATAATACAGCCACCCAAAACTGTGTTAGGGACCAATACAAGTGGTCGTTTTCACAGAGGACACTGTGGCAAAGCAAAAAAATTAGTGGCTTCTTATGCTACGAACAGCAAACAGCTGCCAAGAACTATCAGTCTGCCCAGGCAGCATATATAGAGCTAACAAACAAAATAAGGACTGGAAAAGGCACATTACATTCCAGAAAAAGTTGCTACTAACGTAGGAACCCAAACAGTGTTAACACTAAGGTCTCCATGATACCTCCTGCTACATACCACAGCCACTTTGTGGAATAAAAGAATTAAGAGAACTCTGTATAACTTTCTCTGACTTCTAGGAACACCAAGCAGGACAGTTGTACTGCTATTCTCTACCTTGGGACAGAAATAACTTAAACAACACTTACTTCAAGTTTATTTGTGTGTATGCTATTATAAAATTAGGAGACACCTAAGAGATGTTTGACAGAAAAATATTTGGAATAAAATGTTAATAAGCAAAGAAAAGCCCAGCTGAAAGCTCTGCAATCGTCAGCAGTGACACAGAGTGATTTGCGCTCCCTCTGTCAGAGTTCTCACGGGTACTGAGCCTTTAAACCATCCCCAAGACCAGAGCCCACTCCATGAAAACTCTGCAGCAAACAGTCTGCCTAGTTATGAATTATTCACTACAGCCTCATTGCTCAGGACTAACAGCAGCCATCCATTAAGCAGGGGCCAAGCTTTATGTTTCCTTTGAGAACCACAGCAAACAGCACTTGCTGTCATTCTCAACTGAAGAATCAACCTCACTAAATTAATTAGAAGTATATTCTTCCTCAGATGGAAGAAAATAACACAAAAGCCCAATTTCCAAGAGGGGAAAAAGGCCTTTTGACATCTAATTCCAGAGGAGAAAAGGCATTAAACTTCCCTTTAAATGAGATGACATACTAGGTGATTCTGTGGTGTAACATCTGTTACTGAACTCTATCCTGTATGTAGTGTCTAAAATCCCTACCTAGCATTATTCCATCATTTGCTGCAGTACTACTATGAGCATTACCAAATGCAGAAAACCATATTTCAGACTATGGGACACAAGTAGCAAAAAAAGGCCTAAAAGCTTGAGAAGTCCAACCAGGAGCTAATGCAGTTTACCTGTTTAATTCCAAAACTGCATGAGTTGTAAAAAAAGTCTGAGATGAAAACTGTAGCAAATTGAAGTTCCTTTGTAAACAGAAATATTTTAATTGAACTTTAAAAAAAAACCCCTCAAACTCACAAAGTGTAATTATCTAATTATCCCTAATTCAGAGACATCTAAAGCAAGCTCTATATTCCTGGAGGGAAGAGACGGGCACTCTCCTTCACATTATGATTTTGCCAGCTTTTTTTTTTTTTAAATGTTACATCTTTCTACAGAATTTACTAAAAATTTTAAACAAACATACTTGAGATTAAGAAATGCATCTTCACATTTCCTCACACCCTGGGAGTCAATTTAAAAAGGCTGTTAAACTAAAACTTTGTGTTACTTTCATGCAGATGAATATTCAACAGGTACTAAGCCAGCTCTATGAGATTCACAGTGAGCCTATTGAAGTGACCTGGATTAAAGGCAGAACTAAAAAGAGACTTCTTTTCTTTTTAAAACGCAAGTCCTTTCAACTCTGTTTATAATGAACCTTCATAAAATCTATTAAAATAAGAAGTAAAAACTGCATTTGCATTGCTGCAGATTTAACTGGCTGCTACCTTAGTTAGGGGCTGGAACTTTTCTCCAGAAGTTGAGAGGTGTTGTGTGCCTTGAGGTACAAAAGGCACCTGCCTACATCCAGGGAAAGGGTGTCTCAGCCATCTGTCTTTGGAATACCTTGCCCCCAAAGATATTTCCCAGACTTTAAATGGCAGATCTGACTTTCTGGGGCAGGGCACAAGTTACTGCCTTGCTCCTGATTTTAGACTATTGAGCCTAAAGTAAAAGATAAGTAAAAGATCTCCACCTTCTCCATGGGGGCTCTGTTTTTTAAACCTCAAATATGGACCACAACAGCTGATAAGGAACTGGCACACTGGTATCAAAAATCTGCAACTCAGTTTCACAAATCTAAAAAAACTTTCAGAGGAAGTTCTACTTTATCTATACATCAGTCCTTAGACAAAAGCATTTAAAGGGCAGCTGAGATAAAGTGAAAACTTGCATGGATTCCACATGTTTCTGAGGAAGAGAAGTGGCCAAGAGAGGAAGGGAGCTCCAGAGAGAGCAAAGAGGAACAGTGAGAAGAGGCAAGTCCAGAAGCAGTGAGGAAGCAGAGATGAGTGAACAGAAGGTTGGTTGCCTTAAGCTTTGAAAGCTGATGCGGGAGGGAGATTGCAAAGACACCTGGATGAGAATTTGCAAGGGGCTTTTGACCAGGCAAAGGTGCTGTTCTGCTTTCAATATGAGATGACTTAGTACAACACAGATTGCTCCAAAAACGTTTTGCATGATGTTTACGAAACATATTTCTGGATGATTTAGATTTTCCTGTCTGAGAGACACTGTTTCTAACCTAAGAGAGCACCTGAGAGAATGTGCATCAAGTTCTCCCCAGAAAGAGAAGTTCAACTTTCTTCCCCTTCCCCATACTGTCAGCAAGAGGTTCTGGTGAAAGAAAATGGGATTTAATAAACAAATTTAAACAGACTTGAGTAGTTCTCAGTCTAGGTACTCCAGCAGTCTTCACCCAGACATGACATAGAAACAGACAATGCTGAGTGCCTGTACCAGGAAGGCTGAGAATGCCACAACAACTGCTTAAGATTCTGCAAAAGACAACAACAGAGAGAGGAAGAGACAACATCAAAAAAAAATCACTTCAAGTCTCCACAGCCTAGATCAGAAATAAGGCTTCCCACCAGAATTGAACACAGAGTTAAATACATGCTGGCATTCCTTAGATGAGGTTAGCTGGCAAGTTGAGGGCATCCTGGCCTGTAAGAGCAATAGCGTGGCCAGCAGGGCTAGGGAAGGGATCATCCTCTGCTCTTGGCACTGGGGAGGCCACCCCTCAAATCCTGGGTTCAGTTTTGGGGCCGTCCCTACAAGAAAGACATTGAGGTGCTGGAGTGTGTCCAGAGGAAGGCAATGGAGCTGGTGAATGGTCTAGAGTAAATCTGATGAGAAGCAGCTGGGAGAGCTGGGATGGTTTAACATGGAGAAAAGGAGGTTCAGGAGACCTTGTCACTCTCTATAAATGTCTGAAAGCAGGCTGTGCCAGGAGAGGTTTAGATTAGCTATTAGGAAAAATTTCTTCACTGAAAAGGTGGTCAAGCATTAGAATAGATTGCCAGGATTGTGAAATCACCATCCCTTGAAATGTTCAAAAATGTGTGGATGTGGCACTTAAGGACATGGTTTAGCATTAGAACACAGTATTGCTGGGTTACTGGCTGAACTCAATGACCTTAGAGGTAACAATTCTCTAATTATATGATAAAGATGATACAACCTAGAGCAAACATATCCTTTATTGCCAGAGATGAAAGGCCTTCATAATCTTTGAAAAGGAGAAAAAGGAGCAAATGGATGCTAAGACACCAAAAATTATTTTTTAAACTAATGCTCCTTGGAGTACCACAAAATGAAACTTGCAAGGATGCTATTCAAAATGCTGGAAACAACTGCAGCAAAATATGGACATGCCTCATCAAGAGATGCATGCAATAAATAATCAGCAAGTATTTAGTATACAAGTAACAAACACAACTGCAATCCACACCATAATTATGAGCACTGACGCAGGCAATATTTTTTCTTTTGAAGAAAAACATTACCTTATTTTCCATAAACATCACAAATACAAAAACACAAACTCACAGAATGGCAAGAGTTGGAAAAGACCTTAGGAATCATGTGGTTCCTTCCATTCCCCGCTACATGGGACATCCACAACTTCTCTGGGCAGCCTGTTCTAGGGCCTCATCATCATCTGATCAAAGAATTTCTTCCTAATATCTAATCTAAACCTGCCCTCTCTTTCAGTTTAAAATCATTGTTCCTTGTCCTAACATGCCAATATAATATATAATATGTCCTCCTTCCTCCTTTTTATAAGCTCCCTTCAGGTACTGGAAGGTGCTGTAAGGTGTCCCCAGAGCCTTCTCTTCTCCAGGCTGAGCAGCACCAGCTCTCCCAGCCTGTCTGCAGGAGAGGTGCTCCAGCACTCTGAGCATCTTCATGGCCTCCTCTGGACCCATTCTACAGATCCATTTAAAATAACTTCCAAGTGCCAAAAGGATACACTGTCTGATGGTTCACCATGATAGAGTGCATTAAGTGTGCACATATACAGACAAGTGCCTGAAACCCAGCTCAAAGTGTGTAAGCTTTGTATCCTGAGTATTTCATACACACACCCCGATGTGATTTTCTTTAAGCCTCAAAGTAAACAGCTCCTCCCTTATACTGGTTCCACAGAGAATTATTTCCATGAAAGCATATTCAAGCTTTTCTTGTTTTGAGCAGATTTCACAAGTACAATTTTGGTATATTTCCCAGATAGAAATCACAGTGAAGAAGTGTCAGGCTGTACTGAATTTCTTGATGACAAAAGTGTCACACTTCATTTGACACAGGGTGACTCAAATATAGAGTTCAGTATTATTCTGCAAATATTCAAAAAACATCAGCAGATTTTCCATTTAGTAGCAATTTAAGGACCATAGCTAATTTAGTTTCAAGAAATGAGACATTACTCCTATAATTTCACTATCGTAACATAGGAAAATTTTAAAAGCATTACATACACAGCTAAAGTGTATCGAACATGCCCAGACTACATATTTGACTTTACCAGGTACTGATATTGATGGCCAGGTATTCTTTCTTAAGCACTGAGAAAAATACTCTATTTTCAAAGAAATGACAGAATACCTTCAACTCCCCTAATAAGAAAATGTCATTTCAGGCTTGGGTATGCGGCTGCAGCAGCCGATTATGCTCCTGGCCACTGCAGTTCTCCTTACTCCAGCTCCTGCTCTCAGACATCCTCGAATGAAATGAACTGCTTAAGTGTACTAAACCAGCAAAAAGCCAGGCACTACACTGAATTACAGGACTTCTGCCAATTTAGACCTCAGTGGGCTTAGCAAGCTGGGAGAGTGGGTCCAAGTGAGCCCCCAGCCCAGGGGTCCAGGCCAGCCAGTGGGCAGCTCAGGCTGCTGCCACACAACAGCCCAGCCAGCCCAGATGGCCACAAATGCCACTTAAGAGGTCAACAGCCATGCTAGAGGAAAGGGCCACTTACACTGGCTCAGCATTACAGGAGGTGAAAGGAAAATGGAGGATCTGCATGCCCAGGTCCACTCAGCTGAGGAAATATCTTCTGCAGGTCTTAGTTTGCTCTTTTCAACCAACAATATTTATAATGGTATTAGAACTACTCAGTGATTACATCAGACCAAAAAAGGTATTTGCAGTTATGTGGCTGGCAAACTAACAGCAGTGACAGTACAAGAGCATGCTTTAAACTCCTTATGTAATGAGCTGAATTTACTACTACAGCCAGTTTTACAAAAATGTCTCAGCATTTTAACTTGAAACCCCAAAAAAGCAGCAGCATGTAACACAAAAAAAAAGTATGAAGAGCAATCTCTTCAGACATCTCAAAAAAGGAAGCAATTAAGACTTGTACTTTTTCCGATATTATCAAGGCCACTGGGAAATTGCAGAGAAAATAAGAAGATTGCCAGGAATTAGACTACTCTGGTAGATGAAAAGATGGCGAAGAAGTGGGAGGAGAATGAGCTATTTTCCACATTGTGCCGTTAATTTTCCAATTGAATTGTCATTGCAATGCTTTAACTTTAAAGTTTACCACACAATTGCAGAGACATGAACTGCTAACAAATCTTCCAAATGCAGCTCATATTTTCAGTCCAAAACTCATTATCATCTTTATGTTAAACATCACAAAATAAGCCATTATGAAAACTCGCGGAAAGGTGAGGTTGCTCCAAACCCCAACATGACAAGCATGTATTGATCAGCTAGTTTTTCTCTCTGCTTTTTCTACCCAAAAACTGAGGTGGTTTTTTTTTTTTTTTTGCTTTTCTATATCTAAAATCAAGGCACAGTCTACTAGCCATAACCATCAAATTACTGTTCTTGACAGGCTGTAGATCACATTATGCTCTGGAGGACAGAGTTCTCTCTCCAGCAAAAAGTATCAAAGGCTACTGAATTTGGACTCAAAAATGCGGTGCCCAAAGTGCTTCAAAAGTGCATTTATGCAATCGAGAACAAAGTGTGGAGGGATAACAGGAAAAGACCATCAAGCATCAGCATTGTCAAAATCCTCCTCCACTAGATACACCTGCACAGCTTGACTGCATATGCAGAATAAGAAATTGCTGAAAAATATACACCTGCATGATATTTAAAAATACACTTGATCCAAGAGCCTTCCCCACACCACATTCCCCTCAGTTTGATTAATGTATTGACATAATATACACAGCAGGTAACATGGAGACCCAGATTAAGGAGCCATGGAAATGAAGATTTTCCACATGTGGAAAACATTGTTATTAATATACTAATTATTTTTTCACAATGATATTTGAGCCTTCCTAAACAGTCAGAATAATTAAGGAAAGAAGAGGAAACAGCATTTTTTCCTGTGATTGTATTACCCTTTTCTGCATGATTAAGCTAAAAGACAGCCATCGTTTATCATAATGTCTATCCAAAGATTTACAAGTCACTGAAATCGTATGATGATAATAGAGAATTTAAAATTCCTCGCTTCTCAAATAATCTTTCTTGGAGCACCTTACCCATCCTTTTATCTTCAGGGAGAGGATAAAAGGCTCATGTACTAGACAACATGGAGTAAGTGAACTGCTGGTTTCCCTTACATAGTTTTATTAAGAATGAAAATATAGTCTCAGATTTAAAACATTTTCATCGTTGAAAAGACCAGGGTTTTCCTTTATCACATGATTTTCACTATGTGGTTTTTCTTCTCATTTCTTCCTGATTCTTTTAAAGCCAAACAATGTTTTATTTTGACATAAAACACATGAGATTTCAGCAAAAATTATGATTAAAAAAAAATCTTATGCTTCCACCTAATTGCATCATAATTAAGAGTTTTGTTCTCTTTGTTTTATAAGTTCTGTTGTCACAGCAGTGAGGAATGCACACTGGGAATATCTGATGGACCAAAATTTTAAGAACTTGGGCAGAAAGTTACTTCTTCTGTAAGAAGTCTCATAAGATAAAGGTTATTTTAAAAAAATACATAAAACTATGAAACTTTGCTCTTTCATCCAAGTGTCAAAGCATAACATATAGTTTAACTACACAAATCTCTAAGACCCAAAATTTCGTGATGAGGCTTTTCAAGCCCCATTACTCAACCTCTGGTAGATTACTCAGTGAAAACTAACAGAGCAATTCAAAGAATCAGCTTTTTAATTCCTATCAGTTAGGTTTTCTGAATTATTCTCCTTTTCTTTCTTCTTTCTAATATTTACTTCTACAACAGGCTTTCCATGCCTGTTTATAAATGACATGAATATCATGTCAGTAATCTCTTCTGGTTGAAAATGTAACTTATTTTAATTGGAACTCAAAACCTGTTTGAGGGGTGGCAGGAGGAAACTGTTCCTATTTCCTGCTATAGTTCTCTCAGCATCTAATTACATCCATAAAGAGAAACAATGGGGAGGCTGTGTGTTATTCAGTTTAATGTGGTTAATTACACTATGCCCCCTATGCATGCAAATACACCAGAGCCTCATAACTGATACAGCACTCACCCAACACATTTATCAGCTGTAACAACTGTGCTTTGAGATCACATATAATACACACTCTAGATATAAATACTTGTTTACTGGAAAATGCTTCTAGTTCACAAGAAAACATGTAAAATGCAACAGAACAGGCACCAAATAAAAAATTCTAACCATTAGCATCTGTATTTAACACAAAATTCTTGTCAATATGAATTCAATTACTGCAACTAAAAACATACTCTTCCTGCTGAAATGCCTTTGTCCATGTTTTTCTGTGAATAAGATACTTTGGGGAAGTCCTTTTTCTATACCCCCATATCCCAATATACTAACAGGAGTTGAGAGCCAAATACTTCACTTCCAAAAGCTTTACGAGATTTGTGCCACAGCACAAATTTTTGGAATTAAGGAACCAGTCAGATCTTTTGCAAGACAGATTGAGTGCCTAGGTGTCCCTGAGGACACAGAATAAATATTTTAAATAATATCTATCCCCAAGATAGATTCAGCCGGGACAGCGACACATCAGCTGAACACATCTTCACTATTACTCTTTCTTCAAAGTCATGCTGGCATCAGCAATGGTCTGTGAGTGCAAAGGCAGACAGAGGGTAGATACTCAAGAAGGTGCACATGAAACAGCTGCTGGCACACAGAACAGCCTCTGAACACCAGGCTCTCCTCCGTACACTCTGGCAATGGGGAAGAACCATCAGTCGCACATTGCAGAGCAATAGCTTTTGGTGACAGCTTAAATGTTAACACCGCCTTTCCCATGGAGCATTAAAGGACTTGGTCTTGAGAGAAGAGACATCTCAGTGCTCAGACAACTACTCTTCTAAGGCCAGATTTTTTGAACACAAAATCACCAAAAGAAAAGAACAAAAAGGTAAAAGGAGCTGCATATTGTCCTTCTTCTATGAAGAATCAAAGAAATGTTTCAGAGGCTTAGAATGAAACCATCTGAGCTCCGATGAGTCACTGGATTTCTTGGAGCAAAACAGACAATATGGATAATTGATAAAACAGGGACAGACAGTAAGAAGCATAGTCATGAGGGACAGTCGTGATGCCTGAAGAATATGATAGCCTTTGTGAGGAGTTAACCTCCCTCAGAACACAGTTGGACTAGTAGGAGGTCTGCTCAGAAACATCATGCTACAAGGAAAGGACAAATGTGTGTAAGTTGGAAAGAAGAAGATGGATTAATTAAGAAAAGCGGCAGAATTTACTCTGATTTACCTTTGAACCTGGCCCTGGTTTTGAGTAAGAGGCAGCACAATGTGATTTTCAAAGGTACTGGTCAACCTAAATTATTTTAAGAAAAGGGCTTAATGTGGGAAGAACAACGCAAAAATAGCATTATCTTCATTACTGAATGAAACCTATGCTGAAAAAAGCTGCAGTCTGGAGAGTAGGTCACAGGTGCCTAGGGAAAAAGTGCGATGAATTAGGTGCCAAAGAACCCTCAAATGTTATGAGAAGATAGATGTCTTTGGCAGACTAATGCCTTGATTTTGTTTAAACTACCTAAACTGAGTAACTTAGCTTCAACAGCACAGTGAATAACTGCTACTGCTATAAAGTTTTAACCTTTACCCATTCAATTACTCTTAGACCTTAAAAGCTCTCCTCAAAGAAAAAAGAAAAGAGCTTCTCTGAAGAACTAGGAAAGGTGATATTCATATTCCAGATATTCTTAAAGATAAAAGGATATACAAATCTTGAGGTTTTAGAACACAGATATACACACCCACACACACCCAAGCTTTGTTTATGCAGTTGAAACACATTTCCTTCTACCATAAAATCTGCAGCAAGCAAAGGCTTCAGATCTTCATCATTTCATTGCTGCCTCAACCCAACAGAAATCCAGTTTATTCTTCACTGCCACTCCAAGTAAGATAACCTGTATTTTTTCCCAAATGCTTATTTAGAAAATGAGACTCCAAAGTAAAAGGCTGACTAGGCTGACTTGCTTTAATTGCTTACCCTTATCTGTTCTCCCAGAGCTGTGGTCATCTTCCAGCCTGTTCCCCTAGCAACAGCTGGAGACCTCTATGTTCTGGCCTTATCACTGTGGTTACTCTTCCTCTCTTGCATATTGAGAATATATAGCCTTGATGGCAGGTGCATCAGGAAGCAGCCAGACACACCAAACACATGCCACCAGATGGCATCTGCAACCAGCTACATTTTAAGATCAGGCCTTCAAGAGGAGTTCCTGCGTGTGATAAGAGCCTTGATATTCTGAAGCCTCAAGCTTCTAGACTAGAAAAAGCAGAAGCACTAGTGAAGACCTAGATTGGTGTCACTGATATGAAAGTATTTTTTTCATTGCTAAAATCATCATTTTACTGAGGATACATTGTTCCCACAATAAGGATTCTGGGAGCCAGAGCAGTATTCTGCACCATGCCTGATGTATTCTCCCCACATCTCCTTAATGATGTCTCTCTAATTTTACAATAAAATCTAGGGGCAATGCACTGCATTTTCAAAGAGGGACTACTGATTTACACAGAATTTTATTACATTTGATACTGATTTCCTGTTTAGAGGTGGTTTTGGCCATAACCAACCTCTACATGTATTTGGAAATTTCCGTTTTTCCGTTATAATGAGAAAGTCTATTTCCCTTAGCAGATATCTTAATGAAAACAAGACAAACAAAAAACCACCCTTAAGTCCAAGTAATTCTACATGAAACAGTAGACTACAAGCCTATCCTTAATCTGCTGCTATCAATCATTACAGTAACAAATGTAGAACAAAAACCACATCCAAATCTATAACAATGCTTGCTTTATTGTACTTAGAGACCAACCAAGTTTTACCTCAACATGCTTACTATGCTCTTCTCCTTTCAAGTACAATATTTGGTTATTTCCTGCCATAGGCATTGCTAATTAACTGCCTTTTAGAGACAAATATTTTCTTATTTGTCTAGAATCTAAATATTTTTTCTTCAAAGGAATTTTACCCTTTCAACTGAAGTTTTTTTGATAGTTTGGGGAAAGAATATAACCTAGATTTATGTATGCAGGCTGATCTCACAAACAGCTCTTAGGTCTTCCTCTCTACACTTTCAGCTGTGTACCCGGCACTGAGACTGTTTTTTTCCCCCCTGCTAAAGTCTGATGAGAACCAAAGGAAATGAAGTGGAACAAAAAGCTACATTAGCTTTCATAATTTATTGCTCTAGAAAACTCCAACTATTGCCTGTGACAGGAATCAAGCCAAGCAGAAAGCAAATGAAAGTGTTCTGCCACTTTGTCAACAGCTGAAGCCGCAAGATTCATTTCTATGGCCACCAGCAATGTCCCCAACATAAGCTCTTGACCTGTATGTACAGGGGGCACCAAATACAAAGGAGAACATGCATGAAAAACAAACTGTGTTATGTGTTGTTTTCTTCAGGTTTTTAAAAATGATACATTTAAGTGCTCTTAACACAGGTTAATATTTTATAAATCTGACAGTTCACTGAATTTTATCTCCTTGGTTATTCAGAAGATTTTTTTTTTTTTGCTTAGATGAATAAACTCCTGTAATGAACTCTCACAAGTCATTAATTCTGATATCTAAATTCAACCTATTCTGATTGAAGCAATACTTTTGTGGTGTTTTCCACTTCTAAAGGTAAATTTTGTTGCGGAAGTAAATTAGGAGTGAGAAGAGGTGTAAGAATGACTGTCAAAAAGTCAACATCGCAACTCTCAGAATACCATCTGAAAGCAGTAATGCTGGGACACTTAATGAGCAAGAAGGATTCTCCACAGCACCTTCCCTTGTGCTGAGCACCATGGCTGGTTTTGACTCTCACAAAGGCTCTGAAACTGGAGGTTAGTCCTCTGCCATTCACACTTGGGTTGCCTGCTTTAAAGATGACATAGCTGAATTTACAAAAATCTCACAGGAAGGAACAACATTGACTTAAGCCAAGCAATCCAAAAGGTTCAATACAACTGCTAAGTTCAGTATGCAACAAAGGGAAAGATAACATGTCATACAACAGACTCCTCTTGAAAATTCAATTAATGCTGAAAGTTCTTTAGTGGATGAGAAGTAAGAACCTCTTCACTTATCAAAAACACTAAGAAATTTTTTTTTAAGACGTTAGCACCCCAAGTGGTATCAATGCATGAATTTCAACTAGATTTAGATACCTAAAGCTGAGAAGAGAAAAGCAGGAGCAAACACAGTCAGTGCAGAGAGAACACCGAGGAATAATTTGAAACTAACCATTTAAAGTTTTAATGCCCTACAAGATGCACATAATGACCTCCATGTCAAAAGAAAATGTTATGGCTTGACACGCTACCAGTACAAATCTTGTACATTATTGCCAGAATCCCCTCTGACACTTCCCAAGACTTTCTGAAATCAACTGCAGATTGAAAAGATGTTCAGGAAAACTGATCTTCCTAACTGATACATTTATTTGGAGATCATGGATTTTTTTAGGCTGTAAAAAACAGCTTAAGATACTATTTTTAAAAAATGAATTTAAATATTTTGAACTATCGCAGCTTTTTCATTTAAAAAGGCAGTATCTTCACATGATATTATATACACCTGGAAATTATTCTATAAAAGTTTTCTCCAGATAAATGCAGAAAACCAAATAAAGAAAGCATCTGTCTCAGCTCTGGTAGTATTTCTTAGAATAATTAAAATGCTAATGCAAAAGCATGTAAAGGCAGGAAGAAATAGAAGAATCACCCAGCTCAGAATAATGTCCTTCTATAAGTATGATTTCCAACTTCTAATGCTCTCTGATTTATGCTCTAAGTGATGACAGGTATGTTTATAGTATCTCTTTAACAAGGAACCTATTAGCTATCTCCTTTGCACTTGTTAGTACTTCTCAGCAGGTTTTGGTGAAAGGTTAGACACACAAAAATAGGGCAGAGATGAAGGCAAGAGACAGCTGATGTTAGCTCCACACGCACAATCAGACTCTGAACAACAGAGGCACACCTCTGCACAGCAGCTCCCAAATCAGATTAACATGATGGTACCTCCAATGGCAACAATCAGCTGACACAAAATGCTGTTTGCTCTGACTTGCTATTAGCCCACCCCCTCACACTCCTCTGACTCCTTTTCTTGATTTCTGTACTGCAGCCACTCTACAGCTGTTGCAGGTACAGTGTGATTAAGACCAAATCAATCCCCCTTTCAGCCTCACACACATATAAATCATGACTCCATAATTATTTCACATTCAAACAAAATGGGGAACTCTGTTTTGTTCATCTGTGACTGGTAGATTTTTTAGTTTCCAAGGGAGAAGGCAAACATAGGCTGGAATTTCCCTCTGCCTCCTTCTAGTTCTTACTCATTTCAGAAGCTCCTCCATCCAAAATGGATGGAAGGAGGAACATGGGTGGCTGTGATTTCAGCAGTGATCCCACTGCATTCCCACATCCCTTACTAATAGAGACTACGACCTAACTAAGATTCAGTTAAATTAACCAAGGTGAAAATCAAAAGGAGGAGTAACTGGGCAAAGCTAAGAGAACACAAAAGGCAAGAACAAAGGTTCACTCTTCTTAATGAGTATTACACAGTACAAACATCATGGTCATTTTCAAAAAAGAACTCAAGTGTCAAAGACCCAGGTCTAACTCAAGCTGTGCCACTGACTACAAAATTGCAAAGCAAGTAAAAACTCTGATTTACAAGTTTCAGATACATATTTGAGAAGCTATAATAAACAGCACTGCTACGATGTACTCTGTCTGCTTGGAATAGTCCTAGAAGAAATGCTAATGCGCTATACTGTGCTGTCAGTATTTACATGATGAACCACCCACATGCTAAATAAAAGATGGCAAGAACAAAGTCCTGAAGGCTTAGGTGTTTGCAAGCAGTTGTTTTTGTATTTTTGCTGGTGGTTATTTTTTTAATCAATGCAATTTCTGTGCTGACTTGAAGCCCAAAATATATTTGATCTTCCATTTCACAGCATCAAATTAAACTCCATATCTGAAGGAAATCTCAGATTCCACAAATTCAGTTTGGCTTTTTTGACTACAGTTTTTGCACCAAATAAAGTGAACCACAGATAGATCATTTATAAGAACAACTGAGGTAGTTGTAAAGAATATATCATCAGTAGTATCCACTGTGTTGGCAATAATGAGAGATTTAAGCAGCTGCTACTAGAAAACATCAGCTCTGCCAAAATGTCAGATGCTAATGGCTGAAGCAGCTCAATTAAGTTACAAGACACAATTGCTTTGTTCTACCAGGGATGCGGGCACACATATTTCAATCTATATCTGGAACCAACAGAAGCACTTAGGGAAGGACCAGATTAAAAAAAAATCTGATTATATACAGCCTTACATCTTCACCTTCTTACAGAAGAAACAGATTTTAAGCCACAAGTGATCTGATGCATTATGAGTTCTCAATAAAACATGCAAAATAGCTGGAGTAGTGTCAGTTTTAATCAGCAACCCAAATAAAGGATCCAATCAAGATCACTTTAGCTGTTCAACAGTATGCTTAAATGGTAAATTACTTTAAACATAAGTTTAAATGCAGGTTTTCTGTAGTTTAATGACATTCAACAGTGATAACGTAATGGAAAATAATTGTGCAACAGCAAACTGTGTTTATGCTACATTGAGAAAAGAGGATATCTAACACATTTTAAAAACTATGTCAAACATTTCTTCATAAATTCTAATTAATTTGAGAAAGCATATCTGCTTTCTTCTTGCTGCTTCTGCTTTCTTCTTCTATCTGCTCTTATATAGTAAAAACAACTGGACTACCATTGGTTTTCAAGACAGATACAAGAATAGGGGGTGCTATTAATACTTTCCCTTTCCTCCACTTCCCAATTCCAACCTGTTCTGCTGAAATCTCATCTATGCAAATGAGATTGTGAATGGATATTAAGAAAGAAACAAGTAACAGTTCACTTCAGACATTACCTCACTCCAGACAAAGTTAACTTTCTCATGATGCAGGAGAATTAACTGAACTGCAGGCTACTAAATCTGAGAGTGAGACTAATTTGCAGAAATGTGTCCAGGTCTCAGGTGTTACTGCTAAAACAGCAACTCAAACTGATACAGTCATACCAGGAGCATTTGCAGCTCTCATGTATCTCCAAGATAAAGCAAAAAGAGCTGTACTGTAACCAGCATCCTGTTCTGAGGGTGGACCCATCACACGCTCGCTCCTAGTGCCACAAACAAAAAAAAGATGCTTTTTCAAGGTAACTATACTGAATGTCCTATGGCAAAGAAGGGAAAAGTCCAATTCTTATCCTCAAAAGTTGCAGGAATCCAGGCTTCAAACCAGCAATTAAGATTGAAGACTTGTGTGTCTGAAGACACCAGCCTTATAACACTTGACAATTTGATCACGTATGTGATTTTTTTTCATGGCACATGTGTAAAAATTTTAGTTATACATATTCTGGGAATGCTATAATTTCTTCAAAAGTGATCACAGCACATAGGATTTAAGCCTAAGTATGAAATAAATTTTAGCTACAATTACTTTTACAGAACTGTTAATTTCAAACAAACCCTGCTGTGCAAATATGGATTGATCTAACAACATTTGTAGGTCTCTAATAAGCAACCTTGCTTATTTTCCATGCTGAAATTTTATCTTAAACTGCTTCAAAGGTAAAAGTTAGAAAGAACTGCTTTAGTTTGACTCTCAGACTGGATCAGATCATTCACATGCATACTAAATTCAATGTAATTTTAAATTATATTCTCTTTTACTATAATGTGGGAGTAAATATTTTTATTAACTCATCTTAACATTGATTACTTTAGCTAGAAATTCTTGCTGTTTACAAAATTTTAGCCTGCACAGCACTAGCAACCTACTGATGTTATTTCGTGCTACCAAATGAGAGAAACTGGGCAAAGGAAAAATATATGTGGTACATAAAGAAAAATTCAGGCACAGAACACCCTACCATTCCATGGAATAATGTACCCAGAGAATATTTGGAAGCCTCACAGATCATAAAGGAACATGCTAGTAGGAAAGGGCTTTCCCTCTAGTTTTTATGGACCTGTAACGTACAAAAGTTTCCAAAGGTCACCCAAGTTGTCACAGCTGTTCCCACACAGGCTTGTCCATACGTGCCTACAACCTTTTTCCTCTCATCAATTTAGAGTTTGAATTGCAAAAACTCTGGGTGCTCCCGAAGACACAAACTTTACAAGCAATTCAACTATTTAAGATGGATTTCCATAATGCTGTGGCATCAACCAAGCCAATGGAATTTTCCACCCAAAGACACTGCAATAATAGTGCAAGTGAGTGTATTTCCTCTTAGTGTGCACAAGGTTAATACTTCCAAACCTACAGGATACAAACACCTTACCTCACATTACGTGATGCAAAGACTCTGCAAACAGCAGTGGTTTCCTTGCACTTACCACAGCCATAAACATTGGAGCTGCAAAAAACACGACTAGGAGAGGAAAATACGGCCAAGGAGTTCTGCAGAGAGTAAAACGCTTTCTACACTACAAGAATAAGCTTTTATTCTGTCTTCCCTGATGCTCTCCTCTCTCCATCTACCAAGCTGCATGCACCTGGCAGTTCAGAAAGCTTTGCACACAGGCTAACAGAGTCAGGACTTCCTCAATGAAGCATGTTTAGAATGGAAGTATATCTATTTTCCATTTTTTTTCTAAGTGAAGGAATAACAGATGCTGGGCCCTGTGCAAAGCCTGCCAACAGCCACCAAGCCAGAAACTACTGTCATGGACACTGCTGGTGGGGCAGCCACACAAACTGAGTTGAGAACATCTGTACACAGACAGCTGCCTCAGTAATATTCATGCATTACATTTCAGTACACATACTAAAAAGTATAGTTCATGAAGATGTATATGACTTTGGTTTTAGTGTTCTTAGTTTACTGGAGGACACACTCATCAGTACTGACAGGCAGAACTAGCTAAAAAGACTGGAGTGAGCACAAAAATGAGCTATATAAAGTGTGACAAGAAAAAAGAGCACACATTAATTACTTTAAAAATAGATATCAGGGAAAAAAGACTTATCTTAAAGCACCAATATATATCTTACAAGCTTATTCATTTGTGCAGTCATATGTGCAAAAGGTATCATGCTATTTTCATTCACTATCTGTTAATATAACAATATCCTCAAGGAAAATAATCTAAAAAGTTCCAGCAAAGATGTGCAATGATAGATATTAGATAAACATATCATTTTACAGTTCTAGGTCTATCCTGTATGTCATTTAAGGAGGTACACATTAAAGCACAAAGAGAAAGTCACCCATGCAGTCAAAGGGACACATTCTTGGTATGCAATTAAGAATGTTCAGTAGCCAAGCAGCATATTTTAAATTTGGGAGAGCCCATAAAACCATGCAGTCAGTCAACATGCAAAGAAAGGGCAGTGTCTATCACTTGCTCAAAATCACTCTGTATAGTAATGAACCTCTGTAATGAGGCTACCTAGTCAATCATAAATCTGGCATTCCCAAGTGTACTTTGGAGTGTGATTTCAGTAAATATTGCCATCAGAGTGATTCAGACATATACTTCCTTAGCCTTCTAGAAAAAAACAAACAACAAACACTAAAAATGAGCCAATTTCCCCATGTGTCATTATACTGTTATGAACATAATACAGGACTGGAAATCCTAAGGCTGCCATAAAACCATCTGTCCACTGAACACCTGTAGTCTAGTGGTAGATCAACCTCATTAAACACACAAGCTTCAAATGAAGTCTGCATTTCTCCAAGTGAAGAGGTTACAGATGAAGTCAGTCAAGACAACATTGCCTCATCACTTCAGTTCATATTCCTACCAATGAGCAGGAGCCCAGTGTAACTGCAGGAACAGCTCTCCATGTCTGTGAGCCAGACCTGTAGTGCATGTGTGGAGCAAACAATGGCAATTTGAGCTACACTCACAAATGGGTTAATCAGGAATACTTCAAAAGGCTTATAACCTTGCCAAATTTGAAGATAAAATGTGTTAACTCAAATGGCAATCACATTGATAGCTCCAGCTAACCACAGATACAAAGTAAGTTTTATACACAAATGCAAAATAATTGATTGTGCATGTCACATTCAGGATCTTTGCATGACTCACACCCAATTATCATTTTCTTGCTCAAATTCAAGCCTTGTATGTACCCACTTCATTGCACATGACTTATAAACAGAACTCTGATACTTCTTCTGAGGACAATTTTACCACCCCTTAAAATAAAAAAAGAAGTGAAATTTCAAATGACTGGATGGTTGCACAAGGCTTTAAGAAAGAACTTTTCATATTCTCTAACACTTACCAAGTATATAACTCTAATAATCCACAATGCTATTGCTTCTACAGTTACGCTCTTCTGTTTTTCTTCTTTTTGATGATCACCATCTCATAAGCCAGTGACAGGAATATATTTCTAAAAGATGAATGCCTCTCCCACAAAGAATCCCATATTAGGGGGGTTTATTAGTGGTTTATGACTGTCATTCTTCAAAAAGATAGCTTCTCTTGTATTGAATCCTAAAATCTATTTTCTTATCCACTCTATCAGTGGTTTTGTTTGTTCTTCCCAATGTTTGAAAAAACTTTCCTCTACTGCATAGCTATTTCCTGACTGCCTGCATACCTGGCACTTCCACTACATCATCAGACAATTGATATTCTCTTTATCCAGTCACCTGCTGTCATACTACTCATACAAAGAAAATTGTCAGGCCCACAACAACCATGCCTCACAAGCTTTCTCAACCTCCCCCTCACAATTTAAGTTCTTCCTTCTTTTGATGATCACTTTCATAACTACAGCTTTCATGTTTGTTCATACAGAAGATTAGCACTTTCTCACATACCCTGCTAACACACATCAGGAGCCCAGCTCTCCTATGCTGGCTTAAAAGAAAGTAGCTGCAAGCTACCCTGAAGAATACTGCAGTATCACAATCACTGCATGAGAATAATTTCAAAGGCAGGAACAAAGCAAGGTGTAGGCTTAACTGAAAAAAGAATCAAAGACTTATATTATACCAGTGTTATACAATGGGGTAAACTTCAGAAGATTAATCCCCAAATATAATTCAGAACAATTCCAACACCTTCAAATGCATTTAAGAAAAAATTTGAAGAGAAAAATTAAAGAGAGAGGGAGAGAACATTAAACACAGGCTTATGGAGATCAGCTGGGACACAACACTCCACAGCTGCCCTCCTACAGTCTACATCTCTCAATGGATAAAAAAAAAAAAAAAAAAGAAGTGAAAATGACACCCCCCCAAAAAAAAAACATACAAAGATAGAATTTTCTGTGTGTCTGACACTCAGTTACAGACAAGGGTACTGCACCTCTACAACTTCTTTGATTTATCCTGAAGCGTCAAAAAAAAAATATATCTGCAGAACTTTATTTTCAGTTAACTAAGGATCCTTTTATTCATTCTGTTTTCTTTATTCATCCGTGAGCTGCAACATGATTGACATCTTCTCCATCAGAACTGTACAGCAGCATGACAAGCTAATTATTACATAAAAAATGATACACACTATCTCTCCAGGTCAAGCTACAATCCTCTAGTTGGATGTCATTTTTAAAATTACAAGCTTTAATAAACGGTGCATCATTCTAGTCCAGACACTACATTCAGCTTCAGAGAAGGTTTCCTGATAATGAAGGGTTTATTATTTCTATGTAGTTTTTGGTGACTGCTACCAGTACTGCCAATAAAAACTGGTAACCCTTCCACTGCAGTAAATCACTATTTCTTGTACTTTTATCAGGGCACTCAAGAAGCAAAAGTGATGAAAGCACCTGACTTCTTAAACCAGGTTTTACACTTTGGCTTCACAGTTTAAACCGGCTGGAATTAGATACCTTTTTCCCCCCAGCTAACTTTCTATGCCACAGATCAATTAGTAGTCAAAAATGCATTCCTATCTAGTAGCAACAACAAAATATGGGAGGACACCATTATAGCAAGCAAATGCATTCATGCATTCAGAATGCAGGCAGAGGCAGGAGACAATTAGAGAAGGAAATTCAAAAATAAGGCATTTCCTGAGGATTAATGAGTGGGTGGTAGTGTTTGATAGTCAAGGGCAGGATGGGCTCTGCAACTGGCACAATTCATTAATCCCCCAGGCAACACAAACTGCTAATTTTTTTTCTGCAGTTCTTATTTTCCTTAACATCTAATTAAAATTTCCACTAAATTTGACACCATAATTCCCTCACAGAATCACAGAATAGTTTGGGTTGGAAGAGACCTTAAATATCATCCAGTTTCAACCCCTCCATCACAGGCTGGGCAAGTCCCACTTGGACCACGTTGCTAAAAGCCCATCCAGCCTGGCCTTGAACACTTCCAGGGATGGAGCATCCATAACTTCTCTGGGCCTGTGCCTCACCACCCTCATAGTAAATAATTTCTTGCTAATATTTCATCTAAACCCACCATCTATCAGTTTGTGGACATTCCCCCTTGCCTTGTCACTATGTGCTTTTATAAGAATTCCCTCTTTTCTGTAGGCCCCCTTCAGGTACTGGAAGGTGCTAAACTGTCTCACTGAGGCCTTTTCTTCTCCAGGCTGAAGAGTCCCAGACCTCTCAGCCTCTCTGCAGAGGAGAAGTGCTCCAGGACCCTGAGCATCTTTGTGGACCTCCTCTAGACTTGCGCCAACAGGTTCATGGGCTCCTTATGTCAGGAGCCCCAGACTGGATGCAGCAGTCCAGGTGGAGTCTCCTCACCAGTGCAGAGGGGCTGGAAGAGAACCCCCTCTCCCTTGCTCTGCTGCCCATGCTGCTTTTGATGCAGCCCTGACCACAGCTGGCTTTCTGGGCTGCAAGTGCACATTGCCAAGACATGCTGAGTTGCTCATCCACCAACATTTCTAAGTCTTTCTCATCACCTCTGCTCTCCGTCCATTTTCTGCCCAGCCTTTATTGGTGCTTGGGATTGTCCTAAGCCACGTGCAGGTTCTTACACTTGGCCTAGTTGAACTTCATGACATCCAGAGCCCAATGCTGTCTGAACAGTCCTACTATGATAAATAACATCTATACAATTACAGAATTAATACCTGGTGCAAAAGGCCAGGTAACTTGTCACGTTTCAGAAAGTAGTTGTAATTTTCTCCTAAAGACTAAAACTGTGGCCTGCCTTAGAAACAGGTCTCAGCAGATGCAATCCTTCCCTTTAAATTACAAGCTGCTTGATGGCCTCCATTATCCAGTGGCAGCAGACAAAGAGTGGAACAAGTATGGGAGAGAACAACTGATTTTCAAGCTGCCTTTCAGTGCCTTAGGAAGCCACACACACTAACGCATCACCAAACATGTCCCAGCCAGCAACCATTCCTCTCCATCACCATAACTCCACACTAACCTGTGACAGGTGCATCTATGTCCAGCAAATTCTTTTCCTGGCGGAGAATCGAAGCTCCCTCTGTTATTATTCTCAAAGCCACGCTCTCTTCCAGTCTCCCTTCTTTCATAAGGTGTGCCTTTAAGATATCCACACGAGGTTTCCCATCATTATCAAACACTTCCTTAGCTGTGAGACGGTGACTTGGAGGAAATGGGACAGCTACATGAAAAAAAAGACAAAAAATATATGGTCATTCTTTACAGAAAATCTTCTATTACTGACACATTTCAAAACACATTTCTGCTGCAGAACAATGCTACCAAAGATTTTCTACTCCCTCTTACAATTTGTGGTTCAAATTGTACATAGACTCCCAAAGATACCATTAAAGTGCATATATTCTACAAGATATATTCTTAACACATGCAAGAAATAATTCATGCTTATAAAAAAATTGAGAGAAGTATATTTAGGCCATAATTACAGGTAGATACATTCAAGTAAATTCCCCAAAAGGCATGGGAATACTAGGGAAAGGAGGGAACAGAGTTTAAACTGCTCTGGTAGAAATACAGAACATTGCTATCCCTTTCATTAACGGCATAAAATGCATAAACAAGTGCAATATTTAATATCTGTGCTTGGACACGCATAGATAAACTTGAATTAAAATTCCAAAACTAAGACAGAGCTCTCTCTAATGACTTTGGGTAGAGGGATCTAAGATGTTTTCCCTGTATAAGTAATAGCTTGCTGCACAAGATAGATCTGAAACCCATCAGTGCTGAAGAGACCGTTCCAGCACGGACAGGGCAGAGGATGCATCAGACCGAAGATGGAAATAAATGGACAAATAGAAAGCTTGTCCTGGCAACTTGGCTGCAACCTGCATACCGTCCCCAAGTAAGGTCAGAAGCATAAACTTGTATGTTCCTGCTCTCCTGGGGCCAGCTGGAGCAAGAAGGCTCAGAGGTGATGCTGTCAGTTGCCAGGATGAGGCTGGAACATGATCCCAGCTTAACCCCCTTTCCCTCGCAGTTCAGTTGGAGTGGCATTAGGCAGCACCTGCCTCACCAGCCACAGGGTAATTATCCTGATCCCTGCCACAGATGCAAGAAGGTCAGGTTGTTCCAGAGCTCCAAGCAGGGACAGGAGGTGGCCCCAGGGCTGGTTTCAGCTGGTCACATCTGCAGTGCAAACCTGTCCCTGCCAAAGGGTCTTGTCCCCTGTGGAACGTCTTACTGGCAGCCTCACCCCACCCAAGACATGAGACCCTAACACAGCAGATCAATATATCCATGAGCTTCAGTTTTCCTCTAATTGCACCAGCAGCGGACTGCAAAAACCTCTAACTCTCACTCACTATTTAAAGTTCAAACTCAACACTCTTCTCTTACACTACCAAAAGTAACAGAGCAGAAAATAATAAAAAAAACCACTTTACAGTTATTTTCCACTCATATTTTTGACAAAGACAGCTTCAGAAAATGCCTTTCCCCCCACCTCAATCTTGTTTTCATTCCTTATTGTTGCTTCAGCAGTTCATTCACTGAAATAGTCTGGAGGGGACTTATGAATGTGGGTGTCTGAAATACACTGAAGCCTGACTGCTCTCAGACTTAAACATGGGGAAAGGGGGGGGAAGGTGAAAATTTATGAAATAAACAATTTATTATACAACACAGAAAAATAATATCTTTTCTAAAACCAGAAGGTGAGTGATAGCTCAGTAGTTCTCCAAGCCTCGATCCACCTTTTACAAAAACAAAACCCTGGAAGACTACGTAGTCCTAATGATCCTGCATTTCCAGCATGGAGAAAGGAGGAAGGGGAAAAGTTGGTACATATCTGCAATCACTATGGCTGGAACAAGCACATGCCATTAGCTTGTATTCCTTAGCAAGACAGTGGCCACTGCTCCTCCTCAAAGGCATGACAATGCACAAACCTATGCAGTGCACCAGTGCTTTGAGGTAACTACCATATATGCTTGTATGCTGAAAGGAGATTTTTACATTCATAAAGGCAGAGCAAAACACAGATGCAATGACAATAGCAAACTGAAGCTATGACATAAAACCTACTAATATAGAAAAAAATGACATACGCTGCAGGACTGTAAGAGTTCTGCAGGCAGAGCTCTAACAAAGATGTACCCATACCTAATTAAGGGAAAAGATACTCTTCCAAAAGCAGATGATTCATGATTAATTAGCAAAAACATGAGTGACTGAATAGACCACAAATTGCATCTTCCATTATGAGAATATTAACTTTGAATTATTAACTTTGAATGTACAACATACACAGAGCTTCCACAGAAGAACAAAGTAAGAAATGGTCACACTCGTGCAGAAGTCAGTTAAACATCATTTTTACTAATAACACCCACAAATGGCGGTATGAACCAAAATCCTTTTATAAATACAACAAACATTTAACTTCCATTGCTTTATAGAGGGCAATGTTACCATATGAATACACAGCTATCTGTTTCTCCATTCTTTTGTTTCTTTTTCTGCTTTTTTAAACCTATCGTATTAGTATATATAAGTAAATAACGAATGCAATAAATTTGACTCTTATCAGAAATAAACCCTAGAATTTCATCAGACACCAACTGTGCACACAATACACAATGAGGAAGAACTAAGAACTGGGAAAGGAGGCCACCAGGGAAAGGCAGGAAGAGGAAGGAGTGGAGTACTGAGCTGCCAGTATTGAGCTCCTCGCCACGGCACAGGCCTGGGGATGTTTTTGTAAGAACAGGCAGGAACCTGTATTAAGCAAAGGCCATAAAAAGGGAGAGGCAATAAAATGCGCATCTACATATAAGACAATTTTAGAAGTTTAGAGACAAATCTCGCTACACAAGACTCATGCATGCCTAATCATATGCTATAAAACTTAAAACCTGGACTGGTGTCCAACTCATTTACATTACTTTCTTTATACTGGCATAAAAAACAAACAACTATTGGCTAAGCAAAACACTACCCTGGTGGTTAGGTCATAAAACACGGACCACAACCAAATGCAAAGAAACAAAGTTTAAAATCCTTGACCTCAGCCTGTCAGTAACAGTCTCTTGAGATCCCAAAGCACAAGAAAATTCTCTTTAACCATTTAATAATGGGGATTTTCCACTTGCGCTTTCAGGTCTCTTGAGCATGTTCCAGCAAATGGAGGAAAAGATCAACCTGTTCTTTTGCTGTTCTTGCAGGCTCCTGCAAAATCCATCTCATCGCTAACACAGCCACTGCAAAGGTCAGACATCATTACTGTTTCTCTCAAATATTAAGCAGCCTCTCTGGAACAAATAAATAAACCATAAAGAGCTCTGCTTAATTAGAGTGGACCATGTGTGCTCGCATAAATAAAATACAAGCATGTGGCAAAGCAAGTATTATTTTGTTTATATATTATTCATTTTAAAATGAAGCTGTACACTAAATTAATACTCTCAGAGGAGGCTGCCCATAAGAACAGCTCTCTTTCATCAACATTCAAGTTCTCAAATTATCTCCCCCTGTAATACTTGTCCTATAATTTTATGCAACTTATGCTGCATGGCTGACCATAACTATAGCACTTTTATGACACATATATGCTTGCTTTTTTACTTGTAAGGAAAACACATCAATAACATCTGCTATCATCTCAATAACCCAACACACTGCATTTGTCTGACAGCAATTTGCAATTCTCCATTTGGAGAAACATTTGCACTACAGCCATGCATAGAGCACAAGTTAAACACACTGGCACTATGCCACAGGTGCAAATAACTTAAAAGGTCACTCTGCAGCTTTGGGTTTTTTACATCTACTTCTTCATAGCCTTCAGACTCAGTATGCACAAAATTTTCCTAAAACTATGAAAACAAAACTCTGTTTTTTTTAAAGACAGGAACATTTTTAATAGTTAACTAACAGGTTTTGCAATCTGACTTTGAAAATTTAACCAATTTTATAATGTGTTTGAACATATAGCATAACTCAGAGCATTACTGCTGACCAATAACACCCATGCTGGAGTTTTTACTATTTAATCGGAGTTCTGCATTTCTGCACCATATTGGGTCTGACAAAACCTATGCAGCAACACAAAGACACAGCCGAAGATCAACTTTTCAGCCTAAAGACATGAATTTAACATTACCTAATTCCTGTACAGTTGCCTATGAACTTCTGGTTTACATGGTTTCTATGAACCTAAGGGGAAGGAACGATAACTTTTTTTTTTTTCAAGAACTCTACTTAATTCAGGTGACAGACTGAAACAAGAAGATGAGTCACCATCATCCACAGCTGCTAAAGGGGAACAGAGTGAAACCCCCAGGCAGTGCAGGGCTCACCAAAGCAGTGGAAAAAGGAAAGGGAACTGCCAAAGATGCTCAGCCATGCAAGACATGGAATTCTCATGTGACAAACGTCGCCCCTCAATAGATTTCCTCAGGCACCACATGGATAATGCTTTCATCTCCATACATAAGTTTTCTAGAGACAGATTCAATGATTCCAATACACTGAATCACTGTGATCTCTTTGTTAACCTGCATATTACTTCCTTAGCAGGTATTTTTTTAGGAGTAGCATACAGAAAGTTGAATTATTCCGAAGACAAAATTTCTTTTCAATATAAAATTTTGTACTATAGCATTCATACCATATGCAAGTTCTTATTAGTTTTTTGTGTACTTGGCAGGGAAATATGTCTACACCTGATTAAAAAAAAAATCCAGCTATTTATATGTCAGCAAAAGAGGCAAACCAAAATCATCTCAGTGGAGCTAATAGTGGAACACATGTTCTGATGTTTCCTAACAAAAACTATAAGGTTTCATTTTACATTAGCTACTGTCATTAGAGTAGGCACTGAAATTGGCAATCTCTCTCTAAAAGATCAAGCTTTCACCTGCTATTTTAAGACATGACGTATTTGAGGACTGTTTTTACTAAATCTGCTCACCAGATGGTGAAAGTGTTGGAAATTAGAATCTGGAAAATAAATCTACAGTATAAAATAAGAAGCAGCTATGAGGATTCCTATAGAAATTTAGCATGAATTTTTCTTCATTGCCAACAAGTTCTTGCAGTGAATCAGAAGAGCTCACAACCGTATTTGCTAAAAGACATAACTAAATTAACATTACTCATGAGCAAGACACTTAGCTTCACAGAAAGCTGAGGTTTTCCCTGGGCTAGCCAGTCAATACTGCAAAAAGAAAGAAAGAGTCCATCAAAAAGAATGTTACATGAAGACACCTTTGAGTAACAGCACCTGTATGTGAACCGAATTGGGAGCAGACAAGAGAGTCACACCTCAACAAAGCCCACATACACCAAATTTAGAGAAAAGAGAGAGGAGTTCCTTTCACAGATATTTCAGCTGACAACACAGAAAACAGGCCATTTGACATGAAGCAATAACACCTGTGGCCTAGAAAAAACAGAAGGTACTACAGGTTGGCAAGGAAACCGCTTCTCACAAGACTGAGATGAGCCATGCTAGCATTATTTTTTGATGAACAAAAGCTCAAACTATAAAAATTTTAAAAGGTAACATAAGAGGCTTCATCAAATACACCAGTTCCAATGAATATTTTTAATATATTCTGTCACTTCAGTCATAACTGGGGAACATAACGGCAAAGAGAGAATTGCCTCACAGATTCGTGCCTAACTTTGGACAAAAGCTGTGATAGGACAGTGTTTGTAAAAGGAAGGGCTGTGACAATCATGTACTGATCCCAACACACTGCCATGCTGTTTCCAGACACTAAGGCTGTGGCGTTCTCATCAGTAGGCTTCACTCCTCCAGTGAAATGTCCCACTCTAAGACAACCCATTCCAGCACACTTGAAGCAATCCTCACGCAGAATAACTTTATGACACCTCAGGAAGCACAACACCTTTACAGGATTTGAGCCTCAAACTCACAAGGGAGGGATGAAGTCTCACCCCTGTGCACCTTGTTACTTTCACAGGAGGGCACTGCCTCTGACCAGCTGTGGAGCTGAGACTGACTGGCACACTGTGCCACGAGCTATGCCAGTATATCTCAACCACATGGAAAAGTTTTTGACGGGATGATCTCTCAACTGCCTCTGCCATTTTAATGAACATACAGAGATCTTTTTGCACCAGTGGCACAGCAGAAAGGAAGGACAATAAAAGTCACCATTAACTTGGACCAACAGAGGGGGGATGAAACCCTGTAATTTCTGTCTAATTACCAAGCTGAGGTATGATGGGCTGCCCTTGTGTGGATGTCAGGTGCCTGGTTCTTATGGGATGAAAGGCTAGAGTACTACCACTTCCCCCCATTTCAGGAACTGCTATGGCCTTTTCATGGCATTACTGGCCTCCTCCAGAATACACAGTACCTAACAATAAGAAAAGTATATAGCAACACTTTTCTTCAACTCTTTAAAAGAGCATAAACCAATCTTCTCGTAAATTCAGGTCAAATTATACTTGGAAAGAACCACCATAAGTAGCTATGTCACCTTCAGTCACTTAAAAAAAACCATGAAAAACAACACTCACTATTTTAGGATTTGATTTTCTTTATATTCACCTCAGGAAAACTTTAAAACTCTGAAGAAGCATTTACACAAAGAGGTTCTTCCAAGAGGTTAGAGCAGTGGCCCATTATTCTTACTCTGGGCTCAAATGAAGAATAGTTATAAAAACCACCAAGGCCTGGATAAACGCACAAGATTCCCTTGGTGGCTTGACCCTTGACTGGTGAGTTGATTGACTCACACATCTCACCCACTCTTGAACACTTCTGTAATAATATTGTAGAATTGATATTAACAGCATAGATAAATGTACATCTCTGTAACAAGCCAAATCTAACTCTAATTTTCAGTCCTTATCAAGCAATTAAACTGGTTTTCGGTTTTTCAGAAAAAGTCAGAGAAAAAAATACATCAGAACTTTTCCAGAACATTTACAGGCAACAGACACATCAGAGAGCATAGGAACCCTGAGAACCTTGGAGGAGGTACACTTTAAAACAACTGCAAGAAAGAAATGCCTCCTAATTCAAAGAAATGGGTCTGTATGAAATATCAAATTGTAGTGGACATGGTTATACACTGGCAGCATTCCCAGAGCATCTTTTGGCCAACTACTGTAATAAACAAACAAATCCTATCAGTCTTAAAGAGCACAAAACAACACACATCCCTATAAAATATTGCAAAAGAATATTCTTTCCTTGTGTTTGAGAACATATGCAAGTATCTTTGACATTTACGATCCACTCTTGTCCACAGCCCATGGATAAAAAATCAACTACAATATAAAGTGGAGAGGAAAAATTCAGTTCAATAGGAAACATTCCCAGTTAGGACCAACACATACAGTAAAAACTGGAAAATGTGATCGTAGCTTCCTGGCCCCATCAGAAAAGTTTGTTTTTCTACTTTGTTACACCCAAGTTTTTCCATAGGCCTCAAACTGAATACTGTTGAGCTTTGTTTTTATTAGCTTTTGCAACAGAGAACAATAATTACCCAGAGTTTAAATTCCTTTATGAGAACAGTTCATTTGGAGAAAATAGTCAGGGGAAAAAGAACCCTGTAACAATGGAAAATACCAAAGGTCTTCCAAGACTTAAGATAAGGAATCAGGCACAGTCCTCCATCCCTCAAAACACTTGAGTGATGGATAATTTCTTTTCTATGGTAAAGCTTCACTATTGTTCCTAATTTGAGGCAATTAGGAAGTAATTGCACTTGAAATTATTTCAATCTACAGGGGGGAAAAAACCCCAAACAATCAATTCTAGGACCTGGAAAACCTTCAGGTATCAATACAAATTTATGGCACCATTTCCTTCTGATTTTTTGGCTCAACTTAAGTCAGTTGACACTACCAAATTTCAGTCTTATATAGCAAAGGTAGCTAAAAGAGAGACTGCAAATAAACCCTTACCTACAAAACAGAATTCCCTCTCCAACCTTCTGAGCATAATGAGGTACCCTTTACCAAATTCTGTCAGAAATCAGCTTGGCTTTGAGGACTAATTAAAAAGTTTCTAGTGACATGCGAAAGGGCAGAAAGAAAACACCATTTCCTTTCCAAAGCTGTTCTAGCAGGGCAACCAAGCTTTAGCTTCCAAAAATTGAACACTACACAGCCTGGCACTTGTCAGACAAATTTGTTAAAACAAGTCATAGACTCATAGAATGGTTTGGGTTGGAAAGGACCTTAAACAGCACCAAGTTCCAAGCCCTGTGCCATGGGCAGGGACACCTTCCACTAGGTTGCTCAGAGCTCCATCCAGCCTGGCCTTGAACTCCTAAAAGGAGAGATGACTAAGTGCAAGTAAAGCAGCCTTTATTTGGAGTAATTCTGTTTCCTAACACTCCTTAAATGCCATATTACAGAAATTGCTCTGCTTAAATGTCAGCCTGCAGAGGTTGATTCCTGGAACAAGAAACACCAGCACATCCCTGGCTGCTACAAGAAAGTTCACTGGGCAGAGGAAATGAGAAATTCCTACTAGCATTACTAAGTAGTCATTTAAAAAAATACATTTCACATTTCAAATTTAAGCCTATTTGGCACCTAGCAATTGATAACTTTATGTGCAGCCTAAGGACACGGACAAAGACAAGGGGGCAGGGATGCTAACAGACCAAGGTACTTTACTGCCATGTTAACCAAGGGACTTGCAAGTAGCATCTTTGAATCATAAAAGTTTTATTTTATTTGAAATTTTTTTTAAAAGCTACATTTTGATGAAACAAACAAACTCAAACACCTTACATCTTACATAAGACAATAAATATCAGAGTGGGAAAAACATTTAAAACATTTATGCCCTATGAACTAAATAAAAAAGACATGCTGACCTGTAAATGTTAACCTAGTTTATTATTTTGCTGATCATGAGACATGCACTAAGTAGCAGATATACACCAACACCTCATAAATCAGTCAGACAAGTCTAAGGAACAAGCCTTACCAATATAAGTACGTGTAAGGACCAAGTGCAGCTGGAGCTAAATTGACCTTAAGAAGAAGTTGGAAATAGCAGTTGATGTGTGGGTGTTTTGTTTGTTTCAGGTTTTGTTTGAATTTTGGGATTTTTTTTTTTAATTCCAAAGAGCTTTGCTTATTTAGTAGCATTCTAGCCCTTGACAGAAGTTTTAAATCAGTATACTTCTGGATGAGTGAATCTATACTGACTCACACTGGTTTAAGGTCTACAAGGAACTGGCCAAGCTCTACACATACTAGTGTGAAAAACAATTTCAGAATACCACTGAAACTGAATTCTGCTTGTTCAGCCATAATCAATAGACAGGAAATATACATGCATTAAAAAACCCTGCACCTGATTATAAAATAAACTAATTTGTACTAGGCTACATGTATTATTGATCCAGTAACAGCCCCTTCTTATTTAGGGGTCAGGTCATACACCTGGAAAAACAGCAACATAAAGAAGTACTAGTAATTTTCTTTTTCCCCCATGCTGTTTAATGTCTGGATACCAACTAGTTCTAACAGCATGGTTTGGCTTTGTCTGCATTAGGATTTAGGGGCACACACTTCATGTTACACAGAGACATATTTTAAAGGAACAAAACAATCCCCATCTCAGTCTTCACTATACTCACTGAAATGGCTGGTTTCTCCTGGAACTCAGCAAAGGCTTAGTAAAATTTCTTTGTTGTTGCCTGATATCAGAGATACGGCTTACCACTCCAAACTAATGCCACAGTTCAAACTAGAACATTTAACAGGGGAATTCAACCCTTCAGTTTACAGAAGGGGCATAAGCAGAAGGCAAAGTCAGCCCTCCACAGACCCTATAGCACTGGTGCCTTTCTCTCCTGATGAAAATAATTCAGACTCTTCCATGAGACTCTGATAAATCGTTTCATATACAACTTGTGCTTCTTCCAACATGCTCAAAGAACTAATTTCCCTGTGATGTTATTAGAGTTCACATAGATCAATACCAAAGATTATGGACCAAATTCACCACTGTGCTACGCTGTAATGCCATTAAACAAATACCCTTTCTAATCCAGAATTAACAGATCACACTGAGCTTTGAAACTGGGTTCAGCCTGCTCACAGTGTCTAAATAAAACTTACCAAACCAAACCCAGTGACACTGACATTAATCTCAGCAATGTGGCTGTGAATCAGCCCTGGTATTTTTGTTTGGTTTTCATGGCTTGCCTCTACCAGCACTTGTATCATGGAACATCTGCATGGAACTTCTGCCTTGGACTCATCATCAAAGCACATTTATTTCCATCAACTAACCTGCGCTTCTGGAAAAAGTCGTATTGATTTTAAAAGTAACGCAAGCAGGATTTGTAAGAAAAAAAAATTTAACATTTTTAAAAGGCAAGTTTTTGTTGATTGGAACATTATGTGGTTTGACAGGCACTTTTTTTCAAAACATTTTTTTCTTTTTTTTTCTCAGTACACATGGCAGAAAGTTTCAAAGCTCACAGTAAAAGCTTCTAGTCCTGTATCTAAAAGGACACTTAACTCAAATCCTCCTTTTAATTATTATAGATGCTTTTATATCTTTTGTAAACCATATCTTCCCTCAAATCTCAATTGCTGTTTAATAAATGTTAGATAAAAATAAATCTGTCTAAATTTACCATTTTGCTCATACTCTCTGAAACATCCTGTTCTTAAGCAGAACACTGGAGTTTAAAAAAGCAGCTTAATGAAGCAGTGAGAGAACCAGACACCTGTGCTTTATTCCCAGATCTGTTGTGTAAAAGCAGTATTTTTTTTTGCCAGTAACTAAACATAGAGAACACACAGAACGAGCTCAGCACTGGGGTGCTCAGGTCTGTCATGCACCATCGTGTGTTGGTCATGGTGACTCTGTGATGCCTCTATGAAGACACCAGCACAGCACAACAGGACTCCCAGCACACTTCCCCCCAACAAAAAAAAAAGGTCACAGAATATTGGAATATGAATCCCAATATTACCAGGTAGATTGTGCCTGGGCCAGTCTGGGCCAAAGGCAGCAACTGTGGTGTATCACCCCAGAGACACCTTTAGCTTGCTGGTGGTAGCAGCTGGGCAGCTGAACAAGTCCAGGCTTGGTAGGAACTCCGTTTACCTCAGGTGGAAGGGCTTCAGGCTAATGGTGAGGAAGAAGGAGACAGATTCTGCCGGAGGGTTATATCCAGAGCTTTATTCCATGGTCACAGAGGTCTGAATCAGAGGCAACAGCTCCAGCAGAATAGCGAGCACGTGGTCTCATTACCTTTTTAAGCTTCCAGGGGAGGGGGATGGAAGGGGCAGGTGAGGCACCAACCAGGTGGGAGGGGCAGGGTCTCAGGGGAGGATGACACCCAGACAGGCCAATGACCCCTGGGCCTGAGGGGCATCCTTTGAACTTGACCAACCACACAAGGACCTTCCTGGAATGTTAAGCCTGATTGACAGGACTCACTCAGCATGGGGGCAAGGGGGAAGGGAGAGAGGTATAGGCACACCTGGGAAGGGACCCGGAAGTTTAAAACAGGCTATTATAACACACTGCAACAACAGAAGGAGCACAGCTACCAGAGAGACACCAAGAAAATGGGACTCTCTCATTTGCTAATGGTGAGGTGACATCAGGCACTCTCGGTCACGTCTCGGGTCTCAAATCCTTTAATGCAGAACAGGTCACTATTATTTCAAAACAAGATCAAAAGAGATTTCAATCAGCCACTTTTCCAGTGAAGTGCTGGCTGAGAGACCTTAGGTCAAAATACCATCTTTCCCTACCTTGACCAAGACCAAAATACTTTTCCACAGATGACTCAAAAGCCATGGATCAGACAGCAAGAAAGGAAATGTGATGCCGCAGCCTAGGCAGCTGTGCAGGCATCAGGGAAACAAAACTCATGCCTTTGGCTACCAAGGCCACTTTCACATTAGATGTTCACTCATTTCCTAGAACCAGTACAAATAGCCTCATCTATTGCAGGGGCAGGAATTTTGATGTCAACATTCCCCTACTGCACATATAATTTTTTTTGGGTCCTAAGGAATCCAAATTCTTCTTTTACACTAAGCAGATAACTTTTTGAGACAAGCTGAGGACACTTTTTTCCTCTAGGAAGAAGTAATAGAGTATTAGTGCACCTTCCCAGAGGTAAGAACCTTTACCCCTCCTTGAACTCAAGTTTTTTCTAGCCTCAGATCAAAGTATGGCTACAAGATTAAGGGGGGACAAGAACAGAGGGACAACTGTGCAGGTTTCTGCTGCAATATGGCAGTATTAATAGAGATTAGTATTAATAATGAATATTTTGACAAATAAAATTAAGGTATTTTTCACATAAAGAACCATAAAAAGCAAAAGCAGAAAACAGGATTCAAATGCTCTAAAAAGTATCTCAGATCTCTGCTTATACATGAAAGTAAGGACCATGAGCCAGAGGAGAAACCTCAGATGGTATTTATCATGGAAATATATAAATAGGTCCATTCACTAATGGATTGCAAATAAGACACAGCCTACACATTTCAATTTCACTGCTTCTTAATCTCTCAAGTCCATTAACTCACTGCATTATCAAGAGAGGAGCTTACCTGTAAGGTGCATCAGGATTTTTTATTAAATTACCTTAGCAAGAAACAGAACTTAACCTGTGTCATATATCACTATATCAACATTACTGATCTAATATAGCTGACCTGCTACATTATTATATATTATTATAATGAAGGAAAGCAGCACCTGGAGAAACATGCCATAATCACAACCTAGCACCAAAAAGCCATCTGGCATCTACGATCCGTGATGTGCTGCTTGGCTTTTCTCACTCAGAGCGCTGCACTGTTCTGTTTTGTTACATGCATTACTTCATTTCAGTGCATCATCCTGACCCAAGGAAAACAGTTCTGACTTAAGTGGAACATGGGGCTGTTTCCTTCAAACAGATTCAAAGATGCAGTCCCTGCTACTTGCAAATCAAAGCAGCCTCTTTCCAAGAACACGGTCACTTCTCATGCTGAGCAATGGGCTTGCACTAAGCATCTAATAAAGACCTGCAGATAAAAGGCACACTTCATGAACCAAATGATGGAGTACAAGGACAGAGAATTCACTGTTCTTGCTTCATGCAGATCTCCCACTGTTACAAGAAAGGCTGCAGGAATGTCAGAGACGCTCAGGGAAAAGAATACTTCTTAGCCTAAACAAGTAGTGGGAAACAAAAAATATTTCAGGTGCACAACACTCCCAAAACAGATCTGTAGCCACACACACACAAGACTTTCTTCTGTTTGCTCAACTCTTCTGCAATTTTATGTAATGGTTTGAATAAAGCCTAAGGAAACAAGGATCAATAAAATTACTTCTCACAGATTTCTACACAAAACTATCCCCAAGCCCTCTGATAATGCTGGCCTCCAAAATCAATGGAGTAACAATATCAACGTAGAAATGAATACTTCCCAAGGCATTCAAAATTTAGGAATATTAAGGGGTTTGGAGCTGTCTCCTCTTGCATTCTGTTTTAAAGGCAAATTTCTAATGCAGCACACATTCAAAACTCCTGGCAGGGCCTCACTGTGTCATAAGCTCAACTTGTGGAAGGCAGAGGCAAAATCTATGCCTTAGCAACCTGACAGGTAGTGGCAATTTGCACAGCCAGTACCACTTCCTTTTGTCTCACATGTTGTGACCAAGGCAACAGTTACTCTGGGGACCAGCATAACAAAAAGGAAGAGCTTTTACAATCTGCAGAGGTATCCCAAACTGAGCAATGTGCCTTACACATATCAAGAGGTTTTGTGGAGGGTTTTTTCAAATACATTCAGCTCTGCATCGTTAAAAATAATTGCAAAAATTACAGTGATTACACTTCCTGATGTGATTTCTAACTTGTTACCCTGCACCATTTGCAGCAAAAGCATTAGTACTGGTGTGGAGGACAGAGACAGCACACAGACATGAAGTATTTATAACACTCATCTACACACAATTATTCTAAACAAAAATCTCTGCTATGTTTTGCATTTAACAGACAACCTATCAAGGAAATAATACACACCATGGTGGTATCAAGACAGACAGCTGATGGCCTTGTTACACACTCTTACATGTTTAATAATAAAGAAGTGAATTACAATTACAGAAATTGAAATGAACTTAAATACTCACCAGTCTGTGTTTGCATGCACACAAGTGAAAACTCTACAGATTACAGACTTTATCTCTAAAAGCTATACAGAACCAGAAAGAAGTACCAAAGGATACCCTCACCTGTATTTCCTATTCACACAAAAACAATGCACATTGCACACAGCTGAAGAAGTTAAAATGCTTTTCCAGGTTACTGACAGGTAAAACTACATTGCATTGATGTGAACAAGTGGTCACTTCTGATAGTGCTGCCCTAAGAAATTGGACTAGTTTTGTAGAAGTTTGGGTATGTGTCTTAAAAGTCTCTCCGCTTCACACAAAATTCCATCTGAATTCAAAAAGTAATGGATACTAATCCACATGCTCCCAAAAGCCTCAAGAATCAAATTTAGCCAACACTGAATGGCTCCAAGGCTTCTAAACTATACTAACTCTTGATCAATACAAATACAAGCACAAATCCCCAAAAGCACACAAACACCAAAAACATCTATTCCACATGAGATGTTTTTGAGGGAATAGTTAAAAAGAAATGCATCTCAGGGCTGTGAGTACCCCAGAAAATTTGGATCCTCAAAACCTTTTATGTAATGCATTATACCCAAAGGGTATACCAGAAGAAACTCCTCAGTACAGACTACATTCACCTGGACCCAAATCACTACACCAGCCTTGCCTCTGTTCAGAGTTACCTGCAGCAAAACCATTATCTCCTAAAGTAATATTGCTCAGAGAGGAGAACACAGGAATCTCCCACATTTCATGGGCAGCCAATGGCCAGCTCCAAGCTTGAAGTACTGAAATGTTTTCTTTTATCACCAGAGAACTTGAGGGAGAAGATGGGTCTTGCAAAAGCCCTTCCTGTTCCACAAAAAAAATGCTTACAAACAAATTAAACCCAGGCAGACAATGCCAGTAAGGGCCCTCTGAGGGACAGATGCCTGTCTCCTCCCCACCCTAAGGACTGGAGAGCCAAAATAATATTTAAACTTGCTTCCACACTTTTTAATAGCTTTTTAAATATTTGCGACAAAACAGATAGTAAGCAGAGTGAAATGTCTGCTTTCCCTGACTTAACTGCAGCTTTCCAGAATGGCCAACAGAACTTCCTTGTAAATGCAGCTTAAGAGCTGCATTATTAACCTATTGTATGAACTTCAAAGAAAAGATTAAGTATTCCAGTATAAAAAGAAAATATCTTAACAATAAATAAATTTATAATTAGTCAACAGAGATCAATAACCACCTCTGCACTGAAACAAAGTTTTTCTCCCCTACAGAGCTTGCTATGACCAGATACACAAAACTACTTTTTTATACTTGTTAAAACTAGCTCCTCGTAAACTATGCAGTAGATGTGAGAAAAAAAAAAAAACAAACAAAAACTATTTGAGACCAAAATGTTCCCAGTCTATTAATCAGGTTCCAGTTCTAATACAGAGCAAAGCCTATCTTTTGCCATTAACTTCACATTTTTCTAGTAATATTCATCTAAAAACCCTACAAATTCTGCCTCTCTGACTCTGCTTCCTCCCTTCCCCATATACTAAAACATCAAAATCACTATAAAACAAAGTTGTATTTTTCACAATGCTTATACTGTATTGCATCAGACTTACTTAAGAGGACTGATTCCTGTCACCTAACACAGAAAATCTCAATGGGAGCTGCAAAGGCCTAAGTGATTTTGATCTAATTTGGTTTTGAAAATGTATCATTGTGAACACTGAAGTCTGATTTACATCTTTTCATTGCAATGCAATAAACTTCTGTGACCTGGGAGTGTCTGTGTAGCCATTACTCTCCAAAACATTACTCCAACTGTAACTAGTTCCATGCATTCCACTTATCACCCACCAGTGGCCACCTATAATCTGTTGGACTCTCTGAAAAAAAAAGTTGTTGGTGGGATGGTTTTGCTGTTGTTGTTGTTTTGGGGTTTTTTTTCCTATGTGGGGGAAGAATATATTTCACCTCAACTGCCAAAAAAAAAAGAGATTTAATTTAAACTACAAAATGATACACTTAATTACACTCATAATTTGTTTACAGGATTTTTCTTCCCCCTATCTAGCGCCTTCAAACTTTGTTAAATCTTTGACTCTTCTGTTTTCCTGAATAGCTTCAATGAAGATATTTAATAAAATTATCACTATTTTATTAGTCAAGAGCGAGACTACTTCCTAACAAAAATAGCAGCAAACAAAAGGGAAGAAATTTGCTCTGTTGAAGGTAGGTTAATATTTCTAGTGTTGTCTTCTGGGGAAAAAACACAGAACAACCTACACTGAATTAGAGTCACTAAAGAAGCCCTGAGGAAAAACAAAAAAAAAAATTGTGGACATGCAAGTAATACAAGAGTTACCTTTTTCACTCTTTCTACTGCCAAGAGGATGGTAATGACTGGGATGATAACTGTGAAGTCAGAACCAGCACCAGTTTGCCTCCCAGCAAACTACAGTCTATTGAATTTGCAGCAAAAACAATCCCAACCTTTCATGTGCTGCTCCCAACCTCTCCGAGTTACTTCTACAAATGAATTAAAAGACAGTTGTTAGGAAAATCAAGAATTCATCAGATGTTGAATCAATTATTAATCACCTGGCAGCCAGCAATATCTTCCTCCTATTACCAATTCAGTGTTCACACTGTAAGACAGAGATTAATGCAACAAATACATTTTAGATGCACATTTAACCAAGTGCACCATCACTTCTGAACTGAGTCCATAAATGGCTTACTTTCCTGCATAATTCACATTACAAATAAGAGCCAGCGACCTTTAATACGGTGCAGGAAAAAAGAGCAAACCGAAGTCTGATTTAACTACAACTTTCTGAGCACAAGTTGAAGCATTTTCAATTATCTTTTATCAAATACTCAGTGAAACAGAGGAGATTAAATTAAGTGCACTTCAACTAAATAATTTTCTGCAGAATCAAGCAGTCTCAAATTGCTCTGCAACTTGATAAAGAGTAGAAAATCCTGCATGTAAGTGAAAAGCAGGTACAAATGTATTATATATTATATTTGTATGACACAAAGGCTTTTCTAAGATTAATATTATCTTAGCATTAAGAACATAAAGATACTAATGTGTACTAAGTAGGATTTATCACACAAGAAACAAAATCCTTTGTGCCTAATTTCTTGAATGTGTATTAACAAAGTCTAAGACTGCCGCTGGGAATTTCCTAAAGCACCCAAGAATCCATGCCTTATCCAGAAAGCTCTAACTCCAGTTCCTCAAGCTTTATCACTGTCCATCATGTTGTCACAGAACAACTTCCACATTTCTCCTGGTTTAAAGATTACACTAATGATAACTTCAAAGATTGTTGGGTTAATTGCAACATCATCCATAAAGGAGAAACGTGGGTTTAAAAGATCTATTCCCCTGCTGCCCTAGATGCACATAATGTAATAGTTTTCAAACCTCCTCATGCTAGTTCAGCACAGCATGACCTAATTAAACCTTAAAAGTTAACCACATTAATTTTTAGTAATATTTATTTTCTACCTGAGGTACCATCAGACATGTGCTTTGGCAAACTTTGCATCATCTCAAGAGCCCTACCCTGATATTACCTGGTACAGGTCTAATCTTACTGAAAGCCTGTGGCAAACATCTGAAAACCAAGAGACTCGACTGCACAAAGGCTTGAAAGTGTTACCACACTTTTAAGGCCACCAAGTTCAAACTCTAACTTATTTAATGGTTGTGTTCTGTGGGATACATTAAAGAAACACAGTATTCAGTCTTTTTTCATTATCTGAAGATCTCAGAATCCATGCTCCTGCCCTAATAATTTAAAGATACATAAACACTAAAATGAATATGTAAATACTAAATGAAAATGCAAACTCAGAAGGATAAATTCTACATTTAAAGCTTTGCAATCAAACTTAATTGCTTCTGATTTAACTCCTTTGGGGGAAAAGGCCCACCTACTTACTAGAATCTCAGTTTTACAAAAAAAGTGATTTCTAAATAACTCAAGTCCTATTTTCATACTTCATATCTTGGTGATATCACTGTCAGAATCTACCCTGCTTCTAGTCAGGGGCAGATACACAGGAAACCCATTAATCCAAATTCACACTCTTAACCAGCAACCATCAGTTGAATCAGCAACCCTGGCTGACAGGACAAACAAAACACTACTGAATTTATGATAGTATTTCCCTCTTCTGCAGGCAGCCAAAATAATTTTGACACATTTATGTACATCAACTTTAGCAGCAGATGTCAAGTGAGTTAACTTGTTTGTCTATTCCCCATCCATCCCAAGCTTAAAACCTTCCAAATGGAATCCCAGAATGTTTCCTGGCTAGAAGCTATGTATGAAGCTATGTTTTCAAGAGGAAAAAAAAAGTAAAAATTGTTTGGGCTAATCCAGCAAGCAAGAAGAAAACATTGTTCCTCACAGCAAATGCAAGGCAGAGAATGATGAATGGGTTTTCTGAGGTTCACAACATCCCAGAGAATGGAAAGAAAATATTGCATATCCATCTTTTTCATATGAGGGACTGTGATTTTTTTATATTGAGACAACATAGATAAAACATATTATGCCTTCCTCTACAAATGAAGGGCCTTGGCAGAGATCCTGCAAAAAAGAACTGATCTAGTTTCCATAGCAGTCCCTCTTACCTCAAGCTTCACCCTGAAATTTTTTGGATGTACGTTGGACTGCTTCCAAATTTGCTCTTCTCTTTGGAATTTCAGACTCAATAATGAGATGAACATTGTGAAATCACAAGTCCAGCAACGCTCAAATACAGCAACTTCAAAATGAGTTTGTTGTAACTTGTAGACATTTTAGCACAGAAAGGCTGCTTCTCTGTGCAAGGAACCAGGTCAATAAGCAAGGAATAAAGCATCTCTTTTCAATGGGTGTGGAAGAGCTTCATTGCATGAAATACTTAACAATTCACTCAGCTGAACAAAGTTCTTACATTTTCCAGCAAAACACAAGTCAGAAGCACACTGAAGATGTATTTATTGCAAAAATCCTTCCACAGGGAAAATAATAACTGTCAAAAAGCAAAATATATATTCAGATATGTATATGTTAATGGAAACAGCTTAAAACCCTCTCCTCTGGAAGTCAAAATGAACCTAAAATCACACTGCATTCCATTTTATTTTTCCATCACTATGAAGTCTGCCATTCGCATCATTTAACTCTACCTGGTTACCTGAGAAATGAGATTTCAAATACTGTATTTGAAATACAGTCTTGGCTTCTCCTTCCAGTGTTCAGAAGCACATAATTGGAAAACCCTAATGGTAAAACACAAGCACAGAGTAAATACATCTATGAGGCAAAGACAGAACAGGGATGTGTATGTTTCTCTGAATAATAGGCTGGTACAATTAATTAATAATAGAAAAGGACACACTAAAACCACATCCAGAAAGAACAAATAACCTCTCCTGAAGCAGTAACAGACACACACACTACTTCCAAACAAATACTGAGGAGTTCTATAAAGATAAGTTTATCCATGATGCACAGAAAAGGTAGCATTTAAAGAGGAGGCTGTATTATCTGCCTTTGCCTTTTTACTATTTATGTTTCTTTCCTTCCCTTAATTCCTTTTTGCAAAGACTTGGGCCCAAGGCAAGGCTTACTCATTTACAGAATTGAAAATAACCCCAACATCTGGTAGATTGCATTAGCTCAGCCCTTCAAGGTTTGCCACAGAGCCAGGCAACATTCACCCTCACAGGCACCACCAAGAAAGTTCTCAATGATTTGTTCCCCCTTAATATAAGGATTGCAATTGGAATATTTTTATGAACAAATATTTGTAATATTGCATGTCAACCTGCAGGACTTGATAGCTCTCGTGGTATGAGAACAGCTGGGGTTTGGATGAGGTTTGTTTGGATTTTTTTGACGGGGACCTATTTTTGTGTTCTAACACTTCAAAAAACATCTACTCTCTTGCTATGTTTATATACACAAGAACCATCATCACAATACAGCCAAGCTTTTTGGTAGATTAGGATTAATTCCTACTTTTAAAAACAGAGGAATAAAAAACCTGGATTTGAGAAACTTGATAATCAATGGATTTCTCCCAGATTCATGTTCTGAATTCTCCCATTTTCCTCATGGCTTACCCCAGCATTCAGAACAGTCTTTTAGTTTAACTATGCTGTTTGGTAACCCAGAGCTGCTCAAACACATGAGCTTAGGCACACACTGCACAGCCATGTCCTTTGCCCTTCCCTGGTGACATCAGCCACTCCATTTGCGGGGCACCACTTAGGCTTACAGAGCATCAGGCTCCTGCCTTCCCAGAGTGACCCATGGGAAGATGATCCTGGAAATAAAAGGGACAAGAGCCAGGTCCAAACTTAGCACGTTAGAACTGTAATTTTCTCAGGTTTTCCATTCCCATGGGTGCACTCACATTTATCTACATCAAACTTCATTTACAATTTTGTGGCTTAGTTAATCAGGACTGTAAGAGTGTTGTGCAATTCCTTAGAGCTGGCCTTTAAGTATCCTGAATAAAGTGGTACTTCATTACCTCACTGTTCACCTGCTCTTCCAAATCATTTATACAGCCAACACAACAGGGAGTAGAAATCTCATTTTTTCCAGTGTGTTATTACAACGTTTCCAGCTTTCCACAGTTGATACTGTGTATTTCAAAATTTATTTATACTTCAAAGTTACTGTTTAATTTGACATTTAGGGCTACAGAACACAGTGCTTTTCTGCAGGGGAAAAACACCCCACTGTCTTACTCATACTCTTCATTTTTGGCAGTCTCTCTCAGAAACGCTTTGTCTCATGGCAGAGATCATTATCCTGAGATGATGCAGCCTGTGTGCAGGAATGAACTATGTGCCATTATGACTCTTGCAGTAACAGACCTGATTCCAGTTTCACACTGTTACAACACGTCACACTTTGTCCTTATTTTATTGCTCTTGAGTCCATTAGGAATGACAGTTTGATCTATTATCAGGGAATGGCTCAAAGGGAATGTAAAATAAGGAACTCCAACTTCAGGATAAGTACCGCACTATGCTACTTAGAAAACCAGAGTAAGCTCATTTAAATGTCATTTCAGTACACAAAAAGCTTTTTCCATGTTTACAACACCCATTTTGGCTTTTGCTAACATCTCATTTTATACAATTTCAAGTCAACCTGCTACAGCAGCTTCACTGCAAAATGAACTAACAATCTGGTGGGCCTCCTGTCCTCATGACCGCTGAAGCACAGGGATTTATTTTGAAGAGCTAACACAAGTTAACAGAATACAGAATGCAGACCTGGTGAGACTTCACACATTCAAGTAAGGTAGTAGGTAAGAGGAGATAGGAAAAGTAGTGAAACAGTTGAATGCTTACACTTGTAAAGAAATCTAACTTAGCAGCTTATGCCTAGTAAGGAGACAGTGAGAGGCCTCCAATTCAGTTACTGAAGATAAATAAAGGACAAATTTCTCAAAAACTTGAAGTATATGGCCAAAGCTTAGATTAATGCCCAAGACCTAACAGATGGAAGATGAAATTAACAGCCACCAAATTCAGGAATAAGACTTCCAGTCAGCATATCTTGGTTTCATACAATACCCTAGTTAAAGATAATAATGGATTTACCTGTGTGCCCATCAGCTTCAGCAACTGATAACTTTTAAGACAGGGAAGAGCAGGTAGAAACTAAAAACTGGGTCTAATTATAAAAACAATATGGGAAGTGACAATCTGCAGAGCAGTAAGAGGTTTATCCAAAGTGCAACAGCAAAAGGTGCATATAACATATATTACATATACAGCCAAGCCAGGAGGAAAACAGGTCTCAGATGAACTGAGAAAAGGCAAATTTTGAACACCTAAGTAAATACCTTCTCAAGTATCTGGATAAGTCAGGGGTGTGAGAAAGAAATCAAGGGAGTGATTATTCGCCTGTACAGTGAAAAGTCCCAACAGTTCTTGTCATGTTTTCACACTACACAAACATTTCAGAAGAAAATATGAGAGGCCAGCATAGGAGGGCTGGGGTCCAACTCACTACAGCTTACCATGTCTCATAGCTAGAAACTGGTTTGAAGACTGAAACATTAAATTAATCTCTATTCATAATACCATCTCCCTGTGCTGTAGCTATTTAGCATAATTCCTTAGCAGAGATTTCCTGAAATATTTAAAGAGGAGGGTAATGGTAATATGGGATAGAAGGCACAGACAAATACGAGCAACCACTGTGAGTTACAAGTCAATTAATATTTCCTAAAAAATCTCTTCCTTCTGTGATTTTCTTAGGGGTTTTTCAGTTTCATCTGCCTTTTCAGATTTTAACTGACATTGCTGCTTGGACTAGAACGCAAGAGAGGGAGTGCAAGACCTCAATAACAAATTCAAAGAATGGCTTTGAGGAAGATTGTTTTTCCTCTTCTAACTCTGAACTCTACATTGGTTCTAACTTCTTCACACAGGTAACTTCTCTTTCCCTTTTCTCCCCTCTCCTTAATTACAAAATACAGAAGTGGTCCTACACATCTGTGTGCCCTTTTTTCATTTAACTAATTGCATTTCAGACTCATACTCAGGAGCATTTCAGAGGCCTGCATAAAACATTTGGCTGCCAAAATACTTGCTTTAATGATTTTTCAAACCATTGAAATGTGCTTATCACAGTATCATTAAAAATCTCTTCACACATCACACTTTTGCAGTCTTTCACTGGCAATGCATCTTCATAGGCAGAATATTTTCAGCACTTCAGTACTGGGAGGAAGGGAGAAGAAATCTGAGAACTGCAAGCATGCAGTACAAAGAACACAGGCAGCACGGGGTACCCAGACCTCAGCTCATCAGAGGCACAGTGTCTGCACAGCTCTCTGCCTGTTCACCCAGAGTATAAAGCTGCTGACAGTCACCCAGTGATGCCTGCTGGATTGCACACAGATTGAGACAGCCCTAGCAACACCTATCTGTCACTTCACTCCAGTAGTGAGGGGAACATCACCTAAGGGAGATTGCAGCAGAAGACACAAGGAGGTCCAACAGGAGGAAAGAAAACCCGAAGAGGCAGCAGCCTGTGCTCCAGTCTCTTGTAACTCCAAATAAAGTGACTGCACAAAAGCCTGCACAACAGCATTAATTGATAAATGTGACTAAACAACCTAACCTAAAGCAGAAACCTGTACTACTCTAATTTGAACCTTAGTCTCCAACATTTTCATTAATCTTGCCTTATTTATCATTTATATCTTTAGAGTCTCACAGGTGGGAAAAGTTCTGAAGCTAAGGACTGTGTAGAGAGTTGGGTGCTGAACATCTCCAAGGATGGAGACTCTACAACCTCTCTTTACCATGCTCTCATTCCAAGGGGGACCAAAAGCCCTAGATTAGTATCAAAAGCCCAACTACACAGGACACACTCAGCATGACTGAGGGAGGAATCAATTCAAAGAGAGAGACACTTTAATTTAAATATACCTACAGAAGAATGAAGTGAGGGGAGTATTATTTCTGAAATAAGAAACGAACTTGCATGTTCTTGGAAATTAAAATTAGGTAATGACAGGTTTCAGGTGTGATACTGCTGCCTCCAGAAGAAGGGGGCCAGTGAGTATTTCTCATTCTATTTTAACATATCCTTTCAGTCAGTTACAGTGAGAAGGAAAAGATGTATCAGACCATTCACAAAGCTGTATTCTCTACTGCCCCACTTTCTAGGAATTATCAAGAGAGTAAAATGTGGTCTTCCAAAACCTCTCTCTTCAACACTGTTGACTTGTAATCACAAAACTGGGTGACAAACATGCATATACAAGACAGAAGAGCTTTATCCCTTGAATACTTAGCCTTTACACAGTCAGTCCCTCCAAAATCCTTGTTCTTCAGTGACCACCACCACTGGCCTTCCCAATTATATTTAATATTACTACCCATATACTATGAAATTCTCTTTAAAAGGAACAGTCAGCTGCAAGAAGCCATGACAAACTTCATTTCTTTGAGCACTGACATTACTGTCTCTCCTTAATCAATAAAATAAATCCCTGCACGTGCCCTTCACTTGGCCACCATCAGAAATCAATACTGAGAGGAATGAGGAACCATGTGCTCACCTGCCCCTCTCAATGCTGCAGCCAGGGAAGGGAAGAACAAGCTGTCTGGGGGACCTCTGGCTGCTACTTCACATCTACTTGCAACATCTCCTGCAAGTGCCAACTGCATAGATTACACAGCTTTTTATCTGCTTTACAGCAAACAAAGCAGTTGCCAAGATAAAGCCACTTTGCAACCCAGCAGGGTTACAGACACACAATGGCAAATTTAAAAGGTAATAGGAAAAGCAATAACCTACCACTACCCATCCTCTCCTGCCACTGTCAGACTAGGCTGGAAACCAGCAACTGACTCTGACTCCAGTAAAGGGATAAAAAGTGGATAATCTTCAGGTCTTTATGCAATTCTGCTGTTCAGACAGAACTGTTCCCTTCCACTCTCATGTACTTTTTTAACATTACTACATACAAGGGATTAAGACAACACACTTCCACCAGCAACTCTTGCAAACATTAGCATTTGAAAATTAAGTTTAGATCATGCAACAACTCACAAAGGCACAAATAAAAATACTTCATCTAACATAGTGCTCATTCCAGTCATATTTTTTCAACACTTTTCTTTTCCTTGTCAGATTTTTTTGGGACTAGGATAAAAGGCAAGCTAACAGAAAATGAGGTTTTAGCCCAAACACCAACTGTGCCTGAATCTACCAGCAAGATGTCTTCCTATCCCTTAAATCTCTTGTTATCCTCCATTAAGGACAGGGATTTACAAAGCAGAAATTAAATGTCAGGTTTTCTTAAAATTACAGTTTCAACATGCTTTCGTCACTGTAAATCCATTTAGTTTGTTGCTGTGCCCATGACTTTGTTGCAAATGCAGGTTTCCAGTTTGGGTTTATGTCTAACAGTAGCAAAAGCTGTCTGTTTTCTGTGTTTGGAGACAAAATACAGGAAATTATGCATCTAATCTACAGATTAGCATAAACAGTATAACCATCTTTTCACAGCTCTCAGGAGAAAGCAGCTGAAACTCAGATGAACATACCAGATATGTTCATTTCCAAGTAAAATGCAGAAGAAGTAAGGGTTTGGTCTGAGCTCTTTCACACAGAAAAGAGGAGTAGGGAGATGCACTCAGGGTTTTCTCTCAAAATATTGGACCTCCCTTATTTCACTGAAGACCTCCTACTCTTCAGTATACTAAAACTAGGATGAAAAAAGATCTAGCTCTGCCTGACACAGATATGAAATTATAGTTGGGCCATATTTGATGTTCAGTATATTAGGTCATCTCTGAAAGTCTAAAGTTAGACCCACCTGTTTCTTTATACTTTGTTAGATGAACCAAGAAGTTTGTTTAGTCAGAGGACTGGCTGTTATATGCTCTAAACATTTCTGAGTCTGAGATGAAGCTGCTCAATGACAGCAAGCAAATTTCACCACTTTGCCATACACTTCTTCTTTGCCTATTCTGCATTTTGTGTGAGAACCCAAGAAAACCATAACCCAGATCACAAAACCATCTGGGTGACCATGACAGACAGAATTATGTTAAAGATCTTTTCAAGTCTCTTTGAATTTTTCATTGACGTAATAAACGCTGAGACACTGGTCCTAAAGTGAAATGTGTTCCAGAGCAAAGACTTCAAATACAAGACCATCCAGGCAAATCTCATTCCTAACATACAACTGCCAACAAATGTGCATGACTAACCCAGTATCTTTAGACTCCCTCTACCAGAATTTTGACAGCACAATTGAGCTCTTTCTACAGTAGGAATCTTAAATAGGTTAAATTTGTTCCCCATGAGCGTGCTGCTCTCCACAGCCTAGAAAAAGAGATTAAGGCAATTAACTAAGGTAGATACAAAAGGTAAAATGAATCCAGACCCTGATCTCTACACATCCCCTATAAAATCACATCTCCTCTCAGCCAAGGAGCTATTACTACCATCATACATTTCCCACACTCAAGCCAGTGGAAAGCTTTGAGTCAGCAGAGTAAACGGAAGAAACACAAAACCCCACCAGTCAGATTCCATCCTCTCACAGCAGTACACGCACACCTCTAACTGTAAAAGTTGGGCTGTCCATCCATTTGGTTTGAACACTTGCATGACAGTAAGGAGAAATGAGAAGCCTTTTTTCCCTCCTATCTGTGGATCTTTCTGTGAATTTCTTTTGAAGATGGCAACCACACTACCCACATGCATAATGCCTACAAGCTGAACAAAGTGTCAATTTCCACCAGCCTCCCACCAGCACAACTGACACCATCTGAGCTCTGAGGTTTAATCCAATTCAAGTTAACCAACCTCCTGAACCACACTCAGCAAAATATATTCTACTTTTTCCCTTTCAGGAATCCCTTCTCCCCTCCCAAGGCTTTAGAACACTGCTCAGAGTAACTAGCTCTTCTGAAAACAGATTTTTACAAATGACATGACAGACTGATCTGCGAGGAAGGCAAAATTAATGCCCTCAACCCATATACTCGAGATGTAGTTTTCCATGTCTTCTACTAGACAGCAAAAGTAAGTATAAGACCCTGCCAGTATGATAAATATCCTTTCTAGGTAATAGGTATACGCTAAATGCAAACTTAATTACAATAGAATTGAAAAATTAAGAAGCCATTAAAAAAACCATGAATAAAATATTTTCCAAAGGTACAGATAAAGTATTTTATTTTTTTAAATCCATTTTTTCTCCCTACACCTTCACTCAAGTCTTTCTTTAAAGTCTGTTGCCTTTTTTTTTTTTTACAGGCATATTTTGCTCCATCATGCATTTGCTAAATGCTGAGTGCTGTAAGGCTTTGCTCCTAGGTTAAAAATCTGAGCTGATTTCTTGCTGTGGTATAAAAAGCCTCCACAACAAAATAAATTCTAAGAGGGCAGAAGCAGCTTTCTACTCCACCTCATGGATTTTCACACAGACACCTCCCAGCTGTGGGACTCTAAATGACCCCTCAGAAAGAGGATGGTGAAGAACTGTAGGAGCAGTACAGTCATGCCTACACTTAACCTTCAACCACTGCTTTAAAAAGACCTGCTGATGCAACCCCACATTTGAATTACAGCAAGTGTCATGTTCAAGTTGAGGACTGTACAATTTACAGGCTAATGCCTTGAAAACATTACAAAACAAAACCAGCCTTGCATATGAAATATTTTTAAATCAGGAGATGCATGACTAGACAAGCAGCAAGTTTTCTCAGTATTTCAGCTTTACTTTCAAACACGTGTTATTTTTTTCTTTTAAAGGTAATAACAGATATTGGGCAACAAGGGAGTTTTTACAGAGGCTGCCAATACAACAGTCTACTTTTCCAGCTTTCCTCAGAGCTGAAGAGAAATCTTGTGTGTTTCTACTAGGTAAGAATAGAGACACCCCAGCCTCCCATAAGAATTCTTGCCCTTAATGAGCCCTTCTTCCCCTTTTTGTGTTCAATTACTACAGCCCAGTCAGAGTTCAGAAGCACCAGTGCAAGTAACAAAAGGCATCAATTATCAGCACTGGAAACAAGCGAAATAGTTCACATGTAGGCAACTCTCCATTTCATTTGAACATCACAAAGTTAAAGATAATTTATTCATTTGGTTTAGCACAATGCAAAGTTTTGGAGTAGCTGTCCTATTTACTTGTTTCTCACAAATCTATTATGAAAGTCTTCTTTTATGCATATGCTTTATTTAATCTCTTGCTCATTGTTAAGTTTGAATGCCAAAAGAAAAACAAATTCAGCTTCCGGCTACTGGGGAACACTGTGCTGAGGACTTGTCATATATTTCCTTTATACTTACATACTTACAAATTATGTATGTGAGAAGCAGATGATGAGCAGCAATTTGGCAACACTTCACCATCTGCTATTGGCAGATCTAGTCAAATTCAGAGTTAATTAAAGATTAAAAACAAGGACCAATACTTTTGAAGCAAAGAGCCATCTTCTTTCCTGGCATGACTGTAAATAAATAACTTGGGTAGGTTGTTTCCACTCACTCCAACACAATCATAAATCTGCAATATCATAAGGGCAACACAAATTGCACTCATAAAATACCTGTATATCTTCTATTTTAATTGAAAAAATATACTAAAATCATATCAGCTTTTTTAGAATGCCACAATCACAGCAGGCTACATAAAGCCCTATTCAGGAAAAAGTCTATCAGTTAGAAACATAAATTATCACTCAAAGACTCTTGTAGAAAAGACTACAGAAAACATTAGAGAAAAAAATTAGTCAGCTTGTAACATCTTTTACCTTTTATTACATACATATTTAAGCAAGTAATATATAATTAAGGGTGAATGAGGAATAAGATGACCCTGATGGGTCCCTTGCATTAATACACTGATAGCATGCTAGCTTCCTGTTGTCCAGTCCACATTTCCTGTGCTGCTTCTGCAGGAACCAGCTCATGTCAGAATACTCCCCTCCCTCCTCGGGGCTCCCAGACCCTCCTCTCTACAGCCTCACTTCAGCTGAACTCTCATTTACTGAACTTTCTGACAGAGCTGGGAAAGAACAACAAAAACATAAAAAACTGGAAAGGGTGCAACAAGTCCTCCCAAGATGCTGGCTCAGGTGTATGAAGCAAAGGTTCCTGCTCAACTCTTCAGAGCAGTAACTTGAGTTTGGTGTTTCAGAATGGGTTGGAAAGCTCTGCTCTGTTTCCTCTGCTACCTGAGCCTGCAGCTGAGCTGTGCCAAGCCCAAACGCTCACCAGGCTGCTGCACAGCAGCTCACTGTGGCTGGCTGCCAGGGAGAGAGAGCAGTGCTGGTGGAGCTGAGCTCCCGGGGACGCCGGCTGCCAGCTGCCCTGCCTGCTGCTCAGCGCTCCTCAGCCAGCTGGAGAGCGATCCATGGAAACACCACACTGCCAGGGTGCAGCATGCAGGGGCACGGAAGGGACTCAAAGATGGGGAGCCAGCTTGGAGAAGGTTGGGGGACAGAGCAGGAGCAGGCTATGAGCTGAAAAAATGGCAAACTCCGTCCTCTCCCTGACGACCAGAAGCTGGTGATGGATTGAGAGATAATTACTGAAGAGTAATTGTACTAGAAACAGACTACTTCTGCAGATTGCAAACAATTATTTTTTTTATTAATGTCAAACATCAGTCTTCTTGCCTTCTCCTCCTCCTTTTTGCAGCAGTAAAATTTTAAGAACTGGTTGTGCAAGCATCATGGCAGCAATCAAGCTTAGGTTCACCAGCACTTCACTGAAGCTTACCTCCTGTGAGCCTGTTACACAGCAAACAGGGCAAATAGGACTTTATAGTGCCTAATTTGGGTTAAATACAAGTTTGTTTCAACTAAGAAAAGTTGAACCAATGGAAATTTTATGTCAAAATATTTAACTTCTAAATGCCACCATTAAATTCTCCCCAACTTTTAAAATATCTCTCTGTAAGAAGTTGCCCCACACAGTTGAGGCTTACTCAGTCCCCCCCATGTCAGAATAGGGGAGGGAATTGGAAGAGTAAAGTGAGAAAACTCAGATTAACACAAGAGTAACTTAATAGCTAAAGCAAAAGCCATGCACACAAGGAAAGCAAAACAGGGAACTCATTTAGCACTTCCCATAGGCAGGCAGCTATTCAGCCTTTCCCAGGAAAGCACAGCTCTATCACACCTAACGCTGACTTGGGAACGCAAACACCATCACTACAAACGTCTGCTCCTTCCTCCTTCCCCCCACTGCATATGCCAAGCAAGATGCCATTTGATGTGGGATATTCCTGGGGTCACCTATCCCAGCTTTGTCCCCCTATTCGTGCACTCCCAGCCTTCTTGCTGCTGGGATGAGGAACAGCAAAGGTCTTTAGACTCCATGCAAGTGCTGCTCAGCAAAAACGCAAACACCTGTGTTACCAACACTGCTCCCAGCACAAATCCCAAAAGGAGCTTCTTACCAGTTACTGTGAAGAAAATTAACTCTACCCCAGTAAAAATCAGTTGGACATTCCCCTCAAGCTCGTTGCTGCACTTACAGACTTGGTGTATCACATCTAAGACCACTTTTTTAAGCTGTGTTTCCACTGCAGTCTATTTAGCTCATGCTGTCTCTGTAGAATATTTCCTGAAGTGAATATCAATGATATATTATAGAAATACTGAGGTTAAAAAAGGAAATGCTGATTGCATCACTCAAAACATTCTCCTGACAGGGCACGATTACAGCTGTTTTGCACAGTCAAATTTAAAAATATCAGGCAGTAACTTCAAAAATTATTCTTGTCACTGATATCACTTTATCAGGAGAGGTTTGAGGGTCTTCTGCTTTCCTCTTTACAGATTGCAGTAAAATTATTCATTTCATTAGTCAAAGTTTTATATTTCTATTTCTTAAACTTTCTGATTTCAAAACATCCGTTGGTTCCAGACACTTAGCATCAGGTTATTCCTCATTAAGTTAGCTACATCCATTCAGCCTTTCAGTTTCTAAATACATTTGAGAGAAGGGAAAGACAAGTAGTAACAGCACAAATTATTTAATGTGTACAACCCTGGAAACAGAATAGGACAGACCTCCAAGATCAAACCCAACTTTTATGAGGCAAATTTGAGATGTTATAATTGGGAAGGCTGTGGTGAGCAATCAGTGGGAACACCATCCACAGCCCTGGTGACCTGCAATCAAGAAATAAACTCATAAGAAATAAACTCATACCTAATAGGTGCAGAGCAGGGCTGTGACAATGATAGCAGCCACCCTGGGTCTCTTTTATGAGAAGCTAAAAGATTTTGCCTCCTCCAGCTATGCAAAAATGAAGGTGGGGGGAAGATAGGGAGAAGATGGCTCTGTTGTCCCTACAACAGGCAAGAAAAGGGGAAGGAATATGGGCTGGAGACAAATACAGGAAATCTGGGTGGACAGTGCTGACCAGAGAACAAGTGGGTATTAATTGGGTAATCAGTAGGAAGCTTGCCAGACATGAGCACTAAAGAGGTCTCACACAGTCTTTGAATCCAGGTAGACTGAAAAAGAAATCTCAACAGTGTAAAAGGGAAGCTTGAACCATTTTTGGAGAGGGCTGCAAGAATGCAAGAAGTGACAGATGAGTGGATTCAGTGCTCCAGAAGAGGTCCTTCCCAGTCTTATAGTTTCTCCTTGTTGCAATTTTAAAACAATCCCTCCAGACTCCCCATCAGCTGCCATTAACTGCTCTGCTAATTTCATCCCTGGTGTCATGCATACAGTGCTCTGATTTTGCAAACAAGCCCCAGAGCTCACATAAGCAGCTTCCCAGAGGACTAGCACCTGCTTGTTCATTATCAACCAAGGATTTACAAATGCAGAGACACAGGAAGAGCCCTAACAGCCATAAGCTGTAAAGCTGGCAAGGCATTGAACAGATCACTCAGGGAAGTTGTGGATGTCCCAACCCTGGAGGTGGTCAAGGCCAGGCTGGACAGGGCTTTGAGCAACCTGGGGTAGTTGAAGGTGCCCACAGCAGTGGAGTTGGAACCAGATGATCTTCAAGGTTCCTTCCAACTCATTTAAATTAAAAAAAAAATAAATTTAAAGGCAGCACGGCTACAACAGAAAGGAGAGGACAGAGGCTCCAGATTTAGAGGCAGGAATTTCTTTGGAAATCAACACATACAGACACAGTCTAGCTGCAGCAATAGTGCCCAGCACAGGCAACCCCTTAGGCAGCTGTCACTCTAGCGGCTTTACTTGATAGTCATTATATTTAATTTTACAAGTATTTCCTGTATGTAATTATAATAATTTCATAGTGTGGATACATATGCAATGACTTTATTTATTTATATATATAAAAAACATTCTTATCCAAAACTTAATAAATATTTTAGGAACTTACTGTACACTGTACCAGTGTACAGTAACCTCCATAAAATCTAGTAGAGGCTGAAGACTGTTCACATACAGTTTTACTGAAAGAAAATTCTTGTATTAGGTAAAAAAAGTATGAATAAATTATAGATGGTTTTACAATGTGGTCTATATAATATTATAATGTGTGTGCCTTTCCTTTGAGTGCTTTCTATAAAAGAACCCATCTTGTGGAGTGAGACACTTGCTTTTGGAGCCAGTGAGTCTCTTCTAGCTCAAAAACCCAGAAAAATATTTCTAACCACTGTCTTTTCTTTTTCCTTTTTATAACACATTACCCTCAGTTATACTCTTTCTACTGTTTCCATTATGAAATCCTGCTACGTGATAGGTACTGCAGCTTGAGAAAACTCATCTGATGTAAGAGGACAATTTTTCCTACTTTCATTTTATCACATGGGTTATTTCTGCAGTTTAACACACAGATGCAGGGAGAACTAATGATCTCAAACCAGCATTTTCATTCAGGTATTTGTTTATAAAACTGACTGTTTTCAACTTGTATTTAAGTCTAACATTTTGGAACATCTTCCACCATTATACATTTTGTCACACTTAATTATGAAAATAAAGACCATTTTAACAGATGCGAGCTTAAAAATCTTAAACAAAACCAAAGTCCAATGTTCTAGTATTTATAATGGGAGGATAAAAAGCTTTGCATTGCATAGAAAACATACTACCACGTTTCTCTGAGAAGAGCTAGTTTAGGGTTAGGGAGTGTGCGTTTTTTGCTTTGCTTTGTAGTTGTTTATCACTAAGAGTCATACAACAGTTTGAAGTGCACTGAACACCTTGGGTTTAGAAAACACCAATATTAAATATTTAAACACTACTTATGCCAATAGTTTTTTCCCCATGCGGAAGCATTTCAAGTTCCCTAACACATCCTATTTGAAAATGGAGACATCTTAAAACTTTTCTTTTGCTAGACTTTTCTATTGTTTTCTTTTTCTTAGCAATGAATCATCTCTATAAATACCTGAATTAATTCTAACTAAATTTTTAACAGTGGCATATTTTTGAAACTGCATTACAGTGATTTGAGAGTTCACTTTCTGAACTGAAATGCTGATGAACTTTCCAGTAAAACTGAGGTGAGTTCCTTAATAAGATGGCAAAAGAGAAAATTAAAATTGCTCAGAATTGAGCATTTCTGTGTTTATAATTCACATATTTCCTTTAGCTCCCCTTTAGTTCCTTTTTCTCCTTCCTTTTTCACTAGAAAGACTGCACACAGAGTTATAATAAAATATTTTCTATGCTTTGGGTTAAGGGTTAAAAGAATAATGGTTTACCAGTTTAAGAAAGAAAAATAAACCATATGTCGGCAGAACAAACTGAACAAGCTTCCTGTATATTCTCATATTTTGCACAGTTCTATGAACTAAAAGAAAAGGCAAGCCAAAATTATGGCCTGCATGCAGCCACAAACAGTAAGCAGATACAGTTTTGAAGCCTATACACTGATCAAATCTCTTCTTGTAGGAAAAGTTTTCAAAAAACATACAACAACAAAACCCCACAAAATAATGAGATCATCCGGGTTTGTTTCTAAATGGATAAGGAGGAGAAGGGGCCTCCCTTGTGAAATATTTTGCAGCAAGGGCAGCTTCTGTGCTACATATGACAAGGATTACAAAGGTCAAACTACACAGAAGTCTGAAACTAACAGATGGCATCAGTCTACTTTTTTCAAACTCAACAGGAACAAGCAAATCTAAGCTAGGAAAGCAAATACTTAAACAGTGCTAACAATTATCTGAGGAAAGAATGAACACAGATCAAAACACCCACACATTCATGTCCTGGTACATGCACAGCATGTTACTGCAAATGTGACATTAAGGAATCAAGGGGGGAAAATTCAGTTAACTTTAGTTATAGAAAATACTAGAACAAATGCCAAAAAAAAAGCAAAGCACCAGCACTCAGACAATGACCAAGTAAATTCTAAGTATTTCATCCTGCAAAAGCCTATTCTGAAAAAAACACATTATCAAGAAATCACTTGTACCTTTTTTCATTCCAGCTGGAGAAATATTTTTACACATACTTTTACCATCCTGCATATTTCATATTAAAAAAAAATGAGGTGGCAGCTTCATTACCGACTTCAGGAAAAAGGTAAATAACTTCTTTATCCCTCCTTTCCTCAAATTATTTCTAGGATGTATGATGTACAAACATTCAACCTCTACTTTTGATTTCAAAATGCATTTAAGCCCTCCATATGTTGATGTAATAACATATTAATTTCATATTTTAAAAATACAAAATATTAAGCCATTATCATCATCAGAACTCTGAATGCTTCAATTTTTTCCCAAAACGTTTTGAGGCCAGATACAATTAAAAAGTTTAAGCCATAAAAGGCAGAAGCTCATCTTCTGTGGCCTTAAAGTAGCTTTTATTGACTCCACCTGGCTTGATATTAAAGAAGTGCTGAATAATAATAAAAGCCATTATTTTTAGTTTCAGACTCCTACCACACTATTAAGTGAGGTTTTTTTTCTTTTAAATAGATATGGGGGGATGTTTATGTAATATCTCCCCTTACAGTTTTGAATATAAAAGGCTTGAATGTGAAAAGTTTGATTTGTCTGTATTACCTTCCTAAAATTATGTTCACTGCAGTTACAGCCTTACAATGCTGAGCCTGCCTGTGCAGATCTTAGCCACTTTCCCACCTCTCCGCATGCCTTCCAGAGGCTGAAAATTACAATTCTGCCCAATTCCAGGCCTGGACTCTGCACTTGAAAGTTGATTTGCAACTTTGTGTATTTTGCTGTTCTCCACCAGTGTTTTTGTTCACACAGACTAGAAACAGGCCCAAAGAGCTACACCGAGCTCCTACCGCGCTCAGTGACAGGACCGTGCTGTGAGTGTAACACCACCCGCTGCGTGTGATCGAGGTGTGCTCAACCAAACACGTTTTGTACACCCCACAAAGCATCTCTCCTGCGGCCCAGCACTTCACCCCACACGTTTGCCCTTAAGCAAGATGCCCCCTCAAGCTGGAAGGAGATGTATGCTGTCCCTCATGCCAAAGATGCAGCCCAGAAGGTCGCTCGAGCACGAGCAGAGGCGACCGTGTGTGGCCGAGCGCTCGTGTCCGGGGGGCTCGGACCCCCGGCCGCCCCCACCACGGGCACTCGGAGCGCCTCGCTCTGCCGTGCTGTTATGGCAGACATCACTGGGTGGCACTGTTAGACAGTGTTTGTGTCCCTGTCAAGGTAAGGAATATCCTCTCTCCCCACCTTGCCAATTTTTAGCAGGTGGCAGTGCAGCTGTGCAGGTTTCCCAAGGATGCTGTTGCAAACGGCAGCAGCAGCAGCGCTGCTCTCCGACATCCCTACTCCCATTACACACTTGGAAAAAAAAGCAGCACTTGCTCATCAAGGAAATGAAACCTGGTTCTTTGAAAATAATTCTAGAAAGCAGTTTTGCTTTTTTCCACTTTCAGTAATGTAGGTGTAGAGTGTTGTATTTACAAGTCCCCAAATACAAAATAGTTGTACTGAAGTTCCAACACTATTCCTCATAATTGTTTTGTCAATAAAGTGTCTCAACAATCTCAAAAGCTGATGTCTGAAGGGCTACATGCACTAGTACTGTTAGAGATGCCCCAGTCTTATTTTGCCTGCACCCAAAAGTCCAGTTTTGCCCAACCAGAGAAAACACTTAACAAGTATTTTTTATTGCTCTGCTCTTCAAGATGCTGTCACAGGCCGCCCACAAAAGCTGTGAATGCCCCATCCCTGGCAGTGCTCAAGGCCAGATTGGATGGGCCTTTGAGCAATGTGGTCTAGTGGAAGGTGTCCCTGTCCACAGCACAAAGGTTGGAACAAGATGATCTTTAAAGGCCCCTTCCAACTTCAACTATTTTATGATTCTGTGATAATTCCTAAATAGAGGTAACTTAGTTGCAATTAGAATGCTTTTAAAAACTATTTATGAGAGTAATGTTCTTTAGAAGTTAGCTTACTTTCAGTAATATGCTCAAAAACTGCAGTAAGATACTCACTGAAAGGTGGTAAGGCTACTCCTGGTGGTCCAAAATGTGTGAGAATTACCAGAAATTCTACGCAGGTTTTTCAACCTCCAGCACAAACCGAAAAGTTAATGTAATATTACAGGATGTGAAAAACTAGAAGCCAGTCCTTAATAGTGATTACACAGCTTCAAATACTGCTATTTGGCTAAAAGTAGGCTTGACTCACAAAAAAAAATTGCACCTCTACAAACATGTCTGAGGGTCAGAAGTTAACTATTGCATCTCAGGTTGCAGATGATACATTAGTAAAAATAGTAAAAGCTTGCTTAGTACTGCTAAACGTGCTCACATTATATAATTTCATAATCAAAAGCAATAGCTCTGCAGAAAAAAACACATCTTACTTTTCCAAGAAATAGGATGGGAAGGAGGTTGAAAAATTATTTCAAGATATAACAATTTGACAGCTAACAGGTTTTCAATGCTGCACTGTGTACTAGGAATTTGGAGGAGGCAAACACTGAATTCAGAGCTGCAGAGGCCTCATTACATAATGTCACTGTGAACTGGGGTATTAGAGAAGTGAATGATCAGAGTGTGACAGCCTGCCTTGGCCATTTGAGGATTCCACCACAGCTCCTACAGATATATACACTGGATATTACACACGGTATTCAGCTTCTATGGGCAAAAATGGCAAGTTCTGCGTGACTTCCACAAAATCAGAATCTGATGTCTAGATACAACATAGAAAGGTTTGCTTTAAATTAAAAGAAAAATATGAACTTTCACATCAAAACTGTTAAATCACTGAAAATGCAATCTCAATTCTAAAGGTAAACCGACCCTTAAAATCTGTTTTATTCTGGTTTTTAACTTCCTTTCTTTCACTCAAAAAAAACCAAACAATCAAAAAACAAAACACACAAAAAACCCCAAACACAAACAACAACAAAACACAATTGCTTCAATAAGTGGAACCTTTAAGTCGTTCTACATACTATCTCCTAAACAACTACTATCTAAACTACTTGGCATCTACCCTTTGAACAGTTGTACCATGAATTTAGGAGTCCAGACCAGCAGCTTGCACCTCAACACCAACATGTGCTGCTTTACATGACACAATGCCTTCACTAACAAAAGAAGCTACAAGGAAGAGCTGCCTTTAAAGCATGGTGAAAATACTTAGCCCTCTTGCTTTTCCTCTCCCAACTGACAAATGTTTCTCTTCTGCCTTACATTTTTCAAGTTGGTCAAACCCACAAAATTATGACTCCAAGAAATTGTCATCAAGGACAAAAGGACCACTAGCAGAAGTTTTTTAACAAATAAATATTCCAGATCTAACAATATATATATATTAAGGGTCTCTTTTTAAAATAGGCAGATGCATAAGGAGACACCTGTGCTTTGTCAGAAAGAATAATTACCTGGTTTCCACACATTTTCAGGTCCCAGCAGGGGAATGCTGGCCTTCACACCAGTAAAAGCTGTGTTTTGGGTAGTTACATTTGTCTTTTCTCTCTTCCATTCTTTACTTCTTCTTGAAAATATAGGATAAAAGCCTAATAAAAAAAATCTAAGCTGCACTGTACATGGCCTTATTTTAAGGTTCATAAAAACACCAGCTTCCTCACAGAGCCAAAGACTGGGCTGCACAGTATGACTGGCTGAAGAATGCACTCAGCTCCAAGCGCACACTCATGGCCCAGTGAGATGAAGAGGAATTAATTGTTTTCCCTCCTCAGGATGGCTGCCAGAGAGAGTGCAAGGCATGCAACACATTTACAATTTCACTTGACTTAAAAAACCAGCATACAAGTAGCAATAATGAAACTCCTACTGATGTGCTTACTTGCTCCTTCTCCCTCCCTCCCCCTGCAATTCTGAAAACAAGTAAATTAGAAACCCAGAGTGATAGAGCTCTGCTAATATTGACAGGAATTAATACATTCATTGAAGCAATTAGCAAGTTAAGAGACAAGAGTTAATCATGACTGGAAGTAAAAGAGCCAGAATACAGATCTTACACAAGTAAATCTTACTTTGAAGAGTTTAAAACTAAGGCTTTTTTATTCTGACATTTTTAAAATACTTTCTTTTTACAGATATGCAAATCACTGTGTTAACTGGTATAATCTACACAGCAGATTCTACCAACTTTCAGCCAGCAGACACCTTTCTTTTGCACAAGCTTAAACCACACAGGCGTTTTGCAAACTGTCCCTTTTATCTCTCCTCCCCTGGGCACAGGCTTTTATTAAAAGCCCCGAACTGTTGCCAGCGTGCTGGTTTAAGCACCGCCACTAATTACACTGGAGACAGATGATTTCTTGTAGGGCACACGGCCAGGGCAGGGTCCCCACGGGGCTGCTCTGTGTCCCTGTCGGGCACCAGGGCTGGCCCCTGCTCCTGCACACGGCCGCACTAAGTAGGTCAGCTGTCACCTGCGCCGGGGTTCCAGCTTCTCACACAAGAGTACATTATCAGCCCTATCTTAGGATCAGTTTTCGACAGCTGAGACTGAAATCTTTTTGCCTTCAGAAAACCGCTGTGTGTTTTTCAGCCAAGAAATCCGCTCTCTTCCCCCCTTGGTTTTGACAGCAACTGGAGGAGCTCTCCAGGCGCAGCACTGACCACTTCTCCCCCTGTCCACCTCTAGGCATCTGCTTTGCACAAGAATCAAGATTCAATAATACATCATTTCCAAGCAAACAAAAACTAAAATACCCAGTATTTTCAAGTTTGAAAACACATCCTAACAGCAAACATTTTTTTTTTCCTCTAGACCACTTTGTGCCTCAAAACCAAACCTAACTAGGAAGTCATACTTGCTATTTCAAGTGACTGCCTAAATACTTCTCCATTTGACATATATCTATACCTCACCCAAACTACTTTTTCCTCCCTTGCATTTCTGAAATGCACAGGTCACTATAGGTCTATTATTTTAAAAAAACCCAATAACTTCTTGTTTCTGTGTTTCAGCTACAGTTTTATCTCAAACCCAATTTATCATAATTTATTCTGGTCTCTCTAGAGCAAGCACTACCCTAAACTTGAGATTGCTGGACCACTGTGGGACAACAAGCAGGAAGGTGGATTAGAATTCAAGTGTTCTGGCACTTAGGCAAGTGAACAGAGGATACAGGTGGTAAAGTGAAATAACTCCCCAGCTGCTGCTCCAGCCCTGCCATGCGGCAAATCAAAAATCATTCTGGGCTGCCTGACTGCTGCTTTTGCTGAGTGGTCACTGTCCCACTGCTCAGCTCTGCTACCTGGGCTCAGGGCTGCAACAAAGGCAAACATCAAATGCAGAAATTTGTATCTCATACCATTTAGGGGGATAGAATCATTATTTGAAAAAATTAAATGTCCATGTATTTGTCCACTCCAAATCTTCAAAACAGGACAAGGTAGCTTATCCCTCCTCATCAGGTACTTGTACTTTCCCTGAAAATTAGGCCCATATATACCTCTTGTAAAAAATTATTTTATTACATTCTACGAATAGGAAAAAGATGTTGATTTCTTTTTTCCCCCTATAGAAAGCCTTTTTCTTTCTCATACAAAAAAAAAAAAAAAAATCGGCAGCAAACAGCTACGTATGAGCTTCATGTACACTCACTTCCCCTAATGATACTATCTAATCATTGGATATGCAAAAGGAGAGATGCTGACTATCCAAAAGGACCAATAAAATACATATCCCCCTTTGCCATACTTGCAGCTGAAGGCACGTTTATTGTCAGAATGAACCTTCTCAAGTGCCATCCCCTTGGAAAACAAGGAAATTAAAATATCTTCCCTCTTCCGTTTGCTTCAAAAAGCTTTTAAGTTCCACTTGAAAAGAAATACAGAAGAGGCTTCAGGAGAGAAAAGAGTGGGTGGACAGTTTAAAAATTCAAGACCAAGCCTGCAACAAGAGTTTTGAGACATTATTTCTTCAGGCAGTACGAAGCAGGTAAGATACTACATCTTTGCACATATACTCTGTAAAAGGCATTTTACCAGCTCTCTCATCTCATCTGTAGTAATGGGGCTTTCCCTTCTTGCCATGCCAGCAGGAGACTGCTGTGCAGATGAGATGATGTCACCTCCTGGAATCCCCCTCAAGCCCTGCCAGCTCAGTCTTCCCAGTAACAGAGATACTGTCTATAAATAGTTATCTGGTGAAAACAAGGTTAGCTAAGGAATTGTGAGGAAAACAAGAAATTATGAAGACCAACAAAAACCCCAAAAACAACAAACTCACATTTTAAAAGATACTGTTCTTGACCTCTGAACATCCAAATTTAAAATTCTTATGAAAATAAAAGAATATCTTTGCCATGTGATAACTCTACAAAATCCATCATCTAAATTTGCCAATGTTTCTAAAATGATCCCAGAAATAGAAGCAATATGAATGTACACAAGGTTATACTCACATTAATGTACTTCTGTCATACACATCTGCTATTCAGAACCATCTCTTACAAACAGGGATATTGCACACTGAGAAATCCACATTTCACATCCTTTAAACACCAAGCTGTAGGCTGAAATGCCTCATTTAGGCAAGTGCTGTACCGTTTTCCCAGCATAAATTTCAAACACTACCTTTGCATGTCTTAAAGAGTATTTCAAAAGTTCTATAGAACTGTAAACATGGGAAAATTTCTCTCAAAATATATAAAGTTTTAGTAATTCAGAAAATCTGGAAGACATTCCACAGACAACTATAGAGAAGTACAGGTTTAAAAGCCCTCCTATGCAACTGTTTTGGTGATTACAAATTGTTGTTAAATACATGATATTCAAAGAGGGACTGAAAGTAACAAAGACACTCACAAAGAATTTCAGCAAACTTCTACCATGCAGGGGCTCAGATTTGTAAGACTCTAAGACATACAAAGATATATACTGAAAACAGTGTCTCAAGCATTAAGTTTAAAAATCAGTGTATCCAGGCATATGACCTTTAAGTAGTATGTTTACATCCTGCAAAAGTAGCAGGCCCTGCTGGTACATACAAGCCTATCAGATGATAAGTAACACATGCCTTTCACCTAAGGTGAGAATTGTTCAGAGTGGTTTGGGGGATTTTCACAAGGGCTGGTGTGCAGAAACCCATGCAGAGCTCTGCCCAAGCTGGCAAGAGAAAAGTGGTCGCATTTTAGTGCACAAGCCTATGTCAGACACATATAAAATATTTTTGAAGCCTGAATTTACAACACTGAAAATTATTACTTCAGGTTTCAGGGAAATCATGTTCATGCCTGACACCATTTGATATTACACCTGCCCAATTCCTTGATGAAATACCTGCTGCACCTTGTGAGAGCAGAAAGCGTAAAGAAATAAAAGAATAGACTACCATAAACCAATTGTCTTAGCAAAGAATTGGCAAAACAAGCCAAATGAATTAATGAGTTAGCTTAAGAGCACAGTGTCAGAGTAGTAAAAATATCCTCTTCAGTGCTGTACTGACTAAAGGAAACAGCTGTCTAAATATTTGAGTTTTTCTGAAAAAACATTACTATACTATGGCAAACAGTGAAGCTAATACTTTCACACAGTGAAGAAAAAAGAAGTGACCAGAAGCAAAGGGAACCCTCACAGTGATGTTAGCTAATTAACAAAGCTATTTTCACTGGAGAAAAACTGCATGAGAAACTTCTGTAGGTATTCTGTAAGGAAATGAAATTAAAACAGACTAGGCTAATACAAGGTGCTAAACGAAGGCGTCAGCTCAAGTGAAACCAGCCTCAGTGCTGACAAAGTGCACTAAGAGAGCTCATTAGAAGAGGGCTGCCATCATTTAATCTGCATCTCAATGACTGCCACAAAACAGATCTAAGCCTACCTGGGAAAATCTTTATATTATTAATTTTACTCCGAGCAATGAAATGGAATTTCAGTGAAATCCTGGAACACACTGAAGAGGCAACTACCTCAAGTGTTGTATCTCAGATGTGGAGCTGAGATACAGACACCTCAATAAAGAGACAATGTGGGCATTAAGATTAGTCTTCATTTCATGCCACAAGTCATGCAGTCTGAATATCAGCAGGTCCAGCTGCCAAATGAACAAGGTTTTCCAAAGTAAATGAATGCTCCTTTCTCCACAAGAAGCACCTGAGTAAGGAATTAACAGCAACAGCATGGAAATTACACTGGGCTAAAAAAAAAAAAAATAAAATCACCTCCTGTAAACTATCCAGAACAGGTCCCTTCCATATCTGACATTTTGACTTCCCTGAGAATGAAATAGCAAATTGCCTCAATGTTGAAAGTCAATGTTTTGGGTTTGTATGCTTCCATTTGACTAAAATAAAATAACAAGCGGTAGAAATTTCATATTTGTTGCACTGGGACAATCACTTACAAAGTGACAAACTTACACAAACATTAGAGTTTTAAAATTTTAGCTCCTGCAAATTACATGATCAGAGTATGATGATTGAGTATAAACATAATTTTACTTTTATGCACTTCCCTACCCCAAGAATCAATTAATGTCACAGAAGGCTCATATTAATCTTCCCCTCTCAATTTACCAAAATAAGCATTCTTCTTATTTGCAATAGCACCTAAATTGAAAGCAACTTCACTGAGCTCAAAAGCCAATCTCAAGCATGCCTCCAACTAGAAGCTGCATACCTTCTATAAGAACTATTAATTTCCTTTTCCTCAAAAAATGTCTCATTCCTCCATTTTTGCACAAGTGTCAGGATATCCATTTCAAAATATCATACTTAAAAGGCAAAAAAGTCATTAGGATCTGTGGGATCTCTCACTCATCGGTGCAAGCAGCCCCTACTACAAGTCACATCAAAAGGCAAATAAATCATTTCTCCAAGTCCAGTGCTCTGTGCATTTGGATAAATCAGGAAAAAAGGATAGGACAGGAAAAAACATTGTGACTCTAGCTACAACATAATACTCCAAACACAGTAGTTACCATTGTCAGCCTGGCTCAAAATGAGTAGTCCTGTCAAATACAGGGCAGAGGAAAGACTGCCTTTCCCTGTACCACAGGGATGGGGAAGATGCCCCAGACTCAGGTAGGTCACTGCTGCAAAGACTCTCAGTGCACCAGGCTCAGGTACCAGAACCAATTTAACTCTTGCAGCACAGGCAAATGCAGCCAGCCGAGTCAGCCACCTGCGCTGACTCACATGTGTACACTACAGCCTGCTCTGTTATTCTACCTGCTTCTGAGCTGGCTAGTGACAGCCCCTGGCAATCATCCGAGCCTGCTCTTCCCAACTTGGGAGGTGCAACTCACCCTTGAAACGCTGCAGAGAACAAGTGAGACACGAAGAACCTTCCCACTCCAAGAACCACATACTATAATAAGCCAAGAATTTTCAATAGTAAAAATTAGATATGGACTAGAAAAAGCTGAGAAACCCTGACTAATACCAGCCCCTGCACACTCTGCCATCTTTGGACCATCTCTACCACGCGCAGCGTAATTTCTCTGCAGAAGCATTGCAGGCAGCTACATGAACAGAAGCAGATATGCCTGGCTACATCAGTGTAGTTTTAAGGCTGAGCTGACAGGCTCTCAGCAGGGTTAACTTGCTGCTTTGTTGCTTTCAGAGTTCAGCTATGACATCCATTTCCATGCTGTACACCACAGCTAGGGGACCAAGAGGGTTCCCTTCTTAGGGCAGCTTTAATTTGTGCATCTTTGCAATGGTGTCAATGTTTCATCTAGCTCTTGTAAGTCTCTGGAGTATTTTTTTCAGACTGTGAAAGATATTTATAATTGGAAAATTTCAATCTTGTGTAATCTAAAGCTCCACCAAAGTAAATTAAACTAATTTATTTTAGCTTCAGTAGAAATGAAGAATACAGAATAGTTGATCTGTATCTTTCTTATACCATCTTTTTGAATCATTTAAGATTCAGACATTCTCAAACCTTTTTGTTTTCTAGGCTACAAAACCTCAAAGCCTTTACATATTCCCTGTAGGCTGAGTTTTTCAAACCTTGTGTCCAAGCCTTGTTGGTGCCATTGAGACCCTGTGCCTTTATCTACCACATCCTCCTTTAATTATAAGTCTAAACCAGAGGCTAAAAGCACAGTGCTGAGCACAGAAGAATAATTATCTCCTCTGCCATTTATCTGACATGTTTCATCACTTATACAGCCCTAATGAAATCTCAGTGTAATGCACACCACCCCTGACAAGTTCAGTTTGCAAAGCCACTGTGATTCCTGGATCCTTCCTGGCCAGCATGCTGCCTAGCCCATTTATATCTGTACATTTGATTTCTCCTAAGCATAACACTTTACAGTTGTCTTTATTAAATTTCACCTAATTGATTTCAAACCATTTTTCCAATTCATCATAGGAAACTCTAAATCTGTTCTCCTAACTGTTTATAATCCCTTCCCGCTTCATCTTCCAAAAATACTCAAATTTGACAGCGATAAATGGATGATGAATACTGAGAATATCGACTAGTAAACAACTTAAGCCAGCCTCCTGCAGGAATTAACTTAATAGACTGAGAGCAAACAACCAAGCCTAGCTCAACATTTCAGACTGATTTCTCAGTGGACTGAAGCATTGCCTGTCATCATCCAGGCATTCAAAAGAAATCATTTCTCTGGCATCTGCTTTAACCAAACTAATGTCATCCCATTTCTGTGAATGCTTCTTTTCTCTCCTCTACCCTGTAGCTGGAGTTTTAAATGCTAACATTTAGTTTGGTGGTCAGAGTTTGAACAGGGCCAATTTTTACAGTCATATACCTATTTACTGTCCTAAAGAACACTATCATTGCCAAAAGCATGTAATTAAGCAGGAACCAAAAAAATACCTCAAAAAAGACTTCATTGTTTAAGGAATTAATATAGCTACACGAGCTGGAGGCCCCTTGTCAAGTTTTCAGATGTAAGACAATGCTTCCAAAACCATGTGCTCCCCTAAGCAGGGAAAAAACAAAAACCACCCACCCTCCCCAAGCACACAAAAGATACAGATAATAAAAGTATACTAATGATCCATATGCCTCAAATAAAGCAGAAACACACCTGTGTAGATTAGAAGACAATTCATTTGGCTGAGGAACTACGTGTTTGCAAAGGTATACAAAAAAACCTCTTACTGTTTAAGTCCCAAAAGACCAACTATTTTTCAGCCAGAAAGCTATGCAAGCCTCAACTTTGTCAACAGAGATCAAAATAATTTTATTTAATTAAAGACCTACATCTTCAATTTAAATCACAGAATCTTGGAGGAAAAGCCATATAAACAAACTACAGTTTAATCTATCAAAATTGTGTAGCATCAGCAGTCAACTGTAACATTATACAGATCACTTCAGCAGGAGAAGTGCCAGGCTTTTCAGGAGCTATGCTTATCTTCCTGTTGCTGTGTTTGGCACACAAATGCTCAGTTCTTCCTTCCAATACCCATTATTGGCACCACTTCTTGACTCTACAACCCCTTAGATTTGCTTCTGGGTTTAAAACAAGAAGATAATGAATAATATCCCTTCTCATAGCTCAAAACCCAATCTGAATTTTATATACAAGACACACTCAAGCACCTCTTCTTGAATCAGGAGGGCTTGTGAGGAGCCCGCCTGCAGGTGCCTTCTGCAGCCCACCCAGGACCCAGCAGCTCTGGCCTGGGCAAGGCTGCCCAGCACCCAGGCACAAGCTTCCTCTTGTTGGAAAACACAACAGAGGAGGGCCTGGCAGAGGGAAAAATACACTAGCCATGATTTCTCATCCTGAGATGGAGTCCTGGTGTAACTGGAACACGTACATGGACCTGGGAAACTACCTTGATCCCACCACTTTGGGTGAGCCCAGGCACAGTTCAGCTCCTCATTCTGCCACCTTACCACTAAACCTTCTCTGTAGTTTTGGAGACTGCCCTCTCCAAAATTGAAAACCTAATTTATAAGTCACTTCAGTGTTTTTAGCAGTTTTTATAGAGTGTTGTAATTTTGTAGTTTGAAGAAAAGCAAAAGCTTTGCATTTCTTTTTCCTGTTTCAGGCAAGACTGACCAAGGGAGAACAGTAATGTATCTGTTACATTCTAAAAGGAGGCATACATGTAAAAACTGGACTCTTCCTCAGGGGAGCAATTAAATCCTTATTTATTCACAGAAAAAGAGAAATGCACATTTCTCACACTTCACTCATAGCTGCTTTTTCTTTAAGTTACTACCAAAAAGTACATTACCTACTACTAACTTACTAAATTATGGTCATCCATACTTCATTTCTCTTGAGTGAGGTAAAATAAAGCAGTATTTGATCATTCACAATATCATGTATCATAATAAAAGTAAGCCTTTTCATGAACCCATTAGGGAGTTCTCCAAAATGCAGAACAAATAAGCACAGTCATACAAGTTGGTAAATTTGCTTCCAAAGGATGTTTTTGGTCATGTGAATCTTGCCACTGACAAGTTAAACACAAAATAATGATAAAACAGGAAACACATGAACACTGGTCTTCCTTTTCAATGGTTTCTATTTCATATCACTAGGCTTCTAAGCATAACAAGGTTTGGAAGTCCACTTAAAAAAAGGAAAAAATATCTAACAAAAGCATGCATTGAGTTTAAATAAATTTTCTATTCTCAGTTTCTACAAACTTTAACTGTTAACAAGTAGCCACCTCAGCAATCACAAAAATTCCAAGACCACTGCTTCTTCTTGTCAATCACTAATTGCATTAATTACTCAAATTTTATTTATTTTACTTTTAAGGTGAGAGACAACATTTATACAGAGTGAACAGCAAGACAGCCATCTGAAAAGAAATGAAACCCCCTTTTTTGGATCAAGCCAAGTTTTTCATTTGTTACATGCTTCATGCCAAGGCTCCCTCAGGCTTCAGGGAGAGCCAGGGCTTTACACCCAAGTTGTTAAGCACACATAGTAAAAATTTATCAAAGAGAAGGTTTTCACAAATGTGCAACTAATAATACCCAAAACTGCTCTGAGAGCATGTCAGCATCTGCATTAATCTGAAAGGCTGACAGACAAATGTTCAACAGGTCAGGTAGCTGAATATCCTCAACAAAATATCCAGCAAGAGGCTCCTGCTGTGCTGTCAGCAGAACCATACACCACTGTCACTGTCCTGCTCACCCCCTTGGGACACAGAGCCCTCAGCTTGACACCTCCTGCCATAAATACCCAAGGCAAAAGTCACTGGCATTACTGGCATCACTGGTCAGCCATATGCTAGGTTACACTGCATGGGAGCAACTCTCCCTCCCTAACATTTACTTCCATACCGTTGTCATTATATTGCAAAGGTTCCATATTGTTGTCTCTCCTTATTGTAAGAGTTTCATACCTCCTTGATGTTTCTCGTAGGCAGCTCCTCTAAGCACCGACTCTTCCTTCTTCCCGCAGCAGCCAACTAACTCCAGCTCCCCTCAACCACCCAATCCACTCTTTTATAGCACTCTCCTTCTCATTGGCTACAGCTGTGGCCTGGTAAAGTCAGGCCTGCTCCTAATCTTTAATAATTAGCCCAGCTGCAACTTCTTAGGGGTAAGATTACTTTCTATACTACCTTTATTTTCTTATATTCTATCCCCCTACACAATACCATAATTACAGCCACAGCTCAAGAAGATACAAAGCCATGTACCAAGAAACACAGTGTACTTTCCAATCTGTGACCCAGGCAGATAGCTCCACATTTAAATGGAAAAAAACTGAGGAAATGTACTGAGGCATCATCCACACAACCCAGGTGTGGGAAATATTTCTGTCTTCTGACTTCACGACCAGGAATACCAGGCACCAGAGCATGGTGTTCAGAGAAGGGTGGGAGATGCCTGGGAGACAATACTCAACAGCCACTGCACCATCCCTGGAGGAGCTGTCCACCCCCCACTGCCAGACTGGAAGGAAGCACAGGTATCCAAAAGAAGGTGTCAGTATCCCATATATGCCATGCATCCTCCAGTCTTACAAAAGTTTTGAGCTTTTCATGCCAGTTTGGAAGGTTACAGTATGTTGTACATATAACTGATACTACATTAGCGTGGATAAATTTGTTTCCATTTTGTGGCTAGCAGACTCCAATGGATCTTTAAACAATTCCATACAAAAATAAGGAGTAAGACCTTGTTGCTACCAGATTCAAGTCTTCCAAGCTTTATATATAATGTCAGAAAAACCAGGAAACCTGGCAGACTTTAGAGCATTATGTGAAATATATTCATACTGCACCTGTAGACACTCAAGTACTGTAATTTTTTTCTGAAGTGCTGAGTTGGAAGGGACCCATCAGGATCATCAAGCCCAACTCCTGGCCATGCATAGAACACCCAAAGAACCACACCATGTGCTTAAGAGCATTGTCCAAACACTCCTTAAACTCAGACAGGCTTGCTGCAGTGACCGCTTCCCTGAGCAGCCTGTTCCAGTGCCCAGCCACCTGCAGGCTGAAAAACCTCTTCCTGACACCTGACCCTTGGTCACTGGTCACAAGAGTGAAGAGATCAGTACCTGCCTCTCTGCTCTCCCTTGTGAGAAAGCTGAAGACAGCAATGAGGTCTCCCCTCAGCCTCCTCCAGGCTGAACAAAACAAAGTGACCTCAGCTCCTCCTTGTAAGGTTTCCCTTCCAGACATTCACCAGCCTCTTTACCCTCCTATGGATGCTCTCTAATAGCTTAATGCCTTCCTTATATTGTGGTGCTCAAAACTGCCCCCAGGACTCGAGGTGAGGCCACCCCAACGCAGAGCAGAACAGGACAATCCCCTCCCTGGCCTGGCCAGCAGTGCAGTGCCTGATGTACCCCAGGACATGGGTGGCCTTACTGGCTGGACAGCACTGCTGACTCATCTGCAGGGACTATGAGAAGTTTTCCCAGCATCGTAATTCCAGCAGAAAACACTCTTGGTCTTTTGTGATTAGCTACTTTCATTTTTGGTTCTTCTGCTTTGGAGTTCCCTTGGTATATTTCTAACATATGAATGACACGTACATTCTGTATCTTAAAAAAACAACTGATCCTAATGAGGCACAAATCATCAGGCCAAATCTAACTTCTGTTCAGCCTGGATTATCTGGTCCCAAAAAAGAGATATGGATGCAAAACAGATCAACCTAGAAGCCCAGGTCTATAATCTTCCATGCTCTGACCACTAAGGATGTCCAAGACTACAGACAATTCCTACAAATACAGGCCCCAAATAATTCACCCCTCAGGGAGCAGGAGACTTTCCCAGGGGAGGTGGAAATCACTGCAGAAGGTCAACAGGCAAAGGTCTGGCCAGTGGCTCAGTTTTCTCCACTATGAACAGAGAACACCACTGGGATTTCCAGCTGGGTGAAATTCAGCTGACCATGGACAGTGACAGGGTTGCTATTAGTTTCCAAGTATCAGTCAAAGAAGCGTGTCTGATTATTTCGATTTTGCAGCCCTTTGAGTGATGTTAGAGGCAGCTGCTTGTCTCAAGATATCAGATTAAAAAAACACCATGAAACCTCCCATGTTCCCACCCACAAATATGGATTTGGATCTATTTACAGAGGCCTCATGCTCAGTGTTGCACTCATAAACAGTAAGGATTATATTTTAAAGTCACAAGAGCCCATGCTCTGAACACAGCTAGCAGAAAGTTCTGCTGCAACACTGGTAATGCGATTTACAACGAAATATTCCTACACATGGACAAATGTTCCAGTGTAAGGGCAGCTCTGAATCCATTCAGGAGTTTCCAGTATAGAAAAAGATTTCTGTATGAAACCAAAATGCACAGAATATTCTATTTAAAAGGCAGTATAGCAAGTCTACTTCCTTCTTTGTTGATTTAAAAAAATGCACATGACTTCTTTGTCACACTTCATCTTTGGAGAATATAATAGTTCATATACTGCATATAGTCATTTAAAAAGCTGAAATGCTCAACCCAATTAAAACTTTTTAAAGAAGCTACTTTAGTTTTTCAAATATGCAAAAGTCAACAAAAAGGGACAAGCACATCCATACCTGTACTTTACAATTTTCAGATGTGCTATCAGATGTTGTACAAAATAGTCTTATGATTCTTCATTTTAGAATAGATATTTAATAGTGACTTTAGTTAGTTAGTTTGTTGGTTAAGTAGTTAGACTTGTGCCTTGCATCACAGATGAAATCATTCTAAGTTTTAGCAATCAGCTAATGAGCCTCACATTGGGAATCAAAAGCAGAAGACCCTCAGCTTCTCTCTTTCCTCCTCCTACAGAAAGAAAAACATTTTAAAGTGGCACAGAGGCTCTTAATCCTACACCATGCAGAGGATCACAGGTCCTTCCTAACATGAGGTGAGAGTTTCCTGACCTGTATTATGTTACAGGAATCATGGCAACAGCACCAGAAATGCTGAAGCTGCTCTGTCTGGATGGTGGGAAACTACAGAAGGAACCAGGCCATGAGCACCAAGTCCTGCTCTTGCATGGAAGGGAACAACAACCAAGACATCCTTGGCAAGCAGAGCTTACTGGTACTCAGTAGTTAAGAAAACCTGGGCAGTCACCCTCCATCACCCCCAGAAGGATAGGTAGATGTAGAATTAATTTAACACATACTTTTTTAATAAATTATAAAGCAAAAAGCATTTCACAGCTCAAAAGAAAACAGATGTCAGAGATGTTCCTAGTACTTTATATAACCATTTTAAAGCAAGAGGATGACAAAATTTAAAAAGAACTGCAACTTTTATATTAATCAGCAAGACATAGTAAGATGAATGAGGCCTGGCACCAGTACCAAAAATACATCATTAAGTTACTAAACCAGCATTTTGGACTTGGCCTTAGGCAAGACTCTGAGAAAACAGGTCATCTTCTAGGCTTTGCAGAAAATTTCAAGGGTTGTATCTCCCTCACAGACAGGATACTATGCCTCTTAATTATCTTCCAGCTGACCATGGAACAGAAAATGAGGTATCAGCAGGAAAAAGCTTTTTAGTCCAACTCCACTTCTACAAAACAACAAAGTATCAAACTCCTGCTCTTGCGGATGTTTACAAAAGCCCTACACGGAAATTGCTCTTCTAATCATTCTGAGCGCATACAAGTTTTTTAGGTATTGGCAATAACTTCCGTAAAACACTAAATTACATCGTTCTGGAAAAAATAACTAACCTTTTAGGAACAGAAAAACTGAAAGAGAAAACTTGGTCTTTGAATTTAAGATTCCTACTACATTTAATTAGCTTGTCTCCAGACCACCCATGTATGATTTTGTGATTTACTTGAGAACTTACCAACGCAGACAAGTAAACTCCTTTGGCCTCTTGAACTACTCTAAAACTAAATACTTTCTTTTCATAGAACTCACTGAAGATCATTTACCAGCAGCCATTTACACAAAGTGTTTAGGTTAACAGAGATAAGGCAAACAGTATTTACCAGTCTTTAAGTGAATTTACTCAGCTCTCTATAAACTGTTTTGCTTATCTGATGCATTTAGAAAGGACTGACTGCTGGTACAGAGAGAACCACAGCCAATGTGTGGAGTCACTGGTTCCTCAGCCATACCACAAACCTGCATCAGCAAATTAAAAAAAAAAAAAAAAAAAAAAACTTAAAAAGGGGGAGGGGGAAAGAGAGAAATGGCTGCACTTGTCATTTCAGTTGGCTTGCCCAGGCACAAACTCAGGCAGAATCTTGTCACCCTTCCCCAGAGAGGTTTTCTTGCACAAAGTCCAGGTAAGCCACGGAGGCTGCGCTAAACCACCCGTCCTTGTGACTGCTCTGCACGCTCAGCAGCAGCCAAACCACTGCCTCTTGCAGATATGCAACCACCTGACAGCCTTCACTGGCTCTTACATCAGTTGAATTAAAAGCAAAACAGTCTCTGTACAGCTGAAGCAAGTACTTTATTAAACAAGATTAAAGAGACTGGTCCATTTCTGCTCATGTCCAGCCCAGTATGGGGAGGCTTAGGAATACTGCTCCAGTATGAAATACTGAAAACACCCACAAATATCCCCTTCAGCTTCTTTTCAGCTAATTGAGTTTAGATAGAAAGTTGTTTTTTGTAAAAAAAGCAATAATAACTTAAAAGTGACATATATCTAAAAGGAGTCCCAACTTAGACCTACACAACTTTTTTTACTTCTGTATGCAAATATTCCCATAAGGACAATTCTCCTGACAGTGCACCTCAGCTAGAAAAGTGCCGTAAGAATATAATTTTCTCCTCTTTTGCAGTGACCAAAATGGAAGTAGTCCCTCACATAATGTTTAATCTTTTTTCTGTACTTGCTACAATTGGGTATTTTTCCAAAAGCTTTCTGGCACCAGATCTCAAAGAACACCAACCTTTCGATACACTTTGTTTTCATTGTCTTTGGGATCATGTCACAAATTGCTACAGTTCAATAAAACAAAAAAGGAGGGGGAGGATGGGAAGAGGCAAGGGATAAAAGTAGAAGGAAAGATGAAGTGGCACAGGGTCTCCTCTCCAGACAGCATCACCACTCCCTCTGCAAGCCATCATCTCTAACCCAAGAACGAGGTGTTCTGCAAACAGACAGGACAAATCTTAGTCCTTTTTTTCACTAAATGCACAAGTCATAAGCCTTCATGAATAGCAACGTCAACTTCTACTTGAAATGCAAAACCACTTTTTTACTTGTTGCCATGTGATCAAAGGTAAAAACATGAACGATTATTTCTCAGTAGTTCTCCCTAATGCTGTAAAATTATGAGGCTTTCAATTTTAACAACACTTTATCTGAGAAGTTGCAAGCAATTTATTCTCTATATACAGCTCTTCTATTAATTCCACACAGATTTTCTTGGGGGAGAACAATCACCACAGAAGATTCAGATCTTAAAGAATAATCACTTTGCCTTAGGAAGGTATGTGTTAGAGAAAATAAAATCTCTTCTTTCTAAAATTTTAAGAGGCTTTTCAGAGAGTATTTGTCTTAATTAATCACTGCTATAGAAAAACAAATTACTGCAAACTATACTGGGATCCAAGCAGTTTTCAAGGGTTGGGATAATCTGTACTTGGCTGAGTGCCCATGAACATCCTCAGGTCTGAGGATATACCAGAGCAGTGTACACTCAGTTCTAAGATGCAACAACAAAGCCTTTGGAGAGTTAAGTGACTGCACATCTGAGTCACTGTCTGAATGAGACATTTTGGCCTTTCACACACTTCCCAGTGCCAGAGACTCTGGATTTCAGTGAGGTTACAGCAGAGAGAAGACAAATCAAAAACAAAAGGTGCTGCAAAAGCAACAGACTCTTTTCTCACTGTAAACTTTTAAATATTACTCTGCAGGCAGCTGCACTACTTTCCATCCATAACAATTCAAGTAAAGTTAATAAAAGGTAACAAGTATTGCAGTTTGAAAAGAGGCAAAAAGGGGAAGCTGTGACTCCTCCAGAGAAGACAAAGAGATTTGGTACTGAAAACACAACAACTGACTATATTTGGAGTCAAGGCTCTACAGTGACAATCCATACTCTCATTTAAAGATTAAACCTTGCTTTTGTTCCAGAATCCTAGTTGTGGAGATCCTATTTCCTAAACCTGAGGGGAGGTGGCAGGGAATACATTTACTCTAAGTTAAGAAAAAACAAAACTGTACAAGTAGAACACACATGTATGCATGCCAAATCCAATGTTTTCACCAGACAGGTAATAACAAGTGGCACTATTCCGAGAGCAATATTGAATTAACAGATTGGAGCACAAGATTCCAAATTAGAAGAATAAAATGCCATTTGTGACTTGCTGCTGGGATTTTGGAAGACTTATTGTAAGGAAAATAAAAGTCAACACTGGATTATATTCTGTACAAGAAGAAATAAACATGATTTGTGGCAAATCTTCCTGGCTGTTTTACAAGGCATAGGAGTGAACAAAACCAAAAGGGAAGTAAAAGGAATACCACTGACCTCACTACACTTTTCTCCTGGGAGAACTAGTGGGCCTGCTTCCACTATTCTTTAAGAAAACCTTGAGGTAGTTTATGTACATCAGCATACAAAAGGCAACCTTTAGGGGAGGGGACTGTACACCTAAAAAGAAAAAAAGAAAAGCCAGCAAAATTGGAAATTATCAAAAAGAGATTTAAAAAAACCCTGTTACAGCCTGTTAGGGAAGACAGACTGCACAGCCCAACAGGGCAGGGCACATCAGTCAGCCAGGCATGAAAGAGAAACCCTCAGTTCTCAAGGAAGACAAAAGCTACATGGCCACACATCCACACACAAGGGCATGATTTTCTAACAGTATTTGCTTTCACTTCTTGTTCTTACATCATCCTCTTTTTCCAAAAAACATGAACTGAATTTAAAAAAAAGGCACTTCACTTTTGGTACAAGTTACATGAAACCACCCAGGATAAAGAAGACTATAGACTGCATGAGAAAAAGAAAGGTCTAACACAAATGTTTTACACAGGTGCACAGAGCATAAGATCTAGGATCACCCTTCATCCCAGCAGGAAAAATGAGGACTTTATTCCACAGTTTCAGTCTACCTATAAAGCAAAAATCCATATCCTCTTGCTGTGGATATTGCCCTCATGCCAGGAAAGCAAAACCACTTACAACAGCCTCATTTTAGAGCTCCAAGCACCAGCATAAAAAGTTCTACAAGACACCCAGCAAGGAGCAATCCAAGTTTCTTTGACTACCACTGAGTGGGCACATTCTCTAATGCCTCCTGCAACAGATGCCTGGCAATCCAGTTACAGGAGAACACCATCTATTAGTGCCACCCAATCCTCTCCTCTCAGTTTCATGCCCTGGACTCAGTCCAGGTATGCCCAGTTTAGAATCTGGATTCAATTAAATGAGTCTGTAGTCATGCTTTAGAAGGTTTTCTGTGAACTTTGCCCATCAGACAGGAAATACTACAGGTATAATTATTCTGGGATACCTTATTATTTCCCATTGGACAGACTATAAGGATCTGAAACAAGAAGCAGGAGTAGTGCCTACAAAGAATTGGCTTTTTTGGCCAAGCATGGCACTAACTGATCACAGCTCTTGCACACAACAGAAACAAAACAGATCAGACCAACAGATCTTGGCCTGAAACTCCTCTGCATCTCACATCTACAGAAAGTTACGTGGATGGGTACTTTTTTGTAGGCTGGTCCTGGCCATTTGAGATGTCCTTCCAAAGAGAGGCCTTTCCAGCAAATCTGTTCCAGGATTTCCTGCTGCTCAATTCCATTCACTGGATCCATGAAAAGGTTTTAGACTCTTGACAGACAAGCCCCTAAAACAGAATTTGGTAGTTTCAGTAGACATTGCAGTGTTTGGTTTTGGCCTGTGAACATCTTCAAACTTTGCTCTTTTCTCCTGTTTCATTTCACTAGAATATTTTGTAAGTGTCCACATAGCAAACCTCACACAGCAGATAAAGAAGTTCATATTTTATTCATTTTTGCCAAGCACCTTAGATAAAAAAAAAAAACAAACCCCACATGAGATTAGCAGACAAATGAGGATGTAAACTTGAAAGGCCAAAATATATAAGGCAGCTACAGTGTGTGTGTATGTGTACATAAGAAGCTTTACTGTAATCACGGTATTGTAAATATTTCAAGTACTCTGATTACAGAAGTTGATGACATGCATTCCAGTCATCACCATTTTCTTGGTACAGGAGAAAGGCATGACATTAAACAGTCCATACTAACACAGGTTTTATAGCAGTTAGGCCACCAATGCAAGAAAACATCCTTTTTTTTTAATGGAGACTCCAAATTTGTTTATAAAGGGAAAGAAAAATGCATACCTATGCATCATTATTTTGCATAATTATGCACATACAGATGCATAATTTTTTCTGAGATGTTTGTTGATTTGGGGAGAAGGGTTTGTATATCTTAGGTTTGGCTATTTTTTTCCTTTAATAATCAAAAGGCATTCATTTCAGTTAACTCAGGAATTAGAGTTAGTAACCTGTTACCTAAGGCTCTTACAGGATTGAAAACAGACAAAAAGTCTTCTAAAGCTTCAGAATCTTTTCAGTACATAGCACAAAATATTAATACTTTTGCCTCTGCAACACCTGCCTGGCAACACAACTACCCACAGCCATTTCCCTATCTGAATGGGAAGTCAAACACTACAGAGGAAATTAGTGGGGTTTCAAGAAGAAAGCTTTTAATACTCACCTTTCCCTTACACAGTGGTTCTGGTTCACATACTCCTCTCCTGCTGCAGTGCCATTGAACCAGAAACAGGCACACTTACACAAGCAGGGGAAGATATTCTGTCAGAAACTAACTAGCAGCATGCCTTGTATTTACAAGCCAATCACAAACACCCAGGATTTCTCTATTTCCAGTTCCACAGTAAAGTTTAGGAGCACCTGCTGATCTCAGGAAGATGTTCATAGGATATTACAGTCCTACTGTGAACAAACACATTGCCTATATGGACCATTTTTCTGGTGGTTTCTTTGAAGAGAAATCAGACCTTTGACAGAGACTTCTACAGTGCTGCAGATACACAAACATGAATAAATAACTAACTATCCTCTCTGGGTCATTTATCATACTCAGCAGTTCTCACTACTGAAGGTAGTGAGAACCTACTCCTTTCTCCTTTGAATTACCTAAATGTGGAGATGCTGAAGCAGAAAACAAAAGGTAATTCAAACTCCTCTTGTGACTTTTCCCTAACTTCAAGCAGCATCCTTTCTGATGGTTGTATACTGAACCAATAATAAATTCAGCCTGTTGCTCTCCCAGACTCCTACAACACAGAATATTTCAGAGCTTCTTGCATGGGGATGTATGTTTGCCCATTTTAATTTATGTTATCATTTGTACTACACTGAGGCCATTCATGATTTAAATTCTAGTATCTGTCTCTCTTTTTCCTCAAATGTATCTAGTCAGCTGAGCAACCCTAGAAGCTACACTTCCAAAACCAAGTATTACCTCCATTATCCAGATTACTTATCCATGGAGGTGATGCCACCTACAGAACTTGCTCAGAACTTCTAGTATGGTTGCTCTACTAACTTTTCTGAAGTAGTCAGCATAATCCTGTCATACTCTGAACCTTTCCAGATGCTTATTTTCATTTTCTGTTACCCACATCAAGAGATTCCCTTATCTCAGGTTTGATTTTAGATTAACACATGCAAGATTCAGTTTAAAGGGCAACATTCCCCCTCATAAGGAAACAAATAAACATGAAAATACAGCAAAGAAAAAATATGCCAGAGAGTGTCAGTGCTGAAAGACAACTGCCATCCCTCTCAATTTCAATTGTCATGCCACTATGACAAAATCAGATGAACCAAGGACTAGGGAAAGATAAATACTTCCTTCCAGTAATTAGAAAATGGCAGTAACTATGGAAGATTTACATAAAAGCTTGCTTTCCCTTTTTCTTACAATTGTCCAAAGCACAGTACAGTGGTCATACTATCTGTCCTGCTTCCAAGCTACACCAAACTCCAGGGCTGCACATGCTTGGGAGATTCTGAAAATTCTCAAGAGTGATCTGTGCAAGTCTTTTGCCAGCAACACTACTAGCTACATATGGATGCATTAACTCATAAATATATATATATAATCTTCCCAATGCAACATATCTTGCTGCTATGCCAGGATAATTATATACATGGTGGACCCTCAATCACACAAAGCATTCTTCCTGTAGAACACCTCATTAGCAAACCTGACTGAATTTTTAAGGCAGACTTCTCTACTTCATGTTCGGTCAAAAGGTCTCTGAATTGATCAACTGTTGTAATTATCCACTTAAGAGAGCTGAGTAAAAGGTGATCACAGAAGGGTTGAGGTTGAAAGGGGACCTCTGTTGGTCAGCTGCTCCAACCAACACCAGTCCTCAAGCAGGGTCAGATAGAGCCAGCTGCACAGGGCCCCATCAAGATGGCTTTTGAATGACTCCAAGGATGGAACTCCACAACCTCTGAGCAACCTGTGCTAGTGTTTGAAAAGCACAAAGTTACTTACTGCGAGAGCTGTCAATCAGTGCCTGTTACCTCTTGCCTTGTCACTGGGCACTGCTGAAAAGAGTGTGGCTGCCCCTTCTCCATTTCCTACAACCAGCTTTAGTACAGCCAGATAAAGCCCCTCTGAGCCTTGTCTTCTCCACACTCAGTGGCCCCAGCTCTCTCAGATTTCCCTAGTCCCAGGGCCACCTCTGTGCACCAGCACTGAACTTGTTCCAGTATGTCCATGTTTTTCTCATACTGGGAAGACCAGAACTGAATCCAGCACTTCAGGTATGGCCTCACCAGTGCTTAGCAGAGGATTTACCTCTATCAACCTGCTAGCAACAATTGTCTTTATGCAGCCCTGAAGGCTCTTGGCAAACTCTCTAAGACAACCCATAAAAACCTCTGTCTCCATAAACCAAGGGTGAAGGCAAAGAGTCCAACACACTTTCAGAAGCCAGAGCAATTGGATTATAACAAAAAAAGATATCCGCAGAGCAATTTGCTGATGGGCAGTACTTCTGAGATTAGCCAAGGTTATACAATTAACTTACAGCAAAATATTGTCTGTTACAATAGGATACAAGATGTTAAGTGTACAGAAAATTCACATGCATTTAAGACTTCAGTTAATGACAGCGCTATCCCTCATCTTCTCTGTAGTAAACAAACAGTATTTACATGTGAGGTAAGCGTCACCTGAGAGTCAGAGCTCCAGGGAAGGAACAGTACCTTGTTAAAAGGATTAAAGTATGCTATTCCCTAACGTACAAGCTTCTCTCTATGCATAAATTGACTTCCATGTACTTCCACATGTCCCACAAACTGTGAGATATGGACCAATTACCAAGAGCCCTGCAAAGTGCCACAAAGATGACTTATGGGATGAAGGCATTTCTCTTGTGATGAAAGACAGAGAGCTGGGACTGGCCCAGATGATCTCCAGAGGTCCCTCCCAGCCTCAACTATTCTGGGCTTCTGTGAAGCTGTCAGAGATTGTGCTTTTTTACTGAGTGACTGAGAAAGGTACTTTGACACATCATTCATAAAAATTACAGATACACTATTTCTCCAGTGAAGTGGAAAGCAGAAAATTAAGTGATCAGGGGGGGAACCAAAAAACCAAATCAAACCATACCTGATGAGGTAGTCAACAGCCCAGAAGCTAAAAGTGATCTCTCAACTGAAATGAGTGCAGGTTTTTCCCCTTTTGTAGTACAAGTATGGGATTTTTTTTGAGTTCAATTCTTTCTTCCAACTACCAAAAGTAACCTTATCTCAGGATGCTCCAAACACAGGACCCTCAAGTAATTTTCCCCTCCTTCTTACTGATAACATAACTACAGATTAAAAGTTGTTATGGTTAACAAAAACTATAAGCACTTTATCTCCGTAAACTTTTTTTTTTAAATATGGAGAATGTCAGAGAACGAACTATCTAAATCAAACTTAGGGGTATATGCACAGAGTATATGACTAACTAAAAATTTCACCAACAGCCTTTGCCAGTTCTCTGCTTGTTGAGAGTCAAGTTCCCCAGAAGCTACCACTCAGCTTCCTGCCCTGCTGCACAGGCACCTCCAGGATTCTCACCTGAGCCAACAAGGCTCATGAGGCAAAGCAGTACCAAAACAGCTCTCCTTGGATTTCTAAACTACCTTAGTTCTAAATTCCCTTGGTAACACTTCACTGCATGAAACACACACCCCCTTGCCCACTGTGCTCTTCATTTCTTCCTCCCAAACTCTCCACCTGTCATCCCAATACACCATGTTATGACATTAGGCTCCCCTCTAGGAATCACAGACACCACCACTCAGGTGACGTACAACAGCAGGTTTCTCAGGGAAGCAAATAATGCTCTCATACCTGTCTGCTGTGTACATCTTCAGTACTACCTGTAAGTTACTCTCTTATAGCTGAAAAATAAGTTAAACAGATTTTATTTAAGGTGACCCAAATGTGTTCATTACTGAAGAAAACTTCTTTGTAAAGGGACACAAGAAAGAACATATATGCATAAAGTCTTCTGTTTGTTTTTCCAACAATAAAGAACAACCATATGCACATACACAGAAAACATTTCAGACTACACTTCTGAAGAGAGAGCAACAGAGAAGCAAACTTTCTTGGCAAACCAGCCACCTACAAACAGACAAGTTCATCCTCACTTGGTAAATGAGCATTGCAAAGTAGAAAGGCACTTAGCTCACTCTTAAAATAAGTGCTAATGCTGTAAAAGATCAAATATAACAAAGTAGTTTAAACCAAAGAGAAATCATGCACTGAAAAAGGAAGGCCAAAATAAGAAATCCTAGGATGACAACTTGATTCACAGTTTACTCAAGTTAATGAAAGACTCCAACTCCCACAGATTTCAGCGGGTTATGGAACAGGTCCTGCAGAGGGAAATGTACCAAGTCACAAACAGCAATGCTGTATTTTGATACGTAATTGCCACCAGTGCCTATGAAGAAATCCCTGGTGTAAAACAGAGAACAAATACAGTAATCTTGCTTTCTCATTTTAAAAATGGCATGAAAGAAACAACAAAAGAAAGTTATTGAAGAGAACTAGATTGTTCCCAGCTGTTGTCATAAAATACTACAGCTGTTCATGTCATTGCAGCTAATGACCAGTTGCACTTTTTTAAAGATTGTAATACAGTATGACCTTTGTAATCTACATCAAACTGAAACTTGGCAAGCATCATGGAAAAAAGACTAAGAAATCATTTAAATCCTATTTTATTTTTTAATTTCTGTTCATGGGTTGGTTTTGAGTGTTTTGGGGGGGATAGGAAGGGATTTTGTATGAATGGTTCTTTATTCAAATTGTCAATTATGTTAAACTACTTACAAAATCATGGTAAATAACAGGTATTAAATTATCAAAATTGTCTTTTCCAGTAATAAAAAGATAATTAAACTAATAAATCCTGGTTTGGTTTTTTGGTTTTTTTGTTAAAAAGAGGTGTGCTGACTTAAAGTCTCAAATTGAAGGAAAAGATGATGAAACATCTTTTCTCTGGAGCCAAGAACAGGGTAGGCATCACCATCTAGAAGCTTTTAATTGCTTTGCTAACTGAAATATACATGAACCAAATCAGACATTCATAAAGATTCAAGTACACAAAAGCAAAGAAAAGGTTAAAATAGAAAAATTCATATATATATATATACACATATAGATGCAGAAAGAATTTTCATATACAGCTCTCTCCAATGAAGCATTATTCCTTGACATATGGAGAAAAAGCTAGAGCAAAGCATGTGTTCCCACATAATATCTCCACAGAACTTTAAACATACTACTTCAAGTAATTTCATGGAATTTCTCAAGAAAATGAGAGAATATAGGTTCCTCTCTAGCAATGTGTCCTCCCCTCCAAGATCATCCACACAGAGCTACAGGCCAGGAAGAAATCACAATCCTGCACTGCTTTTTATCTTCCTTATTGCTACCAAGAAAATAATGCATGAAGAAAATTAGAAGTCATTTTGCCACTTTCTCCACTTTAAGAAACAAAAACACTGCCAGAGAAATTCCAAATACTTTGGAAAGATGAGGACCTAAACATACACTGCTTTGACCTATTTTCATGGCAGTGGCCTGGGACTCTGTAACAAGCAACAAACACAGCTGCAACAAAAAACCTGTGACAATGAAACTTCCTGATGCAAAGGAAGAAATAATTGCTAAATATGAACTTATAGCCAAACTTAGCAACAGATAACAAGCTAGAAGCTGAGCCTCTTTTCCTCACTTTGGGACATCTATCTACACTGCAAAGGATTTCTTCCCAAATGATGGTTACTTCAAAATCCTGAAACCTTAAGCAGCAACAGTTATTCATTTGTCACTATCAGTAAAAAAAAAAAAAAAAAAAAAAAAAAAAAAAAAAAAAAAAGTAGATTTGTAAACCCAACCTTCAAATACAAAAGTCTTAATTAAAAATAAAAATCTAATCACACACAGCACGAGGCCAACACTCTAGTTTTGGATAGTTTGGATTCCATTAATTAAGCCTATTGAACAATGCCTAGAGTGACTGTTGTAAGACTCTCTGTAGCATCACATCTGCATAAGCCATTATTAACACATGTTATTTTCACCATTCCAATCAGAAGTTCAAAGTGCACTTCCTTTCTTATAGCAACATTGTATAAAAAGATCAAGTCTGCACAACTAGGAAGTATTAGATGAACACTGTAGCTCCATAGCAATTTGGGATGGTTTTTTTTTTCCCTTCAGCTCGGCATTGTGCAAAAGTCAAGATAATTCAAAGTATTTTGCCAACAGCAATCTGATGCAATAAAATATCTAAACTAATTGTCTCCAAACGATGGGATGAAGAAAAAGAATATAGGATAGAATATTGTTATAGCAATATCTGTCTCCATCAGTACATGTTTCAACACATTACAGCACTTTTTAATTCTGGAAGCTTGATTTTATTAACCCAGATATGCCTTTCTCAAAGACAAAATAATTGCTGCATCTTTTCTCAAAGATTTTATACAACCCTTTTTTAGCATGGTTTTTCCCTTTCTTTTACACAAAGTTTGGTACAGTCTCCATCCAGACTAGGTTCTGCACCTTCCAATCCTAAAGTTTAAGGTGGGGGTTTTAAAACTCACTGATCTGTGGTGAACCTCAGGATTCTTCTCAAGTATTAGCAATTTCACCAAGTCTTACCCATCATCGCTAACTAACTTCCATGTCTGATTATAAAAGCACCAAAGCAGGAGGACCCATACCACCTCCCTTCCAAGTGAATCGAGAACACGCTGTTCATGCTGGCTTTGCAAACCACACAAGCTGAAACTAACAGTCATACTATGAGTGTTCAACATAAACTGCAAGAAACCTGCAAGCAGCAGCTGAGCTGCAGAATAGAGACATCCTTCTGTGACAAGCTGGGTAGAGCTTGAGCAGCACACTGACAGTGGAGCTATTCACTGAAAAGAAAGCTACAGTCAGCAGCTGGCTGCAGAGTTACAACAGAAGTCTGAGTACTTCCCCTGTTCTCACAGGCTTCCCCAGGCACCTACAGATGCACCAAGAGGAAAGATACAGTGTTCCATGAACCTCTTCCATTAAATGCACACACCCAAATCACTCAAATCTATCAGGCAGCACTCAGGCTGCTCATCATACTTAGCAATAAGCAAACAAGCATAAGAGCAATGAGGAAAGAAGAGTTTTTAGAAATGCAGGACAGGAATAGACAGGAAAAGGGCATTTTGAAACATGAGAAGGGGAAAGCATTAAAAACACAACTTGCTGACAAGTAAAAGGAGCTGCAACAGAAGCTCAGCACAGCTTTTAATTACAAGTAGAATGAAGTTTGATTGATAGACAGTTTTCAAACGAAATGTTTTTGAAAACTGGTTAAATACACCCTAAAGGATGCTATCTACACCTTAGACACAAGCACCCCAAGACACACAAGAACTAACTTCTAATTAAAACCACCATTTCTAATGTGTGGTGTCTTTCCACTCTGCTTCTTTTCCTCTCCAGCTCTAAACATAAATGGTGTTAGCTGACCATTAGCTGGAGATGATGCTGGCATCCTAAATCAATCTTAAATAAGACAGTCATGTTCTCCTCATACAGCAGGGTTGCTGTATCAACAGTACCATGCCTAAGCTCTCTTATAAATAGAGATTAAAACACACATAGATGACTGTCAAGGAGGTACTGCTCTGGAGGTGTTATTTCAACAGCGGCAGCTTTCTGGGGGAAGAGTAAATAGGGTGGGAATTAGTCCAGATTTTTACCTTTAAAGGAATGATTTACCATCATAATAGCACTTATTGTCTCCATGGTTTTCCACACATGATCTCTGGTCTCTTCCTTCACTCAGTAATTATAGGAAACCATTAAGTATGTGCCTGGAGTACCACCTCCAGCAATTCCACATCTCAATCCACAACCCAAGGGGCAGACCACTCCGTGAGCCACACACTTAGATGAACGTGCACAGTTAGTCTGCACATGCAGTATAATGGTTTTCAAAAATGGGGTGATACTTTCCACCATTACTGAATAGACATAAAATGATCTTTTACGGGGGAAAGTCAAGATAAATGACTGATTATCACAAGTGGAAATTATTTGAATGTTCAGCTGAAGAACTATTGTGAAATCACAGCCTATATTTGATTCATGAAACCACATACAAAAGAATATAAGAAGGTACCTTTTCATGAAGATGATTTGAAGTGGCTTTTACTTCAGAAACTTGTGGCTTCTTTTATGGCATGCTTACAGTAAGTGTTAAGCAGTATCTCTCCATCTTAAAATACTTTTAAGGAAGTACTTTTTTCCACATTCCTTGAAGCTATGAAGAAGAAACTAATCCCCACTATAAACTGCTTCAACATCACTGAGAAGCCTAAAATAAGTTAATATTCACAGTTAAATGGAGTACCAAATTTAACTTATAGTCCTGCTTTTGTACTATAAGTAGGAGCCACTCAGGAAAACATAAGAAACTGGAAAAAAAAAAAAACAAACCAGGAAGATGAGTTGGCAGTATCCAGGCTACAGGTACTTATTTATTGACGTTACCCAAAATTACTTTTGATAGAAAATCCCTTTAGAAATACCAGACAGAACACACTGTGCTGAGTTCTAGAAGCTAGAACTACAAAAAAGATAATTTAAAATATCAAGTTATATAAACAAAGGTAAATATATTTTGCACATGATCTTCCTGCCACAACCTGCACTGCAATGCAAGCATATCCACGCAACAACTATCATCTCTAAGTGGGATACATGTGATGAAAGTAAATACCATTCAATTTGGGTATGGACAACAGAGAGAAAACAACTGTTCTCTTCAACATCTCCCTATAGAAAATGACCTCAACTGGCTCATATTTTCCAATTAAGTTAAATGCTGATATCATTCAGTACGTACTCCCCTTTCAAGATTACAAACAGTGGTATTAAAAGCACTGCTCCCTACTGAGGCTCAGTCAAAAAGAGCAGGCAACAGAAGGCAGCTTTAGCCAATGTGGAATTCAGAAGCATACAAAAGGTATTTAACACACAAACAAGGCAATTTTGTGCCTTGCTTCATATCAGTCCCACGACTCAGCACACTCAGCAAGCCACTCTCTCATCATACAGAGCATGAGAAAAGCCTCCCACCTATGCAGTGCAGCAATAACTCTGTAAGAAAGGCACCCTTCAGCAAGTGCACAGTTTTCCCCTATGCCTATACAGCAAAAGACTTGTTTCACTAAAGGGCTTATTTACAAAATGATCTTAATGACTAAGAGGCTCAGTGAGTTCATAAATCAAAACAAATCACCAGCTTTATTACACATAGTCATCAAAGACTGTACTTTGGTTTTGTTTCAGTTTCTCAGCACCACACTCATAATCCCTCATGAGCGCTACACACATCCCACATACACACACAGGTTTGTACAATGTAAAACATACAAAGACTGCAACACCTAAATGTCATCCAGTTGATAAAATCTATTGGTCTTACGAGTATTAACTTAGTTTTGACATGAGGTAAGAACAAATTAGTTATATACATAAGAAACCATAACACAGCAACCTTGCTTTCTTTTCCAAACAACCATAATATCTCTCCAAGTATATTCAACTGTTTTCTGCTCCTAGATGCCTCTCACACAGCTTGTTTCATAAAGGTACCTCGAGACTTGCAACTATGGAGTTACTAAAACTGAGCTGGATGTACACCTGCTCCTTCAATTGAAGGTAATAGTGGACAGGAAGAGAATCAATCCCCAGCTGTACCAGCGCCACCTTTCTTGCACAGCTGTGGGTGGATTCTCTAGTTAATGGTACACCTTGAACCCAGATGCAGTCTTCCTCAGGACAAGCAGTATACCCCTAAGTACTACAACAATAAATTAATTAAAGTCAGCTTTCCTATGCCAACAGAAACAGCTACAAAGCAATTCCTTCTTTTTCCTCATGAGGATCAGATAGACACAATCTTCAGCATCCTCAACAGAGAGGCCTATCATCCTTTACTGCATTAGACACTTCATTTAAGTAACCCTGGTCCTTGCCATAAATAAGCAATACCCAAATTTACACCAAAATATACACCAAATCCACAAACGTTACAGATGTTCAGGTCAACACAATTGCTCAAAAACCACTGAAGCGCTTGCAGGACACATCTATGCTGGAAAAATTGAACTCAATTCAGAGGAAGACAGAAGCAGGCTTCTGCAATTCACCAGTTCTGGATTCCAGCCTGGAGCACAAGCCTTTGGTGAATACACACAAGTCTCCCCGGACTAATGGGAATTACCAATGAAGTTTAGAGTTTCCATTATTGACAGCAATTTTACCTCTCACAAATCTGAAATGAACACTGATGGTGAAATATCGATCCTGAGCTGGCATTCATATTACATTACAAACAACTGTCAGCCTGCACTTTAGGAGAGCATTAACAATGACACAGTTTGGAATCCAGAGACAGCAGTGTCTGGTTTTATTGTGTGTTGTCAATTGCTGATATAACCATGTACACCTCCCCATACAACGCACAAGAGGAAAGGACAACACCAAGGATCACAAGCCATGGCTACAGCCCTTCTAAACAACTGAGACAGAATTATTTCATTAAAACTACACTTCCAATAAAAAAGCACCAAACACAAAAACCCACACAAAAGCATACAACCATCTGACCTACCCGGAAAAAAAAAAAATCAAAACAATTAGTGTACCTAACTAAGTGCAAGATTTCCAAGAAATACTGACTTCACTTTTATTGTACAACTACTCCAGTTGACTTTCAAAATTTTTATTTAGGATTACTCTGCTTTAATGCAGTATTCCTCAGAGGCACTAATGCAACACTAAACACGTTGAGGAGGTCAAGTAACATGATCCATGGCTTTTCCTTCCCTCTGGGTGGGGTTCAAATCTTGCTAATGACAGTAGTGAGCAAAAGCTGTTGACATCAGGCAGCTGAGCCATGTGAAATGAGCTATTACCCTCAGTCCAGTTTTTCCTGGACAGGTATTCCTACCTTCACAAGAACAACCAAGCCTACACTCTGGCTGCCAAGTCTCAGGAGTTGGAGGCAGCATGGATAAGGAATAGCTTCCTCAGTCTTGAAGAAAGACCCTAACTTTTAAGACAGCTCTGTTCAAGTGAAAGCTGCACCATACCACTGACAAAAAGGCAAGAAATTTAAATTAGTTATAAGCACATCAAGTCAGCACCTCCTGCAACAGTATGTTGTCCTGAGCCTTGATCCCACAAACTTCTGAATGCACCTGAATATAGAGTTTATCATATTTGCAGTCAACAGAGCAAAGTGTTGCTCCTCTACAGCATGACAAAATTCAAAGATGAATTGTGTAATTTGCATCACAACATACACACCATCTTCAGGAGAGCACCAGAGTAAAATGAAAGTACTCCTCAAACCATAACTGCATTCTCTGGATTAATTTTACTTTTTTATTTAGCCCAACAAAACAGACAGTTTTGTCAATTTTAACTAGAGTTAATTTGCTTCTGGAAAGCTACCATTACACACAAACCTGAATTTCATCTTTACACTTCTCATCGTATGACAGTGTAAGATATGCATAACAAAGCCAGAAGAGCAAGACAGTATAAACATTAGGGGCTTCCCAGCCTTTTTCCCCACATCCCAAAAGCATGTTTTATTTTTGAGTCAAATCAGTTCAAGCACAGTTCAGACAATTCAAAAAGCAAAGAAAAATTAGTGTGAGATTAAATCCTCGCCTATGGAAAAGCTCCACTTCTCCATATATTTGAGCGTTTTAAGCATGAGAAGCAAAAAAAAAAAAAAAATCAAACCCACAGCAACCCCCTGAAGAAGCAGCTCTCAGCCACAAGCAATTTGCACAAAGCTGCTGGAACTGTAATCCCCCCAAGCCCGTCCCACTGTTACGTAACAGTGCCAAGCCAGGATTTTTCACCAGCCAGCTCAGAGTTACTGTTCGTAGGAAACATCTCCTCTCACACACCAGCAATCGAGAGGATTAAAAAAAAAAAAAAACAAAAAAAAAAAAAAAAAAACCAAAAAAAATAATAAAATCAAACCCAAAAAATGCCACACAGGCAAACAGGCAAGCAGAGGGAAAAATTTAATCCGGAGACTACATCCATGTTAAAGGCATTTCCTTTAAGTAAGGTTTTATATGATATTCTAACTTCGAAGAACTAGCTTGCTTTCTCAGGTTGCACTTTACCAGTGTTACAGTATCTGGTTATTCTCTCTAAAATAACAAGACTTCAACTACTTATAGAGGTGCTTACAATGTAACTTTTAATTATTCTGTGTTAATTTAACATTGCAAGCCCATTTCAGTTGTTCATCTCAAGAGGGTAAAAATCATGTCCTATATGACAGAAACAACCAGGTGATCTTTCCTTCGTTACCACCAGTTTCTTGACTTCCTTAATGTCCACAGGAAGGCAGTGTGAAGTGCCTAAGATGCAGCAAAGAATAATCCTATGAACAATCACTTGACTGTGTACTACACTCTTCGGATGCTATTTTAAAACCTTAAAAGGATTTCAATATTTAATGGAGGCCTGAACCAGTTGAGCAGATCTTCACATCTACACTGAAACACTGACATTATGAGACAAACAGTTAGCAGGGGCAATGGACACCCAAGCAGCACCTATGTTCTTTTTGTTCAAGACTTGAACTCAGTTTAACCAAGTTAATTTCTCTCTGAGCTGCATTATAAAAGTATTTAACTACACATACTGCTAAGTTTCCTTAGAAATAGTGGTTTTAGATCTTTAAGACATTTACACGTGGGAAAAACACAAAGAGCAATTGCTGACAAAACACATTTAGATGAGCTGAAAGCACTAAAGGTTTTGTAAATACTGAAATAATTCATGTTCATTTCAAACATTGTCTTAAGCCAAAGGAAGCTGGCCACTGCAAAGATCAGGAGTTTGGTCATGTACCAGGACCACGTAGATTAAGGAAATTTAAAAAAAAAAAAAAAAAAAAAAAAAAAAAAGAGATACCCCATAATCTCCTAACAGGATGGCCATTTGTTGTTTCTACAGGAGACAAGTATCAGCTAAACACAGGCTTTAAAGCCTACACTTGGGGTGATATAACAGACTAAAACTTAAATTGTAAATAGCGATTTTCTTAAAATTCTTGCAATTATGTTTCTTACAATAGCTGAATACCTACACTTTCCTTTGGAGGGGCAGAAAATGAAGTAAGAGGGGAAAAGGCATAAGATGGTAAATGTAAATATAAACACAAAACCATAAATAACACATCTTCCCAAATAATATTTACACTGATTGTTTCATTCTGGCATACACTCATGTAAATACAGAAGTGTATGTATTTCAAGGCCATTTCCACTTCCAGCTTTCGCAGGATCTGGACACATCCATGCTGCACCTTGGATTTGTGCTGTCCACCGTAGCATACGGGTTATAACCTAACTGGGGGAAATACACTAGAGCTGGATACACTTGGCTGTGCGCCCAGTGCGGAAGGAAAGAAACAAACAAACAAAAAACCCAGATCACTAAATACACGTGCACTTCCTACACACCGAGAAATGCACACGTGCAATTTACATCAGGCATCACCCCAGTAAATAAAACCTTGGTCTGTACTGCGGGGCACAACGTGCTGTCAACCCAAACTCTCATTTGTTTATACGGCCGAGGCTGGCAGCACAGGCGCCCCTCCGAAGCACAGAAAAGCTCATGGAGCCCATCCGTGTTTTTGCCGAGCCCCCTCACGGCCACCCGCACGCACACGCGGGAGCACGGACACGCTACGCCCGCCGGATAACTTCACATCCTAGCAGGCCGGGCCGTCAGCAAGAGACGGCGATGGAGGAGGAGGAGAAGGAGGAGGAGGAAGCAGCCTTCGCCGCCTCCCACAACGCCCGCGGCCCGCTCCCCCTCGCCCGGCATCCCCGCCGCGGGAGCGGCCCTGCGGGAGCGGGGCACGGCGGAGCCGAGCGGCGCAACCGGTCCCCAGCAGCGGCGCTCGGTGCGGGAGCGCAGCCCCGGCTGCTGGCGCGGGGAGGCTTCCAGGCATCCTCGCTGCATGCGGGGAGCGGAACGGCAGTGACAAGCGGCGGCGCAGCCTGCGGGGGGGCTCCGGGGAGCGCGGTCCGGAGGAGTAGGAGGAATGGGGGATGCCCAGAGGAGCGGGCGGGCTGGGGGAGGGGGCCGAGCCCTGCCCTCCTCTCCCCCAGGCACCGGGGCGGGGGAGGAAGCTGGGGCTCCCCCTCTCTCTCACGCCAGCCCTGTGCAGCGCCTTCAAGGCGGAGGGGGGGAGGCGGCGGGGGGAGGAAGGGGGGGAAATGCTGCAATGTAGCGCCGGGCAGGCAGGCGAGGGAAGCCGCAAACCCTCCACTGGGGCCCGGCGCAAGCCCCCGGGCCGAGCCCACCCCTCCCAGGGCCGCGCCGCCGGCAGCCCCGCGGTACCTGCCCGGGGCTGGCGGGGAAGGGGGGACGGACGCGACCCCTGCAGGGGGCCCGGCGGGAGGACCCGGCCGAAAGGGCGGCGGGGGCGCAGCACCCACCTTTCACCACCCTGTCCGTCGTCGATAACTTGGGATCGACGGCCTTATGCTCCGACATGTCCGGCGGCCGGGGAGGCGGCGAGGCTCTCCCCCCTCGGGCAGGGCAGGCGCGGGCTGAGGCGGCAGCGGCCGCTGCGGTCACGGCTCCGGCTCCTCCGCTGCGGCCAAAGTTGCCGCGTCCCGCCGCCGCTCGCTGGCTCGGCTGGGCTCTGCCGCGCGGTGCCTTCCTCCTTCGTCTTCCTCCACCCCCGTCCTCCTCTTCCTCCTCCAGTTAATTATTGCTGGCTTTCAATCACGCCTCCGGGCTGTGCAGGACGGCTCGCTCTTCCCCCCCCCGCCAAAGACCCCGGCGACAACACCCGCGGCGGGCGGCTGTCAGGCAGCGCCGGCAGGAAAAGCCGCGAGTGGACGCGGGCAGCAGGAACAGCCAGGTTGCACACGCAGCGGCCAGCCCTGCGCTTCCTTCCTCCGCGGCGCGCCGCTCCGGCTCCTCCCGCCGCCGCCACCACCACGGCCGCCGCCGCCGCCCGGGATCGGGATCCGGATCCGTGTCTTCCCCGCCGCCCCCCGCAGGGTCTTTCCGCGCCTCGCACCGACACCGGCCGCGGCCCCGCGCGCCGCTGCACACGCTCCGCCGCGCAGCCCCCGCGCGCCGCCCGGCCCCGCCCGCCCGGCTCCCGCTGCCGGGCGCCGCCATTGGCCCGCGCCGCGCTGCCACTCACCGCCGGCGCCCCGCCCCGCCCCGCGCGCGCCGCGCCGCGCCGCCCAGGTGCGCCCGCCCGCCCGCCGGGGCCGCGCATCCCCCGCCGAGCGCCCGCACGGCCCGGTCCGGCACGGCACGGCACGGCACGGCCCGGCACGGCACGGCACGGCACAGCCTGCGTGTGGCCGCGGGAAGGAGCCTACTACCTGCCGCTCACGGGGGCGGCGGCTGCGCGCCGGGAACCGCGCCCGGTTGGCCGCGCCTGCGTGCCCCGCCAGCCCGCGCGGGTGCGGAGCGCTCCAAGCGCCTGCCCCGCGGGGTGCCCGCACCGGGGTGCCGCGTCCCCGGAGAGGTGACACGCAGGTACCGGCACGCCGGGGCTGGCCTGCGCGAAAGGAAATCTTATTAAATAGCATCCTTGAGCCGGGGGGCTGCTGAGCCATCCCCTAGGATAAGGGAAAAATACATCCATCGCCCCTAGCTGTGTATCTTGCCCAGCGCATCTGGCACACGCCAGCTCGGGGCATGGGCTGGCGCAGCCTGCGGAGCTCGGCCTCGATGCTGGGACGCCACTGTCCCCTCAAATGGGCCTGCGAGGACAAGCGGAATGGCCAAACATGGGTGAGAAGTGTTCGCCGCCCCCAGCTGGAAGAAATACAACAACTCTTGCTTCATGTTTCTTAGAGGATTGGAAAGTACTTTACTGTGAAGGTGTCCTCCACCATTCCAGACAACATAAATATTGTTATGGGCTTGTTTATACATGTTGTTCAGGAGGAGCTATTCCTGACTAATTTCATGACTAATTTCCAGAGTAAGGCTGGGCTGTTCCGGTTTAGTTTAACACCGTGAGTTTTAATTAAGGAGGAAAATAGGGCATACCTGTTCTGGAGAGAGATGTTTACAGAATTGTTGTTGAATAATTTCTGTGTAGATGTGCCAAGAATCAACAAACACCTAACCTGACTTCTCACTTCCCTCTGGGGTGGTGTACAAGTTGCTTGCTTAGCAGATACTAAAGCTTTAGAAAGCCACCAAGAATATAAGATGGCAGTTGTGACACATACTCCCTGCTTTGATTTGCCTGACATTTTTAGGGGACGTTTTGTTGGCTGTCCTTGTGGTATTTTCTCTGAGCATGAGAAGACATTGTATGTGACTGACATTTAGTAGAACAGCATGAGTTCTCAGCTTGTTCCAATAACTGTGGTGAGCTCCATGTGCTGTGACCATCCTCTTGTCCCAGGAGCACAGACTAGCTGGTAATAAAGCTGCCATCTGAGATTCCTATTGCAGCGGTAACATGAGAATGTGAAACAGAGCTAGGGCTCAAGCGAGGGTGTCATATATATGCCCAGAAAAATCCTGAAGCCCATGACAAGTAAGCAGACATCTCCCCATATGGTAGGCATACTTCATGAAGCCTGAAGGGCACAGAAGAATCTGGACAGAAAAACCCCTACATCTTCATCCCCACTGCTGGGAAACACTGCCCAGCGGCACTTGGTGCTCGGACACGGAAGGAGAGGCAGCATGTGAGGAATGCAGCATGGCCAGTAGTGCCTACATGTTGTGGGCCCCAGCTTCATGAGGTGTGGAGGACCAGTTTGGATCCGTTCTTCTGGGACTGCATGAGTCATCTGGATTTGTCCTCATAGCCTGGAATAACAGAAGCTCTGGAACTCTCGAGTTTACATTTGCTCCCCCATTAATCACAGGACAAGACTTCAGTGCTGCTTTTTTAACAAGAAAGTATCATTGTTGCTGCTGCTTAAATAAGAACATCCAGCATGTTTGTATTAACTCTGAAGCCTATATAGGAGTTCTTCCTTTTTAACAGTTTTCCTTTCCTTCTGGTTTTCACTTATAATATCCCATCCAGGCTATGTAAAACTCTTTCATTTTATCTCGTGGAGGGTCTTGAAAATTCATCTGTTGAATGTGTTCAGTCTTCCTTGCCAAGGTGGAATCCCCATTTCAGGTCATCTCTTCTTAGGAGCATTCAGATGAGCTTTCCTAAGACAAAGGTCAGTACCACAGCCGAATACCACGAATCATACAGCCAAGATTCAGATCACAGCTGTAAGACCTCATAACTACTCTGTCTTCTTGTGGTGAAATCTTCACCCCATAACTTGTTTCCGTAGCAAAAGGAAATCCTTATCCTTGCTGTGATGGAGGGAAAGGAAGAGAGAGAAATGGCCAAACATTGTCTTTGTTCTCTGATAATAGTAACAAACTAGAGATACTCTGTTTCAGATTTGTGTTAGTAGTAAAGGTTGTATAGGCATTCCTTATGACTTAAATCTGTCCTTCAAATCCATCCACACAGGTAGTCCTTCAGGTTTTCCTCACACTCCTTGGTCACAGAAGAATTTGTTTTTCATGGGATATGAGTCCTATTAGATTCCTTTTTCTCATTTAACAGCGGGAGGAGAAAACGAAGATCACATCTTGGAGTGAAAAGAACACAGTCAGTGGATTCTGGGAAAATTCTAACACATTTGACCTCTTGCATCACTAATCCCTAGTAGCATTGTTAGTCATTTCATCCCCTAGTAGAATAAAAGCCCAGCATGATAGATTGGAAGCTCTGGTCTTCCAAAGAGCAGTCACTCCTAATTACTGATTTTGAGGACAAGCTCTGTGAGATCTGGGGGAGAGATTTTCTCCAAGTCTGGAGTAAGTTAGTACCCACCTCTTTGCCTCAGATGAACAATTCTGTTCCATTTTAGCAGAGACATGACAATTCTTTTAAGCAGCTCTGGAAAGTAGCAGCATCCAGCTGAAGAGGAAGAAGGAATAAATGCCCATACAAAGAGAAGTCAGTAATTCAAACTGGACTTTCATAAAGACACACAGACTGAGGGACTTCAAACTGTATCATAGATCCTATGAAAAATTAGCAGTCAAGTTATCTTGACTCTATTTCAGCAGCAAGGTGAGGATTATTTTATAGACATGTAGCAATACTTTTGCCCACTGACTCAACCAATTAAGATATTGTCTTAAAGTATTGATTGTGAGAAATAGTATTTAAAATTTTAATAATTATTAGAGAAAGACTGTTCTACCTACAGGAGTCTGTCCTTCCTGCATTATTATTAGCCTCTGGAAGTTCTGGCTCCACATGTAGTAAATATAAGTTTGGCAATATCTTGGAAGTAAAGGGGAATTAGCAAGGGCCCTTAAATACTGTGATGGCTGGATGCAAAATATGTGCAACAAGGTTAGTCTGGATATTGGTGCTGCCTTAAATAATGATTTTCCTGATTTTTCTTTCAAGAGAGATGTGTAATTGCTTTGATTTACTTCCCTTCAATATAAAAATTACTGGGAATTCCCAACATCTTTGTATCTATGTCTATTGCTTAGGCCATAGCCTCTATAGCATCATTGTCTACAAGATTAAAACCACTACATACCAGTCTATGCTGATAGTGAGTCTTGAGGAGATGCTCCATAGTGAACCCAACGTTCTGTTACAGGTCATAGTCACAACAGTGACAACAAGCACCTAAAACTTTCAAAAGAACTAGATCCATCTACATTTAACATAAAATAAATAATTTATTAAATAAATTACTAAAATAATTTATAAAATAAATTTCATACCAAATGTTGTATACTAGCCTTGGATAGGCAATATAATTTATCAACACTCCACATGTCGTTTGGTTCCATCATATCCTCAGGAGAGGAAATCAACCCCCATGTAGAGAGCCTACACAAAGGACCACACAGCAATTTAGATCACCATCAAGGGGCACTGTCTGAGGACTTTTTGGACAATAGTTTTTCTCCTCTTGTTCTACCTCAGTACAAAAGAGGGAGATGATAGATAGATAGATAGATAGATAGATAGATAGATAGATAGATAGATAGATAGATAGATAGAGATAGATAGATAGATAGATAGATAGATAGATAGATAGATAGATAGAGATAGATAGATAGATAGATAGATAGATAGATAGATAGATAGATAGATAGATAGATAGATAGATAGATAAAGGGCCTGTAGCAAGTAAATTATTTGCATCATTGAAATGCTTTCTGGTTATGTTGGCAAGGAGATGGAAAGTTCAGATGGCAAAACACAGACACATAACCCATCACTAAATGTATCCTCTCCTTTCTTCACTCATGGTCTTCATGGATCCCCTGTGGGCACTTAACCTGTTGATCATCAGCCTCTCTGGAGCTTTGCATGTCTTTCCCAGCATTCATCTGTTGGGCTTTTGGCTTGGCTAATTATGCAGGTTCTGGATTTTGTCCTGAAGTTTTTAGAAGAATTTGTACGCACTGTTAATGATACTGCGCCTGGTTGAGAAAGCAAAGCTAAATAGACAATTCTATAGAGAGTCATGGAAGGGGTGATACCAAAATGAATTGTGTTGCAATAAAATGCTAGCAATGGCATCTGGAATACAGAAGAGAAAAAGGTTAGCTGCAAATTCCAAGATGCTGAATCAGCATGGAAAACAGTAACAACTGGTGCCATGAACAGTTATACAGAGTTTGAGTGACATTTGAAAAGTCAACAAATAGTGAAAGAGAAGAACACAAGTGAGAGAAAATAACCTTGAGGCCTGGAAATTGTTTACCCCATGCCAAAACTGGCCTGCTTACAACAGGTTTCAATATAAAAGAAGCATAACTGTGGTCATTTAAGGCTGAAAATTAATATTTGCATTCAGATTAAGCCTCTGGTGCAAAACTGATCCACATGTCATGCCTGTAATCCCTCACAGCATGCAGACGCAAGAGAAATGCAAAGGACTTCCATATCTGTCCTCATTCCAATACTGCTGAGAAGCAGCCTAACATAAGTTTCCTCCACTGCATTTTCAGATTTCCTAAGAGGCACCTACTTTCATCAGATGACTCCACTAAGCCCAAAGGTGAAGACCAGATAAGAATTGAGTTTGGAAAGGAGTAAAGCCAGCATAAGAATAAATCAAAACACCAGAGATGGAAAGAACAATCTCAAACTGGAAAGCATAGTCAGAAGGTCACAGAGCCAGGTGTTTGAAAACCAGAGTCCCTATTCGAAGTCAAGTCAGGACTGGGACAAGGTGAGGTACAGGAGCATAACACAAAGGAAGCAGGAACCAGGAATCAAGACTAAGCAAACAAGAATGAAAGGCAAAAGAGTCAGAAGCAAACTACAGCCAAATGGCACTGCAGGCTGCCAAGAACAACTGGTGGAGTTGCCTGACACATCTGCTATTAGAGGAAATTAGCCAAGCCTTAGCTCCTGCACAGCTGGGCCACGGTCCCAGTTGCCCTATTGCATCCAGCTGCAGGGCCAGTAGCCCAGGCAAAGCCCAACAGTGTGGTTAAACATTCATTGACTTAAAACTTGATCTGCAGCAGTAGCTTGTCCCTATAAATTTACTGGTGCAAGCAGCAAGTTTTACTCAATTTATGTATCCAGCAGGACACTGCACTGATTTGCCTAAATGTGTTTAAAATTATTGCTTTAATTAAGCACTGCAAGTTTGTCCAGTGAAAATGTGTTACTGTAGAAAAAAACCCAAAAAAGCTGCGTCTGAAGGCAGGCGAGAGTGCCAAGGTTCCCAGAAGTGGAAAGACATCCCCTCATCTCCCCCTACTGGTGCGCCCGTCCCGGAGCCTCTGCCTCTGCCAATACGTTGCGAAACTGAAAGAAAGGACCCTTGGGAGCAGCTTCCAGCATCGAACAGTTCTCAAGATGTTGGCAACAGCCTAAAAACACAGTCCTGCTATCAAGAATTAGTCATTTGCTCCCAGGGAGTTCATCCTGCAGGCTTTGGTTGTTAATTAGACATTGCTTTTAATGGGAGTCTACAGAGTACAGATTTTGCAAGGGGCTTTAGGATGTTATCCCAGTGAATATTAAAATCTTCCAGAAAATATAAATTAAGAAAGGAGTAGAAGGAAAGCTCACTGCATTTTAAAGATGTTCTTCCATTAAAAAAAAATCATGACAGACCAATGCCTGTTGAGAGAAATGAACAATATTTGAAGGAAATGGGAAGACCAAAATGACGAGATACATATTAATTTTGTATTATAAGTATCTATATATAGCTGATTATCCTCTGGTGTGTTATTGAAAACTACTAGTGACAGAAGCAGCTGAACAGATCCTGAAGTAAGACATGATACCCAGGGTGTTTAACACCCAGGATGCTTTTCTGCCTCCTTTTTCAGGAGCAATGCTGATGACAGAGACACAAGAACAAAGAGGAATGTGTGTAATTACTTTTGCAAGAGTAAGCCTTATTTGCTTTCATAGAGATGCCATGATTTATTATTTAGTTTTGCTGCCTTTATGGCCTGAAAACAGTATAGCTAAATCTCTGCCACTTTAAAGTAACATGCATGGAACACATCCTGGAGTAAATTATTTATTCAAGTGCCATCAGTGCCAGCTGAAGGCTCGGTGGAAGCGCACCATAACTGGTGCTAAGAGTGAGATAATTAATCACAATAAGTTGATACTTAAGTAACAAACTCTGAAAACTTTGATTTAGTTGCCAAAACTCCCAGAATATAAAGTGTCTTGTGATATGTTATTTAAAGAAGCATAGTGAATATGAAAAGGAACAATGGACTATAGAGTGTTTTCCAAACTGACCTCCTGTGCTGTCTTTTCTGAGGAACTTCAGAATGGATAAAAAAGGACAGAACAATCTTATCTCTGAATGTATGTTTGTAGAATTCCCAAATATTTTCAAAGCAAAATACTGAAAACTAGAGATTACCATACAGTTTAAGGAGCTCTAATTAATATAACTACAGTATTGAATTAGATGTAAATAACTTAGTTTGGTTTAGTGGTAGCACTACAAAATATAAAAATCTTAATTTAATTTTCAGACTGACCATAATTTACACACTGGAAATCCAGATTCTCACTATCCCCGAGGCTTTAAATTGCTGTACAATGCAAAGCTGCTTTTAATGGTTATGAGTTACACTAACTTAAAATACGTTTTATGTTCCCAGGGTGATGCAGAGCAGCCCTAAATTAAGGGAAACTGGGTTTCTAATTGACTACAAACATTATTGACCAGGGATGAAAGTTCAGTGCTGCTGTCTTAACCAACTGCAGCAAAGGAAAAGAAACTCTGTCACTGTGGCAGTGCCCTACTAGTCCCACGAGGCTTTCCTGCAGGGCAGCTTGCAACACTAGCTATTAATCTCATGGAAAAACCCCAGAAATATTGACAACCAATATCTCCCCTTCTCCCCCCTGCACCTATGTTTCTGAAAAAACATCAGCCTAAGGCATGCCACAGAACATCCTTTCAATCATATTTTAATCAAATTGCTTTTCATCAGCTCCTCAAATTTTATGTAAGAAGCACATGAGCCCCTTTAATCTTTCCTCCTCCTCCCTCACTTCTTAAAAGAAAGTTTCAGTGCTCTGTGCTTACTCAAAAAATGGCATTCAGCACAGCAAGAGATGCATAAATCTTCTGAATTGCTAAAAAAGTGGTACCCAGAGGCTGTTTTGGCTCTAGATGATGACAATTGAATGCACAGGACTGGAGAACACCATTTAAAAATACTCAGATAATAAATTTTCCTTTAAAAGTATCTGTAGCAGCAGAGACGTGATGTTTTAGACATGATATGTTACTGATGTGTTAGAAACAACAGGAAGTGCCTGGGAATGATGAGGAATTAAGGCTTCACCCCTTAAAAAGGTGGCAGGATCAATAGCTCAGCTGAAGTGCATCTACACCAGTGTATGTGGCATAGGCAAGCAAAAGGAGGAGCTGGAAACCAAGGTGCGGCAGGAAAGGTATGACCCAACTTGCCATCATGGCAACAGTGTGGGTTGGTTCACACAGCTGGAATGTTGTAATGGATAGTGCAGTAGGTGTAGGGATAGGCAAGAAGGAGAGGTGGTGGGGTAGCCATGTATGTGAGACAGTGTTTGGATGGTCTAGAGCTTAATGATGGTGGGAGTGTTGATGTGCTGGAGGTAGAAAGCCTCTGCAGAGGGATCTGGACAGGCTGGATCAATGGCTGAGGCCAGTTCAATGAGGGTCAACAAGGCGAAGAGCTGGGGCTGTCAAACATGGGAACAAGCTGCCCAGAGAAGTGGTGGATTTTCCATCCCTGGAGGAATTCAGAAGGCTTGTAAATGGGGCATTAGGGATTAGTGGTTTAGTGATGGACTTGGTGGTTCTGGGTTACCAACTGGATTTGATGACCTTAAAGGTCATTTACAACCTAAAGGATTCTGTAATTCTTATTGGTACAGAACACATCCATTCTGTAAATAGATGTGCTCTATAGGATGGGACAATTTCATCATCTTGACTTTAACCGTTTGTGAAAACAATTTAAGCTTAAGGCAAGGAGCAGACATTAACACTAGTCAAAACTATTAGGATGTTTCTTATTGAGTGGAAGCAAACACTTTTCAGTTACTTTTGCTATCTTAGCTTTGCCAATAAACCCAGCACTTGCGTTCATTCCTTTATATGACACTGCTTTCTGCCTAAGAAGGAAATATTTCTCTAACTCTCCTGGAGTTCACAGTTATCCCAAGAGTAATGACTTCTTGCTGGTTGTCTTCCAAAGGATGTTGTCAGCCCCTCAGTAGTTCATTTCGGGTGAAAATAACTCTTGTGCCAAGGCCAGGCCAAGATCATATACCAAATAAGTCCCATTAAAATCTTCAGATAAGGCATAAATGACATTTAAGTACTACAGTGCTGACCTTCTGCTCAGTAGTGAATTAGTCGAATGTCTGCAAAAATGGGTTTGCTCTGAGTTAAAAAATTGACAAGTGCTTATCCTGACCTCAGAGTGGGATTGGTGAGACTTGCAAAATTGAGTAGCCCAGGACATGCATGCTCTGCCAGATTCTCAGAAGTTTTCCACTTAAATATATCAGCTGAGAGAGGGCTGATGACAACTGTACCAGTGAAGGATGTGGATGCTGTTACAATACATTGGTCCCTGGATACTTAGTGAGCAGGGATACTTAGAGATACTGGATACTTAGAGAGCAGCCCTGGCACCACAACTGCTGCCAAACACAAAAGTCACAGAGGGTGCTAGAACCATGTGCTTGTGCCATGTTCCCCCCAGCTGGGAAAGAGTGTCATGTCATTTAATCTCTGAATCTACCTATTTTAGTCATGGAGCTTACAGGAAGAGAAAGGGAAGGGAGATGACACAGAGAAAAGTGATCGCTGCTATGCAGATATACAATTAAATGAGGTCTAGCAGATGGCAGATGACCTGAACTCTGTCTCTTCACTAAAATGTTTTCCTCTTGCCTCCTTCCTGTCCAGACTTAGCTTGAGCTGTCACTTTCTATTCTTGCTCCAATTATTTTTCAGTCATTGGGTCAGCTGGGTAAAAAAAGTATTGTTCACTGGGAAGAAAGAAGACAAATGGATGCTTCCAACACCATATAATTAGAGTGCAAAGCATAGCCACAGATAAAATATAGGTGCATGTAAAATATGGGAACCAGACCTTCTGCCTTACTAATGCAATTATTCATATGCATGGCAACACAAATATGCTGTGGAAGGAAATCTGTGTCAGTGATAATGTTTGTTCAGATATTAATTTGCATATTCATGGACTCAGATGGAGAACATGCAGTGGGGAATGATTGGTTCACCTCCTTCCATTTCTGTGTCCTCAAAATTTTCCTCTTTTTTTTCCCCTTCTTTTCTCTCTTTTTAGTTTGGATTTTTTTATTCCCCCTCCTTCTTCATTCTGGAAGTACCTGGAACAGTATTTCAGAAAAGTTTTATAGCAGTATTCTTCCCTTTAAGGATGTAGATTGCACCTTGCAGTAACCATACACATTCTTCTAGAAGAGCCTCTGCATTAAAGCTGCTGTTCCTGCCTTCCCTTCCCTCCTCCCTCTTCTTCTCTTCCCCCATCTTCTTAGCTTTGTTGTAGCCCACGGTGGGCAGTGATAGGGAAGGATGATTAAGACACTGCTGTGACATTTTCCAGTGATTCTTTCCCAGGAAGGAATTCCCATTTCACAGACTCCCAATGTATACCCTCATAGTGTCCAGAAGTGCTTTCCAAAGTATTCTGGTGATTCTTAATTTTAAACTCCATTATTTTAAGTGGTCACCAATTTCTCCCAATCAGAGTGTGTACTTTGAATGTCATCAAGCTTTCTCTGGTCACTGTCTTTGAACTATCTACCAACATAAATTAGGGTAAACTCTGACTATGTCACTCACAGAGATAAGCTTAGTAAATCTGGGTTTTTCCTATTTAAAAAAATTGCTAATACTGCTCTAAATATACAATCACTGCCAACAGTAACACACATAGCAGCCAGCTTCCATCTGCATTGAGATTTCCCAGACAAGCTGTATAATATCACTCCAGAAACTACTAAGCCTTGGAAATAATCAGAAGATTGGTGGTGGTGAGACAATCCAGAAACAATGGATGAAGTTAATCAGGGAGGCCAATGAAATAAATACTAGCACAAAACTGAGGAAGAAGTAACTGCTAGGAGCAGAAGAAACATACTAGGAGCAGACACTGGCCTTTCACCTCAATGTTCTTCATATTCTGCATATCATTCATATATAATATTCCCATTCTGGCATTCTAGGAAGAGCATATAGGAAAACTTGTATGAAGTAATGCTAAAAACATAACATTAAATTTCTCCTAAGATTAGGCTGATTTTCCAAATGGAGAAAGGAGAAGAAAGAATACTAATACCCTTCTGTCCATCCTACCTGCCAATTGCAGAGAATAATTTCCTTTCCTTGTGCAGACAAGCTATATAAGAAATAAACAACAACAAGTTTCACATTTCACATTCAAAGATGCAGATCTTGGGAGCTGAACTCAGCAAAACTCACTCTGGAAACAAGACACACATTTTTAACACCATGAGTAATTAACCAGTGGGATTTCTTGCCCTGGAATATGCTGGGACCCTTGGAGCTTTTAAATCACGTCAGGGTGTCTATAAAAAGATGCTCTCTGCTTCAGTTGCAAGATACTGAACTCAGTGTAGAAATTGGCCCTGCTATGAAGAAGGTTGGACTAGATGGTCCCAAGGGCTTTGGTGATTAGGAAATACACTCAGGAACACATCCAAGTGTACCCAATTTGCACAAATACTGGTAATGCACACAATTTATGAATTCACTTTTGCTGGGAACGTCAAGCATTCAAATTTAGAGTTAGCTGTCTGTGGTTGCACTAGTCATACTGTAGGACAGAAGGTATGCAAGAGGAAGAAAGTGTGGCTTCAAGTGCAACCAAACCAAAATTCCAATTAAATGTGAATCCCGCATTTGCACATTTTTGTTTATGTATTCATTTTTTTAAATCACTTCTTTTTAATAGCCTGGAAATGAAGAACTATATTCCAGTAAAAATAATACAGTGACCAGCTACAGCTAGAGAATGAAAGGGTATCATCTCAGAAAAGCACTGCTTAACCCTGTATTCACCAACACCAAGCTGTTGAGACTCCCAAGCACCACAGTCTGCATTTCTTCTGAGACATCTATGTGTCTTCATAGTTTAATTTGTATCATCCACAGTAAACCTGAGCACTATTACAGTTCCACCAGTCTTAGCGCCCTGCAAAGCAAAATCCTTGTCCCAGAGTGTAAAGAGAAAAACTCCATTTTACTCTCATCAGCCATTGCCAGTAAGAAATTTCAGACCCCACTGATGGAGCTTTCCCTTGGAGCACTGGTCATCAAGACCAGGCAGCAGGAATGCAGTGAAGCAGTTTTCACAGCTCATGCCTTGTTGGTTTGCATAAAAGTTTGGCTTTTATCCAAAGAGCTAGAATCCATGGCAGCTTCTCAATCCTAGGAATCATATATTTGAATGCTGAATGCCCTGCTGCCTCCAATTAATTCAGAAAGTTCTTTATGGCATTTTATGCCAGCAAATTTATCAATTCAGCCTGCTGACTATGTGAGTCTTTTTTTCTAAGTACTCTGCACTGAATATCTGTAGGCAAGTAAAAGATGCCATTCATGAAAGCACAGGACTTTTCCTGAGAATTTCAGTGGCAAAGTCTCTTTCTTGGCTGCTTCGTGGCACTGACACTTAGGACATCTTTCTAGTGGTACTATAGAAGTTATTGGTCATAGTCCATCATGAATTTGCTTAACTTTATCCAGCTATTCATTTGAATATTGTCATTCATTTGTCAGATGAATTTTGCCAATCAGACTATCTAGATGGAATGTTTTAGTCAGAACGTTGCCCTAAATTGCACCTTGTTTACAATTTTATCAGGAGAAAAAAAAAGGAAGGAAACATTCAAGCCATGAAAGCCAGTGGTTTTACCTTACTCCTCAATTAGTCCATTTATTTCAGTGAAGCTCCACAATCTTCCACAAGAGCTGACTATGTCTCCCAGTATATTTTTACTGCCAGGAATAGTCCTTGTGAAATTGAGAGTGCTCTGGGCTGCCACTGAAGCAAGGTACCATGGTGATCTCTGAGAAACCAGACCTCTTAGGTGAGATGTCAGACTGAGGTCCCCAGAATTACATTTCCAGACAGTAAGACTAAACTGAACTAGCTGGGGATACCACGGTCCTCCTGTAGCTGTGAGATAGTTGTTCATCATTTTGCAATACAAACTCTGCTCTAGTGTTTCTACATTTTTGATTTTGAGAATTGAGAAGCCTGGAGCTCAGTGCTTTTTCAAAACGTAATGCATGCCAGATGCGTATTTGTCCACCGCACGGTTATGTAAGAGCAGCTCAGCAAGTCTCTTTGCTTCTCCCTTCCCATGGCACAGCAGACATGATTTAAATCCCAGCCTGCAATGTTTGCTGCGTGCTGACATCTTTCCACTTGACAGGTTTGAGATGTCATAGGCCACAGGACCGCAGATAGGCAGCTAGCAATCAGTGCTGCAAGATTTCCTAGTCTATAGCTAGATATTAAATTGCTATAACAAAACCAGACTCCAAACCAACTTTCCTTAAAGCATAATTCCTGCATCCTGAAAACTGCAGGTTAAGATTTGGTCAGAACTGATCCCCCCACCAAAAAATTCAGCAGAATTTTAAGAATTATTGAAGAATTTTAAGAATCTCAAGAATTTTAAGAATTATTATACTGTCAGTAAACAAAAGAGAAGAAGAGACACAGATCCTTTGATTTTACTGATTTCTTTTCTTTTGCTCTCTTGTCCCCCATTTATATGAGTTTTGAAATCTAGATGATCAAAACAATATGTATTGTAGCACTACAGGAAAAAGAAAGCCCTTCACTCTCAGTTGTTCAGGCCCACACACTACTGCTGAGGTACCATTTTGATGTCCTGTTCTGGCAACTGTGTAATTATATCTCAAGTAGCATAATTAGATTCACTGTGCACACACTCACTGAAAGAGAGATGAACAACTGCAGTGGCTTTCAAGATAAGATTTTTATATTGATGCTCTTTCTGCTGCTATACGAAAATTCTTGTAGTGAAGTCAGTGAATCACAGTAATATGTAAGTGTTGACAGCTATTTATGTTAGGTCGTTTTGAATTTGTAAACAGAATATGACAGAACTAAAGCAAACACCAAGAGGTTATTTTGCACTCTGCTGAACTACACAAAGCGATATAAAGACATTTCAGAGAAGATTTACAGAGCTGGAGAAAAAGGCTGCACTGTAGGATGAAAATTCAAGGTTGTCTTGGAGGAAAAGCCTTCACCTGGGAAAGTTCATCCTTGTAACATCATGCTGGTTCACATGAGCTTTCCATTTGTCTAAAGCATTTGTACGATTCCCAAAGCAGGCGCGCTCAGCGTGTGCACGTGGGCAGAGGGTGCAGTGCCAAGGCACAGCTCTGTATGAGCTGCACACGCTGCTCAGCACCCAGCACACACACACACACAAGCCCAAAGGTGTGCAAGGTCTGCCACAGCCACAGAAAGGATCTAGCCCACAGAGCATTTCATCAGCCAGCCACATCCTCCTCCATCATTTCTTTTTTAGATTTATGGGAGTCCCCAGGATCCACATGTAGCAACACTCATTCATTCTTCATACTGCTCTTTCCCTTAACCTCCCACTCTCATGCCACTAGAAATCACCAAAGAGAGAAAAATACAGCAGGACCTGGGTAACCTGGGTATAAGAATGTGAAAAGCTTGCTTGCTGAAGCTATAGACAAAATAGATTTAGAGTTAAAATTCACAAGAAATCTCTGCTCTGCGTCCCAGATCCAGTTTTCAAAGAATTTACTGGAAGGTATGCAAGATTTGGGGTGTTTGTTTACTTGTTATTTGTTTCTCTTGCCTTACCTTGCCACATTTCTATCTCAGAACACATGTCAAGGCAAAGGAACAGAGTACTTTCACTCAATCAAAGCCAATTCCCATTTTGATAGTGCAAAGACCTAAAGTGTGACTCAGGCTGACCCAAGGTATGCTCAGACTAATCTTGTGATGTCATTAAGCAATAGAGATGATGGGCATAAACAGATTAACATGAGAACTAACCAGTCTGGCAGGCAGCACAGATGTCTACACTGCCTCAGCTCTCTATGTAATTGCACCATGTGCCTTTCCATTTCCAAGAGCTTTTGCTCACTTGATTCTTAAAATAAAATAATATGGAACCAGTAGGAAGGGGCAGTGATCACATAAGTTCTAACAGGTGAAAAAACACATTGTTTTTGTTACACATTTATGCGGTATTCTGATTTACTTAGGGTAGTATAAATCATGAGTAACTCAGCCACTCAGCCAGCATTGAGTTCTCAAAAGTGAGATACTTTGTGTTTTCTCACCTCAGAGGGGGTCACAGTATTTTGTGTGAATATCTCCTGTCACTTCTGCCCTCCCCCCAAGAAAGCACATTTCCTGCTAGCTATAGAAGAATGCTTGAAAGTGCAAGTGCTCTGGGTTAAGAACTTCCAAATGTATTACTGCTTAAAGCATTATAATTTTCAAGCCAATTTCATGATTTTGAGCACTCAGGGTTGGCAACAGTAAGCAAGTCAAAATAAATGAGGTGTAAATGCTAAGTAAGGACAAAGAAATACACACTGCATGAACAGCATCATATATGAATCTCTTGTCCACAGTTCTATTGGCTGACCTCTAGATAATATCTGGAATGCCGCTTACTGAACGTTGCTTCAGTAACCACTGTCTTGCTGCCAAAACCAATATTCCTGATTTTGGTAACACGGCCTGTTATGATACATGTTATTTAGAGGTGAACTGATCATAAAGAACCTGATGAAAACTGGAAATATCGAGAGAACAGACAATATTTTCAGGAAAGAATTATAAGACATGGAAAATTTTACTTATTTGGGCAGCTGAGCACAGCAGATGGCAAGATCTTCAGGGAAATAAACACAAAGTTTGGAAAAGCAAGAATGTGTTGTAGCAGTTGCCAGTGATCTCATGCAGCAGGAAAATCAGTCAAAAATTAAATAGACACTCAGTAGCACCAGTGTTTTGTCAACATTTAGTAAAAAATGGGGACTTGGCAGCCAGAAAGGGTAGGACAGAGGAGGCTGACTGGCTTTGAGGGCCAGTGTTTGCAAAAATAATTGTCAGGATCAGATGGTATTATAAATTTACCAATCAGGAGGTTTCAATGGAGATTCACCACTGTAAATCACAGTGTGTCCAGCTATGAAACTAAATTAATCATAGAACTGTTAAGGTTGGAAAATACATCCAAAATCATGGACTCCAACCTCTGACCAACGCTGCCATCCCAACTAAACCATGGAATAAGTTCTATGCCCAATTGTCTCTTCAACACCTCCAGGGATGGTGACTCCACCACCGCTTCCCCAGACAGCCTGTTCCAATGCCTGAGCACCCTTTCAGTGAAAAAATTATTCCTGATGTCCAACCTGAACCTCCCCTGGTGCACTTGGAGGCCACTTCCTCTCGTCCTGTCACTGGTTGCCTGGGAGAAGATGCTGACTCCCACCTGGCTACACCCTCCTGTCAGGGACTTGTAGAGAGAAATGTGAACCTGCTGCAGCCCCCTCCCAGGACAGTGACTGTCAAGTGACGAAACAAACCATGAGCAAGACCTGGATGTGTGACATGGTAAAGCAAATAATATTGTCCCAAGGACACATTTTTATCAATTAATGTGGTTCTTAAATATTCTAATTGGTTATTTAAGAATACGGTCTCTAAATAAATGATTAAGTTTAGAAATACAACTACTGAGTGCTCATAAATCCAAGTTATTCCATACAAGGCCCATATCCATCTCTTTCGGATAAAGACAGCACAATATCTCACCTATGATTCATCCTTTCTCCATTCATTGCTGCTCAAACTTCACATTCCACATATATGGGATAAATAAGAAAGGAAAAATTTGGCCTATTATCTCAGACTGAATTAGCAAGTGATTTCATTTTAAAACAAGAAATTTTAGATGGCCAGAATTATCATTGTTCCACTTGTGTTTGACATTTAAGTCTTTACTCAACGTCTCTTTGTACATGGGAGTCTTTCTTAGACTTAATTTTAAATTACTACCAGCTATCCAGGTGCCAAAACTTGAAAAAAGGATAGCTATGGATGCAAGGAAAAGTCACAATGTGAAAAATTATACATGCTTTCTGTATATTAATGCTTGAAGTGTCACCATTGTGGAACTGAGCTGATCATTATATGCAACCATACAACTTTTATAATATCTGCCTCATGATCAAGTACCAGTGTGAAAAGACTGGGTATAAAAACAAATTGGACAAAGCCTTTCTCATGTATCTCATGTCCCAGGGTATGATACTTATGCCTGCCTGTATATGCTTGTTGCAGCTGAGATGAATGAAGTTCTCTTCATGGTAAAATTAACTCAGTTGCTTTTTTTTTAATTAGAATTTACACATGCAGTAGCAATTCTGCACTAATGAGGTGGGTAAATTCCTTCTTGTCTACTGATGTCAGAGGTTTTTCCTGAAAGGGGAAAGGATTCCATGCAGCATTTGAAAAGAGCTGAGTCATGCAAAATTATTCGTGATACATGCACACATATGGATATCTTAGGCTTAGATCTAAGTACAACAGGACCGTGACCAAACAATAGAAATTCATAAGCTTTAGCAGGAGTTGTGGACAGTTTGTGGTATTTTTGTAATTTACATCAACTTTCAGTCTTGTGTTAGGTGTCCCAGAAATGTAACATTGCAGAAAATAATCCCTTTATTTTTGACCATTTTTTATTCATTGTATGTTCCAGCAGTTTAGAAAATTTCACTAGAGTCTTAGACTTCCAAGTACTTCAAAAAATTAAGGCATGCCATCTACTCCAAAGCTTTGAGCCATTTGAATAATCAAGACATATTGTTGTTTGTCTAATCTAGAATTTTGCTACTAATACAGACAAAAAAATTATACAATGGTAAATTTCTGAGAAATATCTCCAGAAAAAAATTCCTCCAAAAATGTAGTAATTTGAAATTTATTGGTTCTCTGAAACTTGAGTTGATTATGTACTTCCTGTGCTTTTAATCTTACAACTCTGAATATATTTGGTTTTGAAGTATTTTTAAATATTCTGTTTTGTTCCCAGATAAAGAGACTGACCCTGAATGTAGCTTCCACTGTTGAGACCAATCATCTAAATACTTGCATGGAAAGAGCAATCTTTCCATCAGCTCTGCATTTACAATTGTTCAGTTGCAATGAACCTTGATCATCTCCAGGCCAAATGCCTTATCTGAATGCAATTAACATTTCTTTGTGTTTTTTTTAAATTTTTTTCTCAGTAAAAGAGCATTTCTTAGCCTCTCCCCAAGTTCTGTATAGTATGCAGAATGTTTTCTAGAAAAAGCTTCTCTACCCACTTCTTACTCAGCAGATTCAAATCTCCTTCAGAAATTATTTGTAATAATCCAATCAACCACCTGCCTTGGCTCACTGATGTCTATTACCAGACATATAAGAACTCCCAAACCTGTGAAAGATTTATTCCTCAGCCAGTGTGTCTACAAACTTAGTACACCTGTGGAACTGAATATATGTTAAAGTCTTTCCTATCAGGATGTGAAACAACCTGAGCAGATTCCAAGGCAAAAAAAACCAGATTCTTCCTCCCACTGATTCAATGGGAGGGACTTGGAGACACTCCCCATCTCTTCTGCGCATTCCAAACCTTGCAGCATAAGACCTATGAGTCACTGAGCAGGGATCTCATCTTTATGTTCGTCTTAGTGGCAAAAAAATAACTTTCATTCTTTATAAACAGATTAGTAAATACCTATAAACATATGCACATGCATAATTCTGGCATATAAAATAGGAGGTAAATAAATAACCTGTGCTGTCAAATGTATGGGAAGTAAATCTGAAGTGTTTCAGGTATGTCTATTTTCCTAGCTTGGTGAGAATTTTCTTTGCATTTAGCAACAATTTTATAGTTTTTAATCATGTCACAATTTTCTTGAAGATTAGTACCTTATTTAAAAGGAAATCACTTTTACAGATCAATGGTTTTCTAGTCAAATATCATGATTCAGTTGGGACAGAGAGAATATACGCAGTGTGGAGAGATTATGTAATCTTAACAATTAAATTCACCATTACTTAACATTTGAACTCCTAGGAATACAGATTTGTTCTTCTCTGGTTTGCAATCAAAATAAACACATACATGAGTAAGTTTGTAGCCACCCCCTCCTTCCCCTTCAAACTTTTAATTAAATATCCATGTAATGTTTTTGATGAAAGACACATCAAAATATAATATTTTAACAAAGCAGTTCTACATAATTTCCTTTCCCAAATCTACATAAAGGCCCAGATTCATGGGTCTACTGAGAGGGAGGTTTGTAGCAGAAGGTCTGCACTTTCCCTTGGCTCCTGAGGGAAAATGCAGTTCATGTTGACGGCAGTGTAAGCCAACCATGGCAGGAAGCAAATGTACCTTTTCAATGCGAATGTCAAAATTACTTCTCATTTTCAGCCAAGAATGTCAAACATAACTTCTGAAAATAAATACATTTACAATTCAGGCAGTTTTGCTTTCATATTCTCTATCAAAAAAAGTATTATATTTGTTTGTACTTAGATTTCATCTTAAATTTATTTGTGGGTGTATAAAAAAGGTGGAGTTTTCACATCTGCAACCCATTTGAATTTACAATAAAAGACAGCTTATATTTTTTAAATTATTCACAGAATCATTAAGGTTGGATAAGACCGAGATTATCAAATCCTACCTTTGACTGAATAACACCATGACCACTAAACCATATTGCAAAGTGCCATATTTACTCATTTTTTGAACACTTCCAGCGATGGTGAATCCACAACTTCCCTGAGGAGCCTGTTCCAACGCTTACCACTCTTTCAGTGACCCACGGGTTCTGTCTAACTAAAGAGGTTGAAACCGAAACTGCTGCTAGCAGTTGATACTCCTGGCAGCCATGAGAGCATACTTATAAAGAATTCAACTTTTTTTTGTAAACCTGTGTAAGTTACTCATTTTTCCCTGGGTCATATCTGAAACAAAAATTCATAGCTGTGTTTCCCAATTCAAAGCTATTCTAGAAAAAAGGAGATTCAGAGAAAACATTTTTACAAAAAAAATTAAAGAAATTGCTAATTAATTCATTGAATATGTTGACATGCCTGGCAGGCTGTTTCACAAAGTAGGGATGCAAACACCATGACTGTGTTGTTTAAAGGTCCTTTCTTCACAGAAAAATGTACCATTAAAATACAAAGACATAACACAATCCCAAATCAACTCAGCTGATAAATATTAGCCTACTCCCTTGCCTTCATGTAGAAAACAGGCAAACCTTGGCTTGCTTTGCTTCATGGTTATCTAGAGATAGCCACAAATCTCTCTGGACTGTTCCTTCACCATTTCAGCTATTTGGTTTAGGCAGAAACTGGATAAAATCCAAATACCATACGTGCAAACATGTGCTGGACAACTAATTTGACCAATAAAGAACAAGTTTTAGTGGCAAGACTAAAGATAAACGTTGGATCAATAGAATAGGAATTCTTTTGCAGTGTCTATTTATAAATACATCCATATCACAGCAAAGCAGTTACACAATTTCTATTTCTCCAATATACATTCACATGCTGGTGACTATTTAATGAAAATAGAATGATAAGAAGAATTATCGCCCACTGGTTGCTTCCAGTTTAAGCTTGGGGAGGAGGGTGTATAAGCCTTCACTTTCACATTCTGTTCCTTCAGCTAAACATACAAGGCTTGGTCTGTAGATCTGTATCATGTTAAATATATATATAGCTTGTGAGGTGGCCATAGTGCTGGGATGTGCAAATCCAGCTTTGAAGTCTACACCTCTTCCTGTTTATAAATAGAGTCCTGAATGTTAAATACTGCTCTGAAGCAGATGGTACCTTACAAAATAAGCCATTAAATAGCTTTAATTTTACTGTATCCATTATTGTACCTGCAGGTAGAAAATGCTTGCAAATTTATGTGGATGAATGTGCAAATTATGTCTCTTCCTCACACTTTCAATAAGTCCCTAATGTTGCAAAATCAGTGTTTTCCTTAGCATAAAAAACCTCCTCACTCTATTAGGAAGAGAATATGCCCTTTATGCCTCAAACAGAGATAGCCAGGGGCATACCTGCCATGGTTTCTGTGGCAGGGGACAGACCCAGGACAAAGCTGTGCTCTCTGCCCCAGCTGGGCACAGGTTCTGCAGCCCCACAGTCCTGATGCAGTCCTGAGCTGCCCTGCACTATTTGTATGGCCAAAATTGATTTTACTATTAAGACTTAAACCAGCAAAAGCTACTGGGATGCAATCAGCACGTATCTGAAGAGATTCTTATGCATCAGCTGCAAACTGATAGAAGAAGAAACAGTTCAGTTCAGTAGAAACACTACAAGACTGCTAAAATAACTGTGTTTAATGGGGCATGGCAAAGTTAATTCTCAAGCCCAGAGGCTCCTTATTAGCTGGAGACTGGAAAGGCAAAGGGGCAGAGAGGTGTACAGCCTTCTGAAGCTACACCTGACAAAACTGCAAAAGTGACAGCAAAGTCTCTGGAACCAAACTGACAGCCACAAGCTCTGGGAATCAAACCACAGGGGGTTGTTAATGGTGCTTGGTCCCCAGTGAGCTATTGTAAATGAAGATGATGACTGCCAAGCACACTGTCCCATTAAAAAACGCAGAGCACCAGAGACAGTATTTCTAGACCAGACAGACTGGATCCCAAGAAGCTACAGTGCTGATTTACTTGTGAAGAGAGCTGGGTAAAACTATGTACTACAATAAGAGTTTAACACCAACTGGAATAATCTTGGGAAGCTAAATTCCTTTTCTTTCCCTGAGAGATTCCACGGTATGATTGTTTTGTTCTCACTCAAAGTCTGTTTGATATATTCCACTTTCTCTCCTAGGAAATAACATTCTATTTGTGCTGTTCCTTTCCCATATATTCAAGAATTTCTGGTTTTATGCACTCAGTTAAGCTGACAGTGGTTTCTGGCACCTTCTGTGCTGCAGGTACAATTTGTTCAGTACTGTGTCGTCCTCAGACATCACTGAGCAACACAGTAATGCTGTGATGCCTGAATGTGTCACAGGCATGACTGACAATCCCAACCTCCCCATAAAAGCATAAGTCTAAACTTCAAGTTGATAATGCACTTTTAACAGAAGAATATATTTCCTTTGGAGTAAACCATGAAAACTTTCTTAGTTTGAAGATTTCAAACTACTTTTAATTGCTAATTAAACGCTTGTCCCCATTAGCCTCCTCATAGTTTCAGCAACATAATTATATCCCCATCTCTCACAGCAGTGCTCATTTGTGAAAGCCTTGCATAAAAAATGTCAACTGCATAATCAGAAAATAAAAAACATCCCATGATAATTGAGGTGACTAGCACTGGTAACAAATATAAAAGCACAGTGAAGGTGAGTGATTCCCAAGAAGACCATATTTTTTTAGTGGGACTACCTGGGTACGCATTACAATTAATGGAAAAAAAAAAATCAGGGGAAACTGAGACTAGGTCATGAATAATTGTTTAACCAAAACAGAGCTAATTAATTAATGTAAAAGAACTGATTGACCTGGAAAAGACTATGCAGACAGTAATTGCTACAGAAGCTCTGTAAACTGGAGGATATTTTGGAGTTATAGTAGGTGTGGGATGTGTAAAGATAGAATTGCTTCTACTTTATTGGGAGGATGAGCAATGCACTAAAATTGCACAGGGATGTGCTGATAAGGTTCTTAAAATCAGACCTTTGTTCCATTATTATCAAAAACAGTCAGCAGAGAACATAGTTCTGGAAAACTGCATTTCAACATCAGAGAACAGGCCTTGCTTTGAGATGCTTCATTTTCAGTCAGACATTGAAAATGCTACATCACCAGAGTTACTCCTAATTGCATTGGATTATAACAATAGATGACTTTGTGCATTTTAATTGACCATAACAATCATTAACTAGATTTGTAGTAGTTAGTGTTTTCCATGAAATGAAGATGATCAGGTCACTAATGAAGGGTTTGCCATAAGTTGCAGCTGGGATTTTATTTGCTGTATCAGAACATTCATGTTCTCACCATATGTATTTTCCCTTACTCTAGTGACTCTGGCCACTCTGCCAAGTGAGTATTGCTTTAAATGGACTGAAGTTAGAAAAGGACTTAAACTCTTTTTTGGTTTGAATTCTTTAAAAAACAAGCTTCTAACCTCAAAATTTTACTGCAATTATTAAAAATATTACTGTTCATTGGGTTAAATGCTGCAAGTTTCACCATATCAGAGCAATGAGGTGACAGCAGGACATTCTCTGCAGGGTGCAGGAGGGATTACGTTGATTACAGTCCGAGGAACAACCAAATCAATCCCTCTGTCACTTTTGGTACTAATTACTTAGCACTGTTCTAGTTTCCCTAAGAATTCATACAGACAAATAATAATGTAAAATTCTCAGTCCAGCAGGGAAAGGTTCCCTCATAGGAAATCTGTGGATTCATAACAATGATTTACCATTATATAAATCTAGGGATTTATAAATTTAAAATGTAATTGCCAATCTGGAGAAAACCACCAAACAAATGGCATGCCATTCCACATCAGAGCAGCACAAGGAACACTGGTGGTTTATTCACATGGCTACAGCATCACAGTACCTTGTTGCATAGAGAGACTGCTCTGAAATTCTGGTGGACAAAAAGCCTTGTCAATGCTGTGCAACATGACCTTCAACTTTGAACAGTCTTAGAGAAGTTTGCTTACAATTGTGTTTGCAATCAAAGCAAATAAAGAATTGTGCTGGGCTTATAATCCCTTGCCTCTGGCCTTAATTAATCTATAGTGTATAGTTACCAATCACAACATTGATTTTCTCCCATGGAATTCTAGTATAATGTATCTTCAGACTCTCAGGCACAGTTTCAGCTAGAATTCCACTCTGGTCTGTTCACTGGCATGCTGTTGAAATCAGGAAATATAAACCTAAGCTTGAAGAAATACAATGGTGACAGAAATGTAGTAAAAAATTTGTATACTAAAAACCCCCTTATATACAGGGTATGTAAATTGGGCAACAAATGAGTTATAGTCGCTTGTATCCATTTAATTCTTAATGGCCATGAAAAATTGATGCAAGTACATATATTCATCATTTTCTGGGTCCATGTTAAATCTTGAAGCTAGAGGAATGTGTACCTAATAAAGTTATCCAGAGTTGCTTTTGGAGTTTCAAGGAAGGTCATTAAAATGTACAATGCTAAGGAACTAACTTTCACATTTAAGCATGTATACTTCTAAAAATCGACCTTCCAGGAAGTAATTACTTAAATATATTCTGTACGTCCTGCACCCAATATTTAGCTTGTAACATACATTTTAATAGTTGGTTAGCATTTAATTTTCTGTACCTAAATTAAAAAGCAGGAAGCAGAAGCCTTACAAATGAAAAAATGTGTCCCTTCAGTTTTTGTACCACTGCTCATTCTAAAGCCCACTACCTACTACTAGCTACTACCAATCATTAAATACCTACCTCAGTTCATTTTTAAAGAGTTTGCTAAGCAGCAAATGGACTTGACCTTAAAAGTGGGGAAAATATGCTGCATCCACTCTAGCAACATTGTTGTAGCACTAGAAATTGTATCCATTCCTAGTGGTTCGCCATCACAGAAGGAATTCTGAAGTTCTTCGTGGATTAGAAGTGATGACAAAACTACTCCAGTTTATTGTAAAACTTTAATTATCATGGTGCCCACAGAAAAGTTGGTATTTAATCCTAATTTAGGGGAGCATTTGTAATCTGAGTCAGGGTTGCTCGCACACATCTCAATTTCTGAGAAGGCTTCCTTTAGAACTGCAAGTATCTGACAGTTGCTTAAGGAAAGAGTGACTTTGGCAGGACAGTCCCTCCAGCTCAACAAATGCCAGTGTGGAGGCAAAATGAGAATCCAGGTGTTGGCATGAATAAGTCCCATCAGATGGTAAAAGCCAAGAAAATGCCATGAAAAATTGACAGTTTTTAAATGTTATGAACAGCTTACATTATGGAAAACCACAAAGTTCAGGAAAAAGGGACATAAAGGCTGCTCCACTATTTACTCTTTGCCAGTGGCCATTAGCACTTATCTAAGGAAGAAATGTGAGACAAACAGCAATTCTTTCAAATATTCAACCACTTTCCTAACCATATTCCTAACTACCTTCCCAAGCTGAAAACTGCACATGAAAAAACACCTTTTAATAGCCACTGACTGACCTGTCTTCCACAGAAATACAAGTCATTACTTTGGCATTCTTAGTTCTTTGTCTTCATAATGCCATGGATTAACACTGTGCTGCATGAAATAACACTGAGCTGCCTGCACAACTCCCTCCTTTTTGTTTATTTTGAAGTCACATCATAGCATGAGTGTTGAAGAAGCCTTAAACTGTAAGAAATAGTGAGTAATCACTGCCTACATGCTTTCTCTGAACCATCTATCATTTTACAGGCCTGTGTCATACCTCCCTTAGTCACCTCTTTTTCATAATAAAGGCAACCGTGCCACAACTGTTAATGAGGTTGATTTTCCCCTTCTCCCCCTGCAGGTCAATATATTTCCAACTGAAAGAAAATTTCCAACAGAATAGAGATAATGCTTGTAAATGCAAGCCAGACTGCCGCCCTACCCAGCTCCTTGCAAAATAACATGATACTTCTCTGCTATCTTCCAGATAAATCATAACTTCATAACACTCCCTAAATAACCTCATTAATCCTTTAGATATGGGAACTGCAGCAAGATGTGTCTGTCTTTTCATCAAGGCCTAGAAAAGTCAAAGAAGATTGTGTGTGATTCCTGTGTGAGCCAGGTGTGCACAATCTCATTTTACAGCAGGGCAGTAATTACAGAAGAATCTGTGATCAAGGAATTCGTCTTGTAAAGCATCTTAGTGCACTGGTTTGTCTCATGGTCTGCAGGCATCAAAGAGCAGTCAGCCATTGCATTTGGGAGAAGGATGACTGCTAAATTTTAACACTGAATTTATATAACTAAAGCAATAGTAGTTAATGTTTCTATATATATTTCAAGAGAGATTGTAAAATACTGCTACAAAGAGCTCCGTACCCCAGAGTTGCCTAACTCCTACTAGAGCCAGCAAGATCTATGCAGCAAAACCACCATCACAGCAAGGAAAGATGTACATGAACACTTTTAAAATCTTTATCCTCAGGCCATTTTAACCTCTCAGTAATAGGAGATAATAATTGTCATCATTTCTTAATTACATTCTGGAACTTCACTCAGTCCCTGATTCTTAACATCTCTGCCTCCCTCTTCTTTCTAATTTGATGGTACCTTGGCCCAGAAATGTCAGCCTTTGTATAAACAGACTAACATCTCCATCTCTCTTATTGGAACCAGAGTATTTCCTGGCCTCCAGGTGCACGAGGGCCAAGAGTGCATGTTGAGACTCACATCCTCTTCCCAGCCCTTTGCACCCTGACTCCCTGCAGAGCAAACTTAGTGCAATTGGCAGGCAGGGGCTGAAAGGAGCTTGGGGACAGAGGCAGGACTACAAGGTCTGTCATGGGAGCTGCCCTGCTCCAACACAGCCAGAGACAGGCAGTGCTAGCAGAACTGAAAGGATGTGGTCAAATCTTGAGAGATACTGAGCTGGATTTTGCCCTCTCCAAATTGGGAATAATTATTTTCCTTTTTATTTCTTGGAAGATGCACAAGTACATTGAATAGCAATGTAACATAAGGCATCTTCTAATTTTTTTGGTTGTTCCCTTGTCTTATAAAAAATGTTAAATCCTTTGGGACAATTTCTTGCAATGTTATAGACTCAGATTCCATGATCAGCTGACAAAAGGTTACGTAAAAAATTGCATGATTCTATGCTTTGTTAATAAGCAATAATAAATGAACATTATTTATTTTTATATTCTTTAGAATTTAAGCTTATACATTGCTTAAACCTAAGAGCAGTACTAATGGTGTTTTCATGCCTCACCAGTATTCCAGAGTACACTGGAATTCCTATTCTACTTCCTAAAACCATTCTAAGATCTTGATGTGAACATTTTGTTGAAAACAATAATTAGCAAACCAAATGTTGATGTGACAAGAGTGGAACTTTGGTTCTGCAGATCAGACTTAGAGTGGTACATTTTCAGTCAGGCATTCTCAAAAGGTGAGTACTGGAAGTATTTTACCTGGGTTTCTAATGTTTCCTGTGTAAATACTGAATGTTATGGATAGGAAGAGCTCAGCAAAGAGCTCCAGGGAACAGAGCCCCACTGCATTTTTTCACAATAGGTTTAGCATCTAAGTTCTTAGAAGAATGTGACACTTTTCCAGAGAAAACACACACAAGTGAGTTGTTGAGAGTGACGAGATGAAAAACATTAGAAATTTTATTTGAAAATTTAAACTAATTGGTTCGTTTTATCAATGTTTTCTGCTCAATCAATGCATTGTATCATCAGGCTGGGCATCAGAATGGACTTGAGTGTAGCATTGATCCATATTTTTCTGGTGGTTTACACTGTTGTAATCCAGATGGGTAGCTAGGGGAGTAATTTTCCAATCAAATCTCTGCTGAATTTGGTTCTGTGCCAGAACAAATCAGGCTACACTTTCAAACATCCAGTTGGTTTATTATGAGGAAAAAATAATTCTGCCAGGGAAATCAAAATTAACGCCTTTTGACATTGTGCACACCATTCTAAGTCTTGGAATAAGAGTTGTGCCTGTGCATGGGCACTCACTGCCTCTTGTATTGATGGGGCAAGTACATTTCATTAGGTTTTTGAATTTTATTAACTAGTGAAGTACCTTAGAGTTCTTTGGGATGCCTGAGACTGTAGCAAAGCGCTGGCAGCTTAATCAGGTGTCATGTTACAGGTCTTTGCTAAGTCTATCATAAAAACGTGCCCATAAAAACACTGGATCATACTATGTAGGAGATTTCTTATAATCACCTTTATGCCTAATTTTAAATTGCATTCCCATTTTCATTGAAGTCAAAAGGTTTCACTGTATTTTATATGATAGGCCTGAAGTCTGTAAGCAGATTTTTCTCCTATGCTTGTAAGAGGCGCATTAGGCCAATTTTGTACTGAAAATGTGTGTTTCCTCTGAATGTTACTGAAAGATTTAACCATGCATGATTTGAACAGTGAAGCAGAAAAACTGTGTGACTATTCTAGGGATATTTCAACATAAATAGGCAATACACAATAGCAGTATGAGTGAGGTTATTTATAGATGGATGTTGTGATATGTAGATAGGCTGTGATGAGACAGTAATAGAACAAATTCTCAGTTCAACATATTTGATAAAATTGTTCATACTCTCTATTTTCAATGGAAAACTTTCCACTCCTTTTTTGGAGCATTTCTTTACTGTATTTTCTTTTGTATTAGCATGATTTGTATGTACTGATTAGTATGATTAGTATGTATTGTACTTAGTTGTTTTTAAATGCACAAAAATAGAGAGTTTTATTAGATTAGATAGATTTTTTTTTTCCTGCATAGAGTGTCCTCTGTTTCCAAACCTGTGACTTTTGTTTTCAGTTTTTTGGGTTTTTTTGTTGTTTGAGTTTTTTTGTGCTTTTTTGTTTGTTTGTTTGTTTGGGGGTTTTTGGTTTTGTTTTTGTTTTGGGGGTTTTTGTTTGTTTGGTTTGGTTTTGGTTTTGTGGGGGTTTTTGTTTGTTTGGTTTGGTTTTGGTGTTTTTGTTGTTTTCATTTTTTTTTTCCCCAGAAGGATGGAGATTTCCAAACAGAAACTTATGGGGACAGAAAGAAACCTTTCCATGTCACAGCACCGATATAGCCCTGCATTCCATTTTTTTTAGCATTCACTCATAGACTTGCTCCTCTGACAACCTTTAATTTTTCTGATTGCAATACCTCTAAATATGAACATTGAAAACATAAGTAAAAGGTGTCCAGCATATAAAGGTTGGCTTAAAAACATGATAATTCTTGAACTTTGGAGGGTTTTTTTAATATTTGTTTTGGACCTAAAACCTTTGAGGTATATGGTTTTTTACAATCATAATGAGGAGAAACATGACTTCATTTTCATAAATAAAAAATGAGACTTTCAGTTAATTATACAGCTACACAGATGCAACAGGCTTGTAGGTGAAATGAAGGCTTCGGGGAAAGGAAGTGAAAAAAAAAGGTGTGTGTTATGATGACTGGATTGTTTCTGAGAGCTGCAAAGCAGGGGAGGGGAGAGACAAGGAGGGGTGATGGGGGAAGAAGAAATAAGAAAGGGAAAATTCATAACAGGGCATTGAAGACTAATGAGTAGAAATATATAAGATGTGTGTTTTCATATTCTGAGTTGTTGATACATTTCAGTGATGACAGAGTTATTGATGGCACCTCCAGATTTTTGGCACTATTGGCAGTGAGGGTGTTTTCCTAAATTTTTATCCTATTTTGCTAAATATTATTCTTGTTATTCAAGTGAGCAAGTCCAGCCTTTTTAAAATGTAAGCTGGATAAAGGACTCACTTGGAGTTTTTTGTGAATCTCTGTGAGAAGCAGCTGTACTTAGCTACTCTGGGGTATTTTGATAGCATACAAGCAAGATGGCACATTAGTTCTAGTAGTGTTAGATGATCCTTGCTAAGAAAAGTTCCATATGACAAAAATGAAACCATGAACTTTTTTTAACAACGTGACACAATTCTTCAAGTTGTAGAAATATTTCTGTTCTGTGGCTTTGAGTTTTATTTTTTCCCCTTCTGTTTGTTTAGTCCTAGATTATTTTTATGCTAGGAAACCACAGAAGGCTACGTGGAATCTGTTGCATTGGTGGTGTCTGGGCTAAAAGCATTCATCTATAAATATCAGAGGATTATGGGTTATAGTAGGCAAGTTTCAGTGCTGCTTAAAGTTAAATAAACATTTTGCATTTATTTACTAAAATAACATAACAAACAAGACCATATCATCTTCCTTGAACTTACAGTCAACTAACGCTAAACTTTATATACATATGTAACAGTTTGGGTTAGATCTCTAAGATCATATACTTTGTATAGTGCTGGAATTGGGTTGTATTTAATTCCATGTAATTTTTAGAGCTAAACATAGAGATTTTAGAAGAAGTTGGTTTGAAAGTACTGGAGAATGACGTTGTCTGGTGGGCACAACACCAGCTGCACAGACAACATCTGTGGAAGATCCATGGCCAGACTAAGACTGAAAGTTTGCTGAAGCTGACAATAAGGCACCCACATTAGCAGTGCTAATGGGTTTTATGTCTGCAGTTTTCTGTGGAAGTTCGCTCATTTTCTAACATTTCCTTAAAAGCCAAAACAAATTAATACATGGAGCAGGTTTCTGGTATTTTCTTCCCAGTCTCCTTATCATTACTCACTGTCTGCATTTTTCTCAGACTTGTTAAAAGGCTGACTGCAGAGTCCTCAAAGGTAAACCCAGCATGGTTTCCACATGTCAAGAAAGTTAGAGGAGCCCTCCTCCACAGACAGGGAGTGGGGTGAGCTTCCATGGCAGATTGAATCCAATGCACACAAATTACCTCAAGATTTCTGCAGCAGCAGCAGCGCCTGTTTTGGCTTTTCCCCGCACTGACCTTTGCAGAACCTTCTTCTGCTCTGTGCAGGCAGAAGTCACCTGATGAACTTCCCCTAAAATTACACTCAGGTTTCCTTCACAATGTAGAAGTTAAAAGCCTGTTTTTATTTAAAAGCCTGGTTTTATTTATAGCAAGTGTTCACAAAGATTATACATTAGCTCAGTAAAGCTCATCCAGGCACATTCAGCTCACATATGCAAGAAGAAAAATGTAAGCACAGTGGTTTTGCTGTGGATGTGGAAAGGGAGAATGACATTCATTGTTAATGAACATTTATCTTAAAAGACATCTGGCATCAAAATGACAAATTGGACATAGAAAAGGAGGGTGGTTGCTCCTAATGCTTCCTCAGTCTGCATGGGCCTCTATCATATTATCATTTCTCTCATTTATTGAAAAACAACAACTACATTGGCTCTTTAAAATATTTCCCCAAAGACTATCTTTGCAAAAGTCAAGAGTAAACTCAATATTTAAATCTTTTGGATGTGGTGAGAATGTTATCATATGGAAACTAGAAACCAAAATGCTTATGGAGTGACCAATGGAAGGATGAAATGAAATTCTAAAATCCCTAAGTCCATGGGAAATACAATTTTCTCTGGATCTTTCAGGTTATTTACAATGAAATTTCCCCAGAATTTTTGCCAATTTCTGTGATAAAAGCTAAAGAATGGTTTTTTGCTTCTCTCTTCCTCTCCAAAGGGCTTCATTCCAGAAATTCTCTTACCAGCTTCACCCATTGACTCTCTTCCTATTAGAAAGAGAAATAGAAAATTGAAATTGCTTATACAACCATAACCCTACATGATTATGATCTATATCTCTTTCTCTTTTTAATTATTTCCCACCTGATCCATTTATTTGAATTAATTTCAACTCCTGAATATTATCCACTTAGGAAATTCAACCTGTTATTTTGGTTTTCATTTCAGCCTAATGCTCCAAACTTAGTATTAGTCATTTTGCTGCAGGGATTAGATGTCCTATTACATCTCCATGGTATTTTTGGACTCTTTTTCTTAGACCACCACCTCAGCTTAGTTTAAGTGCAGTGGAGTACTGGACTTCCTATTTATACTCCAGATGCATCAGATTAATTTTGTGGGTACTTCCCAGATAACACAAGGTTAACATTTCCCAAATATTACCAAAGCTAGAATGCCTCTACAGAAAACAATAGAGGCAAAGTTAAAAGTAAGATTCTGGAACTTGTTTAAAACCACACACATACACTCATATATCCCTTGCTGACATATGTGTGTATGCACTACAAAATGAGTAATTTCAGTGTTTTTCATTTATATGTCTTGTCTGATGTCATATGCCTCATAATTTGCTGTGTTATACTTCACAATTTGTCTTATGTTTGTGAAGATGCCACATTGTGGAAGGTGTAAAAAAGTAATTAAGGCAAAAGGGCTCCAAAAAAATGGTGAATCAACCAACAAACAAAAATAAACCAGCCAACTGAACCAAAAATCTACTTTATTCCATCTTTGTTTACTTTCCCACTGCCTTCTTTCAAACCACAGGCTGTGCTCCAGCTCTGAGAATGTTTCCAAAACTCTGAATTCTCAAAGCATGAGCACGATTTGAAGCGGACTGGTACGTGGGGGTAATCCATAGCCCATCTCCAAGGCGAAGCAGCAGAACACAGTGGTGCACAGCATGGCTTTGTTATCCTTGGCTCCAAGTGTGCCACGTTTACCTGCTAACAGCTTCTGACTTTGCATCAGCATTACTGCCCTGCAAGCTTGTGCGTACGAGATGCACGTGCAGGAACAGATGTGGGACTCAAATGAGAGACGGATGCTCAGCTGGGACGGGAAGGCCGCCCCACACAGCCACAGGATGCATCCAGCAGCATGATCCCTGCACGGGAGGCACATGGAATGTTCACCTCTGGCACACCTGGCCAGCTGCCCCCTGTGTGGTGGGATGAACGCAGCTCCAGCACACGTTCCTCACTGTCTGCTTTCAAGATCGACCTTTCACATTATTGCAATTCATTGCTTGATGTTGAGACCATATTTTTGGGCACCCGATACATATTTGTCATCAGGCTTTTTAATAGGAAAAGATGAATCATCAGACCCTAAAACAACTGTTTCTTTAAAACATGCCCAAACTGGGTTCTTCTGTGTTGGTGGCTGGCTTGCATTTGCAAAAGCCTGTGACTCCCTCCCTCATTTTATGAGCAAAGCACACAGCACTGGGTAGCAATGGTTCAGGCTCATTGAGAGCTTTCAGGATAGATAGATTTCTAACTTCTCTGTCAAAAAGCATCAATATGTGCAACATAATGGGTATATAATGAGGAGAACCTAGTAGGAGCAGAAAGCTTGTATAACCCCTTCATTTAGCATTCCTGCTGCAGTTATGGGCTGACTATCTCCAGTTGTGATACTGACAATTTAAGGAGGATAATGCAAATGATGCAAAAAAATTTAGAGAAGAGCCATGAGAATTCTTAAAGGATTACTAAATGTCCTGCATTGGTGAACAACTAAAACCTTGTGTATTTGGCTTACAGTGGAAAAGGTTAAGAAGCAATATAACCTCTTTCTGTGAGTAATAACATGAGGAGTAAAAGGCCATTTGGATTAGTAGACACAAATGTAACAGGAGAAAAGGGGCAGATGGACTGGTCTAGATGGGAAATGAAGTTGTCTTTCTGCAGGTGATGATAGCTAAGAACGAGAACAAATTGTCAAGGGCTGTAGTGAATTCTCCATGTCTGGTAGTTCTTGAAGAAGGAGCTGAAGAGAAGTGTTTTGGAGGGAAGATGAGCTGGGATCTCTGTGACAGCTTATAAAAATATTGTAATCTATGAAATGCTATATTTACTCTAAAGAATCAACTAGATCTTTGTATGACTTTTTGTCTAGATGCCTTCTGTGAGTCAGGTCCTGGTAACTCACAGGTTTCCTGCCTTTACATGATGTTGCAACATTCAAGAAAAGCGAGCATTGCTGTAGAGACGTCTGAATATTTTTCACATTATTTATTTAGGTCAATAAATCAGGCCAATGATCACAGGTCCCATTTTTATTGAAGTGTTTCCCAATGGCTGTATGTATGCACACAGCATTAGCATGTGTAAGTCTATCTCAGTAGTTAAATAAAATCCCAAATTTTAACAAGTGCTTCTTGAAGCATCTGTATTTCAGTATATACTTTATATATAAGACAAGATAATTAAGAGTAACATCATCATTGTCAAAAAGATAATGCAGAAGGACAGCAGGCCCCTGAAGTAGAGGAGCACCTCTGGTTTTGTTTTTCAGTTTGCCCTTTTCAAAAAGAAGAAATTTAGTAATTTCTGCATGGCTATGTAGGATGGCTATCCTAGCATTGCTGAGGTTTTTGCTATGTGATGCCTTCCTAGAACTGCTTAATGACTGATAAAATTAGTTTTTATAGCTTTTAGTTCCATGATTATTGCATCAAGCCATTTATTGATAGAAGGTTCTCAAAGTGAGTTTATAGTCCAATTTAGCAATGCTGTATCTGAATATATCTTCAAATCAAAATGTACTGCAGTATTTTGGTTAGTGCTATTAACCCATTTTCTAAGGACATTGGACATCTGAAGAGTCAAGAAGCATTTCTTGTGGTCAGAAATGTCTACAAGAAAAAGAAGTATCTCAGCATAAGACGTGTAACTGAGGAGAAGAAAGGTTTTTCTCTCAGCCCCTTCTTTCTCCAAAAGTGTGAAAATACAGCAGAGGGAATGCAGTCCTCTGCAAATGATTTAATGGGCTCACAAGCAGAACAGCAAAAGAATTATCTCAAAATAGCTTTTGAATGCACTTGCCATTGCTGTCCTCATTTTGACACCAAGACACTGAACATCTGAAGTCTGTTCCTTACTTCAAGCTATTTGAATTTTGTATGTGCACTGCTGTAGTAGCGTCCTTAATAAAAAGAAAACTCTTCATAAAAGGCATTAAAGCCCCAAAGAAAGCAGCAGCAGTGAGCACTGGCTTCATTCTGTCCCAGGAAACAGCTGGTAGCTGCCTTTTAGTGAGAGCTGCCAAGGCTGATTGCCACATCCAACAATGGGGATGCAGCAGGCAGAGACCAACAGGGTATGGGGATTTCCAACAGGATGGGGCTGAAGTTCAGCTGTATAGCAGTGATCCAAACATACAAAGCAGCTCCAATTTGAGTGTTTCAGTTGAAGTTAAAAGGCAGATTAGAGCCCTGCTGGAGCCCAGTTTGAAATTCCAAAGAGTTGAAAGGCATTTCAGTGTGGTGTTCATTTTCTTTGCAACAATAATGTAGTTACTAATCTTCTCTATTACCTTACAAAATGTGTCTACTTCCACTCAAAAGGATATAGTGGAGGATCATGTTACCCCTTATGGCTAGCTGATATAAAAGAATCTACTGGACACCTGCAGGTATTAGAAAGCTCTTACTTACTGGAAAGTGAGCTGTAATCAACTCTTTTATGCTAGCTAGCAACTATTTAGTTTGTGGAGAGATTGTTTAAACACTTTAAACCTTTTCTCCTCAGTACACATTAAAATGTTGATGCTATTATCAGCTAATATCTGTTTTTTTCTGTATTGAGCGTTCCCTCATATTTCACAAAATGAAAAAGTTTTACACACTTGGTTGTGTTGATTTGATCCACCTAAACTTCTGAAAATCTGCTCAAGCTTCCTCTGGAGTTCAAGATTGATTATATTTTATCATGGCAAATCTCATCCAGCTCTTTCCCTAGCCAGACAGAAATTATTTTCCAAGGAAATAAAGTGAGTGAGACACGGTTCTTCAGGTCCAGCTGCCACAATAGCTGGTGGGGTAGGTTCTTGGCAATGAATCAAGTAGCAGAGTTCTTGTAAAAGAATATTCAGAGGGAATATAAGGTAATTTTATACTACCTGAACTTTGTCTTGGGGACACAGAATACAACAGAATCCTAGCAGAACAGAACAAGTCGAATTCCTTAAAAACAACAAACATCTCAGTACTAAATTACCTATTGCTCTTTACTTGCTCTTTTGTTGACCAAATTTTCTACAGATATTTCTGTCCATCTGTACACCTATCTCAGTATAAATGATCTTTGAAACAGGCTCAACTCATGAGTATGGGCACATGAACCATCTCAGAAACACATTACAGGGCCATGGCAGGAAACACTGTACACTTGCTCTCCTTGGACTGCCTTGCATGCTTCATGGAATTTTGTCCAAGGTTCAGGCACATGTGAAAACCACATGCAATTGTGTCACCATGTCAGTTCACACAAGCTCTTCTTTCTACACAGAACGAATCCCACACACTATATATTCATACTCAATTGCACAGATCCCAAAAACTATGCATAATAAGTTGTATGTACACTTCTGTGCAGGAATTTCATAAAATTGCAGCATGTACTGCCATCTGTTAAGATTTATCCATGGTTTCTACTGGCAGTCAACCTTTATTTTCAGAGATAATAACTTTCTAGGCACAAACCAGTTTCTAAGGTCAGGACTGAGTAAACTTGAAATCACTGAACATAAAATTCTTTGCTAAAGAAAAATGTACCTTAATCAGATGTTGAAAAAGAATGAAGAAAGGCTTTCAAAGGAACCAAAGTAGGTTACTTTGATTTAAAGAATAAATCATTCCATTTATGTGAGGAAATAAATGTCAAATTTTCATTTCTCTAGTAGTCTTTTCCCTGCATACAAATCAGTAGCAACTGAAATTACTAAAACTTTCATGTCCAAAATACAACACTCTTTTCATCATTAAGCTGGACTTCTCAGACCTGGTCCAATTCTGAACCAGACAATGATGATAAAAACAACAGTCTTGCTTAATATCATGAGGAATTTTAATTTGGGGAGGAAACAAACCCCAACAACCCCCACAAAAAAATCTAACGGGCATCTTATCACATATTATGAAGAATATATACATCAAGAATTAAACAAGGAAGATCATTCCCCCTCATTTTAAAAATGAGGTATAAATACATTCTATATAACATACACATGTTGTCCATAGTCTGGGAATCAAGACAGAGTAAGCAACCAAAAAATCCCCAAACAAGCCTAGTCAACATAAGATATTCTAAAAAACATTGGCTTCTCAAGGAGGACCTTGTTTTTTATTATTATTATTTCAATAATAAGCTTTCTTCTGGTACTCATTTTCATGTCTCCTATTTGAAGCTATCTTCTTTTTTTTTCTACTGGATTTAAAGCATTGCCTTCTTTAGCAAAGGATTTATGCTAAGAGCTAGGTGAAATATGTGTTTACTCCAAAGAGAAAAAATAGATACTCTAGGGTTTTATTAGAACCATAGAATCCATAAAGATATCTTAAGAGAGCAACTTTTGACTCATTAAAAGTCAAAAGTATAATAGGATGAAGAGAAATCCTAATTTAGATGTGGTAGGTTAATTGTAAATGCTACCAACAAATGTTTCAGAGGAAGGTTAATTGAATCATTGCTTAAGATCCTCAGAGAGTTTGTATCTGCAAGAAGACATTTTGTTACAGAGATGGATCTAACAAGGGAGACAAATTCCTCTAATCTAGTTACTGAGGGGTAAACCAGAAGAAAACACAGGCAAATGTTTGATGATCTCTGCTGTAGTCATGTTTTGTCAAGGACTAAGGGGCATCACAAATTATACTCTGGCTTCCTGTTAAAATGGTGTTGGACTCAGTGACTATGAAACTTTTTAAAAGAATCAAACCTAAGAATCTTGAATTCTTTTCATGGCAAGTGGGAGACTTTCTGTTTATGACAGCACACTAAGAGTGTCTGGGACTTCATGGAGCACTTAATGAAAAATGAGGTTTAAACTCCATTTCCAGAAGGAGAGGCTGGAAGGACAGCCTAAAGCATCTGAAAAAAATTTTTTGCATGGAATGGTCCACAGAGTTGTGTGTAATGGAATGGAGACAGTATGTGGTGCAAAGACTCTTCAATCAATGTCTCCTAGAACTGCTGTTTGACCAGAAGGGAGTACAAATCAGATAAGGATAGGCTCCTGATACTGAGATGCAAAATATTTTTGGAAGCTGAATTGATTGAAAAAGGTTCCACATGGAAAATCCCAGGTGATGAGAGCAGTGGGTCCGCTCATATATGTTCTCATATAAATATCATAATGAAAACATTAGTACAGATTCTGATGTGGAGGAGGGGTGAATTATTCAGGGTTTAAATCCTTCTGCAGAAGCCAGGCTGAGAGGGATGATTATTCCAAAAGTAATCTGGTAGTGGCTGCATTTGTATATTAAGATTCTGGTTCAACATAATTACAAATTTCAAGTTTGTTTTCAAAAGTTGACTGTCTCTCTCTTGCTGTTGAACTTTCTCAGTATTTTCCTTTCTTAGTATTTGGGAACTTAGTATTTGGGTACTGTTAAGGATTTTCTTACAAAGACAAAAGGGAGAATGAACATTCAGCCCACACTCTCCATCATCTGTCCCTGTTGTCTCTGTGCTATTATGTTTTATTATATTTGTCTACCCACTCGTACAAAGTTCTACTTAGGTCTCTTATACAAAACTGGTTGGGGAAAAAAGGTGCAAAAGGAATGATGGGGAGGACACTGAGTTTTCTTTCTGTTTTGTTTTTTTCTGGTGGCTAGAAAGCCAGGGTAAGAATTGAGTATGTTGAAAGTCATCCAAATTTTTTTATTGATGGGAATGCTTCTTGTCTCGGAAAGAATTTGCTTTTTCATCACAGAAGACATGAGGCTAAGGAAGAGAGGATGGGAGCCATTAAACTGAATTCTAGTTCTAGAAAACAGCATCTCAATACAGAGTGTCTAAAAGAAAATAATATATATGTGTGTGTGTGTGTGTGCGCGCACATATATATTAATGTCTTCTTCCTACTGTCTTTGCTTTAGCTCTACCTGAAACATCATATGAAAAATATAAGTCACAAAGATCCTTTCCCAATGGAACATGCAAGCAGAAGTATGCAAAAGGAAGCAGGAACTCAGGGTCCCCACCCCACTGCCTGCAGTTTTCTTGTTGCAAAAGGATGTGGCTCCTTCCACATGCCACAGCAACCACCCCACACAACCAGCACTACAGAACACCAACACTCCTGTGCCCTGCCCAGTACTCAGCCTCCCCTAAGGGCTGCCCAAACATTGCTCAAGTCCTGCACAGCACACACAAGACTGGTTTGGAAGCTCATCTTCACAAACAAAACAAACAAAAAATTACAGAGATTTGCAAGCACTGTAGCTGTATGGCACGTTAGCAATAAAAGTTCTGACTGACTCACAAACCAATTTAATCAGTAAATAGCTGCTGGGAGTTCTTTCCACAGATAAGTACTGCTATCTTTTTCATGCACATACACAGTGCAATATTCCAGCCCATTTTTTCTTATTTAAATCATTTACCTTTTCCCAGCACATTGCAAATCTTGTTTCCATTTTCTATCCATGAATTTCACAGCAGATTGGAGAATCAGGGCAGCCATATCTGATACACAAACCTTGTATATCTTCCAAAATGGCTGATCAAACTTGATCCACAACAATTTCAAAGAGCAGAAGGTATCATTAAACCATACATTAGTTTTTTATAGTATGTACAGATGTTAAGAATACCTGGAATTATGTACTCTGAATTGTGAGGTAGTTTCTGATGAACAAACACTGAATACAGATGTGATATATTGTCCCTCTAATCTACTTACAAGAAAAGTACGGATATCTGTTTGAATAAATCTCACTTTTCTTCTAACTTTTTTTTCTACTGCTAGAGAAGTTAGAAGCTTCTTTTTAATTTGTCTCTCAAATATGAACTTCGTTTATTAGGGACAGAAGTAAATTTAGTGTTACAGAGATTATGTTTAGCTTCGCAATTCTTGTATTAATTCATTCTTAAAACTAATCACATGGTCACATAGTTTGATTTTCTGAAGAAGCTTGATCTCCTATTAGCATGTACAGTAACTTCATGAGTTTAGCCTGAAGCTAAACTGTTGCCTTGGTAGCAAAAGATAAAGTAGAGACACACTCTAGGTCAGAAGAACTAAAGCACTTGGTGCTGCATCCTGTGTACTTCAGTTTTGTTGTTAAATGTTAATATGTACAGTCCAAATCAGATAATAACAAATGCCCACCACCACACATTTAGGCATTTGAACTTAATATCTACACCTCAAGAAGATGCAAACTGCTAGCAGAAACCTTACCATGAAAACCAGAATATATGTAATAGCCAGGAAAGATGAGATCAAATACCCACATGGAATAAAAGGACAACTTAGAACCTAATGCAACTTCTGAGTGTTTGTAGTTAAAATCAGATTAAAACACTGTTACAAATGCACAGCTTCTGTACCTGCAGCGAAGGACAATGTCTGTGGGTGACCTCTGCTAAGAACACCAACTTGTGCCTGAATGGTGAGGTACAGGACCACTCTTCATGGTCTCAGTTAATGTACAGTTGGCAGACACAGTATTACTGTTATGTAAAATAATATGCCTCATGTATTTCACTGTGCCATGTCACCAAAGAGCCCAACTCAGGGTAATAGTGGCATGATTTCCTACTGCATGCCCCGTATGAGTGGCATTGAAGGTGTTACTGAACTGCAAAGAATAAAAGCACATGCACACATATTATCACAGCCATCCTGTTTATACTACTTGTGCTTCAGCTATTTTGTTCCTTTTATTTTTATTCAATGTCAGTGAATTAAATAGTTGCATTTCTGTATGGTTAGTGCAGTGTATTAATTTATGTTCAGCTCACCTTTCCATCTTTGAACAAATACACAGTGACCCAAACATCCACATTTACACAAGATTTTTAAGAGAACAGAGTATGATACACAATCCTGAAAGCATTCATTCAATACATAAGAAAGCTTTTCATTTAATCTACTTTGGGGGCAGAGGGAGAGAGAGACACCATGTGCCTCTCCATACAGTGAATTAAATTGCTTTTCATTGACTTAGGTTACTCTGGGCACTGCTCATTCTAATGCAGCCTTATTAAATTCAGGGAAGGCTGCTACAGTGAAGTCTGGGGTAAATGAAACACTGTTCAAATGCTACACTTCAGATACCTATTTCAGATGCTGTCTTTGAAGAATGACATATAACAGAAACAGTGTTTAACTTGCTTTAGGAATGCATCTTTAAGAAGTCTTCTGCTGTCTAATTACAGTAAGCCAAGTATGTTTAAGCTAGAAAGTTAATTAATATTTCAAGCATACACTACACCATGACTACTGCATACTTCTTGACATTCCTATAAAACCTGGTGCTCTTGGGAAACTGATGGCTCACAGGATTGTTAATGAGTGAGAGACCCTTTGCCTCTTGATCACTGGTTTGAATTCTGTTTAATCTGAAAGCAGCAAATAACTATCAGTGGCTGATGATGTTTATGAATTAATTTGATAGCTAGTCTTAGTTTAGATGGAAGCAGGAAAACATCCCAATTTAAAAAATCTTTGCTTATCTTCGCTTACCTTCCCCTGCTTGTGAAATCATCTCTGATGTGTCTGGATCAGCATGGCACAGAAAACTACAGACTCCTCCAAGAAACTGGATAGACAAAATGCCAGTGGCCATCCAGCTTTATCACAGCTTGCCCAGGTGACAAAGTGACTATGTCACTCACTGGGTACGCAAAAGGTGCAATTCAGAACTGCACATTATTACTGAATATAAGTCAGATCAGAAACTCTCCCTTCTTCCTGAAGACATTCCTGAGTGCTGTGAAAAAACATTCTCCTTTAGGAATGAGTACCACCAAGTTACATGATTTGCTTTAAAGGTTGTGCTTCCAGAAGGGTGCTTCTGGAAAACACGAAGGTATTTTCACCTCACTACCCAACTTGCTTTGAAGTTTTGGTGAAGTTTTCACCTTACTACACAACTTGGTGAAGTTTTCCTCTAAAACATGGGTTTTGGTAGAGCTGGTTATAAAATCCCTGTTTTTACAATTTGGTAGATTGTCCAGGCAGGGCCCCCACAGTGGTCTCTTTCCTTGGCATATGGGATTAGGGACAAATCATCCTGGACATGTAACAGAGGTGGGATTCCTCTTACCTGACGGGCCAATGCAAAGACTCTGTTTCTCCTTCTCTTTCTCCTCTTTGCTTTTCATGCTGGACCTGTGTTAATTTAACAAAAAATTAATTAATTAATTAATTACCTAGGAAGAATAGACTGAATCAGACAAGGTAATACCAAATGATTCCGACTGTCCTTCTAATGCAGATCATTCTACTGCTCACCCTTCGGCCTGGTTAAAGCCCTTTCCTACTGTGTTGAGTGAATACATTCTTGTCACATCCAAGACAATGAGCATTATTTAATGAAAAAGCAGTATCTCTGGGTAAAAAAGACTGAACTTTGACTGGAAATAAATAGACTGGTCCATCTGTTGGTACCTACCTCTTTCATTCTGAAAGAGAGACTTTCTTGGGCTGCATCTGAAGTGATGTCTGGATATGTACCATGATGTTCTTGGGTATCCTGTGATCATCCAAACTAGAGGCAAGCTCAGACAGACCAGGATTTCTATCCATTACATATGCCAAGATTCCCACCCAGTAGAAATCAAGGCATCAAAAAGTGGAAAACTTAAAGCATGTTGAGTCTTCCCCAACATGAAGCTGAGATATGGCTAAGTACATTTCACCAACTACACAGATATATATAGTCTCCAAAAATGAACAGCAAGTAATTTTTTTATATCTTTTTCTGTTAACCTGGTAGAGTTTTAAGCATTGGGGAGGAAATTCTGACTCCTCTAGAGACTATGATGAACCTTCCACTGACTTAAGCAAGAGTAGTACGTTAATTTGGTAACAGTATAGTTTAGCTTCTCACTCTTCTAGAAGTTCTTCCTGGTTTGTCTCTGATCTACATGGAGGACACAGTTAACACCACCCACAGCTCTGCAGTCCCCAGATCAAAATATTTTGCTTCTGTTTTCTGACATTATCTTACTGTAGTTAAGTCTAGCAGCTGCCTGCTCAGAGAGACAGAATAAGTGTGATAGAATGTAAAACATTGCTAAGGCTTATATGACAACTTTGGTGATATTTACTGGTTCTCACCTTTTCTTAATTGCAGGATTAGTAGAAAGAATCATTCCTCACCTAATTTTCCTGCCCCTTCATTTGCCATATGCAACTAGTTACAAAAATCTGCTCATTAACTGCAGCCCAGCATCAAGACTGGTTCCACAGGGATCTTAGACTAATATTAATGACTATTTTTAATTAATTTGATATGGGATGGAAACTGTTGAGCAGAAATTCCAGATGCTCCGAGTAGGGAAGGGTTGGCAAATTAATTAAGTATAAGATTAAAGTGTATCACAGTGAATGAATGAGAGAACCAGACACAATCAGTGGGGCAAAATATGGGTTTTAGCTGACATCCCAATAGGACGTGGAGTATTCCAGCCTACTTGGTGACTCCTATTCCTCAGGTATGGTTTGTAAGAAACCAGGAAAAAGCCAGGGGTATTAGGGAGGCTTCATGATCATTATATGCTGCCAAAAAATGTTTCTGAATAAGACATATGATATTGTTATGCCTGTATCAGTGGGACAAATGTTTATATTACTGTTTATATTGTTGAATTGTTAGCATGCTGACTGGTTTGAATTTGGTTCACAGGAATTAATGCTTCCCCAGACAATTACACGGCACGGCTCAGCACTAGGACGAGGTCCATTTTCTGTAAGTAAGAAGGACAGATTATACCAGGAGCAGACCTTAGTTATATAGTTATAAGATCTGCCAGAGCCCAGGCCATGGCTTTATAACATTTATTAGCATAAGGAGATGCAGCCCATATGTTTGCATTGTGGCACGCCTTTGGAAGCAAACTGCATATGCAACAAATCTACCCATATCCCCTCTCTGTAAAATAAAATTGTTGTGTCTTGGAAGGAGGAACAGATATTGTAGCAAAATACTGACAAAATAAGTCAGACCATACAGATAACAGCCTCACTGTATGTGTCATAAGAGCTGCAGAAACCAGCTCTGAAGAAACACATTAGTGCATGAAGCAGGGTGGATGTTTCCCAGACAGAGATGTCTTTGCACATTTAATGATTCCTTCTGAACATGTATTTGTAGCTTCAACAATAATGATAGAGCTGTTTCTAAAGTCTCAGCCAAAAACACCGTATTGCTAAGGTGTGTCATTGCCAGTCATGACTGGGCATATGTGAAGCACCACAGTGAAAAATGTGGGCAGTCCCTGGTTTAGGTGTAAATGGCCAGAGTCTAGTGCCCACTGTGCTGTTCCCAGTGAAGGAACAGGCCTCCCTCCTTCCTGCCCCATCTCCACAAAGACAGAATACTTACCTTGCTGTCCAAGCCGTTGACCTTCAGGTCTTTCTTAAGGCTCAGTTGTTTTGCCTGGTCTCTGAAAGATGAGAGAGACAGTTCATGTTGAGTTTACAAGTTTCTGGTTGTAAGGCATGCATTATTTTGATGCTAGCTCCTTTTGTAATGTATAGGATGCCTAAACCATGCAATGGGCAACGGTTTACATTTCTTTTTTATGCTAGAATGTTTAAAAGGGTTTCTTTCCTGTCAAATTTAGCTATCCTTTCAAAAGCGCAAACGCTTCTTGATAGGACAGTAGACACTCTTGTAAGAAACTCCAAATCATTTCCTTCGCCCACTCCCCATTTTAGATCATCTTTCACATGGGAACAGCTTCCCTCCTCCTCACCCACCTCCTCCTCCAAAAAAATTTCTGACATCTGTTCCTTTACCTCTCTTGCAGCCACTGTTCCCTCATCATTTGCCTTTTATTTTATGGGATCCACTTGTGCACTTCAACTCCATGCTCTTTGGGGTATAATCTTTTATATGTGGTGCACTTCTAACCCTTTGAACAGTATCTTGAATATTACAGACATTTACAGCACAATATAAATGATAATGTAGACAGACTGGAAAGGCAATTCCCTAGTTAACACCTCCCACATGTAGTGATTAAGTACTAGGCTCAGAAGAGGCTCAAAAGCGTGCAGCAAACCCAGTGCAGATACATTTCTAGAAAGAGACTGCAAATTCCTAACTCCAGATGGTCTGCAGTTGGTGAATAATTACATGGATTGTTTGGTGCTTCACTAATCAATCATGACAGCAACAAGGAGAAAAAGCATGTCTGGGTAAAGGAAAATGTCCTTTGGAAAAATCCCAAGTTATCATTTTGTGCATTTGATCTGCTCATCAAATATTGTCTTTTTTCCCTTTTGTGGTATTATGCTGTTTTAATTTTTCAAGAATAAATCCAGAAAAAGCAGTTGTTGGTAGTTTTTTCACCTATAAAATACACAAGAGAGAAGTCTGAACAGCATCAACATGACTGCTGCGTTGTATTTCAAAGACTGAAAAATCATAAATGGGAGAGGAAGGGGAAGAGAATTAATATCCTGCATTATATTCTGGAGACCATGAAGCCTTCTCCAATTATTTCTGTAAATCTGTACATGAAACCTGCAATTTAGCATGCAGAAAACAAGGTCTGTGAGAATTCCCATATCCAGATTTCTTTCTCACAGCATGAAAGCAGTTTGATTTTTAAAAATAAGCAATGAACATCAGCCCTGATGGATGGAACATCAGATGGACTCAGTTGGTTAGAGCAGGGGGCTAATAGTGCCAAGGTGATGGGTTCCATCCCCACAGGGCCATTCACTCAAGAGTTGGATTTGATGATCCTTGTGGGTCCCTTCTAACTATTCTGTGCAAAAATTCTGTGATTCTGTGAAAATGGGATCAGTGGCAACTGAAACACGTAGAACCAAGTCCAACACTGCCTTGACTACATACTACTCAGTTTAATTTGATCTCTCTCTGCATCAAAAAAAGAGAAGGAGCAAAATGAAATGCATAAAACAAATGGTGGATGAAGATACTGAAGGACCCAGAAGTAGAACAGATGATTTGGGGGTTTACTTTGAGGGGAGGGTGAGCAGGGAAAAAAGTTCTACAAGAGCCAGTTTATCCTATTGAATATGTGAGTTCAGATATCTTTGTGAACTTATGGATAGTATTTAAGCCTGTAAGAAATGAAATGCATGGCAGTAGACACAAAAAAAGTAATGAGCATGATAAACTGTGTGACTGTAGCTCAAAGTTTGGACATAAGAGCAACAGAGCACAGAGACGTGCTATATTTCAATCCTAGATTTTCCATCAAAAGCAAAACTAGAGTTTTTTTAACTAGTTTGTTGGGTTGTTTGGGGGTTTTAAAATTATTGTGGTCATGGCTCAGAAAAATACAAGTGGACAATAAAAAAGGCTGTGAAAGCAATGAGGTAAAGAGAACAGAATAACTGGATTTCAGAGACCTAAAAGTACATAAGATTTATCCATGTTAAGGCAAACTATTGTTTGCCTCCTACTCCATTAGAGTAATGTAGCACATAACTAACCTGATCTTCTCAGGGAGAACAGTTGCCAAAAGGTGGATACTGCACCTGATGACATTAATACTTCCTTCTAGTACTAGTTTAAGTAATTTGGAAGAAGATCTATATAAATTATGTGCAGACACTGCTTGTGGCAGTGCTTTAGCTGATGTTTTAGAAGATAGACCTGGAACACAGGCTAAGCTATCAAAGTATTGATCCACGTACAATGGGAAGAAAATTGGGTGAAGAATAAGCTTTTATCTGCTTTTTTTCCTTCACTGTCTTGGATTTAAAAATAAGCTTTTTTGGAAGAGATCTTCAAGATCATTTGCCCAACCATCAACACAGCACCCACATAATCACCCCTAACCTATATCCCCAAGTGCCACATCCACACATCTCTTAACACTTTCAAGGATGGTGACTCCTTGGGAAACTTATTCCAATGCCTAACCACAATTTCAGTGGAAAATTTTTTGTAGTATCTAATCTGAACCTCCTCTGGCACAATGAGACTGTTTCCTCTCATCCTTTCACTTGAGACATAGCAGAAGAGACTGACCCTACCTGGACACAACCTCCTTTTAGGTTGCTGTACAGAGCAATGAGATCCCCCTGAGCCTCCTTTTCTCCATACTAAACGATCCCAGCTCACTCAGCCATTCCTATTTTCACCAGTTGAACCTTGTACTTTAACAAATGTTTCTAAGATTTCTCATGTTTTTTTCTGTGAGAAGATACAGCTGAATTGGAATTCTGCCTCCACTTCCTTTTGAATACCTTTGTGGTTGGATGTAAAAGTTTCCAGATAACTGAACCTAATCTATTTCTTCTGCAGGTAATCACTGGGTAAGATTTGCTTGCATCCTCTCTCTGGTCAGCATAGAGATATTTCATTCCCTCCCACATTAATGTCCTTAATGTGGTTTCCACTGGTGGGTTTCACTTCACTAATTCCAGCATTTGCTGCTGATTACCGAGTACTGGAGCTTGCCTTCTTATCTCATGGGCACATCTGACTTGTTTCCTGGGGTGGGATGGGGGTGGGGTGGGTGGCAGGGAGTGGGACATGACGTTCCTTTTTAGTTTGCAAATTCTTTCAGAGCTTCTCTCAGAGAAAATCCTCTATACACTTTGAAAAAGTCTGGGCAGCATATGTTACTGTTCACATGCTGTCTTATGAAATGGTTGCTTGCTGCTGTTCACAGATGTTCAGAGCACAGCCCTGACTTACCAGGATGTGTTTACTGGTAGCTTGTACTTGGCAGTTTTATTTCATAGCCCATTTGGGTTAACTGACTGCTCCCTCATGCCAATGCAACCAACCTCTTTTGGACAGACATCACATAGATTTTTTTGTGTCTGCAATGGGCTGCTGAAAATCCATATTTTGACATTCTAGAAGCCAAAAACTGCTCTTCTGACTCAGTGTGCTCTTTGTTGCATATTGATCTTTGAGCATTGCTTGGCTCTTACTCATTGTGCCATTGCCATCTATACAAATGTCTTGGACTTTTAGCTTAGGTGTTAAATGAAGAAGGAATGAACATGCAGGCAAGAAAGTTCAACCAGATGCCCCTTTCATTCAGTAAACAAAGATGAGTAGTCATTTTCCATTACTTCTTTTGGCAAGCCAAACATCTGACAGCCAAACTTCCACATTTAGGTCCCCAGTTGCAAGGGTGATAGCTTTGCTTCGTTTTTAATTAATGTCCCTTCAAGCTGTTGATAGAATTCATCAACTGCATCTTTGTCATCTGCTATCGTAGGAGTGTTAATCTGTATGATTGACATCATGACTGGATTTGCAAGAAAAAGAACTGTAATGATTTTATTGCTGATTGGATTACATCCAAGCATATACTTTGATCTCCTCTTGGATGTGACAAACACAGTGCAAGTTTTTTTCTCATTTTTCTGAGCTTAAGCAGCAGCCCAAGTAGCTGTTCATCATCCTAGAATGGCACCTATTATTCCACTGCAGCACTGATTCTATATTTACCTACTTCAGATTTTTCCAATTCTTTTGTCACGATAATGTGCCTTTTTCCCCCCATGCATTTCATGTTCTTACATTTACATAACACTTGGTATGCAGAATAATCTTCAGGCATTAACTTCCTAGAGTTTTGGTAGAGCCAAAAACACTCCCTATGACCAAAGACTCCACATGAACCTCTTCTGAGCCATAGTGTCTTGCCTTCCATCATAGGAGGAAGGCAAGAGGATGAATCTGCTGTCCATTGCTTAGCCATGCTCTTTTTCTAACCCAGCAACCTCCCCACTTGTCATCTACCTAATCAGCACACCTCCTGAACTTTTTCAATCTACCTGTACCATGGTCAGCCTTTGGAGGTTGCCTACTCTGCTCACTCCTGTTTGCTTCCTTTACTAGCCTGCCAGTAATGAACTCCTTATCTGATGGGAGTCAGGTTCCTTGGTGAAGGTTTAATCTACAAAAAAGGCCAATGAAAGTGGAAGTATAAAAGGGATAAAAACATGTGTTTGGTAACTGATGGAGTGGGTCACAGAAGTTGTAGGAAGTGCAGAACATTTGGAAACCAATATTTTACCAATATTGTTTCGATGTTGAAAAAGTTGACTTTAAGGAATATTCATGTCAAATTTTCTTTATCTGTAAGCAGGAGCTGGGTGAGCACTGTGAAACCTCCAAAATGTAGCAGATCTGGCTGACACACACTTGGACAATCTTCTTTTGCATCTCATACCATTTCATATTTATATTTGATCTTGAAACCTGGCAAGTGTCAAATTACTTTAAATCAGGACCCTACTAAAACTGAAGATATGACTCAAGCTCATTTTTAAATGGACTCTGCTTGTTTGAGCATGTTTCTCTTTGGAAGGTGCTACTCCTTTGCTACATAGAACAAAATGATTGCTTAAGTAAAAAGGAAAAAACCCTCAGAACAATTCCCCATTTTTTCTTGAATGCTTAAATAATATTTTAGGCATGTTTTTCTGAACTGAAATAAACTCTGCTTCTAGGGCAAACCTGCTATGCATGTTTCACTAAATGATTTGGCTTTTCTGGGGGGTAAGTCAAAGCAGAATTTGGAATATTTCTGTGTTCTTTTCATAATTTCACATTATACTCCTCAAAGATTTTCCTAGCTTCATCTTCAGGACTTTTCTCATACTTAACTTTAAATTAATTTATTCTTCCTTCAGATACATATGACCTTACAGAAAAAACAGAGGGGTATCAATACTTTCAGTTAAGTCTGCAACTTCTTCCATTAATCTCTCTTTATACGAGACAAATGAATTGCAGGGTCATAGGTTGACTTTTATTGATCATTCTGAGATGTTGTTTGGACATAGTGTCTGCTTTCTTGTCTGTTAACCTGAACCCACTCAAGCTTGTCTCGTAAGGATCTGTTGACTCTAAGCTGTGATGCTTTAGGACACTATATATATCACCAGAAAAATAATTCCTGTGACTGAGTCAACCCACTGGCCTAACTCTTTGTCACACATGTCAGGATCTGCAGCTGCCTAGAGGCTCTCCATGTGACCATAGAAACCTTTAAATGATGACAAAAAAATTGCAAAGTAAGTTTGAACCTGATGCTGGCAGTCAAAGCAGCATTTGTTCAGTCTGTTCTTCTCAGATTCTTAATGGAATTCTCTTCAGATTAATCCTGTAATTGATTTAAATACACTCTTTTACTTGGAATGGCTGCACATGAGATCTGAAAATAAAAAATGGCTTCATCTAAACTTTACTCAGAAGAATTTAATAGATTTATGTAGCCACATGTTTAAACTGCTTAGAATTATATCCTTGTACTCTGGAAAAATGTTTTCAATATGTACAACATAAATCCATAACCTTTGCCTCATTTATGAAATGCAGACAAGAACTATATTTTTCATTCTAATTTTTGTGTTTTAGACAGTAAATATAATTTTTTATAGATAGATACCCACAGTTACAACAAATCATTACAATTCTAATTACCAGAAATTAAAATATGACAGTCATGTATTTAATTTCAGATGCAATACATTCTTCTCAGGGTCTACAGACTTGTAATCAGTATCAGAATAATCAACGTGAAATAAACAGAAATGAAGAAATATTACTGAGGTTCAGTGGAGAACTTGAAGGAACTCCTTGGCAGAAGCAGAGATGACAACTTTCTCTTTGTCCATTTCTATTGCAGCTTTTAACTTGTATATGGAAAGTAAAGAGAGATCTTTGCCTCTGATCTTTGCTTCAATTTTCCCTTGATGAAACAATGTTGGCTTTCACCAATCACCTCCTTAGCTTCCATGTGTCACAGCACAGATCCAAGAAGGATTTGCTCCCTGATCTATCTAGGCGCCAGGTGAGACTGACTGGCCTGTATTTCCCCAGGCCTTTTGGTTTTGCCTTATTCAAAATGAGGGTTATGTTTCCTCTTTTCCAGTTAGTGGGATCTTCAGCAGACTGACACAACTTCTCTAGTATGATGGGTAGTGGCTTAGCATTTCATCAGGTCCCAAGGACTTGATGTACCCTTGGCTTCCTATGATTAATCCATCCTTATCTTTAGGAAAATTTTTAGGAAGATGCCTTTTCTCCTGATGTCCAATTTTCAACTCACTAAAACTTAAGCTTGTTACTTTCATCTTCTCCATCATGGATTCTGAAATATTGTCCTTCCGCAGCAAGTCACTAAGCATTTGAAGAATGTCAGTGATTCTCCACTCCTCTCACCTCAAGCCTGAGCATTATTTAAACAGTCCAGGTGTGTAAACCCATTCTTCAGAAGCTGCTTATGTGGGTGGCACACCGCTTATATCCCCTTGCCAAAGGGAGTGCTCGGCCCTACCAAGCCATTGTAAATATCAGCCATTGTATTTCTAGGAACAGGATCGTTGCAATTGCCAACTCTCACCAACAGACTTTTCAGTAGTCTTTTCATTAACAGCTTCAGCTAGAACAGGATGTTTTTGTATTTAAAAGTCAGCCAACTCAGCTGTTTTCCACTGATATGAAACAGGGACAAATGGCCAGGTGCCAAATCACTATATAAATGTGAGATTATGTTTTTAACATTTACCTAAGCAAAAATGTTCCAGAAAAATTATCCAGATACTACTAAATACCATTTTCTGGAAGCCCTTCAGGAAATCTACATATTGAGGTATTTTAAGAAACATAAGGGCGTGTGGGAATAGCAAGTTCAGAACAAGGCTTCCTTGTGTTCAAGTAGGGTGGAGAACAAGAAAACTGAAACATGCTAACTGCTTTCTAAATACTGACAAAAAACATTCATTCTAGTGGATTTTCCAATGAACAATCTGGATGTTTAATTTACATTCACACAGTCTCCAAAAGTCAATTTCTTCCACAGAAGAAAAAAGAATTTTGGTGGACAATTTCTGCTTTCACTCATGAAACATACCTTGTGTCAGAAGGACACAAACAGTTGAAAGTATGGTCCAATGTAAAGCAGCAAAGAGAGGTACTGATAACCAGAGAACTGCCTGATAAACCAGAAACTTCCTGATGACTCGGCAGAGTTGTGTTCCTCTGTGCTTTGTGCATGTGAGGATCTTTCCCCTCTCGACCTCCAGGGACAACCGATCTTTCAAGATGATAATTCTGAATAATAAGAAATGCACTCAAGTAGAAGGGAAGGAGGAGCACAAGAGGGAAATGATTCATTGCCATAACTGAAGCAGAAGAATAACCTATTCATATGCAAGGTCATCTGTTGTTCTGGGTCATTGTGCTAATGAATCACCATTTGTTTGTACACTGGGAGTAGCACCTTACCAGTACAGAGAGGAAACAGAGACTATTTGTAGCAGGGATTATACCAGTAATTTTAGTGAAAACTTCTAATTTCAAAACACCTGACAGAAGAAAGGGCTGTATTCATACCTAAAACTGAAGAGACTTCTCCACTTCTTTGGACTGTGTGCAATTTAAACATATTTGTCTTAGTGCCAGACCTGTGGCCAACTGATCTGAAGCAGAATTTGACAGTGCAGACACTGACATGTTATGAACTGCCAAAAGTACAAACTAGGGAGCACAATGTTTGTGCTTTTTCTACAGCTAGAGTGTTCATTAGTGGTTTAGAGGAGAAATGGAAAGGCTGTGAGAGGGAATAACTTTACTGGCAATATGACTAATTTATGCTTTCATTTCCCCTCTAAATATCTTAAGAAATGTTACCTCAACTATAAGCCATTTATTCCAATAACTTTTAATTTGTGTATTGAGGAAGTTTATGTTCACATGTTGCCAAAGAATCTGAACAGAGAGAATCTTTCATCCTAAATTCCCAAGAGGTGATCTCTTGATTTGAGTAGACCAATTGCTGTTCTCTGAAGGAGACTGTTTTCTGAGTTGGTCTGTGGATAAGAAAATGGATGAGGAGTATGTGTCTGTATTTTTTACAATTGTTCTGAAACTTGCAAGGGGGTCACTTGCATGCTTCATGCAGCATAATCATGGGGTCCACAACTGCATTTTGCTTCCTGATGTGGAGAAGTAATGCAAAATTCAACATGCTCCTTCAGACCTCTATTCATTGTCAGAAAAAAAAATCCAAACACCCAGGAAACAACCTCTGTACAGGTTATCACACCTCTGTGAAAACCAAACAAGTCGTAAACCTAATATTGAAGCAGTGCTTCAGCTTTCAGTGCCAGACCTATGAGCAGTGGGCAATTTACTATAGAGGGCAGAGAGGAGAGGCAGGAATGAGACAGAGTCTTCACTTACAACTCTGCAGAGCCACATAGCTCTGGAAAGAGCCTGGCACCCTCCGCCTGCCTGTTCCTGACTGCTCCACAGCCTTCAGGCTTGCTAGCTGTTACCAGGGATCAGGCTATGCTACTGCACAGCTTTGCTTCTGAACTATGAGCCCTAGATTTGATTCATTATTCCTCCCTCTAAACCTTTCAGAACCAAGAAGGGAGAGAACTCCTGAGGTCCTGGTGATCATATCAAACACCCAGTTTTAGTAAAAATCATGGAAGAAACCATACTGAATTAAAGACAAAAGAGCCAATGAACAAGGAATAAAAACGGCACAGAGGATTGATACCCAGGTAAATATATGTCCCTAAAACTCCAGTTATTTTTCTAAATTTGGAAAAAGAAAAAGATGGTTCAGGGAAGGGTAGGAATAGAGATAATGAGTGAGCTAAAATACATGAAAAATATTTTAATTTTAAGTTCAGGGAGAAACCAAGCAGAATTTTGGACAGTACTACAGGAGGCAAATAGTTAAATTATAACTATTAGACCCTTTCTCTAGTTGTAAAGCTATTAAAAGAAAATAATTTCATTTTCACAGATGTAAAAATTGTAAGGGAAATTATCTGGTATGCACTTTGTGAATAAATACTAGACAAGTAATTGTGCTTGTTGCTTAAGGTTTTGATGCTTAAATATATTTACTATTTTATTATTTTATAACTTACTCCTAGACTTTCACTTAAGTTTTAATGCCTACTTTACTTTGTTATCATTATGGACAACTAACTTTGATAAACAGCTCAAAGAAACTTTGCCTTCCTTTACTTTTTGGTTTCACTCTTAGACTGTCTATCCTGTAAGATGACTGAAAAAATTAATTCAGAATGTAAAGGAAGGAACCCTCTATCATATCTGCATCTTCTTCTTCAAAATAGGGAAAGAAAAGACTGTGTAAGACATGATAGAAACTGAGTTGTTGATAAAGACATGGAACAACAAGGGTAAATTCTTAGGGCTTGATATGTCAGCTCGGCACAACACCATTAGAAAATTTACGAGGAAGAACAGGTTAGGTTGAAAAATTAATATTCTACAAGGAAGAAGTAGTCTTGCCCACTAAGCAGAAATTTCAAGGGACTATTGAAAACCTTGGCTATTTAGTCTTCCACTTCTTCTCAGTATCTACTTAATTGTAAATATACTAAGTTCTACCATCAGCATGGTTTGGGCTAGTCACAAAAAATAAACACTATTTTATATCTTGAATACTAGAAGTTATTGCTAACTCTTGCAACTGCAGTTGAACCTTGAAATCTCATATTAGACTGTATATATTACACACATTAAAGCAGTCCAGTAAGTAAGTACATCAAATGAGGTACTTACAAAAAACATAAGGAAGAATGAGAAAAATACAGGGACTGTCTTTCCCCTACTCTCTGAACTCACTCATAAACTGGTGGAGAAGACTGGACTTCTTTGGGGTCACAACATTTCCACAATCTTCCTGTCAGGTCAACAAGAACATAAAAAAATTAAGTCTATACTAAGAAAAATAGGAAGTGACAGAGGATGTTTTCAAACCTGGCTCCTTCTCATCTCTACGGATGATTAATTAAAATTACCCCAAGGATGGATCTTTCTCTTTAGTAACTTGTGCTCTCCTAAGCATTTTCGGGGATGTTAAAGGTATTAACATGGCCCCAGAGATGCTTCCAGAAGCAATTTAGAGAGAATGTCAGCTATAGGTATGATGTCTATATAAGGCATACACAACAGTGCACCTTACAGCCTTTCTTAGATTACAGGACCTAGCAGCTAGCAGAGCATGTAGAAAGATTAGGCATCATCACAAACAAAAATGGCTATTCCATCATATATTGGGCCACAGACATTACCTACAGATGTATTAATTTCTCTCAGTCATTCTTGTAGAACACAATGGGTGCACATAATACCCCTTCCAGGTAGCAGTGTCCAACCTTTCCTTGATCTATGTGATGTAAGGCAGGTATTAGGGCAGTTACTGGGACATATATCCAAGTTTTATAAAGGACTGAGAGTTCACTGAACAAATTTTACCATTAAGTGTCTTATAGTAATGCACATCTAAAAGTCACTGAACTGCAACATAATCATGTTTAGTAGGCCAGTGAAGCATAAATACACACATTGTTAAAATTAGTCTTTTTAAATGGGACAAGTAAATATGCAGCTCTTATAATAAAAGAACTCATGCACTGATTTGGAGAAAAAAGATCTATTCATATGTAACTTGATGAAAGGGATTATCTTGAATTTCAGTGTATTCCAGTGTTGTTCTAATAAAGAGTTGAATTGTACATTTTCCCCCTACTAGGGATGTTAATCAGTTCTTTGATGTGATATTAGTTGCATTTAACCTGATAGGATATGGATTCAGTCATGCACACATGACTAACCCTGTTAAAACATCAACAACAGAACTGAAAAATCTCCCATCTAGATATTAACTGTGCTATGCAAGTAACAAAAGTCATGGTTTGAGATTCAGAGCCCTAAAATGTAAATAATCACATTGAGTCTATGACAAAAAAAACCAGCAAGTGCAAATGATGACACTTAATGTGTACTTAATGAAAAGGCAGGGGGGAAAGAGCAAATACAAAATACCCTTTCCTTAACAGAATTTAACCTATACTGTTAAGGTTTTAAAGAGATAGAACTGTCTATTTAAAAAAAAAAAAAAAAAAAAAAAAAAAGTGGCAATTAAACAACAATTACACATAAATTTATAGATGTCAATTTTACCAGGTATTTTACTCCTTGGTACAGACTTACATTTTGGAATTAGAGCTCTGTCCTGTCAAAAGCCTTTAATTTGTTTTGACACGAGGGAAACTATGACAAGGGATTAACTGTATCTTGATATTTTAAAGAGGACAACTCTGACTTCATTGACTGATAGAAAACATCTGATACCACTGGATACCAGTGAACTTAATCCCACTATTTCTTTCTGCCCTAATGTCATCTTCCTTATGCAGAGCAGAAAGCGTTTTCCGAAGGAAGCGGAGCAGAGCGCATTTCCCACAGAGGTCCAGTATTTCCCAGGTGCTTTTCATTTGTATTTACTAGAAGGAAAGAGGTTCTGTGTTCATCTATTTGGTTGATTTAGTCAAGTTTCCCAAACACTATAGCAAGGTTTAAGGATCAATATAAAGACACACATTAAATTTGTTTGGATATCCAATCTTCCCCTCTAGCCACTAGCTGTCAGTCAAGAAAGGTACAGAACCCTTGAAGGGTTTGTGACATAATGGGCATCCATCCAAACATACAAAATGGAACAAGATGCCTTGGTTTCATACCTGCACACAGATGAATTACCTAAACTTGAGGTATTTGAACTGGTTTTCTGTGGTGGCAAACCAGATTTGTTTAATTCAGATCAAATTAGGTGGACCACATAGGTGGTGTTTCCTTTTTCAGTGGTGAAAATGTAGCTGAACTAGAATATTTTCCAGAAGAATTATTTTTCCTCTCTTTTCTTTACAACCTATTCTTACAACAATAAAAGATTGTTACAAAGGCCAAATATTTGTCCTGAGAGCATTATGGAAGGCTGTCATATCTTTTTCAGAAAACACCCTGAACCACACACTTCCACTTCACTCTATCACTGGGTTTCTTCTCTCTTCATGTAGTGGCAGCTTGGGACATCCTGGAGAGGTCTTTGGGGTTTGGGGGTGTTGGTTTGCCATTGTTGTCACGTTTGGGGATGGTTTTTCTTAAAGATCCAATACTAAGATTTTCATTTTCATTGTCTTTGAGCACACTGGAAACCAGAAAGCCAAATCAACATGCCAGAGAATCTGCTTATTGATAAATAATCCATCTTCTGGATGTGGCATGAGTTATTGAGCTTTCATAGTTTAATGCTGTGATAGTATAATCATATAATCAATGCCCTAGCCTAGGAATTAAAAGTATATTGATTGGTACTGTGTTTGGAAGAACTAGCTTAGCAGATGGAAGATGGTTTTATTTACTATTACTAATGGCTCCCTACCAATCCTGTGTATCCAAAGTCATAAACTTTGAAAACACGGTCTCTCACCTGAAGAGTGAAGCAGCACAAGAGACCTCCAATCTGTTTGCAATAGGCTGCCCTCTGAAAATTTGCAATTACGGACTGTGTAGATTGTTTCATTCTAGTTTAATATTTTAATCTATAAATTCACTAAATCTTTAAAGTTCAAGAATTTTTGCCTGAGCTATTAAATCCATAGCTGAGATGAACAAAAACTAAGAGTTGGTAATAAATCCCTTATTTAAATAATTCCAAATTCTCTCTCTTTTTGGATGAATATTTAATATTTCACTCCACCCAAATACATAACTTGAAATGCAAATACTTTAGGATTCCTAAAGTATTCCTAAAGTGTCTCCCAGATTGTGTCACAGTGCTACTGTGAGACAGTTTTCCTTAATTACAACAAAACACTGACTTACACTGCTATGGGAATAGTAATGCATTAGGCCTTGTATTTCCTTTCCTTAAACCCTGATCGTGGCTCTTGGTAGGCAAGAACTGGGCCATTTTGAGCACCAGGGGTTGTGATCTCTGAGGTTTAAAGGAAATGGAAAATTGCGCCTCCCAGATCAAACTCTTTGGCTCACACAATCAGATTGCACCAACCTGAGCTGAGTCTCCAACAGGGCTTCTGGTTTGACCTCCAGAGCAACCACAGCTGCTAACACCAACAGAATGCCTGCTGGAGATCACTAGGCTTCATGTCTATTTTCTACCAGTGATATAATTTGATTTTATGCTGTAAAACACGCAAGAGAACAAGCCAAAACCTTTTTCTGGAGGCATAGCTGCTGAGGAAAACATCTCTCTGTATTCAGTATGTCAATAACCCTTTCAGTCCAATAAAAGAAGCAAACAAACAAAAAACCCATGGTCACTTTGCCTGGGAGCATTCACAGCATTAATGTTAGTTTTCTTGTCTTGCACCTCCAAGGAAACTGCTTTTTCCTCACAGGTTGCACTGGTTGATATGCCTATTTTCTGTCTGCCATTTCATCCCCACACTTACTTTTGAACACAGACATAAAGCAAACATACGCAGACTAATGCCATGTGTTCACACATCCATGCGAGTTTGCTTCAGGAAGGGCAAGGTGTGGAGTTTGTTTTAGCTATTACACCAGCAAGGTCTGTGTACCTGTAAGAGATGGTGAGCTGAGTGAGGAAAGCAGAAGCACCAGAATCAATTTGACAGACAAATATGGAAATGATCTCCCTAAGAAACTTCTTGCAGCCTGATAGGCCCTGTCTGAAAGGTCTACTTTTTACTGCTGGTCTCAGCAACTCTGGAATGCTATCACTTAAAAAACACTAACCTTTCCTCTAGTCTCTGCAGTCTCAAGTGTTTTAAATTGCAGTGAACAAAATAGGTCAGGTTCAAGCTTGCAAAAAGCTATCATACCTCTGGAAACTTCCAAATGCTTATATCTGCAACATTGTTTGGCTTGAGTGAGTGAATCCACTGCAGAATCACAGACCTCCTTACTTTGTGAGCTTAACTGTATCTTCCCATAAATTTCAATTTTATCTTTATAATATAATATAATTGAGGTATATATTTAAACTTATTTCTTATTCTTTAACCAGTGTTTATTTACAACAGCTGCTGTTACTAACTTGTTGAAGCACACAGATCTTGCTAATTCTTTCTAATATTGCAGATTTTAAGCAACTTCTGTCAGAAAACACCACAACATCAGAATACAAAGTACTTATAATCATGTAGCAGTGAATGAAGAATTTTAAAAACATGCTTAAGAATTGTTGTCCTGATTTTTGCAAACTGCAATTATTTCTCAGCTTAAATGTCCATGAATTTCTCTGTTAGGTTTAACACCATTACTTCCTCATTATTATAAACAGTTGGATTATCATTTCATGCCCTGCCCCAAAAGAAAATGATATTTTCCAGTATATTTTGAAATTACATTGGAAAAAAAAGCACACCTAAACTTCATCCCAAATAGAGAGATCAAGAACAAGAGGAGTACAAGCTGAAGTAATTTGATTTACAGTAATAACAGACTGGAGCTGCCCACTAGTTGTTTTCACTACAAATCACTGTAGATAACAATCATCATTATGCAACTTCAGATGAAACCTGTTTTTCCTGATATATAATACAGACACAAATGACCAAAGTGCATGATGAGTTTGGTAATTAAAACAGCAACACAATTCCAAAACTTTATGAGGCTTGTTACATTACCAGTTGGTGTGAGCCTAAAAATGAATGTAAATTACAGTATAATTTTACCAGTCAGTTTGTAGAAATGATGCTTTTTAATTGTTCTCCTTTAATAAAAGAACACCAAAAAAAAGGTCTTTCCTAGTTCAATTTAGTCTTACTTCATAGTCTTACTACCTTTTGTGAAACATTAACCAAGATATTTAAAGTTAAATACAAGGAACGATTCCTTTCTGTTCCTTCCAAAATGAAATTGTGCACTGCATGCTGGCCCCTCTAACATGATCAAAGGTTTGTACCTAGGATGACTGCAGTGCATGGGGAGAGCACAGCAACAAGGCCTAATGGGCTGCCTGTTACCCAGCTGTCTCTTTACATTTTGTGTGTGCTGCAGTGAGGGCTCAGTGCCTTCAGCCATTCAGCAACTGCCCAGCTATGTAAAAAACAAAGCACATTTAGCATGTTTGAGGCAAATTAATCTTGCAGATTTCATTCTGCCAAACAGAGCAGGATGACAAGGCAACCAAGACCTAGCTAGGCTGCAGTCTTAATTATCTGCACAAACCTGGAATTGTAACCACCACTTCTGACCAAAGAATTGTACTGAATGACTAAGTGTAATTAATGTGATTGTTCTTCTCTAACCTGGACCTTTCACAATGTTTCTGCCTATCTCAGAGGCTGTTCTTCATTTATGTGCTTGGGAAACTTGTAGGAACACCTTCATGGCAGCCCTGAGGAATAAAGACTTCCATTCCATAACTCCCTGAGGCAGGGGTGGTCCTCTCCCATACTTAATCTAGCAGGAAAATGGCACCTCTCCCCAACCTTTTGTACAATCCACATTCCAGTTTGCATCATCACCTCCTCAGCACAGCTTGACACAGATCTCTTTGTCAGGGATTGGATCCCTCAGCAAAAACCTCTAAAGCATTCCAAAAACTTGAGCCAATAAAACACCTCATTCTTTTCTCTAAAACATTCCCAGCATGAGCCCATGGAGAAGAGATAAGAAAAAGCTGCCACTGCAAGACAACACTTAGATACTCAGGCTTACAAGCTCCTTCCTTGCACACAGGAGGCCTCAGCATTACTAGCTGGCAATATTTCCTCTCAGTGCTCCCGGATTCATGAGGGGGTTGAGCATATCCAGGAAGGCATCCTTTTACAAAAAGGATTCTTTTTCTTGCTAGCTCATATTGCTGTCAATTGCATAAGCCATGAGCAGTCCTAACGATTTATACATCAACATGAAATGTCAGATCTTTGGTTTTATTTCTTCATTAGAGAGCTCTTTTATACCACTTCAGAAACTCTGCTTTGTCCTTACCTTCTCATTTATTCTCTGGAGGAAACTATCTGCTCCCTGTGGGATAATTCTCTGTGCAATTTATTTGGCCTGCAAGGTGAGCATGCTCCATAGACTACCCCTTGCAGGGTAACACCTTGCCTAAAATATACACAACACCTCCATTTTACCTTGTTTTTTCTTTTTTCTCTCCTGATTTAAAGCTCCTCTAAGTGTTTTCTCAAAGTGCTCTTGATTAGCACTTGTGCTAATTCAGTGATCCAATTGCTGACAGAGAATGAGGTGGTCTCCTGGCTAACTTACCAAATGCTGATCTTGCACATACACTACAACTTCTAACTAACTGTGAGCCAAGATATCTGCTGACAGGTGGTAACTCCTCCAGGATCTGCTCTCCTGTGACCTGCTGAGTTATTTTCTTGGCTTATTCATTTATTCCCTAAAGAAAGAAATAGGATCCCTCATAACTCTCACTTGTTAAGCCTGGCTCATGTGTGCTCTGACTTCGGCCAGGAACCATGTGGTTGGAGGATTTATATGAAGTGGAAAGGTTGTGATTCCAGAAAGAATTCCGCATGACCTATCAGCTGTGATTTATAGGTCCCTACAATGACCTAAAAGTATGTTGAATGCTTATATTCTTTCAGTCAGTGCTTGGCATTAGAAAGCAATGCTTTTTCAGGTGATGCAAGAATGCCTTCAGACCTGTGCAGTGCAGAAAAATATTTTTTATAGTAATTATTCATTTCTGCAAGATGTGCTCTATAAGTCTGCCATGACAAGTGGCAAAGTGTTATCTGCCTTTGATTTCTGCTCAAATTTTTGTCTTTATTTAGCATTACTGCAGGTACATTGCTTAAAAGAATACACTCCTAGGGCACATCATTACTAAAATACACCGTATATAAATTCAGCCTTCCCTTTCACTTTGGTCTCATTGTGTGTTGGAAATTCGGTGGTGGTCTCCCACATTCTTGAACACCTGGAAAGCTTGTCAGATGCCCCCCTCTCCTAAGAGTGAGCTGATCACTATGCTATTGATAGCTGACTGCTTTCTGCATGGCCTCTCATCTTCAAAATGCAGCAAGAGAAACAGAATATGGAACAAACACAATCCTGCAGCAGTTACAGGCCCAGAACCCATCCAAATACCTCATTTTGCATTTTTTTAATTAGACCTTCATGAAACTATACAGAATTCTGGGTAGAAGGACAAGAATGCACGTCTGCCTCTCCTTTCCCTTTCATAAACAGTGCTCTACCTGTTAGGCGGCACCTTTTCCTTCCTGTCATACAATGTTAATTCAGCGAAGGATATAGTAGAGGGCAAAGCAAACAAGCAGTAAAACACTCCGACAGCAATTATTTTTGGTAAATCATGTAAGTCTGGAGCTGCCACAGAGCAAGTCTCAGAAATACGCTCAGCCTGCTGCTTAACCAAGCATTCTCTTTCCCATGCCACTCCAGAAGCCATGCAGGAATGCTTCTCCCTGTGCCAGCTACAGCAACCAACTGGTGCTGCTATGTTGCTGGGAAAATACTGGAGCAGCACACCACAGAATTCATATCCCCTTCTCATCCCTGTTCTTCTATCCCATAAAAAAACCATATTCCTAACCAAACACAACATTACAGTCAGGAAGATAATTTTTTCATAATGCAGCATAAACAAAAAAATCTAATTTTCTAATAAAAGTATATTTACTTTCACTTTTTCATGCTTTTCTGTTAATAAAGTACACACACATACACACTCACACACACAAAAGTGCTTATCTATTTAAGCTCTACTACAGCTGGCAAATTTCTGCAGTAGTGAGGGTACTTTCTGTTTTCCAGATTTTCAGTGCAGAACATGGACTTTTCAAAAGATCAAAGCAATTAAAAAAGAAATGAGTGTATGAAACTAGCTTCAAAATTGTCTCAGTCCTCCTGCTGTTCCTGGCAGTTTTGATGTGACTTCCCCTGCTTTCTTTTTTATACATCTCTGTTCACAGAATGAAGAACTACAGCCACACACAGGGTTTTCTCAAGAAAGGTTTCAACATAGTATAGATAAGAGATTTCCTTCTGTATAAATTACATACAGGTTTTTTTTAATATCCACTGAGAATTACCTTTATATTAGATTATCAAAGAAGATATGCCCACTCTACCTGGACTCTGATTTGAATTTGATTTGTGTTGCAAGTGTAGTAAATTAGGTTACCGCACCTAGCAGAGCTGGAACTGATAGCATTCACTCTCATAAAATCTCAAAAAAGTATGAATTAGATATAGTCCTTCACAGAGATCTCTCTTCCTCTGCTAGCATGTGGAAGAGACTTTCAGATGTATTGGAAATGTTCCTTTTGGAATTGATTAAGATGTGGAGACCATATTCAGATCCTATAGGTTCTGGCAAACCAACCCATTACTTTATGATATGAGATTTTTATGAACCTAGGAGTTACAAACAGAAGCTCAGTTGAACCCTGGCTAATGGGTTTCTGGAGTTCACTCTCAGTTTCTTTAAACATTTTGAATATAGAAGTAAATATATTAGATTTTACTTATCCCAACAGGCTTTTAAATGCCAGGAGAACTCTATTATTGTGAAAAAGTAAGTTTCACTCAGGAAGTTTGAAATCTATGCAGAAGTTGCTGAAATTGGTGAACATCATCTGCATTATTTTGACATGCAGATCAGATTTCCCGTGGGTATACAAACATGTTGATGGATGTTACAGAAGATAATCCTTTGCCACACAGAGCTGCTGTCTCCTTTGTTTTAAGGAAAAGAGGAGATCAAATATTGTCCTTTATTTTAAACACACCTGTGCATTTCATACATTCATTTTTCCAAAATAGTCTGGGAAGCAACCAGAGATCTTCTAGCATGTTTGGAAAACAAAAATTCTCAGCTAACATACACTAAAAGCTTTGGCAATTTTGAGAATTCAATCCTTGTACATCAGAGTTATTTCCCATGCTTAAGTATTAGTCAAGAACTTAAAAAACCCTGTAGTTCTAGGTCTGTTTTTATGATTCTTTGTAGTTCATTAAAAATAGGGTTTAGAAGCAAAGCCAAATTATCATAAAACAAATTTAGACACATTACAGAAACACTGCAGCATGTAGAGACTCAAAGTATCATATATACCCTTTCAGTTTTGTTATTTTCTCCCTTAGAATTTCTTCTAAAGAATGTTTAATAAAACCCTCAAGACTGCTCAGTCTGGCTTATGGTCAATTCATACTTGATAGATTCACCACAATCAGAATTGTGGTGTCATTTCACCAATGAACTCTGAAGTTGTACCAGGGTACACCAAAGTAAAATGTGCTTTCAGATCACTTGTGATACAAAGTAGCCAATTAACAGCGGATGCCCTGTACTAGATAATTGTGAAAAGAGGAAATTGCTGCTTGCTTTGGATTTGTATTTGTTCATCTGGTTTTTTTTGCTTTTACTTTCCTAGATGCCAGAGACAGGAGGAAATTATGGTTACAATGTCAAAGGTAGCTGAGTTGTCCTCACACTCACAGAAGTGCAGTCACTCCATGCAGTGCTGTGCCAACCTGCAGGCTCAGGGCTGCTGATCCTGGGTGGCAGGCAAGCACTGGGGTGAATCCCAGTGAATATGGGCAAAAGTCATACACTTTGTGCTGCTCTGCAAGAGCTGTAACCAGCGCAGTGCCTGAGTGCAGGTGTCTCCTGTCACTTTAGTTTTTTAAAATTTTCTAAGCTTTCTGATGTTAACATTCTTGTAGTGAACTTTCTCACACACTTTCTGTAAATAACTCATTGTTTTGCACTCCTTTATAGAAGAAGAGAGAGTTGATAAACTGTTAGTTTGACCAGTGTCATCGCAGAGGTGTCACTGTCACCTTCCAATCCGTTGTCACTCTTGTAAAACTATAAATATTAGAGCCAGAGAATAAAAGTTCCCTTTTTTCCTTCACCTTGAGAGCAGTAGTGTGCCTCTGTTCTTTCGTGTCCTTCAGCGACAGTCTCCTGACAGTTCTGTCCTGCCCTTGTCCTGTTCCCCTCGTCACCCCGCGTGGCAGCCTGAGCACCCTCTCCCCGGGGTGCACTGCTGCAGAACTTGTTCCACTGGCTGGGCTGGCTACAGCAAAGGCAACTCCTGTCTATGCTTAATAGGATACTGGACTAACATCATCATTTCTAGGGAAAATAAAAAATTAGCAATAAAAAACCCACTACAAAATACCTTTCACTAGGTTAAATTGCTTTTCTTGGACCTTGGACTCCTGACATATTTTTTGATATATCATACTTCTTGATCTTAAGACTGATTTCCTTTCTGTTACAATTGCCAATACAGCATTTATAGTTATTAACAAAATACATGTTAATACAACCCAGTATGGTAGAGGGTCTGAAACATTGACTTTTACACTACTACGTACAATAAATCGCTGTAGGAAAAATAATAAGATATTTTGGAGTTCAGAAAACATGAATGGAGGTGATCTTTTATCTCTTCTGTTCTGATTATGCTATAAAAGAGCATGATTTACTTTTGATGAAGACCACAGATGTTAATAGACGCTGAATTAGCCTAAAAACACATTTAAAAGTGGTTCATAATTTAGATTCAGACTTTGAACTCTGCTGTTAAAACTTGCATAACACAAGATGCAAAGAACAAAATGTTAAAAAAATGTCCTGTAGGAATAAAAGCATTGAAGATGCCCTGAGAGCTTTACTCTGGTCAATATTGCCATGCCCTGCTTTATAAATTTTGTCTTATCTGTACTGCAAACTGTGAACACGTGAGGGCTCAGCCTGGATCCCACCCACAGTCTACCAAAAGCAGGAAAGAAGAAAAAGAGTTGTGTGTGGTTCACACAGCTGACATTCAAAGGAAAGGACAAACAGTCAATTGTGCTGATAAGGAATCTAAATGAATAAATTCTCCAGCTCTGCAAAGCATAATAGCAAATGTAAAAGAAATGTGGACAGCACCAGCAATGAAAATGTGAATCAGCAGCAAGATGATTTTTCCTTTGCAAAATGGAAAGTAAGTGCCTGATGATAAAACCAGCTAAAATGAACTTTATTGGTCTTGCAATCTTTGGAAGGGAGTAACCATGCTGGCTTTGCTGGCTTACAAATAAGATACCTAAATATTTTTAAATAAAATAGGAGTCTTCACTTAGAGACTGTTAGACTACCACAACAAATTTATATTTCTTTTATTCGTGTTTAATTATATGAAATATTTTTGTATTTACATGCTTATATAAATTTAGATTTTCAACGGTAGCCCCCACAAATAAAAAGCCAAATCTAGGAACTACCTGCTCTATCAAATTCCTATGTTCCACCTCCCTCCTGCAGACGGTATTTGTCGCCTGGCAGTGGCCGCGGGCCACCAGAGGGAGCCTGCACAACTCCACAAACTGCAGGCACAGGGAGAGTGACAGAAGGAAACTGCTGAGCTGCTCCTGGGGATCCTGAAGAGGATTACTGAAGTGTTCCCAGGTTCCACTAAAACCTTTCACACAGAGCCCAGCCTTCATTATTTTGCTGCTTCAGTGTGGAAAAGACAGGAAGCTGTTCAAAGTGAATGAGGACAGTGAAAAGGTTGTAGTAATCGTGTAGAAAAGGGGACCATAAACAACTAGATATTTCAACTTTATGTAAAATTAGTAAAACAGGAAAATAATAATTTATAGTATTAATTCCATCCCATTTCTCTTTCTTTTCTGTCTGTGTAGGGCCTAATCTGCCTACACTGAAAGAGACTTCAGAAAAGGAATTCTCTCACTTTTTGTCAGCACAGCATGGGTGGAATGAATAAAAAACCAAGGTGACAGACTCGGTACTTGTAATTCTCCAAATATTTGATATTACTTCAAAAATTTCTTTATGAATGAAAAACTACTTTTAATTGTTCTAAAAATAAGAAAACTGAACACAGCTTAAGAATACATTTGCAACTTTCACCATCCACTGATCTGTGGATGCCTTTTTGAAGAAGATTTGTCCTTTGAATACCTTGCATTTACAGTCATAGCATTCTAAATGCATTCAGTAATTTCTTTTCAAGCAGCCCTGTGAAACGCCAGGTTGATGTTTATGAAAATGGTAAGATTTATGGAATGCTCTTTCAGAACAAATTAGAAATTTCCTGTGATGACTTTATTGGAAAAAGATCAAAGAAACATCTCTCTAATAGCATTGATGGTTGTTATGATGGTAACTGTGTATTTTCCTGTGGAACACAGGAATGCAGAAACATCAAAAGGGAAGTGACGAAAGGGAGCAAGAGATGAAGGATGGGAGGGAAATGACGGCAAAAAGTCACTGACCGGAAACCATGTGCAGTGGCAAAAGAGGAAACAGACAGGACAGTGTGTATGTGAGATGTCTGCAATTCAATTCTCTTGAATTCAACCTATTTCACAACATCCATCTGTGAAACTATTGGTAGCCACTAACGCCTGACGAGAGAGGCCAGCAACCTTCCTGAATTGCAGCTTGGCAGCCAATACAACCACTCTTATTGACTGTGACAGGGCAGTGTGAATAGATGGCCATGTATTCCCTCCCTGCATACCAGAGACCAGCTGAGCTCATTAGAGCCTACATCCAGGCCATGATTTTTTCTCAAACCAGTAATTGTTGGATGTATGGGAAAAGCCAGAAGATAAATGTCTTGAGTCTAACAGTTAGTGGGAACAAAAGAGCTATCCTACAGTCAAGTGTCTTCACTCACTCTTGACTCCAGCTACACCTAAGCTGCCATAAAAAGTGTTTGCTTACGCTGTTTTATAAATCTTCATGACCTTTATGTATCTTTCCCAATGTCCTCCTACACTATAAATGCCTCAGATAATTGGAAAAATTGCTACAGGCTGTAAAAAAGTTAAAAGGCTTCTCCCCCTCTGAAGAAATAGTTATTATGATTGGGGCAGTGTTCAAATTAAAAGTTTCAATCTGTTGGGAAACTATAATTTCAAGCATATTTCTTCCATTTTCCACTAGCTACAACATCAAAGACTGGCAGAAAAAGAGCTAAGAAGCTTCAATTAAAAAAAAAAGGTCCAATAATGTCTTAACTTGACCACAGCACATCCCTTGTGCCATGTCTAGAACAGCCTCAGTTTAATTGCTTCAGAAACATTGCCAATTTGTTGCATTACTGGAAAATATTGATAGTATTCAATAAATTTTTCTTATGTGTCAAATATTGCAGTCCATAAAGTCCAGGAGAATCATTGTTTTCACTTCTCAAGAAACCGAAGGTTTTGCATGGTGCAGTTCTGACTTACCTCTAAGAGCATTCAGGATTGGAAAAGAAAGGAATTAAAAAGACTCAAAGAGATCTTGTGTACTGTAAGTTTCCTGTGATTCTTCTGGGCCAGGTACAAGCTAAGGGCTCCCTCTCCACCTGTTTGATTTCCTGATTATTTCCATTTCTCATTGTTGGAGGTGGTGGTGCTGCACTGACATGTTTTACCAAAAGCAATCCAGGATTTGGAGCCTCCAAGGGGTAGCAAACAACACACAAAGGATTTCTTATATTTTTTCCATCTGACTTTTTTGTTGGACATTTCAGGTGGCCACATTACTAAAAAAACTTTACAGAAAACAAAGAATGCTTTTTGCTGAGCATTTTAGTTGCTGCATTGGAAGACCTTATATTGATCAGATCAAAAGATTTGACTCAGATAATTCAGTGGTATCTTTGGTTCTTACTCTCCTTATCCAAGCAATAAAATAACTTTGAAGGCAGTAAAGGAGGTATTTTAAGGGCCCCAAGCCATGTGAACACAACAATCCTGTGTGTTTGAGATCTGACATCATGGCCACTTTACAGTGAGACATTCATATCACTTCACCCAGATGATGCTTCTTTGCACATTTAGTGTATTTTACAGGGTCCTTCTGTTCTCTCTCCTGCACTAAGACACTGAGATGTTGTGTCACTGTGCCCCACCTAACACAAGTGATGCTCTGTACCCACCTGCTTTGCTACAGCCATCAATCCATTTAAATAAAGAGCAGAAATTTACAAACAGGAAAAAATGGCAATAGGTCAATTAAAAATCTTAAAAGTTTTTAAAGCTCCAAAGACTTTGTAGCCTAAATTTAAAATTTTTGTTTCCTGCAATGTTTAAATGATCAGATTATCTCCTAAGTCTTGTACTAGTTTCTACTACATTACAAATTGTACTGGTGGCTCTGGACTCAGGTTGGAGTTTGGAACTCAGAGTTTGAGAGAGTTTTCAAGTTTAAACATTTCACACCACTTGTGACCTAATTATTTCAGTGTACTGGTATCTTTTGATATCAAATTGTATTTGCATGTATTTTTTAATATTTATACAAGAATGTCTGTCTGAGATGAAATGTTTTGTTGATAGAAACACCTGCAGGGATCTATTACAACATACTAATAATGAGAACTGTCTGCTGTACTTAGAAAAGAAAGGATTTTCCCTACAGTTGAACTGAAATGGAAAGGGGTCAGAATATGGTCTTCACTGAGCAAGGAGGTAACTCAGCAAAGGAGATGCATGTGTGTGCTTCATAAAGGTATCGCTTTTCTTTCCAAATATAAAGTAACAGCTTTGGATGTGGGAAGGAGTGATGTGTCTATTCATTTAAAAATATGACCAATATTTATAGAATTCATATTTTCTCATTTTTAGGTCTCTACTTAAATATAATTGTCTACCACATCCATAATTCTAACTGCCTAGCCCAAGCTTATTTTCCTCTTCAATTTTTAGAGGATAAACAGAAGAGGCATACAAAATCATTACATGTAACCAAACATCCTGTGTACATAAATGTACACACATCTATGCAGTATCCAGAGATATATATAAACCTGTGTATATAGTGTTGACAATTTATGAGAAACAAGATAAATATATAAAGCTACTCAGAAGGGCTCAATTCAAACACCAAGGGACCTCTAATGTATTTCAGTTTTGAGCCCTGATTTTATTTAATCAAAGATATAGGAGGAAAATAATCTCTTACAACACTTTCCAGGTATTGTCCAATCATGAGTGGTTCAGATACAAAACAGGTAAGATGTGTGGTGTGACATGAGTTAAGATGGCAAGAAATGCACCAAAATATTTATGATCAGCATAGCAATTAAAGCATAATAATGGCTGCCACTAAAACTATTATTCTACAAACACCATTTATCCTACACAATTGCTTTAAAATATTTTAAAGAAGTGTATATTAATAAATGTATGTATACATGCATGTGGATAAGCTTGTTTATACATGCATACATAAAAATTTTTATATTATGAAATTTAATTTTTCATCCTTCTATATGAATACATATATGTTGTCAGTGGACTTGGTTAACTACATAGCTTTTAAAAGTAGAGAAAATAGAAAGTAGAGAAATAGAATGATCAGTAAAGCAAAATTCCAGAAAGAACAACTGCCTGGAATACAAGTATCCCATTGTTTTTAGGTTTACTATTGACTGGCTTTTAAGCTAAATCTTTCATTTTTAGTTGCTTTAGTCAAACACGGGGAAAAAGACATTGCACCATAGCTTCCACCTACGCTGTCTACCTCAACAATAATTACTATTCTTTCTCTTAAAACAGCACTGGCCACAACCACAGCCAAAAACCATATGACTCCTCAAATGGCTCCTCAGTGTGCACCATAATTCTAATTCTGGCAATAAAATCCTGGCTTTGAGGATTTCAAATACACCATATTGCATACAGTTGCTGAGCATTGTGTCTCATCTTCCACATTCAGCGCAAGCATAATGGGTGAAAGGGCTCAGAGGAACAATTGTTATTTTTCTCTATCATAAATGTCAGCAACTGACTGTTTTCATTGTGTAGTTTTTATTGCATTACTTGCTTGGTGTCCAATAATCCCTACGAGCCATGATGCTGGAGTTTCACATCCCTGAGCCACTTTCACACAGCCCACACACCACTCAGCATCCTGCTGCCACAATAGTTATTTCCAAAAAAAACCTGTTTTGAAACAGTCTATTTAAAAGGCAAGGCCCGCAGAACTTCACCATGCTAACAGAAAGACCAGCACAATTTATTCTGGAGCAAAGGAAAACGACAGTAGAGTCAGCATTGCCTGAGTCCTTTGATTTCATATTTGCACATGCACCATATAACTGCACATGTGACAGAAAACAGCATAAATTGTTTATAGGATAGGTGGGTGAGAAACATGGCTCCACTACAAGATTATACATACATGTATATGCTCCTGCCTGTAGGAACTGATAAAAGGAAGGTGTGATGTATTACTGATAAGGGAGAAGAATGAATGTCTGTTGTCCCCTAAAGCACAGAAAAGCAGGAAGGAAAGGTACCGTAAGCCGTTATTTGACTTTTTTACATCCAGTCCAAAACATTATCCCTGGCAGTAGTTGGAATCAGAATTTTGAAATAAAAGTGACCAATACCATCCATTGCCTAGATCGAAAGTCTTGTCCTAAGTTCAGTATCCTGGATTCAACGTCATTTCCAAAGTTTTTATTTCTAAGTACTATAACTTCAGATGTGTTCCCATCAGTTTTCAGATCTGCATAATTTTTGACCTTGATGCCACTCACTAGAAGCTGCATGAGAAGTATTTAATCAAAGTCACTTTGCTGACCTATGACTCAGAGGGGTGGCTCTGAATCATTGTGCCTCTGAGGGTTACTCACAGGCTATGACAAGGACAGCTTCTGGCAACACAGGCTTCCCAGAACCCAGAAATAGAAAAACCTCAGATGTTTCCTCTGCCCTACAGTGCCACAACCATTTTCACTCTGACATAGCCCCTGCCCTCTTGCCTGGGATGGTCGTACACCCATGCCCAGGGCCTGCTCTGACCCTGCCAGTGGCAATGCCCTGTCATGCTCAGGGTAGGCCGACACTGGCAGCCACGACCTCCCAGCTCCTCTAAAATGCCTCAGAAGGAGGCAGCAGTTAAGAAGGAGTAAAGAAGGCAGAGGGGAGCAGAGTAATGAGGGATGGTAACAACTATTGTGCTTCAGCTTTGGAAGCTCTGGAAATCCTGCAGGCTTAGCCTGGTTGGGGCACCCCTGTTGTCAACCACTGCAAAGCAACCAAATGTGGGTCAGTTGTGGGTCAAAGCTACAAGTCCATCCAAGCAGCATTACAGGGTGATCACACTGCTCTGATTGTGCTGACTGCAAGGGCAGCCTGCCATCAGCATAAACCACAAGAGACACTGCTGAATCAGCTCCTTCTCTGAGGAAAATGAAGCTAAGAAACCTATAAATCCCAGCAGCTACCCCACCACAGTCCAACAGAATCACACAAGCTTTCTTCCCCAGCTCCTTCCTTCCATTTTCATTTAGTCAGCAATGAAATGCAGGGAGATTATTAATTGGAAAAGAACTCATTCAAATACTAAGAATAGGACTGGTTGGTAGCTGGGCTCTTATCATAAACAAGCTGTTTGCATTTAAGGAAGGCATTAATAAGGCAGCTACTTTCAAGCACAGGAGTATTCAATGGGGGGAAAATTGTTTGGCTCATCAGCAGATGGCACCTATTTTACCTTCTTATCACTAAAAGAAAATAAATGGCTGTTACTCTTACTGCCTGAGATGAGTAATAATTAGACATCAATTTTTATTCTAACTTGTCATGTATGCACATCGGGAAGTTGAGTCTTGCTGTGATAATTCCCCCAGATCTTTGGAAATTTTTCTTAAGGAAGCTGTGACAAGATCTGGCCTGTGAGACAATAAACACCTCAGATCTGTACAGGTTCTAAAGGTGGTCTGTTCCTCAGAGAATGATTTCTCTGTTCCCAGCACACAAGCTATAGGATGAATGAAGCTCTCATTTTAGTCTGGGTTTTGTATTTGCATTTATCTTCATTTGTATTGCCTGACTTTTGCATGAGATTTATGGCCCAGCTGTGCAACAGTCCCAGCATGAAGCATTCTGTCAGTAAAAATGAAGAGCTACATGAACATGTATTTACAGCAGCAGTTACAACTGATTCATAGAATGTAAACAAACACAAAACCATCTGTAGTTCTCCATGTAAAACTAGTTAAAAAATAGAGTACAGAATTGGGCAGATTGTAGACATATGTCAGATATTAGCTTTTATTCAATTTTGCTTCACACAACAAAGGCTATTTGTTCAAATTCAAGGCTCTAGCACATCCTTAGATTACAAGAAACAATCAATGGACATTCTCCATGTTCACTCTTCAGTGTGGGTCTACAATCACTACCCAACATCTCAACAGTCTATGATAGGCTGTTTCCAGTTTAATTTAAAAGGAATTGATGCTACCTGTGGCTTGCTGTGCTTATGTGCTTTGTTATGTGTTTCTTTTATTTTATTTTAGAAGCTTAGCTATTAAGAATATCTGGCAACTTTGAGCATCTTCATCAGTTTCTCTCTGAATCTGCAATTCAGAATTACTCTAGCAGGCAACTACAACACCCATCAAACAACATTGCAAGGAGAAGAGATGAGAAGACAGAGTGAAGGACAGAAAGAGAGATTTCCTAATGCAAACTGTGTCTTGTGGGAAATTACATAATTTAAGCTAAGCATGAGACAAATGCTTCTTCATATTATTTTTGTGTGTGCAAAGGAAAATAAAACATCACCTTCATTCTTGTTCATGTCTCTTCTTCATAAAGCAGAACAACTGCTGTCCACTCTAATAGCAGAAGGTTCTGGCCATTTTGTGTACCAAAATGCTACCCAGAAACAACAAAATGGTAGCATTTTATTGCATTCTGCCTGGGTTATATAGTCCCCATCACTAAAATATGTTCTACCAATGGCCTAGATATCAGGGTGTAGATGAAGATCTTCAGTTTTTAATTAATAATACATAGTGCAGAATCTGAAAGGCTATCTATAATTTATGTATCAGTGTCTCAAAAGCAGTCATTCATACATTATATATTCAGACAGAAAATTATCTTGCTTTTATTTTCCAATAAAAAGTGTAAGATGTTACTATGTACCCTCCAAAATGGAACAGTGCTACCCAGAGCTTTATAACTCTCAAAAATGCCAGGTTCCGCTGGGTTCTCTCTGCTACAAGAGGCTAAAGGTGCAGAAGCATCACTTAGCATCTCTCCCTCTCTTCTACTGGGCTTTTAAAAATGATCAGGCCACTTCTTGGATAAGTGCTAATTTACTCATAGAGTAAACAGAGGGGCAGAAAATGTGAGAAAAATAAGTTTATTGAAATGGAAGGATATTTTTTAACAATAAGGGGTTTCCAAGCTGGACTTAAGAAAAACTGATTATGGTAATACGCCACAAGAACTCTACAAAATAGAGGACCAAAAAAGTAGTTTTTAAAATACAAATATATGCAAAGCTATTGCATATAAAGCATGTTGAATATTAACAGTCATTCTCATCATGCTGTCCTATTTTCCAAGCACCCACCTACTTATGGGCACTTCAAAAAGGAAAAATAAAAAAAATGCATACTGTATATGCCAAACGTGCAACTCTTAAAAGTTGCTTTCAATACTATATTTTCTCCCTATCTCTAGCAAGCTGCAAAGCTAAAATAATCCTGTATGTTCTCCCTCTCTCTATCAAGCCACAAAGCCTAAAATAATGATATCAGGGTACATGGTGCAAAGAAAGTCAGTCTCAGACACCTCAGTCTTGGCACTTGTACATGCAGAGCAATGTAGACAAGATGCCAGCAGGATCCAATGAGCCCTCCCTCCTTCCTCAGGTGCTGGAGAAGTAATTTTTGGGAGGCTGGAAGTTCCATCAGTCTGACAGACCATCTGGACCCTTTCTTTTCAGGACAGAGGGAAATTACTCATATTTACAATTGCTTTGATGCAGCTCCACCAGAGTGGATGTAGCACCAATGAAAGTACAATTATTTTTTTCCAGACTTGCCCCTCTTTCATATTCTACACTCCTAAAAAAACCATTTGCTTTTTTGCCCCTTGGAAGTACTGAAAACAATCCAGCCTCAAAAGAGAATCAGAGTGACTGAAATAAGAAATATTTTCCAATATAAAGGCAAGGAGAGGATAAACCAATATTTGTGATGCATCATATGTGATGATTTGTGTGTAGTGATACTGTGAGGTAGGAGATTGGAATTCAAAAGACAACATTCAGCAAAGTGAAAAAAGGTGCATCAACCCACACAGAAAGGAAGTATAAAATTAATTTTTTTTAATGTGGATTTAAAGTTACAATCTGAACTTTATTTGAGTCACTTCCTTAAATGCCTCTCATGCAAAGTCATGACAATTACTTTTGACCAATATTATTTTGGAGAAAAGAAAACAAACAGTTCAGTGTGACCTACAAGCAAACAATCTAGAAGAGAAACACAAATCCTTGAGATTCACACACTTCACTTTCCTTTATGAAGTCATAGAATGGTTTGGGTTGAAAAAGTCCTTAAAGATCATATTGTTTATGCCTTGGGCAGGGACACCTTCCACTAGACCAGATTGTTCAAAGCCCCATCCAACCCTGGAAATCTCAACACCCAGTAAAAACATTTTGAAGATTAGAAGGAAAAAATTACAGCTGGGCAGGAAGAATCCCACTGTCACCCAAAATCTCACCATCTGTAAGACAATGTAACCTTGAGAAGACATTGCTTCTTTCTTTTTGTAAAAGCATGCTGGAAGGGACAGTCCATTTCCAGTCACTTGTGCCACATAAACTGCCAGAGCTATTGATAGATTTAGGATGGGTACAGTGGCCTCCACTGGGACAGGAACACACATTTTTTCACTGCTCCACAGCTACAGGCAGCACAAGTCATTTTGGCAGCAGGAAGATGCAAAAAAGCAAGTCTGAATGGCTGCAGAGCATCATTAAACATCCAGAACACACGATTTGGACTGAAGACAGTATAGCTCAATTTTAAATTCCAGCTTAGCCTCTTTAGCTGCATGTAGTTTGGCTGCTGAGTTGTCCAGGAACATAATAGATAATGACCATTAATTACAATTTAACAGTAATGGATTGAGCAAGGAGAGCCTGCTGGTTTGGTGTTGAAGAGTCCTGAGACCAGCTTGAACAAACTATCTCAAATCACAACGTCACGCTTCCAAGAAAGGTACTGCCTGACTGAGGCAAACAGCAGCAGGAATGTGCAGGCACTGAGATGGAAGTGACAGTCAGAAGTGTCGAGCAGAAGAAACCAAAGACATGGTAACAGCTTTTCCAGCAATAAAGCATCTTTTGCTGAGCAGGCATGACAATACATAATCTAAAGATGTGTATACTGACAGTCAATCACTTTATACTGTAAAAGACCAGTCACACTTTTTCACCGTGGGGACTTCTTGTATTCCTCCCTAAGGTGTGTGGTGATCCTTCCCTTGGGTGGGGACGCCCCTCAAGGCTAACTCTCCAGGCTGAGCAAAGAGATTTGCCCACAGTCATTGGTATGGGTCAGGAACATCAATCTCTACTTGATAAGCTAGCTCTGATTATATTAAGTAAAAAGTGCACTACATTAGTTTTATTGTGTAGTTAATAATTCTGATTACAGCCTTTTGTTCTTTTGACATTCTGTCCTTTTGTTTTTTACTATTTTGCAATTTTACCTTTTTTCTCTTCTTTTTTACCAAATCATTATCAATAACAATCTAAATAAGGCACTCTATTTATTCATATTGAATACCCACATTAAAGGCTTAATGACACCTTTAAAATCCCTTAGCCAAAAACTTTGTCTGAAGTTCCCATTCACTTCCCTGACACTGACAGTGCTTATTTGGCCATTTGTACAGGATGCACACATGTGTACTGCAACAGTACAGACAGGAGTATGGAACCAAAGCTGCTAGCCAGATATACCAGCAAAATCTGGGCCAGTGACCACATTTCAAGAGCAATCCTATCCAAAAGCTCCTCAACTCAGCCTCCATCCATATGATTCAGTGCCATGACTCTAGGAAAGACATCAACAGCACCACCAACAAAGTGCTCTGCAGAATTTGGACCAAGTGATTTTTGGGGATAGAAGACATCAACTATGCCCCAATTTTTTCTTCACAAGTTTTTCTGTTCTAGTGTTTTAAAGAGCAATCCATGTATGTTCATTAGCAACCCTCCTCCTCTCAAATCCTCCCCCAGTTTCAGATTTCCTTACAAACAAGTCTCATCTTTTAAGTCTGGCTCGGTAATCTCAGTTTCCTGTTTGAATTGCTTCACTCCTTTCTTCCATTTCTTTGTTTAAGGACTGGCTTCAGTTTCTTCAGATTTGTAAATTCAGGAGGAGGAAAAAATAAGTAGAGAAAACAAAAATCTTCTTAATCACGTTTATCAGCCATTGTAAAAAAATATATTTTAAAAATGCCTTATGAAACCTCAAGCTCTCTAGCTCAGGCAAATATAAAAAAGAACTATATTTTAGTAAGTAGTTAACTGCAGGCAAATGGCAATGACATATATGCTGAAATTGCTTCTGCAATAGGAACTGTTGGATTTTCTCATTAATTGAAAAGCAAAATATTGGCAAATTAAACTGTAATTTCAGCAAAGTTCTCTTAGGTCACATGGTCTGTTTTGTCTGTTCTGCCAAGACTGAGCTGTTCATTTTGAAGAGTTTTCTACAACCTGTTTTTTGAGTAACTCCAATTAAAAAATGGTAAGATCATTTTAGTGAAAGGTTCTTTATCACTCATTCGCCATGTGACAAATTTCTTTGAAGACTACCAAAAAGTACTTAAACTCAATGCTATTAGAAAATATTCCTTAATAGACATAATATTTTTTCCATACTGTTTCAGTTGTCTCTGAAAATCAATTTCTTGCTTGAAGAATAATGACTATAATCTGGACTAAATTAATTCTATAGTCAATGGTTAAATGTATGAACATTACTGAACTAACAGGCAGAGGCTGCAAATCAACATTGTTTTAACAAACCATTACATTACAATAATTACACTTTGAAAAGTAACAAATAGTTCTCCACAAATAAAATGTCAGGACTGCATAATGTTGTATCAGTACTGGGAAGAAGAATAGGTTGCCTTAGTCTCTCAGGCACAGATGATCAATAAGAGGCAAGTGCTGACTATTGGATGGGAGATATATATCACCTTTGCTCTGGTTTCATTATTGGGTATTTATCTTTGTATTCCCAAACATCAAAGTCAATACCTCACTGGTTTTAGATCTCCACATGTTGCTACCATCCCATTAAGTCATCTTAAATTTGTCCTTTGCTGTTTGCCACTTGCTACTTTTCAAGAATGCAATTCAAGCATTGCCTTCCTCTATCTTCCAGACCATTCTGAACAACTCATTTTAGAGATGAGACAAGCATTCTTCCAGTGTGACTCAAGCAGTCACTACTTTGCTAGAAATACTGGCAAATCTTTTACCAACTTGAAAAAAAAATATTACCATATGAGAAAAAAAAGAGGAAGAGTAATGCATAGGAAGGTATGTCCATGCACCTTGAGGAGAGTGAAGAGGGAATAAACCTGACTTGACCTGACTTGCACCAGCCAAGAATACAGTCCAAAGACTGAGTAATCTAGATCTAACAAATCCAGTATGTACATCCAGCGATGCTTCCAGTGGACTGGAGAAACATACTGCTCTTGGGGGTCTGAACTGACCTCAAGAAATATTTATTGTCTTCCTGGTCATTCCTTTGTTTGTGGGTTGCATGTGGCAAGACAAACCAGCAGTTCAATTATGACCAAGCTCTACTTATAATCCATAAACCACTCTGTTTTCTACTTAATCAATTCAATCTACGTTTTTCTAACATCCTGCTGGGTACTGCATCAAGTTATTTATTAGTGGCGCAGTTCTTCAATACACATTTTCAAATAGAGATATAAAAGAACCCTGATGTCAGACATTAAGAATTCATATTTACCAACAATTACTGTAAGACATACAAGACACATCAGGTATTACCTTTCTAAGTGTATAAAAGCATCTTGCTATATAGGATTATATTGGAGTATTGACTTTCTTATGTTGTAAACAGCATTTGAACTGGTTTCTAACCACAACATGATTAATTCATTTTATTATCACTGAAAGCTTAAATGCGGCAACCCCAATACACAGATTTTTGTTAAGCAAAATCTTGAGGATTAATGTGACTTGTACACGCATTCCAAAGCTTAAATCACAGTAACAGGTAATTGGACATGAAATTATATTCCATAGATAGGGGGGGTAGGGAGGGAAGAATTTATTTTTGCTCTCTGTTACACCTGTAAAAAACTTTTTTAAAACCCCACACATGTATAATGCATCTAAAGTTTTTTCAAAACTACCTAACACTGTTGTGACCACAGAAGATGCCATGGGAGGAAACAGCTTTTTTTTAGACATGCAAGAATGAAATTAAAGAATGACACAAATCATTTTCATTACATACTGGCAGTGCTTTTATATTCCAGGCCACCTATTTTATATTCTCTTATGCTTCATCTGTGTCATTAACCAATTTAATCATAATGGTACTAAAGAAAGAAGCTATTAGATTTGTCTCACTTGACCCATTTTTTCTTAACTGAGAGTGTTACTGTGTACAGTAACATTTTCTCTTAGAATCATGTTCTGTCCCAGATCTGCTTTATTTTTATTTTAGTGCATGTGAAATTAAATAACAAAAATGAAGTCTCAAACACAATTTTCTTGCTTTCTTGAAAGCTACCCTACAAGCTGAGCAACACTCTTTAATCTTTTCTATATCTTGGTAAGATTTAACCAATATTTAGAAATATATCACATACTTAGTTTGTCCTTTCTTCCACTAGACAAGAAGAGTGGACACTCAGCTAACTTCATGTTAATTCTTGCAGTAACATCGAACATCGAAATGCAGTAGCTGTGTGCAAGAGAAGAAAATCTATGACTGCACAGCATGAATCTAAACTGCATGCAAACTCCTGCTAAAATACAAAAACTAACAGTATCATCTGACATGCAATATTTCCAACTGATTGTGTTAGCAATTATAGCAATATTGTCTGTATTGTACCATAGCCTAGCAATACTGTCAGTGGATTTCACAACAAAACTTACAAGTAAAATTAAGTTAGTAATCAACAGTGAATTAAGCTTTCAAAACCATTTCAAGCTCTTTGACAGAAAAAAAGGCTTTTCAAACCTTAGCAGACCTGTGGAAAACAAATATGTAAGATGTGGAGGAAATTATAATGGCAATGTATTGAATGTTAATTATATCCAAAGGAAAAGCCAACATTCCAACAATAGCAGAATGCTCACAAAGGGAAAAAAAAGCATTAGAAAAAAAAGTAAAAAAAAGTATTAGAAAGAAATTAGTTTTGACAAGATCAGTGTGGACCTGAATCTGGAAAGCATTACAGAAGTATATAATTGTCCTCAAGTTAGTGTTATGAATCTAGGGTGTTTGGCAGTAAGCTTATATTTAAAATCATTTTATTAAAATTGAAGCTGGAAATTGATATTGAGAACAGCCAAACAACTTAAACACAACACTGACATCATTCCCAAGACATGTTTCTCGTGATTTAACATGGATTTTTTATTTATTTTCTCTCTAATGCAGCACTGCTTCATGACACGTGCTGAGGTTGCTTAATAATTTAAGCAGTTTTTCCTTGCCTAGAAACAGTGAGTGTTCTTACACCTCCAGCATAAATTATAAATTCCGTGGCTTTATGATATATATGAAGTGTAATCATTAGGAGGTTGAAGAACTGGGGAAACCTAATTCTTCTGCTGGACTTGTAGAGAGACCTCAACCTCTACAGACCCCACAGCAAATTTAATTTCTAAGTAGGAGTCTGCTAACACTGGCAGTAATACTTAGTCATATGCAGACATTACTCCAGAGAAAATCTTCATGACTGGGCTGGTAAAAGCAGTGTAAATTGATGGCAATAACCCTGCAGTTAGAGAATTGAGCTGTTTTGCTCTTAGAAATAATTCTGCTGGGTGTAGGCCTCAGTATACCTAACACTGTCTTGAGTTGCAAATAGTCAGAGACCAGCACAGTGTTCACCATTCATGTGGTGTCCTGGTCAGGCCAGTGTCACTGTCTCGAAAGCTATGATGGCAGCACCACAGCTCAGAAAAGAAACGTGTTCAAGAGTAAACCAGTTGAGCTAAGTAGAAAAGGCCCAGTTGGGTCCAGCTAAAAGCACAGACCCAGAAGCCTCAGCCCCACCATCAGCAGGGAGAGGTGAAGGTGCACCCACCATGATGAGCAACTTGCACCACACCAAGCAGTCCTTTAGGACCACCACAATCCTCACCAAGTCTTACCCTCCCTCAAACTGGGATCTAACAACACAACTCCTGCCCTACCTTCCATCTCCGTCTTCTCAGTGACCTGTCCCAGATGGTCTCCTTCCAGCCCTACGTGGATCACCCTACACACAGCACCTTGGCCACCAGAGGAGAGCACAGGTTTTGGCCTGGCCACTGCAGGTCTCCGGGCATGCCATGCACACTGACCAACGCCTCCAGCAAGGCCTCCATGTAGAGCAGGGCCTCTTGCTCCTGCATACTGCTGAAGGTTTTTCTTTCCTTGGCTAGTAGAAGCCTGCCTGTTGTTTGGTTTAAAACCTGAGTAAAGCAAATTGCGTTCTTCCTTTTAGGATTCATTTCCACAGTGCTGGCTCTCACAATGTAAAGAATTGGGCTATCACAATCCATTTTGTCCCTCATCCTGACACCCAGGATAACCCCCTAATTTTGTTTTGTTTTTACTGAGAGTTCCATTTTAGTTATTTTAATCTTTAAATACATTTGTATTTAATGATTGTTTTTCTTTTTATGAATTCCTATTTCCACAGTGAAGATCCTCGCAGTTCAGAACGCTCAATCATCCCAACTGCATCTTTTAGGAAGCAGCAATTATTATTGCCATGGAAAAATAGTCAGATGCAGTATTTCTAAATGTTGTATCTTTGACATATTGCATCCTCCATTATAAGATATCTCATTTGTGCTTATCCTGCTCACAGTTCAAGACTACTGACACTGTAGTGCTGCATCCCTTGCACCCAAAACCACAGGACTGGAATGAGGTTCTGCCCAGATACCTGTCACTTAAACGAATAAAATCCAAAGGTAAAAAATGAGCAGCAAGGAACAAGGGGAGGCATTCCATGCTCTCTTCCTGATGTACATTTACCCTGACATGACTGGATCTAGATTAGATTTTCCCAGTGTCCTTGTAGCTAGATGTTTCCTCTGTGTGGTAGGCCAGCCCAAGTCAGAAATTTACCAAAACCACCCACTTAGCAGAAGTGACTGAAAATAACCCCTGAAACATAACAAATGATAATAATCAAAAAATATCTACCTGTGTAATGATAGAAACAGGAACAGCTCAGAGGGTTCAATTTTCCAAGTAATTCAGCTGGACACAGACCCTGCAGTGTGCAAAGTCTTTACAGAAGTAGTTCCCTGACTCAAGTCCAGCCTCCTGCAACTTGTGGTTTGTAGTTGATTGCAAACTCTGAAGGTTTTGTCACACTAAGACATCAATAAAGACTTCTTCTATGTGAATTTTCCTTCCTCTAATACTGCTTGAATTAATTCTGCAGCCTTTCCTTCAGTTCGTTTTGGACACCTGCATTCCTGAAACTGGTGCTTAGCAAATTCACATTTGAGATCTTTAAAACCTTTGACATGTTTCACTAAAATCAGCCCCAAAACAGTAAAGTTCAGGTAGAGAAGGTGAACATGGGAGTTTGGGTGGGCAAGAGGCACACATTTGTGCACAAAGTGGTTTGAAAAGGTTTGCTTCCTTTGAAAACTTATTTCAGAAGGTTCTTTCAGTTTTTCTGTAATCCTGTTTTATGGGGAAACTCCAACTCCTTGTGGTGGGTCTGGCCTTTATTTTCAACTTTGAAGATGCCACCTTGATTGATATGTCCTAAATTTGGTAGCCAGTGCAGCAGTGAGCTGCAGTGTCTCTCATGGGCTGCTTGTTTTGACCTTTTTTCAGGTTTTGTTTTACTCTGCACCATTCCAAAAAATAAATACATGGCACAATATCATGGAGGGGCTAATCATACCACACCAGAACACTTGATTGCTGGTGGACACCTCCCAGGTGCCTTCCATCCCCGAGCGGCTTTTCTCCACCGGATGAGTGCGAGAGAAAACCAAACCCCAGCAGTCTGGCACAGCCAGAAAGACTCGACTCCCACCTCGTTTTCTGCCCACACCCCGAGCACTTCGACAGCAGAGGGCTCTTACCCCGGCTCCCAAGCGATGCCGGCTGAGGGTGTGTGTGGGTTCAGGGGAGGATATGGGTGGGGCCCGGGGGCAGCGGAGCCCCGCGGCCGCAGCAGCCGCGGAGGGGCCCGAGCTTCCGTCCCGGCGCCGGCGGCCGGGACAGAAACTTCGGGCCGGGACAGAAACTTCGGGCCGGGACAGCGCCCTCGGGCCGGGGCTTTGGTGGCCGGGACAGCGCCCTCGGGCCGGGACAGAACCCTCGGGCCGGGACAGCGCCCTCGGGCCGGGACAGCGCCCTCGGGCCGGGACAGCGCCCTAGGACTGGGACAGCGCCCTAGGACTGGGACAGCGCCCTCGGGCCGGGACAGCGCTCTCGGGCCGGGACAGATCCCTCGGGCCGGGACAGCGCCCTCGGGCCGGGACAGAACCCTCGGGGCGCGGCTTTGGTGGCCGGACAGCGCAGGCAGCGGAGCCATGAGCCCGGCAGGTCGGTGCGGGGCGGGTTGTGAGGGCGGGGAGGTCCCACAGGGTGTTGTGTCCCGGTGCGGTGCTGCGGATGGAGACCTTGCCCTTGAGAGTAGCCCTCAAGTGCAAGCTCTTGTCTTGTCTCTCTGGTGCATCTCTCATGGTGTCACAGTACCGACGTAGCTTTGCTGAAGAGGAGGAGATGTAGCGCCAAGAAGTTGGGAAATTAAAGAATAAAAGTTGTATGAGCAATGTTAATTCGATATATGTGTACCTCCTCTGAATTGGCTAGCCATGTGTTGTGTCATTAATTAAAATTGATCATCCTCTTGCAGTGTCTCAGCTCTCCATATGGGATCCAGCCTGGAGTGTTCAGCAAAACCGTGCTAGACTTTGCACTGGAATATTAATTCCTTGTTTATGCTTTTATTGGTGTTTATTGCAATATCTGGGTGCCTCGAAACTGTTAGTGTGTATTTTGTTACTTCCTTGGTAGTGTTGGAACACATTATCCTATTGACTGGTGGAAAAATGTGATGAAAAGTTAAAATTACTTCTGAAGTCCTCATGTAAATCAGAGGCAGCCCTTAATCTGAACCAGAAACCTGTGACTCCATGTCCCTGTGTCCCAGTCATGTGCCCTTATTCACAGAAATACCGTCTATTTATGGCTCCCATTTCCTTCATGTGTCTTTGCAAGGCTCAGCAACACGTAAATCAAGCCAGTGACTGCCAAGCTGGGCACTCAATAAAAAGGAAATGAAAGACATGTAGCAGGATACCAGAGGTTTGACTGACTTGCTTGCAGGGAGCTCAGGCTTATTTTCTTATTTTTGTGACTCTTTTATTAGATGGGACAATATTTTATCCTCATTTTCTGAATGAGGAATCAAGAAAGAGAAGTCTGAGAGCCTGAGTCTGCAAAGGTGACTCAATGCTTTGTTTTTCTGTTCTGGTTCATCGTTTTAAATTACTGCTTCCAATGTCAAGACAGGTTTTTTACCAAGTACTTTATATTTTGGATCATTTTATAACATCCGACTAACTGCATTAGTTATTAGTTATTAAATGCAGCTTTGTAATGACATTAGCTTTGCAAGCCATCTTTACCTGCTACTCTCATTATACAGATAAAAACGCCAGGGAAGAAAGGCAGAATGATTTTTCCAGCTGTTTTATAAGAAGTTAGTTGTAGATAAAATATCAGAGCTCAGTACTGTTTTGCTTTCTACCTAAGGCTGGTGGTGAAATGGGTATGGTTATTGTACTGGTTGTTTTCTGTCTAGATCCAACATCCAGTACTGCAAGATTCTTTAAAGAAGAAAGCTGCATATATGAGCAAAACTACACTTAATAGCCTTTCCAAATTTGCATATGCTATCCCAATTATTAGGCAAACTGATGTTTGAGGATGTGAGCAGTCAGCAGGGCAGAATTCTGATAATGACAGAAGTAGGCTCAGTGATCAGTCTGTATCAATGACAGGATACCACTGTGCATGACCTGGGGGCATGTAGTTTGGAGTCTGGATCTTGGTGAATAAAGGCAGTCAAATCCTGACTATGCATGTGAAATAGCTGGAGTAATTGCTGAGTAAATATGTAAAAACACCAAAGAGGGATGGCTGCTTTCCCAGCTGCTACTTGCAGCCAGTTCCACACATTGGCAGGGGAACAAGTAACAGTAGGCTCAGCCAGCAGAGAATGCACTGGCCTTCCACTCTGGCATCATTTGTCTCTGTCACTTTTTCAGGTATTGCTCTGCCTAAGCCTCATCCACCTATGACCTCCACACACAAACCTCTCTCCTGCAGGTTTGGCAAAGATTCAAACCTTTCTTTTACAGAAAGAGGTCTGTTGTCCATAATGGTGCATAGAAGCCTGTTTTCTCCTGATGGAACAGCATCTGTGAGGTACTGAGGTTGCTTCAGGTGGATTGCCCAAGGCATAGTCAAGCTCAAATCTAAAAGCTGTTTGGGATGCTTGGTAGGACAGACAGGCTTGTTACTTGTCAGGACTCTGTAAAATACCCTAACCTAGATGAATTTTATGCAAATTCCATTAAAGCTGCTGTAGCTGGTAGAGAGAAAACATCTGTAATGCATGATCTTTGATGATATCTGCCTTCCTTTGAGACAGGAGGCACTGACAGGATAACTTCATTGCTATGCCATGTTGGAGTCATCACTCCTCTCCACACTCAGGAATGTAATTATCTTCATTGAGGTCTTTTCTTGGGTGTCCTTTACTTACACACTGGACATTTTTTTCTCTTCAGCTGTTTCTGGGTCAATGTTTATGTAAGTGGTGTTCTGGGAGGGAATCTAGACAAGTAATACTTGATTTTTGTTTTTCTCAAGAATTAGGGAGTGCTTAAATTTTTAGTAGTAAATGATTTTCAGCTCCTTCACTTTTAGGGAAAAACAAGAGTTCTCAGACAATGATTTGATTCAAAATCCAGGAGATCTAGAGGTGGAGTTTTGAAGCAATTCAGTAATAGCATCATAATATTAATGTTAATATTCAATATTATTTATTAATTATTAATTAATGTTCATTATTAAGTAATATTAATATTATTAATAATGTATTTGTAATTTGAGTATATCAAAGAAGCCAGAACTGAAGTACCTCAAAGCAATAATTTGCCTTTGGAAGTGTTGGGATGCTAATTCAGATTCAAAAGTTTATCCTTACAAGCCTTGTTCCTTATGCTGATCCTCTCCCATTCTGTTGCAAGCAGCAGTTACTGAAGTTTGCATAGAAGCAATCGATCACCCACATTTGAAAAACTGTAGCACTGATACCACTGGTGTTGTGATAAAGGTGAAAGAAAGCACCAATTTCAGTTTCTTAAAAGAAGAACATTTGTGCCCAGGAACTCAAAAACCACAGTGTGACTCTTTCCCTGTCTGTGTATCTCTTGAAGCTGGTCTTTGAGGATTTGATTAGTTTATATACTCCTTTATTTGCTGGTAGTTAATAAAGAATGTTTTATATCCTCTAACAAGTTTGAGCACCCCAATGTAAACAGCAGCAATAGTTTCTGATTTAATTACGTCCCCCAGGGAGGTCCAGTGATTTCTGACTATTGTTAAAGAAATAAAGTTGTCCTGGCCTTTTTTATAAATCAAAGTCAGACTACAGCAATGTGAACTGTGATTAAAAAGAGCCCTATGTTTTATTAAATGTAAACAAAAATAATAATTTCAGAATGATATTGAAAATATTTTTTTGAAACCACTGTGAAGGAAGACAGGGAGGGAGTCATGAATACCAAGATTTAAACTGGAATCTATTTCATGTAATGATATTGATGTTCACTTAGTGTTTATTGGCTCCCTGCATTGTAAAAAAGCAAGGCTTTGTATGAAGCCACAGTGGATAATTTATCACAGGCCTGACAGTTAAAGCAAACTGGTTTTACCATCCCCATCATTACTTTGTGTTTCAACATTTCTGTGAGCTTTTGTGTACGTAAGCTTTCTGTGAGCTTTTGTGTGTTAGGTAAGAAGAGTTCCACACTTGTTTGACACTGAGGCTGTTCAAGCAGCGGTACAGCTGAGTTTGGAAAGCACACATTTACATTTGGACCACATGCTTAACAGATGGAAAGGACTTGAAACTTTACACAGGTGTTTATAAATAACTGCAGTCTGTGGCTAAGGCTCACTGCTGTTGCTTCTGTGTAAGAAATAAAGAATTCACGTAAGACCATGAAACTGCAATGCAGTGCCTTCCTCAAGTTTCATAGTTTTTTCTCTGTACCTACTGGTAAACTCACTTCAAGTGAGTTATGTAATCTTGCAGGTTTTCACAGCTGAAAAAAATGTATGACTGAAAACAAATGTATGGCTGTGTCTAGTCTTTCTGCTGGAGAGTACCACAACTTCTGTCCAGGCCTGCATCCTTGAGTTTCCTTTCTGGAGAAACCAACATGAGAAAGGAGTCTTTCTTGGTTGTCAGAGTTTTGCCCTGACACCAAGTTAAGGTGAATCTGAATGGAGCAGCTGGATCTAAGAGCTGACATCTGGTCCTAGATCCCCTACTCTAGAGATGCATAAAAGACTTTCCTTGCAAGAAATAATGTCCGACTAAAAGATAAACAACCCCCTGTCCCCAAACCTGACTGAGACCCTGTAACATACAGTTCAGTTTATGTCTAGATGTGCTTTATCCTCCACATTTCTCAGCACTGGGGACATGCATGTGTTGTGCCTCTCAAACAAAGCAAGGTATTTTCATGTAAAAATGTAATGAAGTATATTTTGTAATGTAATGAGGAATATTTGCACTCACTATTTATTGTTATACGTGCTTCCAATTAAAAAGAAAATACAAAACCCAAACCCAAAAAGAAATATTAAATTTTTTAGTTGTTCTCTCTACAGGGCAATTGTTAAATCATAAAGAATAAATAATTCAAGTTTGTTTACTGTAGTCAGTATAAAGTGGTGTTTGCCTGTTTGTTTTTAATATTAGAGGAACAATTGTAATAGCAAGTATTATTTATTTTCAAGTGGAAAATATAAAAAATTCTAGAAGCTTTGGGAAAAACAGAACAATGAATAGAATGACATTTATGAATTAAACTTTTAAGAAATAAGGTAATATATGCTAAACATATAATGTACTTTTCTGTTTTTCATAATTTTCATTTATTTGTGAAACATTTACAGTTTAAATAGATGAAAGAAAAAATTATAGTATGCCTGGAATGAATCGAACATGGACAATTTTTAGTCATTTGAAGATTGAAAAGAAAAGCCTTAATTTAGGCAGTGCGGTGTCCTCTGTAAAAATGAAAGGCTAAATACAGTACAGGCTTCAAAGGAGTTTATTGCTAATATGCTAGTGAGCATTAAATGAAAACAAGCAGTACTTTAATCAGAAGCCACAAGTGTGGTGTTCCTCTGCTTTATTAAAATTTGTGATTGAAAAGACGTGAGCACTTGCTTTTTGTTAAATTATAATATGCATGGCCACAGAAATAAATTGCTTAAATGAACAAAACCATATTAACAGCAGAAACCAGATATCTTCTGAGTTTGATTAGGTTGCCTTTAAAAATATGAAATACTGTGGGAAACTAGTAAATATGCAGTATTCAGTATAAAGCCCTTCAAGAAAAAATTATTTTCCTAAGGTAATTTATTAGTAAAATTCTTTTGCAATGTTTGCAGCAGCATTCCTTTAGTTCAGTTGTGATTGTGTGCTGCTGGCCAGGATTGTGTGCTTGGGCTGGTGTATAAAAACTCCCAAGAAGGTGGCCAGTGTATCTCACCTTGTACAAGCCTATAACAACTTGTTCCCATTGTAAACTCGGTTTAGAGAGGCATTTTAAGAGGGAAACAAAAAGTCCTCTGAAAAATGACTATTTTATCATTATTTTTGAACTGCCTTTTGTCTGAGAGAATTAAAATAAACAATTCATGTGAGTTATAGTCTCCATTCAAGTTTACTTCAAACTGAGGGAGGGTGAGAGCCCACCTGCAGCAGGGGCTGGAGAGGAGGCTGAGTGAGCCCTTCCAGGAGTTGGTTAGAAAGGCATCTCAGATGTATAAAAGATATGAAAGAAGGAATGAAGGAAAGGTAAAGGTACCAGCAAGGATAATGGCACAGTTTTTACAATCCCTGACGGGATAAAGTGCAGGGACCCCAGGACCAAAGGGATGGACACAGGAACTTCTCTGTCTAATATGAATTTCATGCCAAAGGGGGAACAATTTTTCAAATGTTCTTTTGGCAAGTGGGAAAGACAAACAGGTGTGTTTTATTCAACCACTATTGGTGAATGTGTGTGCTTTATTTTCATAGCTGCCTTTGCCCATTCCCTTCAAACACATTGTACAGGATTGGTAAAGGCCAGGAAGAATGAGATATAAACAGTAAGTTGGCTTGTGTCCACTGAGTTGTTTTGTAGGCAAACAGTTTGTGGTAATTGGGTGACTGAGCCTCATCCCCAATGGGCTGCAGCTGTGAGCAGCAGGTGAGCAGCACTGACAGCAATGAGCCATCACCAAAGGGAACAGAGGGCACACAGGTGCAATGCATGGACAATGAGGGTATAAAAGGCTGGGCTGAAGAGCAAGAAGGGTGGGGTAGGTGCTTGCGGCTTTCTTGAGTAATGTTACTCTGTATGGGCAGACGCTTGAGATCTTCTGATGGGGTATGGTGTTATTCTGTGTGGGTGAATACTTAAAGCCTTCTAAAATTGTATGGTGATACTCTGTGTATTGTGGCCATCTCAACTGTGATGTATGCTGTGACACTGTTTTTTACTTTTTCTTTGTGTAAAAATGTTTATTGCTTTTGGGTTTTTTTAACCCAGTTTAAGACTCTGTACTGACTGGGTGCAGCAAAACTGAACGGCTGCCATGAGCCAGATGAGTTTTTTGGCTTGCTCAGATTCTGCTGCTGAAGAAATTACTCTGTGAGAAGAGGATGAAGGGAGGGAAGCTGTGGGAGAGTCTGCTTTGTATCCCTGACTAGCTAGCCTGGTAATGATGTAGTGTGGGGTGCTGCAGGCTGCTCCTCACTAAGAGCTGAAGGGGCAGAACATCAGGGGTTGCTGGAGTTCACACAGGTTACTCGAGATCATTTGTCCTGACTTGAGGTCACTGGAGTCCCTGGTAGGGAACACTTGAGGTCATTTGGGCTGACTTTGACAGGAAGCCTCTTAGCACAGATGCTGCTGTTGGTCTTTGCTGTTTGTAGCATTCAACCAGGACAGCAGAGACCACAGTCAGGACAGCTGGACATGTGTGGACCTATCATACTCAGGTCAAGGTCTCTAATTCTCTGGAGGTTTGTACTTCTCAGCTGGAAGAAAAGGATGGCAGGCTTCAGTTCTCAGTAGCCATAGCAAGGAGCTCTAGTGATTCATGGACTAATATGAACTGTCATTGTCTACTTTATTCCCTTTATTTACTTGCCATTCCTGGTGCAGGGACCAGATGTGAAAAAGTCGGGAGGGGCTGTTTCAAGTGTTCCTGGTTGTTAGGAAGGGTTAAGTTAATGATAACTAGTGTTTGTAAAAAGGCAAATTGAGAAAGAAGAAGAGGAGGGATTGACAGGAAAGCTAATGCCTTTATAAACAATTTGATGGGTGAAGGTGTGTGTTACTGTCTTTGAAATGGGTCTTAATGTCTCCACTGACTTTGGGCTGCAGGTTGATTGCTGAGCCCAGGCAGCTTGGCTGCTCGAACAGACAGGGGTCTGCACAAGCCAGAGTTTCTGAACACTGAGGTAGAGTAGTAGGTTCAAGGCAAGGCCTTCAAGTAAGCCAGATAGACTTCCAACATCTTTATGAGACTCTAAATGATTCTAGCTCTGTCCAGAAAGTAAACTCTGGCAGCTTAATCTTACTTGAAGTACCTAAAGGTACTTTGCATTTCAAATTCATCTGAATCTTTTAAACAGTATTTTTTTAAGGTAGGCTTATATTATGAGAAAACTTTATAAAGATTTAATCAAATAATAGAAGTAGTCTTGCTTGGAAAGGATGTTCTGCAGTATCTGGAAAATCTAATAAAAATGCACAAAACTCAATATACCTTTTTTCCTCCACCCTCCTGAGATGTCTGTTTGTAGATATTTCACTGAGTCTCTGGTTGCTGTAGACTTCCTACCTCTAAACATGGAATGCTAATTCCCCAGCCTAGTGTGTCTCAGAATAACTCTATTTAATCAACAAAGCCTTGTTGCTGTGCACTATCAAAGGAAATTTTGCCAGTGTTTTAAATCAGAACTTTAAGGTTCTTATACATGCTTTCTAGTTTTGCAACATAGTAATCTTATTGAAACTTTGAAATGTGTTTCTCTCCCATATCAATTCCATTCCTTGTTCAAGACTAGCTATTTCAGAGGAGGCCAAATCTAATTTGGCCTCGAATGAAATAGTCTGTAATGATTGAATTGGGGGAAAATGTATTTTCAGTGGAAGTTTAGGCCAGATCCTACATTTAGCAGGTTGAAAGCAGAAGAATTTTATGCTTAAAGGGTACATTCAGGATAGTTTCATTTTAATTTTCTGCTAGTGTTCTTGCCAAGCTATTGTCAGCTGGTTTTCTAAGAGTTTAAAAACAGTTATGTTTCATTGGCAAGCTTACAGCCTGTATTTCAACACAGATACTTATAGAATTCATTGAAATGGCAAGCCATGTTTCTGTATCTTAGCTTGTAAATATGTAATGTATGCCATAGTTTTTGTACTCCCACATGCTGTTAAGTCCATGCTCATTTTGAATGGCATGTATAATAATAAGTAGCATTCATTTTGAACACAGCCATGCCTTAAATAATACAGTTAAAAGGCAGAGCTATCCTTTCAAACTGTGACACTCATTCATTGGCTGTAACATTTTGGAGACTTCTGTGAAAAGTTAGTCCTTTTTATCAGAAATCAAGGGCTGAACATTAACCTAAAATACTTAAAATATTACGAAAGTCAATTACACTATTTTATTTCTCACCACAATTATGCCACAGATGAGCATTGTAACATTTGAATTTCCAGGTATACATGCTCTCCACTAAACAATCTGTTTTGCTTAATAAGTGAAAAAGTTTTCACTTTTGTGTAACAAAAAACCAATCCAGTACTGGATAAATGATAGTTCAGGATCTAAGTCTTTATCAAAGTAGTAGAATTCTTTAGAGGAGTGTTTCCAAATGTAAGTTCCTCTGCTTTTATAGGTATTTATTTCTTACTGAAAGATCAGAAGGATGAGAGGAGGTGTAAGCACTGTCATTTTTTGAAATTGACTTTTGAGCGTGTTGTTTTGTTTGTGGATATTTCTCTTCTTGGTATATTGCTAAAATCTGGATCACTGAATTTTGATATCATAATGAGAATTTAATTTAAGAAATGTTTCATTTTTTTGTGGTCCTGATTAGCCAGGCTGGGTACCTGCAAGGGCATTAAACACTACAGGAGGGTATAGCTCTCCAGTCTGTCCCACCTATAGAGTCAGTAGAAGTTGCTGTGCTCAGGTGTCTCCTGAGACACCTGCTTTGGCACAAGTGTGCCCAAGAGAGTGGGAGCTCACCTTCATGCTCATGTTTGGTGTGCTCTAGCGCTGAGTGGGTGTGGGCAGGGAGCACTCCAAGAACTTTGTTTCCTAATGCTGCAAGGCTACTTCCACATTGGTAAGTGATGTTCCCTGCTAAACAGGATGTGCAGAGCACAGCAGTGAGGCCTGAGAGCTGTGCAAGGTACATTGTAGAGAGGTTGTTTTAGACTTGCTCTGGTCTGATCCTATGGCCTTTGCAGGCAGTGCACGTGAGGGGTGATTCGGAACATTTGAGATGTTTGTGCCGTTACCACGTTAATCTGCAGTAAATGGAAAGTGGAACAGGCACAATAAGCTCCAGAGGAGGAAAATGGAAACTGCACATTGTTTTTCATACCTTTACCAAATATGCAAGTGGTTATTGCTGAGCAGCTGGCACTTGGTAGTGTGTTAAACTGTGGGATCCTGAGGAGTCTTATATTAGACACTAATGAAATACAAGTACAATGACCATGGTGATAGACCTATGATGGCATCTGCCTGTTTAATTTTTATATGTTTCTTTTTTCTGAATACTCAAGAGGAAAGTCAAAATGTTGTTATACAGATTTTGTTGAACAACAAGGGACTTGATGATGTGAAAGGCAGGAAGCTTCATAATTCTTTGGTCCTGGCCTGGCTACCTCAAGCTTCTGAGTTTTACTGTATTTGAACTACACAGGTTCTCTGACTATAGTGGGATAAGGTTTATCTTGGTGTCAAAACCAGTTCAGGACAGATTTGTTTTCACTTTCTTTTCTGTACTTTTTGAACTAGAAATGGATGATAATGTGCTTGAAATGGTGGAAGCACCAGTGAGATACTTTTCTTCCAGTGTACCCAATTGTGTAGACCTACTTTTCCTGTTTCTACCCCACAGTGAGACTATACTGCAATGTAGGGTGGGTATGTATGTATTGTATAGTAAATCTGTTTGTAAGAACCTCAACATATAGAATGGGTTTATTTCCAGGAAACATCTTTGTGGTCTAAAGCAGTAGTAGTTATACAAAAATATTTCTGCAAGGTCTCTCACTGGAGGAGGACCCAAAATTGTTACCCAGGTAACTCTCCAATTTGTTCTTATTTTAGGACCAGTAATAATAATTTTGAGAATTTGTTTTGCAAGGTGGGGGGGGAAGGTAATTGTTTGTGTTAAACCTATACTGAGGATGTGTTCTTCTTGGAAAAATGTCTTTTGAATCTCATGAAATCTGCAGCATGCATTTGGGCATCACATTCAGTTTTGCAGATACATGGTTAAATTTGTGAAGGCAGGTTGGCATTTGTTTAACTAAGCTGCTTGCTTTACCCAATGGACAGAAATACAAGTAGTTTCTTATATGGCTGGTCTGTAGAATCTGTCTTAAGGCAGTGGAGAGGAAGCAAGGATGGGTGTAATATAGAGAAGTCAGCCTTCAAGTGAATTTGTTCCTGAGTTTTTTATTTAGCTTGGTTTTTAACTCATTGTTAGCTCTGTCATTTCTCATTTTTTGAAGGTGCATGTTTATGTAATTATTTTCTACTTCATTTACTTCCTTCTGTGTGCAACATTAGCATGAATGCTGTTAAAAAGTTCAAAACAAATAAGAAGTGGTTGTCCACCACTGATGGGATATTTGTCTTGGGTTGTTCTGTTGTTAGTGTTTGGGTGTTTTTAGTGACTGTCATTTATTTGTCAGAAAAGGAGGAAAGAAAAGAGCTCAAACTGGAGGACAACTATTTTTACAGCCTCAAAACTCAGACATGTTATACATCAAACAAAAACTGCTTATCACATTTACTTAAATTTCTGGATGAATGCTCAAGTAAATGAGTTGCATTAAAATATGGATTTATGATTGGATTGCAAAAGCAGGAAAAGATCAAACCATCTAATTTGTGGGATCTCAAAAGCCCTCCCTCAGTACTCTGACTTGTTTATAAAAACATGTTTATAAAACCATAGTTATACTATAAGGGAAATCTTCAAGTGGTGGTTACATCTGGTAGTGCAAACTTGATACAGCTTCCTTAGGTTTTCCTGTGACTTTAAAGACTTGTTCAGGTTTTTATGTGACCTTAAGGACTTGTTCCATGGCAATCATAAAAGAGTAGCATATTACTCCAGCTCTTCGTGCTGCCATTATGGTATATTTCTTTTCATTATTTGTTCATGTCTAAATCATTTTTGAATTACCTGATTGTTTTGTGCTAAAATCTACTGAAGGTGCAATTTGCTCTCCAAGAAGTGACTGTAATGACAGGAGATTTTACCTCTTTGCAATTTTGATAGAGGAGCAGGTCTACCTTGAATTAGAGAAATGGTTTCTGTCCTCCATATCCCATGTTTGTGTTTAGCCTTGTTCATTAGAAGCAAGAGCCTGTGTCCATCAGTAGATATTCAGCTGAAAGGATCCATAGGACAGATCAGAGAGAAAGGCCTAAACCAGGAAATAAGGCCATATTGCTTGATGACAAACAGCTTTTTGGGCATAAAATTAGCTTTGTCATGTTTGAGAGTCAGGAATCTTTCTGGTCTACCTGTGCCAGGTTGGTGCTGTGGAAGGACACCCCAGGAATTTTTTTGGTTCTGTTTTCCCATTGTTACCATAGGGAAGATAAATGGTTTTCTTTACAGGGAAAACCAACTAGGTCAAGGGAAAACTGATGCCATTTCTACAAACATTTTTTCTCTCTGTAGAACCTAATTTTGCCCACTCCAGACCTCGCTAAGCTTAGTAAGAAGGATGAAGTCATGAGGCTTGATTTCATAGAGATAGAGCAAGTATTTGTTTTCACATACAATTTAGCAATTACCAACAGAAGGTACATAAAGGATGAAAATGTTCTTGTTACATGCTAGTTAAATAGGCATTTGAGAGTAGAAGTGCAGCCACTGTTGGCTGATACAGTGAGGGCAACAATGTCCTTTGTTTTAGGATAATTGCTTTAATTGAAACAGGTGTACTGCAGCACTGCAGCAATTTTGCTACTTTGTGATCTCACTCTAAAGTTTACAAGTGGCTCTTATAATTTTCATTTCCTTTACTGGAACACCTCAGAGAAGCAACATGAACTGCTTTGAAAATGTTTTCCATTATCTGCAAGTAGTTCTAAAGTGCTTTCTGCTGTCCTTCCTGCAATGAATGCTTTTTGGCTTCCTTCAGGGGATTTGCCTTGCAGAATTCCAGAAACCAAGGGCTGGAGTTGCATTTTGAGACACATTTACTGGATGTGTGTGAGGTGTGCTGACTGGGAAAATCAATGCCTTCTGGATGAGTGAGGGGCAGTTTGTTATGCTAAGGCCACTCATTAGTGCTGAATTAAATGTTCTCATTCTATTTCCAAAGGTTAGATTCCAGGAGTTGTTTGAAGTGCTAGTGAAACTTTTTCCACTTTTTATCATACCACTGTTAGTGATCAGGGAAAGCAGTGTGAAGAGATGAATGGTTGAATCTTTGTCAAAAGATTGCAAAGGGGCCAAGAGACTAAAAATCTTTAGATTCTAAAGTCTTATTTGAACTAGTATGTATGCTTGTCATTCTCATCCCACATACAGCCCAGATAGAAATGAATCTTCTTGAGATTACTCAGATTTTCAAAACTTCTCTTCTAAAGAGGGGAGTCTGGGTTATTTTATGCTTCCTGATATTTCTCATGCTCCATTTTTTTTTCATTGTGTCATGACCCTCATGACTACATCCATAGTTTCATCCTACGGGGTGATGTAGGTGAGTGCAGTCAACTTGTAAAATCTTGAATAGCTCTATCCTGGCACTGCTTGCCTGGAAAAAAAATGCTGCTTCTTTTTGTGCGAGTTCTTATCATGAAAAGATGCTCACGATAATCTTTGAGAGTGTAGTCTGCTATTCACAAAAGAATTAAAGATGCAATGGATGTCATTCCATATCACTTATGTTGTCCAGATTTTTCATCAATATATTATGAGAAAGTGAGCAAGAGCTTCAGTGTCTTTCCACTTCTCCTTTGAGATATTTAACTGCTGTACTTATTTTAACAAATTTTTGCTGATGGATAGTAGTTCATTGCATACTGACAGAGTTCATACATTTCTTTCCTTTTAAGAGTCATATTGTTAAAAAATCAAACAACTTTCCATTCCCCAAGTGATGATGTCTGTGACAGGAAGAAATAAAAGGGACAAACTTTATGCATTGTCTAGCAGTTTATCCTGTCCTTTCTCAACCTAAGGGTGGAGAACAACTTGAGCGGGTGTTTTCTTCACACAGGTATCAAAGGCTGATGGGATTGAGGTGAGGATTGTGAACAGATTTGCATTACGTTTTTGTTGGGGCTGACTGTGGCAGGCTTGATATGTGGTTATAGGAGTTCATGGGCAGCTGAGTGAATAGCAGGGAATTCCATTGTTTGGTTCCAGTACCTAACTGGAAAAGGCTCTGGACAACCCTGAGAAATATGGTGATCCATCTTTCCATTAAAACTTGGATAAAAGCTGATGTTCAAACCTGCCATTTTTTCATCAAAATGTCTTAAGGTAGTGGGACTGTAGAGCCAATTTTTATATCCTATCCTAATTATAATCAGCCTTATTTAAATCAAACTCTGTTAGTGCTGAATTATGGAAACAACTGTAGTAAAATTGAGGTCAAAGATATCTAGAAGTAAAGCATTTCACCTACAAACCTTTACAAACTCCTACAAACCTAAAAGGCCTTTAAAAAGATAGGGAATGAATTGACACCTGTGCAGTGTCATTCTCAAAGATGAGCATTAACAAGTGCTTCTTGATTATTTCTAAACACACAGAAATGATCTTTTACAGACTGCAAGATACATAAACTGAGATATCTGTTAAAGAGCAGCTACTAGACCCCAATTTTCCATTTGTTTCTTTTGCCTTCCTGGTGTGTTTGGTGCATTGCAGAGTCCTTGAGGTTTCCTTTAACTCTCTAATATATTTGTGCTTTCTTCACTTGACTATATCTTATAATTCTTGCCACAAAAGACATGTTCTTTTGCCCTATATAACAAGTTATTGATTCCTTCTTGGTCACAGAAATCTCACAGTGTCTAGCAGGTTTTCTCAAAGAGCCCTTCAGATGACATGAAGGTGCTTTCTTGGGCAACCATGCACCAGTAACTAGAGAAGAGTTTTGCTTGTCAGAAGAACCCCTTTCAGGTTATGGATGACTGCAAAAATTGTCTTACTGTTTCTCATTGCTGAACTAATAATAAGTTTTATTTCTACTTTTGAGTCAGTTTGCAAGTAGGAGCAGATGAAGCACAACTTAATTTTGTCCGGATATGGTAGTTTCTATTACATTAACTTTCAAGGGAACAAAATAATTCTCTACTTAGATTATATTTCAAGTGCAGTAAATTCAAAGAATTATTCATTAAGCGATGAAAATAATGAAGGGGAAAAAACTGTGGCTGAAAAGTTGAGCATTGTTACTGTATATTCAGTAGTGGGGAGTGTTGCAGTAAAGCCAAACTTGATTGGTTTTTTGTTTCAGGAAAAATAATGCTGTTCCAAAGGCAGAGTTTGGGTGGGCTTTAATTTTCAAGTAAGGTACCTGCATATGCATCTGAGTAGAATCTATGAAGGTGAAAACAGTATCAGAGGAAAAAGCTACTAGTACATAGAGTGGATTTTTGATAGGGGACATTGTAGCTATTTGTAGGGTCAACTTTGACTCCGCATTTCTATTCAGGCAAGCATTTCAAAATATAATATTTCACCTTTTAATACAATTTGGGGCAAATAAGATGCAAGCCTTACATTCCTGCTTAATAATGAAGTTAACTCTTAATACAGGAGGGAGATCGATGTTGGAAAAAAAATTTGCAAGCTTATAATTCAAACCATACCCATGTTTGGTTTCCCAGAGGTGACTTAATAGCACTTGCTGCTTGCTTCAATAAACATTGCACCAAACTGCAGTATGAAAAACCTTGCTCAACAGCATGGCTCTTTCCTCTGTATATAGATAGAAAAGACAAATTAAATAGGGGGAGCATATTGCATTAGAGCTTTATGAGATGTGTGCTGCAGAGCTTTTATTCTATCATGTGTAGTGTTAGATATATTTCACTCTCCCTTTCTTATACAAATAAAGCTTTCTTTCTCATATATAAAAATCAATATAGTTGAGAAGAAATGCAGTTGAACCTTCAATAAACATCATAAAACCCCTTTCTCATTCCTGCTTAGCCAAGATCAAAGCTGCAGACTGCAGATATTCCATATGGAAGTGGAATTAGTTTATCTTCTTTTATCCTTTCGATGCATGTTTCTCACTTTCATCTTTAGAATTTTTTGAGTTCCTTTTTCAAGCCTTGTACTTTCCATTTGCACAGGGATGAATGAATGTGAATGAAATTCATTGTTTATGAGCTCATGTGCATGCCCAAGGTTATTTTTTTTCTTCTCATGCACTGTATGAAGGATCCCTTACCTTGTATGCGGTTCTGGTTTTCTCAGTATTTTGCAAGGTGGAAGGATTCACAAAAGTGCAGGACAAAAAATAGGGAGAGTTCTACAATGTCCCAGTTGTGGTGGGAAGAGTATTAATCCTAGTTTACAAACTGTAACAAAGGCAAGGCTAAGAGTTACTTCATGGGAATCTGAAGACCTTAGGGGATGAATTTCTGAGAGCAGAAGAAGAGATGCTCTTTTAGGATTGCAGAAATATGAAATTATATTATGGCTGGAAGTTAGAACCAAGTAAATTCAAAGTTTAAAGAATGAATTCTTAAATTTTCCTTATGGTGTAAGTATTGTCTTTATATCCACATTTTTAAGGAACTGCTACAATGCTTTTAGTTAATAGGGACTGTATGTAAATAGAAGGTATTGGAATAAGATTCCAATATTACCAGGTAGATTGTACCTGGGCTGGTCTGACCCTTGGTGCTGGGCCAAAGGCGGCAACTGTGGTGTTTCACCTCAGACACTTTTGGCTGGCTGGGTGTTGCAGCTGGGCACTGAAACAAACCCAGGCTTGTAGAAACTCAGTTTACCTCAGGTGGAAGGGCTTCAGGCTAGGGTGAGGAGGAAAAGGAGACGGATTCTGTCGGAGGGTTTACATCCAGAGTTTTATTCCATGGTCACAGACATCTGAATCTTGGTAACCGCTCCAACAGAATACTGAGCACATGGTCCTGGCTCATTTTAAGCCCAGGGACAGGTGAGGCACCAACCAGGTGGGAGGGGCAGGGTCTCAGGGGATGAGGGACACCTAGACAAGCCAATGACCCCAGGCCTGAAGGGCATCCTTTGAACTTGACCAACCACACGATGGCCTTGCTGGAATGTTAAGACTGATTGACAGCGAGGTGAGGGGGAAGGGGAAAAGGGGTATTTCCACACCTGGGAAGGGACGAAGATATCTAAAACAGGAAATTGCAACACACTGCAACAAGAAGGTATTTGCTTGTTTCATTTTCTGTGATATGAAACTGTGTGGTCAGACTGGAAGAGCTTTACAGCACTGTTAATACAGTTTCTTCTTTTGAAAGTGTGCAGCAATTCATAGCTTTTTGTTTCTACTTCGTGCATGTCTGAGTATTATGGAAGGTCAGATGAGATTCTGAAAACAACATTTTGGCAAGTAATTTTTTTTTTATCCCAGCATCATAAACCAAACTATTTTGCTCTGAGTTAAGTGAGAAATACCCTGCTTCTTTTCCTTATTATTAACATTCATAATTTCATCAGAAAGAGGTATTTTTCAGCTTGTTTTTACTGTGGGAAATCCAGTATTCATCTGTCAAAATACATTTTAACAAATATTACCCTGTTTTAGTGTGCTGGTAAGAGTTGGTTAACTTGAAATATCACCTGCTACAATGTTGAGCATGACCCTTTATGGTTTCCTGTGACAGAAAACTTTGTGGAAGGGTGAGTTTTCACAAATCTTAAAAAGATGGCAACAGTCCTTCAAGCAGTTTGTAGACATAGAATGAACTCAAGAGACTCAATTATAGAATCCCTTCTCTACAAGTTTCAATCAGCTTTTGCTAAGTAAGTTTTGTTTCAAATATCTCCAGAGGAAAGAATGGATGAACAAATTGTCAAAATAATAATAGAAATAATTTATTCTAAAAGAAAAGGAGGACAAATAATTTAAGCATTAATCCTGGACTGGAGATATTCGTTCAGTTTATCCTTTTATAAGTGGGCTGATGTGGGAACCTTGACAAGTTTTTTTATTTTCCTTAGCTACATCTGTACTGTTCTTCCAACAGTGCATCCCACTGCCCACGTTCTTTGTGTGCCCCAGAAACATTTTAGCTCTGTGTACCCTCTGTTTCCATATCTCCTGATCCTCACAGTGCAGCAGCTTAGGCACTCAAAGGAGCTGTGGTGCACTGCAGGCAAGTGTCAGTCAGGCTGCCTGACCCTGACCAGCAGGCAGACACTCTGAGGCACAGTGAAGCGAAGTGCAGAAGCTGTATCTATTCCTCAGCCTCAAATTGTTGCTCCATTGGGGGCTGTGATTGTCAACTACACTGGGGCTATTAAGCTCTCCTGGCTTAATGTGTATTATTATTGTGTTACTCATCAAATCGCAGTTTTTGATGATTTCACACGACCATCAAATGACTGAGGCTGGATGGGACATTTGGGAGCTCTCCTGTACACCTTGAGCCAGGACCATATCCAGGCACCTTTTGAGTAGCTCCAAGGAGACAGATTGCACACCCTCTCCAGGCAGCCTGTGCCAGTTCTCACACGAAGAAAAGCCATTTCCTGATGCTTAGAGCAGCCTCCTGTGTTTCAGCTTGTGCCTGTTGCCTCTGTCTCAAACTGTCACCCTACTAACTCTGCGGAAGGGTATTAGTTACCATGTTTTATATCTTAAAGGGAAAGAACTGAAAAAATACAGTTCTAGGTTTATTTTTGTCAGGTCTCAAGTAATTTTTGTAGAATAAGGACAGTAAAGAAAGATCATGAGTTTCCATCCTGACACCATGCTGACAAAATATCCTAAACATACCAATGAATTTTCTAATGAAGTTGGATCATGTTCATGTGTTCAAATACGTATTTTTTTACTTCTGTCATTAAAAGCTGTGTTCCATTTTTAATACTACTGCCTATTTGTCAAGGCTTTAGGAGGGAGCAGAATATGTCAATGTGCTCTGCTCCCTATACTGCAGTTTCAGTACTTATTCTGAAATATTAGTTATTCTAAACATAATATCCTGAGTTATTTTTCCTGTATTTCTGTGGGCAATCCTTCTGCCTTGGCCTTAGAAATAAGGAGATGTTGTAATTTCAAGGTGATGAGCTGATTTCTGCTAAAGATAATTTCTTTAGCACCTTAAGGTTTTATGGAGCGGGGGGGAGGATGGGGACGATGACAGTCCATCTGTCTTCTGATGTTTATAATGTATTTAAACCTCATTTGAAAATATTTTTAAATTTTTTTTCTCTTTAGAAAATACAAAGGATATCCTCGTGATATATGAGCAAGAAGCAGAAGAGTGGGCTCTGTATTTAAAATCTCTTTTTGGACTCATAGTGGACAAAGAAGGAATCTTACTCTATGATCTAGAAAATTCATCTTTCAAGCACCAAGAGCTACTCTGTTTACTGTCTTATAAATGTAAACTCCTGATACTCTCATGTGGACTTCTTAACTGCCTGAATCAAAGGACAAGTTATTTTCTGGAACAAGTTCTAAAACCTCTGGATAATGTGGTAATTCTGCTTTGTGGAGTGGAGAATTCAGAGATTCTTTATGAGATACTGACCTTAGCTGGTGGCAGCAAAGAGATTTCTACTGATCAGAAGCCTGAGGAATACATTTCTGTTGTTAAAGAAATTCTTCAACCAGGTAATATACTACTACTTGTTTGTAATCCTTAGGTGTCTTACCTCCTCTCAGCTCTTGCTATTTAGCAAAGATTTTGTCTGCCAAGCAGAATGTTGTGCTTCTTTTGCATGCAAGGTGCTATTTTATTGGCATGGGAGCTTGTGCTTGACAGACATCCTGCAGCTCAGGTTTTTCTCAGAGCTTAACCTAGTTCTGGATGTCCATGAACAACCAAGAATATTCTTTTGAGCACTGGGGTAGAGAGACCCCAGCTGAATGAATGACCTAGCTGGATGTCCCTGCTGCCTTGTGCTTAAGTAGGTGAGGTTAAGTATGCTATAGGGCTTTAAAACTGTCCCAAATGTCTGCACACAGTCTCCCTGTATGAGATGGGTGTTTTCAAAAATACATTTTAGACTCCTTCTCCCCAACCATCTTCAATATTGAATAACCTTTTCCTCAGTACATATCTCAGACTTGACTATTTGGGCTCATTTGGTTGTCTGTTTTGGTTTCAGAAGGCAGTGTTTGCAATTTCTGTCTGCATCCTATATGTAGCTTCAGACTGAAGCTTCTTGGCCATTTTTTAATGGGATGAAAACTGTGGGTCTGTACTCTGTGTGTATGTGTGTATATATAAGAAGTAACTGTGCTTTAGATGCTATCAGTTGACACATGCACAGGAAATTGCAAACCTTTCTGCAGCAATAAAGAGTTTCCTAGAAGACACAGGAGAGTTCTTTGGTTAGGTCAATGCATTCACAAGAATACTTATTACCTGTGCCCTTGGGACTTAAGTGTAATGCCAGATGTTTAGTTGGTGTTCAGATGATCACTTTGACAGTGACCAAAATCTGTGACTTCAGAGATTAGGAGAAAGCTGAATTAATGAATGGTAGTTGAAGGCCTCAGTCTCAGTGTGTACATCTTTACTGGGGATGCATGGACTGTGGCTGGGATCAGACCAGTTCAGTGGACTGAGCTAGATCCAGGGCTGGAGGTGGTGGTGATGCCTGGTGCTTCAGAGCTAAGCTGCCCTCCACTCTCTTAGCTTAGAATTGCTCTGGCCCTGGTTTTTCTGTGCACTCGTGTACCCTGGCCATCAGCCAGGCCAGCTTAGATCAGTGCTTGATGGGAGACCTCTGCTCTGCTCTCTGTTGCACAGTGAAAGTGTTCCAAGTAAGAGATTTGCTTTCATCTGAGTGATTTAAGCTCTGAGGAAAGAAGATGCCCATGGTGTGTCATTATTTACCTTTGCTTAAAGGTAATGGTGTCTGTGTATAGGATACTCTTTTGTAGAATCCTATTAAGCTCTTAGCCTTTGTGATACCTGTGACAGGGATTTGACAGACTGCACATCTGGGAAAGAAGATTTTTTCCCTTTTATTTAAAATTATTTGCTGAGGGGTTGTTGAGTATATACAAGGATTATTTTTCCCTTGGAGCACTTTTTTTTTGCCTTTCATTGGGACCAGAAACACAAGATTTCCCATTTCTCTTCATGTGGATCATTGTCTTCAATCCCTTTTGTTTTCAGTGCTCATCCCTAGGCCCTTATATTCTTGACCCTTTTAGAGGTAGTAATGAAAACACTTTTGTGTATATTCTTTGTGGCTTTCAGATCCTTTTTTTCCCACTAAACTCTTCATTACTCTTAACTTATTCTCCCAAGCATTTGTAGCTTCTTGTCTCCTCAGTATTGACAAGAGCTATCGCTCTGAAAGTGACATTGAGCCTGAGAACTCAATAATGTGCTTTAATTACAATGGCCATACCACATGCCTTGCACTGCAACTAAATCCTGTTAATCCCTTAGGACAGTGGGCCATCGTGATCCTAGGACTAATGGATGCCAGGGTTGAGGAGTGGCCTCTAGGCAGCTAGAACAGCTGAAGGTGGATGCTAAATCAGGTTGTTATCTCACAGTTTGACACTCTCCTGGAGAGCATAGTAGTCACCAGCATTCCACTACAGATTTCTGTACTTGGGAAAGCTAATGGGCAAGATAAGCTCTTAGCTGTCTCTTCTCTCCTAGGTGCTCTTCTCTTTGCACTCTCCCTACAGCCTGAGATGGAAGAAGTGCAAAATAAGTCTCATTTTATATGCCCCCACAATTATTTCACCTGCCAGATGGTGCTGGTTTCATCTTCTTGGAGCAGACAGGGCTTTGTCTGTTAAAACTTCCTTCTGGCTCTAAAGTAGTATATGTGCCAAATATACTAGGCAAAAATCAAAACTATTTAAAAAGTTGAGTAAAACTAAATGGAACAGAAGATACAGGGGGTTTTGTACTCAGCAGAGAGCTTGTTTGTAATGTGGTTCAAATACAAAATCTGAATGGTTTGTCATTCCTGTTTGAACATCTTGGAAGAGTAAAGGGAGAGTTAAGATATGGAGAGTGACCTTTCTGACATATATTTCCAGCATGCTGACAGACTTTATTATATTTGTCTTCTGCATGAAGAGGATCACAAATATTTTTATTGTTGTCAAACAATTCTTTTTACAGGATTTGTTTCACTGTTTGAAAATGCCACATTCAGATTGACTTGGTTTTGAATTTTGTAGATCCTGTAACTATTGCCATAAAAAGATAACCCCCAGAGAGGGAGGAGAACACTTAAAGTTTGATTTTTCTATGTTAACATCTAAGATGGTCCAGTGAGACTCTAGAATTGACTTTTCTTTATCAGCTTTTCCCAATATTGTTGAAAGTAGAATTAGGCAATATATTTTGCTTGTGTCTGTCTTTTCCTTCTTCTGTGTGTTTCTGCTACTTGTCCTTGGTCTGCTGAACTGTGTACCCTTTTTTAGATTAAATTGACATATTTTCAGTGTATTAATTCAGTGTCCTGGTTACTAAACGTAGCTGGGGTTTTTGTTTAATCCTGAATGACTTCAAATTCAGGCAAGCATGTGTTTATCTCAAGGATCTATTGATAGATATTTACATCTATAGGTAGTTAACTTAAATCCTTAAATGTCCTCAATTTCTCCTGAAGTTGCCATCAATAATAATGATGCAAAAAGAGAACAGGTCTTACTAAAACAAACAATTCTCTGTGACACTGTTTCCAAAATGCATTGACACTTTTATTAAACTTTTGGTGAGGCTTCTTGGTACAGCTCAGGGGTCATAAGTATCCATTAGTCTGCTGGTGGTTTTATTAGGTTTTGTTTTTAAAGTTCCACAAAAGCAGCTCTTGTCACTTCCACTTACAGATTTTTCCCCTATCAGTGGTATCCCTTTTTTCTTTTAATGCCAAAATATGGACAAGAATTTACTTCTACAAAATTTGATAGTTGAGAACAGCACATCAAATCTCTATGTATCCATTCATTAGTTGCTATTTTATTAAAAAGTGAGCAGTACATAAAGTAATATAACCCAACTAGAAAATGACACCCAGGGTCTTTGACAGCCCAGGAAAGATTCTCAGAACAAATTTGGAACTTTTACCTGAGGTGGCATTATGCCACTAATTTCTGATTGTTTACCTAAAAGATATTCCATGTATCTGCAAGCAATTTTAATGACCAAGAAGAGTAATGTTAATAAAACTACTTTTGCAACTAGTAGTATGGTAAATGTGCACAAATGAGATACTAGCATAGGGGGCTTTTCTCTCACAAGTAAATGTGGGAAAAGCAGGCTCAGAGTTAAAATAGGGCTTAACTCATGCAGCTATTCAGACCACTTCAGGTACTGAGGGGCTAATTTCCATTGTGCAGACCAAAGAAAAGAGGAAGAAATAATCATATTTTTATCATAACTTTTATGGTATCTGTTTCCTGTTTCATTTCTAGTGCAGTGGCATCGATTTTATTGTGATTTGATGTAACATTGAATACTGAAGTAATGTTTCACATTTTGACTCCACTGCTTTGCTTGTTCTCCTGTAAAATCCTCTTCACATTGGTACTCAAATACAAGTAATGAATGCCAATGGGTTTCCTTAGGCTATGAGTAAGATTTGTGCTCATTTGTGATGACCTAAACACCTGATTCAAGTGGGAACTTTACCATTGGCTTCAGTGGGAAAGTGCTTCACCTAAATTTTGATGCTGACTTGGAGTCTATGAGAAAATTAAGCTAAAGTGCTTAAGCTAAAAAACCCTGAAGTTGAACAAGAAAATGACTAGAATTTTTGGTCTTGTTTGTTTGTGAATACTAAATGCTACTAAGTGCTCTGTGTGTGTGTGACCTAAGTCTTGGTTGTGAAGATTTCTCTCCTGAACACACAAGACTGAATAAATAGAGAAAAGTTGGTGGGTGGTTCTGGCCTTGTTCACTGCCAGGAGAGGTTTCAATAAATGAGACCACATGGTTGTGCTTATATTTACTCCTTCCCCAACATATTTATGTTCAGACAGTGCATACCACTGTTGGAGTTTTAAGGTAGTGATGTTGTCTGCTTATTGTAGACCACCTCAAATGCCAATTACCTTTTTTTAATTAAAATTAAAATAGTCTGTGTGACTGTATCATAAGCACAAGAGCACAAGGGACATTTGTTAGTTGGTGTGTGCTGCAGTATAGCTCTCATTTCCATTTTGCCCTGACAATGAGTCTTTGAACTGCTCTGCAGGGACTGCTAAGATTACCAGAGTATTACATCTTCCTGAGATGCTTTGCTTCTCCATTCCACTCAGGAGGGATGCCAGTGCAGTGATGGGGGTTGGTAATGACTGCCAACAAAAAAACTGGTTTGTGTCACCAACTTCCTTCATCTGACGTGAAATCCTGGCTATTTCAAAGCAGAAGACAAACTCAAGTGATTGTCTGGAGGCGGCAACCCTGGATAAGATGTTGAGACAGTTATCCCCTGTCACTTAAACTGTTTGACTTCTTTCCTATTTCTTCTTTTTTTCTGCAAAATTCTGAGAAGACTTTACTTGTTAGGGTTTGTTGGTTAAATTACAACATGAGCTGCTAAGAAACCTATGTAGCTAGTCATGGTACCCTTGGATTCTGAAGTATGTGTCATGTATGTGATGGTTTTTCCTCTTATTTTTGCCAACAATTGGATGAAAAGTTATGATGCCCAGAAAAGTGAGTGCACTGACATCCTGAAGTTTTTTAGCGTGTCTTTTTAGGTTTTTTTAACATTTTTAGCAGCATTTAGGACACTCATTAAAATTTAACTTAATAATAAAAGTCAGATGACTAGAACATAAGCATTATTGCAACAGCATGTACTAAACATACTGCAATTTTCCTTGTTTATTTAGTTTGTAAATTTAAAAAAAAATTAATGACTTTATCATTTTTAGTCTGCTCTTTCAAGGTTTGAAATGGACATCAACCAAATTTGTATCGTTTATGGCCCAGTTATCAGTCAGTATTTAATTACAGTTGTGAGACTGTTTCTCAAGCTGACAAATAATTTAAGACTCCCTACAAGTATGTTTGCAGGTAATGCTGTAAAATGGCTGTGTGAATCTGTAGACTTATATGTCATTCATGTAATGTATCATTTAGTCTGACTGAGTATTGCACTGTGCTTACCAGTCACAATTGCTGAAAAGTTGTCATTGAAAGGCATCTGGAGAAGACCTCTGTAAAGGTACTCCTTGTATATTTTTTTGCACACAACTGTTGTTATAGCAAAATTGGTACTTGTAATTTCACAATAATGTTGCTTGTGTTAGATTAGTGCCATCTTCTTGGAAATGGGATAAAATAAGGGGTCCAAACTAAAATTGTCACTTATCCCTGAAAAAAATGCAGTATGACACCTATTTAAGTTTATAGTAGAAAAACAGAAACAGATTTTACTTTTGGGAGGGTCTCTGTGCACTTACTTAAAAGGCTGTGAGTCCAGAACTTGGTCCTGAAACAGGTTAATACAGTATCTTATGGGGCACAGACTGAGAGAGTTGGGCCTTGAGAAGAGACAACTGAGAAGGGCCTCCTTGATGTTTATCAGTACCTGAAGGGAGAGTGCCAAGGGGGATAGAGGCAGGCTTAGTGATGCCAAGCAATAGGATGAGAAAGAATGAGCGGAAACTGATGTTCCACCTAAATGTGAGAAAGAACAACTTCTCTACATGGGTGACTGAACACTGGAACAGATTGCCAGAGAAGTTGAGGAGTCTCCCTCACTGGAGATGTTCAAGAGCTGTCTGGATGCAATTCTTTGCCATGTGTTTCAGGATGACCCTGCTTGAGCAGGCAGGTTTGGACCAGGTGAGCCACAATGGTCCCTTCCAACCTGACCGATCCAGTGATTCTGTGCTGGATGCTGTCTGACCTCTTTTGTCATGGCATTGATGCACCCTTAGCACATTTGCTGCTGACACTAAGCTGTGTGGTGCAGTTGACGTACTGGAGGGGAAGGGATGCCATTTGGAGGACCTTGACAGGACCTTTTTGTGGGCTTGAAGTGAGCCCACACAAACCTTGTGAAGGCCAACAAGGCCAAGAGCAAGGTCTTGCATGTGTCAGGGCAATCCCAGCCACAAACACAGTCTGGGTGAAAAATGGGTTGAATGAAGCCTGGAGGGCTTACAGGAGTTGGTTGCTGAGATCAATATGTGCACTCACAGCCCAGAAAGCCAGCTGCATCCTGGGCTGCATCCAAAGCAGTATGGGCAGCAGGGTGAGGGAGGGGATTCTGCCCCTCTGCTGTGGTGAGACCCCACCTGCAGTGCTGCATCAGCTCTGGATTGAACACTTATGACCAATGTGGACCTGCTTGAGCAAGTCCAGAGGAGGCCATGAAGATGCTCAGAGTGCTGGAGCACCTCTCCTGCAGGCATGCTAGGAGAGCTGGGGCTGCTCAGCCCAGAGCATAGAAGGTTCTGGGGATAGGACAAGGGGGGGAATGGCTTTGAACTGGAGGAGGGTAGGCCTAAGCTTGATGTTAGGAAGAAATTCCTTACAATGTGAATGGTGAGGCACTGGAATGGATTGCTCAGAGAACCTGTGGATGCACCATCCCTGGAAGTGTTTGAGGCCAGATTGGATGCGGTTTGTGCAATCTGATCTCTTGGAAGGTGTTGCTGCCCATGGCTAAGGAGTTGGAGCTAAATGTTCTTGCGGGGCCTTTCCAACCCAACCCACTCTGCGACTGTGGTACTGTCTGTAACCAGATCTATTGTTTTATCAAACGGAGCACTGCCTTGTCTTTCAAACTGCAATGTCTGTATCCATTTAATGCACATGATTCTATTTTTATCTTATACCCAACTCCTCTCGCATTCTTTGCTATATTAACTTCTAGGGAAATGTCTTCCTCAAGAACACTTTTCTCACCAGCTCTGGTAAATTGAAAAAGAAAAATCAGTCAAAGGGATATTTACTGAAAAAGCATAAATACAGATCTCTCTAGAAAAAGAAATGTAAGAATAAATCCAGGGGCTAGTTCCTCTGTACTAGCCCTTGGATTTGTTCTAAGATTTCTTTTTCCATCTGCAGAATAATAGCTTTATCTTACATTTAAAATACATATAGATTTTAATTTTTAAAAAAATTGGAAATCAGTGTGATGATATCTATCCTTCCTTTTTCCTAGATAAACCATGGGATGAAAATCCTGGAGATTCTGTGTCTTACATCTATGAAGCAGTTCTTGCAGATGGTGAGTTGAATTCTCCTTGCCTTTCAGAGTATAAAGCCAGTACTTTTCAGAAAATTAAATTTGTTTTCTTACATCTTGTTAGACATGAAAGGCAATCATCCCTACCACAGTATGCAGTTGTGTAAAGGAATGTGCCTTGTTCTCAGACATCCACCGCAATATCAATGCCCACACAATCTTGTGGATTGTGAAAAGGGGAGGAGATACAACAGGGTTGGGTTTTTTTACTGTGATTTCAGTGTAGAAAAAAAAGACATGGAGAGCTTTCTTTTTTCCTGGCATGAGGAGTTTTGCTTGTAAGAAAGAGTTGATTTAAAATTTAATTTATGTCAGTCCTACTCACATCACATTTGCAGCATCATTCAACAGGGGCTGGGAGAAGATCTGCATCACAGCTTCAGCCCCTGTTGACATTTGCCATTTTAGTTTACTTGTAGCTGTGAAAGTTTATAAAGAGTTTTAGTAGGAATTACAGATTAATGAAAGCAAGGTAAGATTTTGCCAAAGAGCTATATAGCATGTTTCCTGTCCTCAGTTCTTACTTGGAGAGTTTTATTTCTGGGTTGACACTGATGCAAAGCAATTGGCTTAATAGCACCAGCATGCTTACCAATGCAAAGGGACAAGTAAGTTATTCTAGAATTCCTGGCATAGCAGTTCTGTGCTGCTGGACTCTGAGGTTAGTGGCTCTCTTTCCTATTCAACCCCCTTCCGTATTCTGATAAGGGTCTCTTTGTGAGTCTCTTGGCATCTTGGGTGTAATGGTGTGATCTCAAGCAGAAAGCTGCAGTAAAGGTGTGCTGGTTTATCCCTTGAGACCTATTGCCAAGGTTTCTGTGGAGGTCTCTTTTGGCTTTGGATTGAATGTGCCATGGGTCAGTGCACTCAAGTGTCTTGGTATGAAGAGGGCTTTCTGGCTCATCACCCAAGTGTGAAATATGTTGACCCCACCATTCCTCTGATTCATCACTGTTATGTTAAAAAAAATGAAACAGTAAAATAGGGAATGGTTAGAGAAAACAGAATCCCAGGAAAAGAAAGGACTGAGGAGATGAGTCCTCTGAGCTACTTCTGTTTTCTTATGGCTGCTTGAAGAGCAGCTTTAAGTCCAAGTTTGCTGTCAACTGAATGGTTGATATTGAAATAAAGTGATTTGGGCACTTTCCAGCAAAGAAAGTTGTGCATTAAAAGCAAAAGCTTCACTTGAAATCTTTGCAGAAGTTCCCTGAACAGTGGATCTCAGTCAGCTTTTGGTAGTCATCCTGAAAGCACTGATTGTCTGCAGCCTTTGCTGGTTAATGATGTCTAGTTATTGCTAAGAGGACCAAAGGGATGGTCCATTGTTGTGATAAGTGAAAGAGACAGTTAGAAATGAGGGATTCCCAGTAATAGCATCCTGTATGTGAGGTTATGGCTGACTCCCAGACAAGTATAAGAAAATGCATGGCAACATTCCGTCTGTAGGGATGCAACAGGGAACAGTTACCTGATACCACTGCAGAGCTTTGGAGGGAAAAGTAGCCCAAGAAGTGGAACGATTGGAATTTCTGACATTCAGTGCATCAGTCAAAGCCAAGAAAGATAAGATGGTAGCTGCAAATTAGCCAGTGTTTGTGCCTTCCAGAATGCAGGATAAACAGACAGGGTTTGACTTTGGAAGAATTGTGAAATGTTTCCAGGGACTGTCTCTTCTCTATGCTTCTGCCTAATAACAAAGTGTATGCAGTGCTAAATTGAATGAAACACACAAAACAGAAGTGTGAGCAGAAATTATAAGCCAAGAAAGAGTTTTTGCCAGAACCCTATAAATTCCCAAAAGAATGGTGCTTTGAGTGAGATCTGAAGTGGATCGTGGCTTGCTGAAAGCTGAAGTTTGTTTTGTAGAAACAAGCATCATACAAAAGAAAGGATAACCTGAAAGAAGGTGGAATTTTAGCTTGAACTGGAATGAAAGTTGAACAGAAGTATAAATCTAAATGAGGGATCTGAAGCAACAGGGATGGAAAGAACAGTGAGTAGATGACAGGACATATTAAAAACAAGATCACAAAAAAAATACTCCTATATTCATTAAAACCAAGATAGACAGGGAATGAGCAAGGCGCTAACAATCAGTAAGAAGTGATTGACTAAAGTGAATTGTGCAAGGCTTTGAGGATCAAGGTCAGACAGTACATTGGAAAATGGAAAAACAATATGATCACTGAAATCCTTTGGGGAAATATGAGCTACAAGCAGATGTGAAAACAATTTGATTTGCTGCTGAGTGAGGGAAAAGATCCAGTTGTGGAATACTAATGACCATAATGTGAATATACGAGGACTCGGTCCTGTCAGTGATAACAGAATAAATCAGCTCTTCAGCCACTCACAAATATTTTTGTGTTTTCTTTATTTTTGGTTTCTGTATAAGAAAAGAGCACTTGTTATAATTACTACAGAGACGTATTTTGAGACTATCCCTTGTGGTTCCTCAGGAAATTTTCTGTTCCCCAAAGAATCATTATTTATCATTTGTATTAAGGTAGAAAAATGAAGCAATTGTACTAGGATCTGGGTGTACAGCCTTGTCACCACAACATAAAATATGAATGCATTATTGTGGAACTACAAAATAGAGCTAAACTCAGATTTAGGTACCCATTAGGTGATGTTCATCTTCTGAAAAGACTCCTCCCCTTCTGTGAAACAGCTTTGTCGTCTTTAACATTTACCACTAAAGCTTTTATCCTAGGACTAATTAACTGTAGCAATTAGAGATGGGCAAGTGAAACACAAAAGGTAATTTTAAAGGGTGATAGCTGTCTGCCTATTAAGTTTAACAGCAGACATGTTTTGGTCCTGCTCAGAGTTCTCATCAAGGTAAGATGTATGTGCATACATTTGTGTCTGTATCCTTTACCAAACTAAGCTGACAACAGGCCAGCATTTTTTAACAAAACAAATGGCATCCCTTCTGCAGATAAAGAGCTCTAAGAGTACCTCTGCTATGCTATTCTTCTACTATGTTATCTAAAATCCTATTTTAATAAAATGTGTCTGTTCTGTTGGATTAAAGGACATTGTCTTAAAAAATGAAGACCTCAGATTACCTTCCAATTCATAGCTCTAACAAAAGGGAAATAATCAGGAGTTAGACATTTGAAAACCATGCTTGTTTTCTAAAAATATCACTCTTGTGTTCCTAGGAAAGTGGTGTACCTTTTAGTCCACTTTAAGGGTCAATAGCTATTTCAAACTAAAGATGAGAGTAAATTTCCAAGCAGCCTGTCCTCAGTGAGTCAGTCCTGCTGACAACTCTTTTTTCCCTTCTTTAGTACCAAACATGTCTGGAGTGAGTCTTTCTGCTGACAGCAGCTGTGGCAGCATGGCACAGGAGACATGTGGTCTCTTAGACAAATCCCATGTAATTTAGAGCTGTACAGATCAAGAACAGTATCATAAATTTAATCCAGACATTGGTAAGAGCCCTGTGCAGGTATTGAAGCTCTGCTGTCATTCTGACACTAAGACACCCTCTTTGGTAAATTACCTGCTGCAGTCCAAGCTAGCTTCTGTTACCAGATTGATTTAAGGGATGCTGTAACATGGAGTATATTGTTTTGTGTCAGTATACATTCTGATATTATTAACGACATGTCTGAGCAGGGTGAAGGCTGAGAATGCCTTCTACCAGTGCCTCTCCCTCCAGCCTCTCCCACTGCAGTTGTGAAAGGACTTTAGTTATGTTAAACTTCATTACTTTCCATCCACGTTCTTTTTTGAGGATTTTAAAGCATAGTCTTCATAAAGAGAAGAGCTTCAAACATGGTCAAAAGAAAGTTTGACTAATCAGTCCTTGAGAGTGATACCTGTAAAAACTTAAACCCCTTTTCAGGTTGAATGTTGTGCCTCCCTGAAGTATGTTTTGGTTCTCAGACCCTCCTCTTTGTACACAACAAATCCTTTTATATGTGTATATTTCTAAAGGTAGCAGTGTGCCACTTCTGTGTCCAAGCACAGAGTGCAGTTTGAGCCAGTTATGGAAGAATTGAATTGGAGTTTAGAGGTAAAGTTGGCAGCTGCAGCTGGCCCCTTTGCACTAGTAAGTAATTTGCAGGAGGATTTTATCAGACTAACTAGTTTTGGAGGTTTTACAACCCTGGATGTCTCTGCTATCAGTCCTTTTGTCTTCAGTGGTACTTTAAGTCAGTAGCAGGAGGATAGCCTGTCTCAGTTGCAGCAGTACATCTCATTTTGGGCAATGTTTAGTGCTGTATAATCCTTCACTGAAACAGAGGTGAGAGGTGTGTGTGTGCTGATAGCACAGAGAAATGGAACAAAAGCACCCAAGTGTTCTTATTGTGGTAGAACTCTAGTAATTCTGAAGTGGATGGAAAGAGAGGGACAGACTTCAGTTTACTTCTCTGTGGAGAAGTATGCAGACCCCAGAAACTGGAAATTAAAGGCTTGAGCTCCATCAACAGCTCTGCTCAGCACCCAAATGACCTCAGGCAGGTAGTTATTTCCAAACTAATCAGCATGCCTAATAAAAACTTTTTGGGACAGTCTTGCTATGTGTCAAACTCATCAGAGTAGTCATGTTCCTAGTGCTGCTGGTGAAGCTGAAAGTCATGGATTTCATTGCAGAAAACATAATAGAAGGAATTGATATGCAGTAAAAGAAAAAGTCAGACCCAAGGAGCATCTAAATATATCCATCCTAGCTAAAGCACTGACAAAATCAAACATGTCTTCCAAATCACAGGCCAGTTAGAACCAGTTAATTTTTGTAACTTTAGATTGCTTCTGAATACAGAGTCGCAATCATATGAAAGTATATACGAAAAGAAATGTCTACATTTTCATGCAAGTTATTTCTTAAAGATTATTGATAAACTTATGCCAAATTTCCTTTTGCAGTTTGGGGAATTATTTGAAGGCAGAATCTTTTGTTTTTACTATCAGATCCCAGAAGGCTACGCATAATAAGACGTTCATATTCTGTTTAGATGCATTCATGATGACTCCATTAGGCTACAGTTCTATCAGAGTGATAAATTGTTGTGTACAAAAACATACCTGATGATAAAATATTAGATGAACATGTACCTCCAAAGCAAATCAGTCTTTGCCTGCATGTGTATAGTAACTCAGATGTGGGGGTTTTCAGGGATTGCTGTTATGGGAGAGAAATAGATGTTAATGAAAACTACAGCACCATTGGTTGCTAAGATGACATAAACACCAACTTTATATATAATGTTCAGAAAAGGAAAAACTGTTCTTGATAGCTTTTAAAGGAGCTGTCAGTTTGATACTTATTTGCAAGAAAAGTTGTACACCATAGATACAGTAATAGAAATATTTTGGAGATGTGGGCAAAATAGGCCAACTTACAGAAAGCTACTGTTTTTGACAGAAGAACTCAGCCATGCAGGAGAAACTGGGCCTGAGAATGCATTTGAGTAAAACAAAAATAACTGTCAGTGAATTTGCAAAAGATAGTACTCTCAACATAGAAGCATTATTTATGTTCACTAATATTTATATTCACTAAGTTTGTTCACTAATAAATGTTTATCATGGTTTGGAATCTATTCATCACAGAAAACAAATGAAAGAAATTAAGAATGAGGTCAGATGTTTTTGTGTTGAAGTATGTATTAATAATTTTCTGTGATTTTTGGAAACCTTTTCATTCCTAAGCCTTCTCTCACCATTGTAAAAGAAAACTTCAGCAGAGCAGAAAAGGGGACTTGCTTTGAAATAATATCTTAGAGAGTGTTTATGGTAAAAATGAGTAAATCCCACATTTATGCAAGGAACACAGTCCCACTGAAAGAAGCCCAGCATGGTGTATGTTTTCTGCCTCCCTGTTTCTCACAGCCTTTCTCAGGTAATGTATACAACAATTTGTGCAGGTAGAGGCTCCCTTTGAATCCCACTCTGCTAAGCTCATACAGCATTTACAGATATCCACATTTTAACAGGCTTTTCTTTCATAAATGTCTATGATAAACTTGTGGCAAATTGCAAGAAGAATATGATGTGCATATGTCTTTTTTTCCTGTTTTTTTCCCCCACATTACAGATGGTTACTTCATTTTTTTCTGTATGGTTCTTCTTTAATCCATATTTCTGCTGGGCACTCACAGAACCATTTGCCTTCAGGCTTCTGAATTGCAGGGAAGTCACTTATACGTGGGAACCTTTTCAGTTATACCTCACAGAACCCAGTGGCACAACCTCTGCCTTTACCTCGTGTTGTGCTGGAGAGTGCACCTACCATACTACACAGGATGTGTCCTGCATCTAAAGCATCTGCTGTAATCCTCTTTTAAGTCTTTGACACTGGAACATGCTGACTTTTCTTTCAGGTGGCAAGGTGGCCACAAGTGCTAGATGAACTTCCCATTCCTTGTCATCTGCCTAACTTGATTTACCCACATTTCTCATTCTCTTGTATGATGTGTGATCTAGGGCTAATTGAAGACCTCTTTTGTATTGCAGTTTCAAGTTCCTCAGCTGGCATTGCTTTTGCAAAACTTGATGAAGAGCTAAAATTTGTGAAGTTAGCAGGCATTTTGCTTTTGTAAAACCGGCCTAATTTTGTCGGAGAGATTCATTTCATGGGTAGCCTTAGAAAGCACATAAATCTTTCATAAGTTTGTTTTCTGCTATTTTTAATGCCCTAAATCTGTCACATACATTGTTGACTCAAAACATGTAGCAACTATCCAGTAATCAAAGACAGAGAACGCTTGTAATTCTCATGTAGGCTGCAGTAAGGATAACTAAAGAGTGTATTTGAAAGGTTAGAACTTGTGGGTGAGGGAGAAGGTAGATGTGGTAGGAGAGTTGCTTAGAAGCTGTGGTAAAACATTAGTTGTTGAATATGCAGGAGACTTGAGATGCATTATGAGTATTTCTTCTCAGTTTATGTATGTAAAGGAATACTATTTGAAAGTCATTCATGAATCTAGTTCAAAATGTTCAATTGAAAGTAATAATGTGTTTCAAAGGATCTTATGTAAGAGATACCAAGTTGATGTATTGAAGTTACATGAATTAGGAAAGAACACTGAAGTGAAATTGAGAACATCTGTGCTGTCCCCAATTAAGTTACAGTAAATGTGTGTTATATTTTAGTATTTAAAGTTAATGTACATGTAAGATCAGTCCTTTCAATGTGGCCATCAGCAGCAGATATTTGTCAAAAGTAAGCAAACAAAAGTAATCTGATGAAAATTAAGGATTACCCTCTATAATTGATAATTCCCAGTAGTTCTGCCCTGTTTACTCAAGGGAAGATTGTAATCAATTTTTCCTTTCTTTTTAGCTTTTGGCTCATAGTGTTGTCTGTGCATCATTGGATATAGTTAATTTCTTATACTTTGATCCTACAAGAAAGGATCTGGTTTTATTTATCAATTATTTTAATTGTTACTGCTACATTTTAGAAACCTCACTAATAGGTCACCATTATATAAAACATTGAAAGAACGCGTTCACCAAGCAACAAATACCCTTTAACAAATCCTCTCTCTTACATAGTCCAGCATAATATTGATGAGCCTTCTATTTTTAAGATCATCTTCGCCCTCAGTTATAAATTCTGAATTTTTCTGAAAGCCTCAGAAATTAGTGAAGCTCCTTAGCCATTGCTTTCAGGCTAAAAACAGGAGCGTAATGAGGGAAAATAATGAAGATGTCCAGAATTTAAATGTTCAAAAACTTGAACATCTGGCAACACCTTCTGCCTGCATAAAACAAATATTGTCTGTCATTGCTCCGTTTGTCTTACTATAGTCTCATTATTGTTGTATTAATACCTTTATGAGCTGCTTTGTTTCAGTTAATGCCAACAAGCCAAGGCTTGCATCATCTCTGGTCTATTGCTTCTTCAGCATTGACAAACAACTTTTCATGTGGTTGTTTCATGTTCCACATATTGGGACAGATTGTGTGCAACTGCTTGTAGGAATTTGAGGGCTGGAGATGGTGGTTCCAAACTTTGGTGCTTGTATTGCAGTGATAGAGATCCCTGTGGTTCTTGGACTATTGTGTGTGGTTCATTGACTGTCAGGTGGACCTTACATGTAGTGGAAGAGGTCTTGCTTGACGGTTTTTAGCCAATAAATTGATAGCCACTTTCAAGTCAGCAAGAGAATCCTAATCCTCTTTAATATCCAAGTCTTTGATGTAAGAGCCACATTTATTAGTTGTCTATTATTGGGATAGCTGTGCTATCACAGTAGTGACTGGGTTGAGGTTCTAATATTGCATTTAGATTTTGCTAGGCATAATAAAAATATTAAAATGCAATCATTAACAGGAGAAAGAATGTTATAATGTTATCCTAATTTAAACCAACTTATTAGCAATAGGATTAATGTTCTCAGTAAATGAATTATTGGCATCAAAAGGTGAAAGTGACTGCTATTATCTTTGATAAGTAGAGTGCAGACTTTAGAAATAAAATTGTCATGAACTTTACATAGATTAGAATGCATCTATGTGATCCTTGAACAATCACTGGCAGATGGCTGACATCTGAGAATCCAGTGCCTTCCAGACTTGTTATTCATTCCTTTCATTTTGTCAATCTGATTGTGGAATGTTTCTTGTCTCTGTGAGACTCCTTTGCCTAAACTGGCAGAAAAAATTCAGAAGCGGCATGTACCTCATATGAGTTATCTTCTGAAGTGGATTCTGTGTATGTAAGATTTATGAGTAACTTAAAATGTGAATACATTCCCAAAATATGTGCTGTGGGCGTACATAATCACAGGATCATCATCAAAGGAAGGTTTGGGTTGGACAGGACCTTAAAGACCATCTAGTTCCAATCCTATGGCCATAAACCTTGACACCTTTTACCAGACCAGGTTGCTCAAAGCCCATCCAACCTGGCCTTGAACAATGCCTGGTGTGGGGCATCCACAACTGTAAGGCATTTCTTCCTAATACATCTACTCTAAGCCCACCCTCTTTGAGTTTGATGCTATTCCCCCTTGTTCTCCTACATGCCGTTGTAATAAGTCCCTCTCCATGTTTTTGTAGGCCCTGTTTAGGTACTGTAAGGCTGCTGCAAAATATCATAACTGTTTTCCTCAACAAGAGTTCAGGGCTTCATTTTTCTAAAGGGCACTGCTAAATTAAGTCTAGTTTTCACAGTGATAATCAGAAATTACTGCACTTGTATTCTAAGCTGGATTAGTTAAACTTCATTGAAATGTGTGTGGGTTCTCATTCAGAAACAGAATAGCCTTTGTTCAGTGTAGCCTATTTAATTTTTAAAGTAAATTGAAGTAAATGGAATTAATGCTATTTAGTAAAGTACATCTACATGTAGGTTCAGTGTAATTTTAACAATTTATGCTGAATTCATAGCTTAATTCAGAATTATTTTGCCTTAAAGGCATGAGAATATAAGCAGGAGTAGGATGGGCAGTTTTTACTAGCTAGTGATGGTCATTGAACCTGCTTAACTTAGATTAGATGTTGAAGGAAACTTCAGCTCCTTAAAGGAACTATGGACATTTGACTTCCCTCCTTCCCTCCCTCCTTCCTTCAACAATTAAAGCATATCCCTGGATAAAAATATTCTACAATAGGATGCCATGGCATAGTGCATGTAGCAGATGCATTTATTATAGAGGTACTTTGTTAAATCTAAGCCTTAAGGAAGGCAGTATTGGTAAGGCAAGGAAACATTCTATATCGGATGAACTGGTGCATATGGGGGAAGTAAATGCAAGCGAGAATTGAGAAAGTTAACTGTAGATTGCCAGTACTGTCACTGTCTGGAAAGATGTCTGTGCCACTTGGGAGCACTGTATGGTTTGTGTACCTCAGTCACTTGGGCACCTTTTCAAAGAAGTGCAAAATGGCTGTGGTACTTCATTGAGCAAAGCCAAATTGCTATTGTTCTGCATTCTGCCCATCACTAATTTATTTTAATATTCTGTATCCATTTAAGAGGAAAATAACTACCTCAAAAGTTCTTTGTATCCTTAAATGTAACTGTGTGTGAGTGTTTGATAATTTACAGTAATACAAGACAGTGTGGATGTCTCTCAGGATATTGTCTCACAAGCCAGTCTAGATTTTTTAACTCTGGACTGCATGCAATTATATCAATAACCTAATGAGATGACTGCAGTATACTGACTAATCCTCTATGATGAAGAGCTGCTGCAGGCCTTTGAGATGGGTGGCAGGATTGTTTCACACAGGGTAATAGAGTGTCTGGAAAGGAGGAGTAATGATACAGCTGAGACATAGTAGGTAAAGGATACCTTTGCTGAAACCCAGGCTTAGTCAGAGCTCTGCAGATGTGGTTAGTTGGCAGTTCTTTTTCATGATTAAAATTCTGCGATGTGGTGAAGGATTCACTATATTCACTAAAGGCTCTTGGGCCTTTTCTGATACAGCCAAACAGAAAAGAAACTGATTGTAAGCTACCTTTATAACTGGCATAGCATTTCCAAATACAGATTATCCTATGTAAAAAATATATGGCTTCCACCCATCGTTTTTTCTATTAAGGCAGGCAAAGGCCATGGATTCTCTGCCAAAGAAATCTGTGCCTACTGTCATAGTACCATGTTTCAGGTATCACTGCCCTCATGTAAATGATTCCTCTAGGCAAGTGGATTGATGTTGTAAACATATAGCATGTGCTTATTTACATATAAAGAAAAGGTGGTAAAAATCCTGTTTTATTCTAGTGTATGAGCATTCTGAGATGACAGAACTGGGTGATCTCCTGACTTTGCTGTTCACTACTATTTGTGAATAGACTATCAGTCTAAAGGCTATGTCCCTTTTTGTTTTAGGAAGGCAAAGCATATGTGCAGAGCCTGTTCATGTAAATTAAGGCTTCAGGATCAAAACTTCAGAGGCATGTTCTTTATCAAAGGAGCACATCTCATTACATTTACATTAAGGGAATTTTGCCAGGCTTCATGTGCTGTCCTTAATGTGACTCCAAGTCCCATATGAGTAACACATTGGAAACCACATCACTGCCATGTTTTGTTGGTTTAGGATTATTAACAACATTCTTGTTTCACATTCTTTATTTCAGATCACCAGACTATCTCTGATATTAACTTGTCAGATGCCAGGGGAGCATCAGAAGAAACAGACCTCACTTTTAAAACAGAGGTACTTTCTGAAACATCAGAAAGTGATGAGCAGTCAATATTGGTGCTTCCGAGAAGAATATCATGTGAGGTAAGGCTTCTGGATGCTACAGTCTTTGGGATAACAGTCACTGTTCTTCCCCTTCTCCTGCTGCAATCTCATTCATACTGTATCTGCTATTTTTCCAAAATTGTCAAGGGACCAAAATGAGAGTGCACCTAGATTGCAGTGGGATTTATGTTGCCTTTGTGTTGCATCCATGCTGCAGTCAAAAGATTTGGAAGTAAAGTCATTTGAAGACAGTTCTATTACAGTTATTTTGCAGCTTGAGTTGAAATATTACTGTCATGTGGGCCTTATACTTCAGAGGGAGCAAGTAATCAGGCACTTCTTGAGAGATGTGGGATTTGTCCTGGCAAGAATCCAGGATGGGTGTATGTATACATGCATATGTGCCCATACCATGAATTACACAGGGCTTGTGTCAGCACATACATAGTTTGAGTTAAATTAAATCAGAAATATTTATATGTCTGTGTGTCTGCATGCATATGCAGTGGACATAAATGTTCATATGTGCTTTTAATCAGAGTAGCTGTGAGGAACATGTGACAGCATAAACAGAGGAAGTAAAAAATCCAGCACTGCATTCCTTCATGTGAATGGACTTGGACTTGGCCAAGTATGGAGGTTGCAGTGTATGTAGAATGTCACAAATTTTGTGTCTCACATCACCTGCTCCTTCTATCTAATGTCACCTTACTGGAAGATGTTAAGTGGGTCTAAAGTATTTTAGATTCATCCTTTGTTTTTAAGATGGATATAATTCTTCTAGACTATAGAGGGGCCTTAGAAAATGTAACAATTCACCTACATATGCATTTAAAATACTGTTTTAAAATATTCTCATGTAAGCTGAATTTAAAATCCTACATTAAATTTAAATCCTACGTTCTTGTGTCTTTCATGTAAGAAAGGAAACACAAAAGGAAATGTCTTGAAATACTAACGGAAGCAGTGAGATACCATCATATTTTGGTAGTACGAATTTTTTGTATGAAGCTGTTGGTGAAGCAAAGTTCTTTTAATACACTTTCAATATAATGTTACACTTCCAATATCATTTTCTGTAGGACTAATGGGAACGTGTTTTAATTTTGTAGAACCCTGGTGAAATATTCATTCTGTTGAAAGAGGAAATAGATGAAGAAACTCTAGAAGTGGAATTCATAACAGATAATCAACAAATTAGAATGCAGACAGCCTCTTGGAACAAGAAGGTCAAATATGTGAAAGCCCTAGGTAAGAAAAATATTCTTTACCTTTAACAAAAACTAAAAAGTTTCAAATCCCTTCACTTTTTCTAATAAGTAGTTTTCTTTTCTGCTATTTAGTGGGTGTTTCCTGTAAATGAGTTTTGCACACATAACTTTTAATAATGCAGAGAAGCAAGGCTGTGATTTATGGGAACCTAGGTTCTATTAGGTTGGTTTTCTGTGGTTAAATGACAGGTGGCAGTCTTAAAATGTCATTGATTAGTTACAGATTAACATTCTCCAAAATTACTGCCATAAAATGCAAACCTAATATTCTTTTCTTATTACTCTGTTACTAAATGTGTCATTTTATATTTAATGCAGTAAATCTGGTGGTTCTCCTCTCCATAATTCTTAGTGATGCAGGAAATAGTTTCTTTTCTCTGTTCACATTCATGTAATTTCTCTGTATCACTCATCTTGGCTAGTTCCTAATGGTTTTTTTATTGCTCCATCCATAACTAGTTGATAACAGTTTCAACTATTTAACAGTTTCTTTTAGAAGATCACTGCAGATTTAAGGGGCACACTTATCCCCATTCTTGATGGGAGTTAAGAATTAAAACATTTCTCACCTATGTATTCTGAGTATAGTTTGCTATTGGGCTACATGCTGTGAATTGCCAGAGGAACTTACATAATATTTTGTTATAAAATTACTGCAATATAACCTTAGATAGGAGGAAATACTACAATAATAAGCTACAATTTTTCCACTGTGGCTTCTTGGAACCATATTTTGGTAATTCTGTGACCTGATGATTTCTGTGACTGAGCCCTGGTGAGACTGCACCAGTTGAGTGCTGTGTCCAGTTCTGGGCCCCACACTTTGAGAAAGACACTGAAGTGCTGGATTGTGTCCAGAGAAGGACAATGGAGCTGGGGAAGTGTCTAAAGATTAACTTGCACGAGCAGTGGCTGAAGGAGCTGGTGTTGTTCAGCCTGGAGAAAAGACTGATGACTCTCTAAAACCTACCTGAATGGAATCTGTGCCAGCTGGGATTTGACCTCTTCTCCCAGGCAGTCAGTGACAGGGCAAGAGGACATGGCCTGAAGCTGTGCCAGAGGAGGTTCAGGTTGGAGTCAGGAGGAATTTCTTCACAGAAACATTTGTTAAACATCGAAACAGGCTGCCCAAGGAGCTGGAGGAGTCACATCCCTGGGGATATTTGAGAAATGACAGCATTTGGCACATGTGCCATGGTCTTGTTGACAGGTTGGTGGTCCATCAGAAGTTTCACTCAATTACCTTGCAGGTGTTTTCCAACCTAATTGATTCTGAGATTTTCATCCTGAATGCTGTCCTGAGATGATGGCCACATAGGGGCTCAGAGTTCTTTATCATTGTGATGGTGCAGAGAGTTTGTTTTCAGAAACCTGACTGGAAAGTATGTAACAAACAGGGAACTTCCATCTGCAGCTGGATTTCAGAGAACAGAAGCTGCCATCTTCTTGCATGTATCTCAAAAAAGTCTTCCAAAAAATTTTTTTTTGTGAGGATACTGTTGATCACAAGAAGATTTCTGTAGTAGTTGAAGAAATAAAATGAGAAAAGTTAATGAAATATGAAGAAATTGTCAGAGAGCTGTAGCCGAGTTTAATTATGTTTCATATATCATTTGTGTTTGATGTTTAATCTGTTTTAAAACCTGGAAAAGTGGAAATTTGGAAATATCCTGGTTTAGGTCCATCTAATCTGATGTTATATGAGATATGCTGTGTTTTGTTGGTTTTGTTTTGTTTTTTTTTTAAAGCCCACATTTGGGCAGTTTCCATTTAAGTGATTTAATGTGATGCACTATTAGTCTAGCTTCTCTGGCCCTATTCCTCTTCTCCATTTTCAGAATTGCCCTTTTTTTCACTGTTTTGTGGGCAGAGTTAGTGTTTTAAGAAGACTGTGCTAGTATGGTCCAGCAGAATGCCTGGCACAACAAGTAATGGGTTGGGAAATGTGCTCATAAAGTAGGCTTGTGCTGCACACACAGAGCAAATCATGCCTAAGTAACTGACTACAAGTGCCTCTCTCCTTGGCTTTTGCAAGGTAAACAACTGGAATGGATTAATTATACTGCAATTTCTGCAGCCTAGCTCAAATACAATTTTGAGAACCTTGACTGCAATTAAGGAAAAATGTTTCATAAGATGAATAGCAATTGCTCTATTTGTGATAAATGCACTTTTCCTTAACATGTAGGCATAAGGGAGCTGATTATAGGTCATCAGTCTTTCAAAGGGCAGTTGGAAATTTTAAGCATTCTGTTTTCATCTCCTTTCTAATGTGAAGCAATATAATGGCTTTGCTTTATACAGATTTAAAGATAGGTATTTTCTTTTGTCAGCTTTCTGATGTTAGACTGCAAGACTTGAATAAAAAAACTGACTACACTGAATCACCTGTGAAATGCAAATCCAGACAGTTCATCAACTCTATGTTTTTCTGTGATATTCTCTGGTTTTTTACTCATTCCCTGAGATTTCTGGTCTGGGACTGTAAAATGTTTTCAGCTGCTGTTCTGATTTGTTCTTTTATAAGATTTTCCTGCTGGTCCTGTATATGTAAATGTCTACTGTGGGGGAGTCATTAAGAGGACAGCACAGATTGAATACTATACTGCACTAGAGGAAATTGAACCCATTTTGAAGAAAGTGGCTGACCCAATAGCTTTCACTTGTCAGGTAAGTTGACTTCTCAAATTTTAATTAAAGAAAAATAGACTGTAAGTGACTTAATGAACTAAGATATAGTATGCAATCATTTGATTGCACAGTCATTTGTAATGGCTCAGTAACAGGCTCAGGATTAAGAAGCCTCTGAGATGTCAGGTTGTAAGCAAGTCAGGCAAGAGAAAACAAATTTTACATGCTCTTTTTTTGTTTAGAGAGTGATGCAAACATCCTTTGTGCTGTATATGCCCAATGAGCAACACGCTGCACTGCAAAGGTTAAAAATAAGAATAAATATTAGTAAAGTCCCTTTCCATTTAAAGTGTTATTTTTTGTAAGTTCTGAAACCAATAGAAGCAAGTAATCTTAAACCACATTTGGACGGCTATTATTCATTCACCATCAAACCAAATTTTTCTGACAGCTTGTATGGGAAGCAGTAGGTTGCTGTTCGGGTACAGTCCATTTACAGCTGCTGAATTCTCATTTATGTGTTTTGCTGGTTGCCATGCAGATTCTTTGCATATATTCAGAAAAAATCAGGTTTTGATCTGTGTTTCAGATCAGCACAGCAGACTGCAGTGCTCTGCAGCATGTTCTTTCCCAGTGGCACATAAGAAATAACAGGAAAAGAAAGCATATATTAAGGAAGCACAGAATCTCAAGTGTCATTTGTTGAATGGTGGGTAGCCCAAGCAGACCTTGCACGATGTCTATATTATAATTGCAAAGCTAGAACAAAAATAATAGATTGTTTTTCCACTGCAGACAATCTCATTTTCCTGTGACAAATATACCTTATCCACCACCTAAGGCATTACACTCATAACAAAAGGATTAATAAAATATGATGTATTGCATTATTAGTGTTCTATTAAGGATAAGGCTAGGCTCCTTCCAAGTGCAAGTTACTTCTGTTCTATAAAAACAGGATGTTGCATAAGAAAAATAGTGCAACTCAAAGAACAAATGTGTTTGTAAATTCTTTATGGTATCCATCATTTTTTTAGCCTGTGTTTTGAAGTATGTCTAAGTAAGCCTCTAACGGGTTTCATTTAAACCTGTATGCATAAGGAGTATGCCATAATGATTTAAAATTTATCATTAACATGGTAACCTAGAAACCTGCAACACACAAGATATTTCCACAGTTATCTGTGTTATTCAGGAGTTTGACCCTTTGTTTAACCAGCATGACTGATATTTATTAAAGTACATGCAATTCAAATCATATTCAAATGCAAAAATAATTCTGTGCAGAGCAGTAGTGTACACTGGGAGATACAGTGGTAGAGTTATGAAGTATGTTTAACATTTCCTCACCTTTACTCCTCTGAATAATAAGCAAGGGTTTAAATGAGCTGACAATGCTATATGCTGTTATTTTTATTGTTTTAGTAACTGAAAAACTAATGTTGAAAGAATGTTTTGAATTGAGTAAGCTCTACAGTCAACACAATGTCATGTGTTGTGACATGTCAACACAATGTCTGTGGCAAAGTATTCTGATGGTAATTCCTCTGTAAGTACTCCTATGTGTCTCATTTAATGGTACCTGCTGGACCTCAGAGTGCAGTACAGTAACTACCTAGGTAGCTAAAATTTTTCTGCAAACTTCTAAAATGAGCTCCTGATTTAATGTCAACAAGCTACATCATAACGATGCAATTTACAGAGCATAATTTAACTTAATCTTTAAAATATGTTCACAAAAGGAAAACAAAACAGACTTGGTACTAATTAGAATTCCCATCAAGTAGCAGCAGTAGTAGTAACTTCTGTTTAACCAGGATAATTAAAACCTTTGAGACTATCAACTTGTTTGAAAAAGTATCCTGGGGCAGCAGTCATTTATCTATGCAAAGTAACAATCAAACACAATGGAAAACAAATCTGATATAAAATAGCAAAGCTTACAGCAATTATTGATCAAAGCAATATGACCCTGTGATCCAAGGGGAAGTTCAAGATTTTCACAAATACTTGCAATCTGAGAAGTATCTCTATTAAAATTCTGTGGTGAAAGCAAATGGCTGCATTAGTTCAACAGCTATTGGGTTACAGCTATCCATTCCTTTTAGTGATGGTCAGATGAATTTGTGGATCTTAGTGGGAGACTATGAAAATATGGTACTTCTGCATTTTTGGATCTGGTTTTTGCAAGAAATTAAAGATTTATGTTAGCTAAGGTTTAGATTAAACATAATCTAAGATTTTTACAAATCATGGTTTTGGATAAAATTCTTTGCTACATCTGATTGTCATTTTGAGTTCCAATTTTTTTCTGAATTTAAAAAGCATTTACCAACATCAGCCAGACATTTTAAACAACCAAATAAGTATTTAAAATGTAATTGAATAAATAATAAAATTAGTTTCTTTGCATGAGTTTTGAAAGAAAAAAAACTGAAATGTTAAAGTAGGAAAAGTTGGGATCCTAATAACTAAATCATAATGCTGAATTGATTTGCTATTTGAGAATGTAGGAGGGTCAAAGTTGGCTAAAGATCATGATTTTTGGTTCTCTCACTTTCACAATTCTGCATTCAAGAAACTCTCTTATGGAGTTTGTTCTTACAGTAACCTAATGTACAGAGTGATATTAAGGTTTTTATAATTCATAATTAAACTTTTTTGTGTTTCATGTTTTACTTTACATCAGCTAATCATTTCAGCATTCTGCTGGATTTATATGCTGTATTGATTTTTCTCTCAGACTTTCTACCAAATGGAAATATTGATTCAATTATTTAGTGTTGGGGTTTTCTGGCATAGATTTATTTGGTTTCAAAATTAAAAAAAAAAAAATTAAGCTCAGGTCATATCCTGATTACTCAAGTTGGTAAGTTCATGTTAGCTTGAGTGACTTAGAATATCTGGAGAGATTGAGGAAGTCTTTATGACAAGCTTTGGTTGAATAATATTCCTGTGGTTGAGAGATACTTGGTATCTTAAATGATGTTTTTATCATAGTCATAAGCAGGATTCCAGTTACAGTTGGAAAACAAGAATGAAAATAAACTACAGCCTCCTCTGTGAAAACTTGTAAATATCTATATGATTTATGTGGTGATATACTGCATGCATCTCTACCTGATCCCCAAAGATACTTCATTTGAAATCCTATTTAATATTTCAGTCTTCTCAGCTTACATCAACAGCTGTTATTTTGAAGTGTTTCTTTCTTTTCCTCTAGGTATGAAAGCTTTTCATATTCTATCACTGGCTAAAATTGTCAGAAATGCCTGACTGTTTTTAAACCTAGCCCGTTCTCATTGGCAGAAGCAATCCAGATATGGAAGTGCACATAAAGTAGTGTCTGATATGTAAGAACTAATGAAGAACTTCATCTTCATGTAAATGTAACCTTGTCAGTACTGCCTAAGCCAGTGGAATATGCTGATTTACTGGCTGTGGATGCTGTGTTTCAGTGGCACACATTTTCAGGTTAGCAGTTATTAAAGAGAGTAGGTAATCTCATTCACAAAAGTAGCAAAATATGTTCTTGGTGGTCTCCTTTGTCAAGGATGCTTTTGGAATCCCAGATGTGATGGTCAGCACTTGGGGCTTTTCGGATCACAGCTGTGTCCTGTTGCTCTGGAAAAGGGTGAGGGGATAGAGGCAGTGCCTACAGCTGGAGAGGGTGGTGCTGTGACAAGCAGGGAGGCTTGTGGAAGGATTTCCAGTACTGGAGCAGAGAAATGTGCTGTGCTTCAGAGAGTGTGGAAAGAATTGTCTACAAACTCACTAGCTTAGTTCTGGGGGGCTGCAAGGGCATAGAGGGAAACTAGCACTATTGTGTATTTTTCTCTAGTGTTGTAAATCTTTATTTGGACAAAAGGTGGGCTTTCTCAAACTCCTGAGTGGCTCAGAGTTCTTTTGCAGAGTGACTAACTTCAAGTTCAACTTTAAATACAGTTCTGCTTCTGTTGGCTTTGGTGAAGCTTCCCCAGGCACTTCAGGTTTGTGATGTTGTTGAGATTTCTTGGGAAGATTTCTTGGGCCTATAGAGATCTGTGTAGGGTATGTCAAAATACATAAACACAGCAGACTTGGAGTCTGTGAGTGCTCTGGGGCAGGAATGGGCAGTAAAATAAAAGTCTCTAAACTGAATTGTTTCTTGAGGAGATGCCCTTTATGATATGGAGCTGGATAGGGCAGAGTGGCCCTATTCCTACTTCTATTTTCCTGTTGTTTTAGCTGTTATCTTCATCTAAATGCTGGAACTGGCCCTTCTGTATGTGAGATAAAAGACATAGCTGCCTTTTTTTTTCTAAAATTAACTAATCTTTTTTTCCTGTTGTATCTTTGCTATAGAGGAGCACAATGAAGCTCACCATTACAGTTTAGTTAAGAGCATAGCCATGATTTAAGAGCATAGCTTGTTAAATCATTGCTTAAGCCCTCAGATTTTACATCCCAAGAATAAGAGGAAAAACAAAAAGTTGAGATGGAAAACTTGAAGCAATTCTCACTGATAACTTTGTATAATAAGTGCATTGTTCCTGACTTGTAATTCATAGAAATTGATAGGCTGGTCATTAGAGGAAAGGCCTGTTCATGTATGAGAAATTTTAAAATGCTAAAAATATTACTTCAAACTTAGTTTGTCTAGAAGCCCACTTAAATTCTTATTCTCTGCATAGTGGGGTATCTACTACACAGTTGCTTCAGCGAGTACCAATGGTTTTGAGCCTCTTTATTCATGACACAGGATCTGCCATATACACTCATCTGAGCAATTCCTGTGTTGTTACTTGGTTTTGTCCTACTCTAGATGGAACTCTGTTAAGGCAATGTAATGATTATGTATTGAAGACGTATTTGGAATGAGAGAGAATAGTATGGGTTCCTAATTGAATTTTTATATTTTTCCTCTTAATAGCATGTAAATGTAGTGTTGTTATTCATGTTAATAATTTGTATGTTTTATAGATATTTTGGGAGGTCTTGCATATGCTTTCTGAATTTGCACAGTAAGTCTTGTGCTCAGGATAAATTTTTATTCTTTTTTCCTAGGTGGAGTCTTTCCTTAATGCTTATTCCTTTCCTTATTGAACATTATTATATGTATTCACTATTATTGAATAAAAAATACTGAGTAATGCAGTGTGACATCACAGAAAGGGAGTGAATTATGAGGAGAAGAAATGCAGTGGTTTTTACGTATCTTAATATTGGAAGGGCCAGGGTTAATCATGGGAACAATAAACAATCATATTGTCAGTTTCCTGCATAAATGTCTTTCTAATTCTTGGTAGAGTTGGATGAAAATTATATCCTGCCTCTGCATTCCACATTCTCTGATCACGCCATACTTACTTTTCTCATTCCCTTTTAACAGCCCTGGGAATTAAA